>NC_142591.1:63891984-64527609 GCF_965207765.1 Zootoca vivipara
CAGCTGCTTAAAGGATTATTTTTCCCCCCTGCTGCATCTCTTTTGTGCACAATTGATGTGTTTACAAGTTGACTACAATAGACTTTTAACATTTTGATAAAACAGTTGTGGTTGTTGTTGTTTTTTTAAAAAAACAACCCCACTAGCAGCAACAACCCACAAAATTCTAATCACAGGCTTATGTACAGTGTGCATGGATCAGTTGCATCCAGAATGGTAGTTCATAGTACACACATTGTACGCTATTCTTAATACATGCACGTTGTGGCCTTGTTACGAAGAAAGGTAAAAAGTTTGGGAACATAATTTACTATGGTGAAAACACAGACTATTCACTGTACATGCTAGGACTGTTGCAAACCTCAAAGATTTCAGCCAACTGGTTTGGCACTTTCTCTAGATGTGAGGCTATAAAATATCATGCTTTTCCCACACAAAAGAGGTTGCAGAAGAATTCTGTATTTTTTTTTAGGTAGGCCAGAATACATTATGGGAATTGTGATGCTTTCCCATCTTTTCTGGTTCAGCAGATGTCCTATATGTTCTTTCTGTAAACTGCTTTGAGGTGGGGTTTTTTATTTAAAAAAAACCAATCATGCAGTATTTAAATTTTATAAAATAAATTTAAAAAACAGCACTGAATACCTAATAGTTTTGGCAGATTCCCAGTCAGATTGGGAAATAGTCGTTGTATACACACACTCATATAAACATAGCATAGGGAGGCTGATGGGATTTTCTTTTCCTGTGTATAGCCCAAGTCAGTGAACTGGAATAAACAATCATTCACAGCCTAGACTCGAGTCTCTCTCTTGAACACATGCATTGGAAAGAAGTTTCTCTCTACATGCATATTGTAGGCTTGCAGTCAGTTGTGTTCAATGGTGCTTACTTTTTTTTTGTGTGTGTGTGTATACAGTTGCGCTGTTAAACACACATTTTAAAGAAATAAAAATTCAGCTGTCGTGAAGATTTTTTTGTTTTTGTTTTTGGAAGATCATTTTGGAATGATCTTTGGGAAGATCACTCAGTTTGAACCTACAGAAAAGTAAATAAACACAATTCTTCCTGGATATACTCACAACCTATACTTTGTCTGTTCCAGATGCCAGGATGAAAAGACCCAGCTGCCAATGGTAAGATTCACATTACTTCAGGTGCCTCCAGACCACCAGGGTTTCATTGGTGCTTTTATACTGTATTTATGGTCCTATTTAGCAGTATGTTATCATCATGTGAACCACCCTGATACAGTAATTTCTAAACTTAACTGTGGTACAGTATGTATATTTATAAATCATATTAAAACGTATTTTAAATAGGTTGTGGGCAGTGCAGATGATACCTGTGGGTTCTTTCCAACACTGTGATCCTGTGACTGTTAGAATCTACAAGAGGAAACCTGGTGAACCAATCCGACTAGATCCTTTGTTAAGGCAGTGGTCTTAGCTGACCAGTTAAGTCCTGCCATTTGCATGTCCAAAGAGGTTGCCCTGTTGCCATAGAGACAAATGGATAGGCCTTTTCCCACTTCACCTGCCTGGTCATCAATAAGCTAAGGGACTGTATTGCTGCTTCACTGTGATGCCATCTCTCCTCCCTAGGAGAGTTTATTCATTTATCCATGATTTGGCTGTTGAGGCAAAGAAGGAATAGGAAACTTCCTTTCCACAAACTTCCTTAAGTACACTGTTATAAAATCATATTTTTTGGGGGGGGGTGTTTGCAGGACACCATTACTAATGAACAGAGAGGGGTGACCGAATCTGATAGCTGCAAGTTACCCAGAATCCCTCGCTACGCCACCTTCTTCACCTCTGCTCCACTCCAGAGACCTTCACCCCTCCTGCTTGGACGCAACCCTGCCTTAAGGAAGGCTTAAGGATCTGCATATGCGCAACAGTTAGCATAAGCTCACACATTTCCCTTCTCCACCTTCCCCTCTGCCCCAGACTCCTTTAGATTATCACTACAGAACCTTTTGCCTTAAATTATGCTAGATTTCATGCGAAAGGCTGGACTAGATGAATCCCAAGCCGGAATTAAGATTGCCGGAAGAAATATCAACAACCTCAGATATGCAGATAACACAACCTTGATGACAGAAAGTGAGGAGGAATTAAAGAACCTTTTAATGAGGGTGAAAGAGGAGAGCGCAAAACATGGTCTGAAGCTCAACATCAAAAAAACCAAGATCATGGCCACTGGTCCCATCACCTCCTGGCAAATAGAAGGGGAAGAAATGGAGGCAGTGAGAGATTTTACTTTCTTGGGCTCCTTGATCACTGCAGATGGTGACAGCAGTCACGAAATTAAAAGACGCCTGCTTCTTGGGAGAAAAGAAATGACAAACCTAGACAGCATCTTAAAAAGCAGAGACATCACCTTGCCGACAAAGGTCCGTATAGTTAAAGCTATGGTTTTCCCAGTAGTGATGTATGGAAGTGAGAGCTGGACCATAAAGAAGGCTGATCGCCGAAGAATTGATGCTTTTGAATTATGGTGCTGGAGGAGACTCTTGAGAGTCCCATGGACTGCAAGACGGTCAAACCTATCCATTCTTAAGGAAATCAGCCCTGAGTGCTCACTGGAAGGACAGATCGTGAAGCTGAGGCTCCAATACTTTGGCCACCTCATGAGAAGAGAAGAATCCTTGGAAAAGACCCTGATGTTGGGAAAGATGGAGGGCACTAGGAGAAGGGGACGACAGAGGACGAGATGGTTGGACAGTGTTCTCGAAGCTACGAACATGAGTTTGACCAAACTGCGGGAGGCAGTGGAAGACAGGAGTGCCTGGCGTGCTATGGTCCATGGGGTCACGAAGAGTTGGACACGACTAAACGACTAAACAACAACAAATGCTAGATTCTCTCTGTATTAGAATTGCTGTCATATTCATGACGTATGCTAGGATCTCTCTGTATTAGAATTGCTGTTTTATGTCTCAGAACCTTTATATATCAGGGCTACTACATTTTGCATAGAATTCTCTGTATTAGATATGTCTCCTGTAAAAGGAAATGCTGCCTGAACCGTGTATGACCCCAGCCCACCTGAACCTTGCCCCATCGCCATCCTGATTCAAAAGACACATGGACAAAGATGGATTAACTGGGACAGTTTATTCAAACCTCCAGAAGTGTCACCTTTTACATAATCCCAGGGATCATCCTTGCGTGACCTGGGGGGAAACACCTGCCGGATGGACCCCAACCCCTCGGCAATCGCCAGGAAAGGCCCCAGCTCAACTCCCATCTAGACTGATCAAACAAAGGGAAAACCATCAACAACGGGAGGAGAGCGATTGACATTTCACCATATGAAGTCGTATCAACATCCAGTTAATCCCATCAGCACCCATTTTCCTTGTCTTTCCCGTCCCTCCCAGTCCAGGGATTTCCATGTGGGGACAGAAGGGTATAAAAGGGAGATGCACCATTTCCTGGGGTTCCTTGCTACATTCTTTGAGGCAGGGACCCTACAGCTGTAGTTCTTTCTTTTCTGTAATAAAAGGATCAGTTTGTTTTTCCTGACAGCATCGTGTGGTCTCTGTCATTTCCCGGCGGAGCTGAACTTAGTGCAAATTTTGGAGCTTCCGACCCGCGTCTGTCCTTCCTAAAAGGCTGCGCATTTTAGGGGCAATTTTCCATATCAACACTTATTATAGAACTGAAGCCAGTGTACTTCAGGAAAACGAGCTTTATCTTATTGTGCAGGTAAGTTGACTGTGTAGTGCCCTTAAATGCTCGAAATGTGCTATAGGGCTCTCTGAATGGATTTGTATATGTCAGTGTTTCCCAAAGTTGAGTCTCTAGCTGTTTTTGGACTACAGCTCCCATGATCCCTGGCTACTGGTCCTGCTAGCTAGGGATAATGGGAGTTGTAGTTCAAAAACTGATGGAGACCCAAGTCTGGGAAACACTGGTATACATGAAAGCACTATTATCGGATTTGGCAGCAAAGATATTTATAGTCAGTGAATCTTTTCAGGATGCTTGGTCTCCCTCTGTCCACTTTAATATGAACTATAATATGGACTCGTGTAAGTCTCTTTACCTTACATTAAAGCAGGGAAGGGGGAGGGGAGCTGTGGCTCTTTAGATGTTGTTAGGACTCCAGTTTCTACCAGTCTCAGCCAGTAATCAGGGATGACTGGAATTATAGCTCAGCATCTTCACGGCCACAGGTTCCCCACCTCAGATATATATATGCGCCTTTTTGCATTGACAAAAACACACCTGTTTAATTTTTGTGTGTCAAGCTACTGTTAAAGGCAGAGGGCTACAGTAGTAAAAAGTTGGCATCCTTATACAACTTATGTGGAATCACTGCACTGCCTGTTTGCATAAGAGCTCAAATAATGCCTTTAGGGCCTGATGCACTGGCCATAAAAATCAATGGCAGGAACATCTCAGAATGTCCCCCCCCCTGAAAATAGCCTTACCTTAACATGAAGTTTGGCCTACAGTTAAGGAGAGTTGAGGGTGGAGAAACAAGCAGGTGAAGCCTTTCTGGACAACGGATATAAATCTTTCCCCATCATTTCCAGTTGAATTTCTGCCAGGATATTTGTGCTCTCATCAACATTGCTTTGTGTTTGGTCACAAAGATTGTTACGTACATTTAAGGTTTAATGGTCACAATCTCTCCTCTTTGAATTTCATTTCCTACAGACCTCACTGCTTCTCTATTTCCCTCTCCCCCCCTCCCACCTGGCAACTTAGAATAACACCATGCATTTGATGGAGTGGACTCTAGTCTAAGAAAGCTTATGCTGTAACACATTTGTCAGTCTTTAAGGTGACACTGGATTTTTTTGCTTTTTACGCAGTTAAAGACTCTTTTCTTCTTTGTTTTTTTAATGGAAACATTAACCATGATCCATTTTCAATTGTCCATTAAGCAGTGCCTTCTGACTGTGAAACAAATAACCTTTATTCGAGGCAGACACAGCTGTGTGTGGAATCTGCTTCTCCGTTCCATTGGACACCTGTTTCCATTACATTTATTACCATCCCTGCAGAGTTGCAACAACTAGATTGCTGTGGACAGAACTTCTCTGATTCCCATAAAGGCAACATTAACAGAGGCAAGCTGGCCAGGAAGACAAGCAGCTTATTCTGCTAAAGATTGTACATACATTCCTGTTGGCTGAGGAGCAGACAGCTGTTTTATGGTTTTAAAGGGCTGGTATTACCCCACCTGATTTGCTTTGCTTCACCCTCACACACCCCAACATCCACACCTGTATGAGTTCATTTTGTATTTCCAATATTTTCTAGAATCTTCTTTCCGGGTCATATAAAGGACTTGCCCTTGGCCAGAGTTGGAAACTGAAAGGGGGATCGCTGTGTGTTGTCTAATTCAAGTACAGGAGGCAATGAGAAACACTTGACTTCTGGACAGAGGCACCAATGTGCACCAGACTGAGGCGCCGGGTGACATCACACACATGTCATGTGATGTGACATGGCATTTTGGGAGGAGCCAGGGAACGAAGCCAAAAGCAGTAGCTGTTGGCTCCTTTTCTCTCATGCTCAGCAGCCTTCCATGGCGAAGGAGCAGCAGCAACAGTAGGGGACATTGGGGAGGCAGCCCAGTGAGCCTGCCTGGGGCAAGACTATGGAAGGGACATTTATTCTTCCAGATCTGGACTAAAGAAGTGCCACTGATGGGATGTGCCCACAGCATAGAAGAAGAAGAAGAAGAAGAAGAAGAAGAAGAAGAAGAAGAAGAAGAAGAAGAAGAAGAAGAAGAAGAAGAAGAAGAAGAAGGGGAGGAGGAGGAGGAGGAGTAGTTTGGGTTTGACATCCCGCTTTATCACTACCCTAAGGAGTCTCAAAGCAGCTAACATTCTCCTTTCCCTTCCTCACCCACAACAAACACTCTGTGAGGTGAGTGGGGCTGAGAGACTTCAGAGAAGTGTGACTAGCCCAAGGTCACCCAGCAGCCGCATGTGGAGGAGCGAACCCGGTTCCCCAGATTATGAGTCTACGGCTCTTAACCACTACACCACACTGGTGGAAGAGACCTGTGTGTTTCTTCCCTGTTCCTCTGACGTCCCATCCTTTACTCTGTCCCGCTTTAGGCATTCTGCCACTATGACAGCGTAGAATTTTGCATTCTGCTGGTGTGTTTGCTTTTTCAGTTAAAAAAAAAAATTCTTTCATAAAATTTATACACCTGAAAGCGGTTTACAAAAGATAATCAGTAAGGTCAATTAAAAAATACAACCCTACTTTAAAACATACAATCATTAAAATACCAAAACATTGGTAGCAGTGCACTCACCAAATCCTATTGTCCCTTAGCTAGCACATCACCAGTACACAATTGCTGTTATGCTGCGATCCTATGCAAACTTACCTGAGAGTAAGCTTGTTCATTGAACATTAGTGGTATAACTGCTGGGTTGCAGTGTTGTTTTATGCTTAAGGCACTCTGGCAGCTTCAGCAGAAGAGAGGCCAATAAACACTTTAAAGAAATAAAACAGAGACATGTAATAAGCAAAGGCTCCCTGCAAAAGCAGGAAAGGCCATTTTTAATATTTTCTTTTTCATTCATTAGTACAGCGACACACCAGGTCCATATACACACAGAGAGACTTTACCTTTAACCCCTCTGGTTAAAACTGGTCCTCAGCCAAAGTTTTAGTGGCCAGATCTAACAATTAAAAATTGAAGTTTTACTTCCAGGATTTTAGCAAACACCAGTAGCATAGCTGTGGCAAAATCAGGAATGCATTGTTAAGGCAGAAGTGACAGCTTGGGAAAGGTGTTAGGCAAAATGCTCTTCAGCGTCAAGCCTTCCCTTGTGGCTTAATTTAAAGCATTAGCAGTGAAACCTGAAAAAGTGAAAGCAGCAAATATTAACTTGTAAATACCAGGCAGACTGTGCTGTAAGCAGATGTAATTGCCAGACTCGCAAGGACAGCAAACATTGTCCTGCTATCAGAACAAACTAAGCTGTTAATGGTGCTGCCAGGTCAAAATACACCACAGTATCTGAAATGGAGGGCCTGTGTATAGACTTAGCATGAACATACTGTATTGTACTTGAGCTGGAACAAAGATACCATTTTCTAGATCTCTGAGTAATAAACAGAAGGTGGTGTACACATGCAGCTTCTATGGATAAAGTAGAACACAAGTTCCATCTAAAGAATCAGAGTTAACGCAAAGCTATAAAGTCCACAGAAGACATTATTAAAAACAACACAGATTGTCATCATCTGAAATTTTTTAAAATATACTTTAAAAATAGTAATAATATCACTTTTCCCTTTCCCTTTTTTGCTTTTAGTCTGAGAATTCACTAGTTAGTTATAGGAAGAAGAGAGAGTATAGAAAGAAAAATAAAATGAAACATAAAATTAACCTGACTTGCTGCTAACACCCACAGCCCCAACTTCACTCATTAGCTAAAAATACTGAAAGGTGGGCAAAACCAGGAAGGCTTATCTCACAGAAATGGCTGTGAATGGTACATGTACAGTTTGTTCCATCACTTTATTTCCAAGAAGACTAGACTTACTTTAAAAGGGGGGGGGAGTTCAGGGTCTGGGGGTCCAGCTGACTGAAGGCTTGCAGTACATCCATACATTCTGTGTACCCACCTCTCAGTGGTCCTACCTCAGACCCAGGTTCAAATCATGGGCGTGGCCAGCGGGACAGGGGCTTCCCCCCTAAATAAAATAAATAAAATAAAAACCAATACAAATATGAGGTTCTGCCCCCCCAACAAAAGCCTACCCCATCATCAAAAATCCTAGCTACATCCCTGGTTCAAATCCCTACTTTATTCCTTTATTTAAATATTTATCGGCCACCTCAGGACAATTATTATTCAGGGAAAAGCAAAGCAGCTGACAACATAATACAGTGGTACCTCTACTTACAAATAACTCTACAGTGGAACCTCGGTTTATGAACACCTCGGTTTATGAATTTTCGGTTTACGAACACCGCGGACCCATCTGGAACGGATTAATTCATTTTCCATTACTTTCAATGGGAAAGTTCGCTTCAGTTTATGAACGCTTCAGTTTATGAACAGACTTCCGGAACCAATTACACCCATGCTTCAGTTTATGAATGCTTCAGTTTAAGTACTCCGCGGACCCATCTGGAACGGATTAATCCACTTTCCATTACTTTCAATGGGAAAGTTCGCTTCAGTTTATGAACGCTTCAGTTTAAATACCCCGTGGACCGTCTGGAACAGATTAATCCACTTTCCATTACTTTCAATGGGAAAGTTCGCTTCAGTTTATGAACGCTTCAGTTTATGAACAGACTTCCAGAACCAATTGTGTTCATAAACCGAGGTACCACTGTACTTACGAATGTTTCTACTTACGAATGGAGCTCCGTCCGCCATCTTGGATGCGGTTTAGATAGGATTTTTTCTACTTATGAATTTTTAGATAGGGTTGCTTCTACTTACGAATTTTTTCTGCCAATGCATTCCTATGGGATTCGACTTACAATTTTTTTCGACTTACGAATGTGCGTTCGGAACGCATTAAATTCGTAAGTAGAGGTACCACTGTACAATAATAAAATACAACCTCACATTTCAATAAACATAAGCAGTTAAAGCAGCACGTGCTGGCATTACAAATTCTGAAACGGTTTCAAAAACGCCGCACAACAAATCCTTCAAGCAAAAAAAGCAACCTGAAATGATGAGACTTCAAAAACTCATTTAAAAGCCTGGACGGGTGGGGCCTGCCTCAACCTGTATTTACCTCCAACAGCTTACCCATTTGTAGCACGGGAGAAAAGTTAAGGCAAGAGTGACATGTTCTGGTTGGCTGGGCAGCCTGATTTGGAGCCGTTTCATTAAAGGCTTTGCACAAGTAAATAGCGACATAGTAGGTTGCATTGCAAATAAAAGATAAGCAATATTGTCTGCCTGGCACTTGCACTTGACATCGATCCTGAAATGCGTTTCAGTATCTTATGTATAAAAACAAAGCATCTTTCTTCATGCTGAAGGTATTGGGTTTCATTCTGGAAGGGCACCAGTAGAGTTCCCCCAGGACAATAAATATGAAAGCAAAAATATATTCACAGCTATCCATTTTTTTTTTTACTGCTGTATTCCAGGGGCAATAGCAGACAGGTTGGCGGCAGTGTTGGTGGAAGAAAGTTACCAAATGTCTAGGGTCCTGCGCCTCCTCAGGTTTCACATGTACACGGGACATGTACACAGGGCGGCCATACTTAACACAATGTTTCACCCACATTTGTGACTTCAAGGATGCTGAGAGTTGTTAGGAGACCCCTAGTCCCCTCACAGAGCTACAGTTCCCAGAATTCCTTGGGAAGAGGGACTGATTGTTGAACCACTTTGTGAGGGGAATAGGAGAGGCTAAAAAAAAACCCCACATAAAATAATACCACGTTTTCTCTTTCTAGAGCTTTTGATACTAATTTCAATTCCATGGGAACAATACCGATTTCCTTAAAAACCCCATTAAAAAAAAGTTGAGAGCACTAGAAAAGCATATATCCTGGAACATTATGATTTACACTTGCATTCATTCTCCCTCTCCATCATTTTGGCAGGTGTTAAAAATTATTATGAACTCCTTAATGAGGGTTCATCCTTGTTACAACATGTACAAAGTGCCTGGCTTCTGAAGAGGAGCTTTACAAAAAAAAAAAAGACACAATGCCTTTACATATGATAATGTCTATTATTTTGAGAAGGGTGAAGAGCATTCTGCCTTTCTCCCCCATTACTATAGCAACAGACATCTGTGAGTAACAGCTCTTTTAACTGTGTCAATTAGGCTTACATAAGAGTATTTTAATGACAAAAAGCCTGTGCAAAGTGCAGTCTAAGGTCTGGCAGAAGGAAAACTTCACACTCCCAAGTGTTTTTTTTAAAAAAGCCTTTTTTTAAATAAAAAAAACTTGCCGCAACTTCCATGTGCAATAATTGCCATGTTCTGCATTCGTTAGCTACGTTTCACTGACGTGTTGTAGCTTTCCATTAAAATCTGGAAGTCCGTTTGCTTCTCAGGCTCCGAGAAATAGAGCGAGCACTTGTTACGTGTCTTCTATAAAAAGACTTTGGGGGTGGGGTAGGAGAGATGGCGGGCATGCCATGCCATGCCAGGTGGCTGTGCTATGCCAGGGCTATTACCACCAAAACATAAACTCTCTTCAGGAGTTAGGACTCCCCACAGAAGTGGCATCATGTGGAGGAGAGCTGGGGTGAGTTGTGCCAAGAAGCTCTGCCTCTCAGTGCCACCCCACCCTGAGCTGGAGGGCAAAGGTGTGAGCAAGCGAGCCTCCTCTACACAATTGTGCCTAAAACACAATTGTGCCTAAAACACAATTTAAAGTCCTGGAAGGCCATAGCTCTCTTAGTAGGCCACAAAGATGAGTGTGCTAGCTCTATCCCCCCCCCAACCTCCAGATTGTCATTTTCATCACCATCATGAGAACATGCTGTATGAGGGCCAGTGGTCCATTTAGTCCAGAATCCTGTTCTGACAGTGGCCAACCAGCTGCTGATGGGAAGCCCACAAGCAGCTAGCTCCTGAGAGCAACAGCACTTGTGATTCCCAGCAATTGCCATTCAGACACATACTGCCTCCGTCAGAGGCAGAACCTAACCCAGGGGTCCCCAGACTTACCGCGCGGCGGGCCGGAGGGCAGGGGAGTGCGCGCGCAGCGGGCCGGAGGGCGGGGGAGTGCGCGCCCGTGCGCATGCGCACACGCACACGGGCGGGAAAAAAATCGCCGAAAATCGCTTGTGCGCATGCATATGGGCCTCCCCCGACCCGGAAGTGCACCAGAAATGACCTCTTCCGGGTCGGGAGAGGCCCATACGCATGCGCACAAAGGATTTTCGGCGATTTTTTGCCGATTTTTTAGATCGTCGCTGCGCCGCGTGCCGTGAGAGCGGGCGGCGGCAGCGGGCGGCGGGGGTCGTCGCGGGCCGGATTGGAAGGCCGATTGGGCCGCATCCGGCCCAGGGGCCGTAGTTTGGGGACCCCTGACCTAACCACTGTGGCTAGCGGCCATTGATAGCCAAAGCCTCCAAGAATCTGTCTAATCCTCTTTTATTCTTTTTAATTAAATTTGTATACTGCCTTTCCTCTGCAGATCTCAGGGCAGTAAGCAACGTAAAATTACAATATAAAAACCACAAAATACATAGAACAACAACAAACCCCAATAACACACACGCACACAAGCACACACACACACCGCTTACATTTTCCATTTTATTTAATAAATGAAGCCATCCAAGTCGGTGGCCATCACTGCCTCCTGTGGAAGTGAGTTCCATAGTTTAACTATACACTCCATAAATTGGAGGGCACCTAACTGAAATAGGCAGCTGCCCCTGTACCAGTGTACAGCATCTTGATTTTCCAGGACATGTTAAAAAACAAAACAAAGGTCTATAAGAAAGCAAAGCTGGTCCGAAAGGAAGGAAGGAAGGAAGGAAGGAAGGAAGGAAGGAAGGAAGGAAGGAAGGAAGGAAGGAAGGAGACAATGAGTGCTTGCTCATTACTTCATGGCATTTCAGTTGGTTATAATAAATTAGGGTTGCCAGTCTCAATAGAGGACAGGACTTCTGTGCCTTTAATTGCCCTGCTCTCTTTTGAGTCTGGAAACCTTAAAGAGAAACCAGCAGACCCTTTGCTTGGAAATTAAACAAAGGGTCTGCTGGTTTCTCTTTAAGGTTTCCAGACTCAAAAGAGAGCAGGGCAATTAAAAGCACAGAAGTCCTGTCCTCGTCTATTGAGTCTGGCAACCCTATAATAAATGTATTGCTCAACTGTGGAGAATGTCAACTGGTGTGGTGATGACATGTTCATCCCTGCACACACATGCCACCCGTTTACTTAACATGACAGGAGAATGCCTGGGATTTTACTGCTCCTGATTACCCAGAACTGAACAGGAAAGCTGGTTTGAAATGAAAGACAGGCTTGCTCATTCTGCCCGTTTATCATCAATGGACAGTAAACCCTTTCACACGCTTTTTGTGTGCTTTTCCCTTGCTCATGCTATGTCCATGTATGATTATGGCTGCATATATAGCATTGGTGCTCTTTTCTGGGGGGGGCGCAGGGGTACGCATACCCCCTAAACATTTTGTGAATCTAAGTTTAGCCTCATTGAGGGGCAGTATTTCAATATGAGTAGGAAAATGAGAGTACCCCTTAACATTTTTTTTAATAGAAAAAAAGCACTGCATAACATATATTTAAAGGGCATACCCACCCACCCCCAAATTCCTAGGGACTGTAGTTTACCCCTCACAGAGCTACAATTCCTAGCACCTTTAACTAAAGTTCCCAGGATCCTTTGAGAGGAAGGAAATGTGCTTCAAATGTACGGTTGTGTACACAGCCCGCAACCATGATCATTTTACAGCTTTGCTTGCATGGTTGAAACTAGTCTTCATTTACAACCTTCTCATAAACAGGCTAGCCTCCAAAACAATACAAGCTTCAACCACATATATCTTGTGTGAGACGCTGCATTGTTTTTCCCAAAATATAATTTACCTTTGAAGAATGCCAGGCATCAAATTATTGTTTTATGATTGATATATTATATTGTGCTTGAATACCAAAGGATTTAGTTGTTTCAGTTGTTTGGATTGCAGTATTTTTTTTTCCTAGATAGAACATCCCGGAACAAAAAGGTCTGTTAACTTTTTTTAAAGGACTACTGACTCATACTTTTAGAGTACATAACAGGCATATAACCATAATGCTTTTTAACAACACTCTTTGTCCCTGAGGAAATTAAAGTACACCATGGACTAACATATTAATCTGAGAAGTGATATTTAACTGGAATGTTACTGTCTCATCTTGTTTTAACAAAACTAATAGCTTTATTAGGGAGCTGAAGAGCATTTAAACCAGAAAGAGGAATGTAGCTGAGGTAAAATATAACTTCTGGGTGCAAGTTCATTTTGCATTCAGATTCACTGAGATGTCTTCAGAACAATATTATTATTATTATTATTATTATTATTATTATTATTATTACATTATCTTCATCGTAATTACTGCTCTATCGCTGTGTGTTGCCTCCTACAGAGCATGAGAGGAGAGGACTGTGTTCCATGGGGTTTACAATCAATTTGATACAGTGGAGGTGTAAACAAGGAAACAATGTGTTACAGTATTTTGGTTGACATACTGAACGTAGTGCTATAAAAAGAGCCTTCAAAAACCCATGTAGGATATCTACCATGTTTCTCCTAAAATAAGACGGGCCTTAAAAATAAGCCATGGCAGGCTTTTCATGAGTAGAATCAATATAAGACATACCCCGAAAATAAGCCATACCGGGTAGTGTTGGGAGCAGGTCTGGATGGCGCTCCCGTTACGGTAGAAAGAGGAAAAGGACGATGCCTGTCGGTGCAGCGCAAAGCCCCGACCCAGCAGGACCCAGAGAGAGGTGAAGCCCAGGGACCTGGCAAGAGTCTCAATGCGCGCCACGCGAAGCCCCAGCAGGAGCTTTGGCGTGCGCTGTGCGAAGCCTCAGGACCCGGGAGGACCTGGCAGCAGGCTCAGCGGGCGGCGCGCAGAGCCGCAGGACCTGGCAGGAGCCGGCAGCAGCTTCAGCCGCGCCGCATCGCGTGAAGCCCCAGGACCCGGCAGCGGGCTCAGCCGGCTGCGTGAAGCCCGGGACCCGGCGGCGGGCGGCGGCGCAGGAGCGTCAGCCACACCGCGCCGCATCGCACCGTGCGATGCCGCAGGAGCCGGCAGCAGCCTCAGCCGCGCCGCGTGAAGCCCTGGGACCCGCGCGAAGCCGCAGGAGCCGGCAGCAGGCGGCACGCGAAGCTGCAGGAGCCGGCAGCAGCCAGCAGCAGCCTCAGCCACGCTGCGTGAAGCCCTGGGACCCGGCAGCAGGCTCAGCGGGTGGCGCAAGAAAGCCCTGTACCATACTTAATAATGCTGTACCCTACTTAGGTAATAAAAAAATAAGACATCCCCTGAAAATAAGCCATGGTGTGTTTTTTTTTGGAGGAAAAATTAATATAAGACGTGTCTTATTTTATGAGAAACACGGTAGAGAAGTTGCTCCACCCCACTGATCATGCTGGTTGCTCTTTTTTGAACCTTTCCCAGCTCCTTTTAGAGGTGAGGCAGAACTTTATTTATTTGAAGTATTTATGTATCAGTTATAAACAATACTAGGGACGTGGGTGGCGCTGTGGGTTAAACCACTGTGCCACTTGGGCTTGCTGATTGAAAGGTCGGCGGTTCGAATCCCCGCAACGGGGGTGAGCTCCCGTTGTTTGGTCCCAGCTCCTGCCAACCTAGCAGTTTGAAAGCATGCCAGTGCAAGTAGATTAATAGGTATCGCTCTGGCAGGAAGGTAAACGGTGTTTCCGTGCGCTGCTCTGGTTTCGCCAGAAGCGGCTTAGTCATGCTGGCCACATGACCTGGAAAAACTGTCTGCGGAAGCGGACAAACGCCGGCTCCCTCGGCCTTTAAAGCAAGATGAGCGCCGCAACCCCAGAGTCGTTCGCAACTGGACTTAATTGTCAGGGGTCTCTTTACCTTTACGTTTACCTATTAACAATACTAAGCAGTGTACATAAAATTACAAAAAAACACAACCACCCGAACAATTCAAACAATAAAGACCAGTAAAAATGCGTCATAAAGCCGAACGCTACCTTAAAATGCCTGCTGAAATAAGAAAATATTGGTCACACACCCAAAGTTCAGCAAGGAGGGTGCCTGTCTAATCTCAAGTGGGACGATGTTCTAGTAGTAGCTACAAGTGGTGCTCCTGAGCCATGAGATATCACCAAGAGAGAAGATACACAGTATTCCAAGTGCAGTTGCACCATGTATTTTTATGCTGGCATTATGATTTTGACTTTCATTTTCAATATTTTTCCTAACGATCCCTAGCATGCTAATCTGTCCCTTTCACAGCTGACAACTACAATCTCAAGCTCTTGTTCCAGACCCCATTAGTGTGTATGTCAAGTTATCAGATGATTATTATTTTTTGTCCCAATATGCATCAGTTTGCACTTTCTTACACAGTCTGGAAATATCCTTTTTGGGGTTACCTGCAATCCCTTTCTGTTTTAGCCACCCTATACAATCTGGTATCATAAGCAGAGTTGGCTTCCTCACTGCTCACACCAAATCCCAGTAAATTAATGAACTTCTTAGAAGAATGCTAGTATTACTGACAGAGAAGCCAGCCTCACGCACAGTGCAAATACTGCTTAGGTTACTGCAACAGCACACTGCAAGCAACATTATACAGCCTGACTTTAGCCGAGAGGACGGGTCTTACTCTGTAACTGTCCAAACTTAATAACCTCTGTTGGGGGCTATGCAAATACCAAAATAATATCAAACTGGTTTCAGTTGGTTGCCAATGGTGGAGGATCAAGCGAGGAGCTGGGGGGACGGACAAACGAACGAAACAAAAGGGGCAGAAGAGTTGCTTGAATTAATGTTTCCAATTCAGGCATTGACCTATATTGACCTGCTTCCTGGGACTAAAAGCACAGTTTCCCATTCTGGTGAAAAAAGATTTACTTCCCCGTGGCTTTTAATCGTCAATCTCCCAGCAGACCTCTGTTTTTTTCCTTTAAGGCATTCAATAATTTGTCTGTTTCAGCAGCACACACAGAGTCGCCATAAATCACTGTTTACTTAAATGCTTTCTTCCCTCCACTGGGATGTCTAAGGGTGTTTTGTCATCAGTGCATTTAGGTTATCGAACCTCCCCTCCCCACCCTTGCGCACAGTTTGGAGGGCCATTCACAACGCTCATTCAGCAGAGCATAATGCTTGGGATCCCATACCAGTATTTTTTAAACAATGCTGAGAAAAGCTTTAACACCAGTTAGTAGAAATCTATGTTAGGTGGAGAGGGGTGGTGGATTAAGTTTCAGACATGAAAAAGAAGGTTCAG
Source organism: Zootoca vivipara (assembly GCF_965207765.1). Taxonomy (NCBI): domain Eukaryota; kingdom Metazoa; phylum Chordata; class Lepidosauria; order Squamata; family Lacertidae; genus Zootoca; species Zootoca vivipara. Next base: position 63,907,927 of record NC_142591.1, read on the forward strand.
TAAGTACCAGGACTGCAGTGCTGAATCAAGAATCTGCTAGAATATTCTCAATAGCTCTGTATATTTCCTGCTACAACATTTTCACACAACCGTCTACACAAAAGTAAATTCCATTGAGTTCCCAGTAATTGGCTTTAGGATTGCAGTGCTAGGCATATATCACAATTTATTCCAGTTCTAGTGTACTCTTACTACTGGTGTTCATGTGACATAAGCCACAATCCATATGTATTCTGTAGTTTCTTGAAAAACACCGCTATTCAGTGCATTTTCCTTCAAACCAGCTTCCATCTGATTTGAAAACGCAAGTTGCAGTTAAGCTGAGGTGTGTGTACATTTGAGACACCTGTAGTGTGTGTGCAGATGACAACAATATGCACAGACAAGTGCTTCACTGAATAGTTTTGGGCGCTTGCATGAGGAAACAAATGACATAATATGCATTGGGTGAAGACATCCCTGCTCCCTCTCCCGTGTGACTTCAAAGGCAACGTGGGCGAAACGTCCTTGCTACATTTTAATCAGCTAATGCGCACTTAGCCTTAGTTGACTTAAAAAGTGCCCTTAATGAATCACATCAATAAAAGCTACAATGTGTAGCCTGCATCATTTATTTGAATTAAACAAATATGCATATATGTGCTTAATTAATTTGTTTCAGTGAGTGGTGCACAAGGCTTTGGAAATCGTGATTGAGCTCCCTCGTCCCAGCTTACAGCTAACTCCAAACTGCCCCACCTATCTTTGAAAGGATACTTGTGAACTTTTAAGTAAAGACCTGCTTGATCAGATGAAAGACATGTCTCATCCAGCTGCCAGATGGCTCTGGAAAGCCCACAAGCAGGACCTGAGACCAATAGCCCTCATCTGCTGTAGCTCCCTAGCAACTGGCATGCAAAGACAGAATCACAGGACTGTAGCCTTGGAAGGGACCAAGAGGGTCAAGCTAGTCCAACCCCCTGCAATGCAGGAACCTTTTGCCCAACAGGGGGCTCAAACCCACGACTCTGAGTTTAAGGGTCTCATGCTCTACCGACTGAGCAATCGCCATATAGTCATCATGGGCAGTAAGCAGCCTTTGAAAGTCTGATCTGCCCTGAATATTGTCCAATCCCCTTTTAAATACATCTAAATTGGTAGCAAATTCCATAGTTTAACCATGTAGTGTGTGAAGATGCTTTTCCTTTGGTCAATCCTGACTCTCACACAATTCAGCTTTATCAGATGACATCATCTGAGATAAAGACACGTCTCTACCCACTTTGGGGAAAGATATTGGTAGAGCATCTTTTTTGCATACAAAAGGTGCCAGGCTCAATTCCTTGGCATCCCCAGATAGGGCTGGAAGATAACCCTGTCTGAAATCCTGCGGAGCCGCTGCCAGTCAGAGCTAACAATACTAAAAAAGGTAAAGGTAAAGGACCCCTGGACAGCTGAGTCCAGTCAAAGGCGACTATGGGGTGTGGCACTCATCTCACTTCAGGCCAAGGGAGCTGGCATTTGTCCACAGACAGCTTTCCGGGTCATGTGGCCAACATGACTAAACCTCCACTGGCACGTGGAGGACCGTAACAAGTGCCAGAGCGCACGGAAACACGGTTTACCTTCCCACCACAGCGGTACCTATTTATCTACTTGCACTGGTATGCTTTTGAACTGCTAGGTTGGCAGAAGCTGGGTGGGAGCTCACCACTGTCAAGCAGATTTGAACCGCCAACCTTCCAATCGGCAAGCCCAAGAGGCTCAGCGGTTTAGACCACAGAACCACCTGCGTTCCTTCGACAATACTGAGCTAGATGGACCAGTAGTCTGGCTCAGCATAAGGCAGCTTCCAATGTTCACTTCCCCTTATTATGCATAATTTTATACACCTCTACCATGTCATCCCTTACTTACCTTTTTCCTAATCTAAAACGCCGCGTACCTTTTCCTGGTAAGGGAGATGTTTCAGCCCCATAAGTACTATGGCTGGCCTTTCCCGCTCCATCTCCATAATATTGCTATAGGCTGGGTGGTTAGCCTGGATGTCATATTTGGGGTTGCATATCTTGTGGTTTTATATTTATAAGATGGGTTTCTGCAGAAACAGACTACAGTACTACACTGGTAAATCCAGTCTCTCTGGCTCTAGCCAAGATTGTGATAAATGGCACAGGACTTCAGCCCTGGAGGTCACGTCACTGGCAAGTAAAAGAGAAGATCTGGGGCCAGTCCTGTCTTGGACTGCCCTGGGAAGAGACAGCCCTGCCTGGACTTTCTCTCCATGCTTCATCAAAAGATATGAACTTCATCAAAAGATATGAACAAAGACACCACCCTCTCCAGTGACCTTCGTTCTAAGGAAGCTGAACCTTTAATATGAGCTGGCGTCCTTGAAATCTCTCACTGCTTGGAGATTAGGAGGCACCAAACAAAATTGCTTCTGAGATGCAACAACCAGAACTATACAGAGTATTCCAAGTGTGATATTCCAAGTTTTATATTTTGATCTCTTTACTAATGATTCCTGGCATGGCATTTGCCTTTTTCACATTGCCTGGCATAACTTTTTTCAAGCTAGCCACCATTACCCCAAGATCACTTTCCTGGTCAGTCACTGCTGACACACTCCATCAGTGATTATGTGAATTTATGGATTTCTACCCCACTCTCCATCACTTTACACTTGCATAAATCCTTTGGAGTTCTTTACAATCCCCATTTTTTTTACCAAATTGTTTGGTGTCACCAGCATCAAACCTGGCCTCACTGCTCAACCCTAAACCTCAGTTATTCATGAACTAGTTAAAAACCTCTGTGCTGCTTCCAGACTGTCACTATTTTGTAGGTGGTGTTCAATCATTTACCAGCAAATTTACACTGTGCAGTTCAGGTAAATTTGACTCTCTTGTGCAAGAACCACTGCATTCAGCTAACAACTGACACTTTTTCTGAAATAACACAATACTGTACACACTGTTTCATTGCGCTTTGCAAAAATGCACTGATATATCTTTGTCTAAACAGGACTTTTAAGCTGGAATCCTACAGACACCTAGGGGAAAGGTTCCACTGAAACTAACAATGCTGACTTCTCAACAAACACGCAAAGGATTGTTCAGTTTTGGTATACAGTACACAGTCCTTCCTGCAGAAGCACATAGCCTTGCTTACTTTTCCCTGTTGGAAGAGTTTGTGTTGTTTGGCTAGATCACCTGCAAACATTTATGCAAAACTTTTATAATACATAATACCAGGTGCAGGATAAGCGAGCATTAACAGTATTAACAATGAATATATTTGCATCAAACACAGCCAGAATGACTCTTATCTCATTAGAACCTGTGTAAATGCCACTCATGTGCTCTCTTTAATTCCATCTGCTGTTTATGCCATGTCTCCCCAGGCAACAAGAGGGAACGAAACAGCATATCCTTCACTTACTGCACTCCTGCAGAGAGTGACAGGAAGAAAAATAATGTTAAAAGTCAGATTTATTAATTTTTTTATAAAAAAAAACCTCCCCCAAAATGTTTTCATGTGATTCCCATTAGTTGTGGCTGTCACAACAATTAACATTACAACAATGATTCCCAAACTTTCTCAGTTTGCAGAGCACCTGGATAGCATAGTGCTCTCTGCAAAACACAAGGAATATTCTTTAATGTCATCTTTCATACTAGGAAAAATGTTAATAGTAGATAATATGATGTCATATTATATTATGGTCATATTATTATATATTAAGATATCATATGAAAAAATGAGATTTGGGGAAAAAAATCTAGCCATTAGCTATTTTTTCTGCTGACTGGGAAAAGCCAATCTTTGCCTGATTTTAGTGGTGAAACACCTCAGTGTTCTGTGGGAGCAGAATTTGGGAACCAGCGTGGGATAAAAGAACTTCTTACATCACAATATGGCAGTAAAACATCTCTGCCCTGCCCTCCTGCAGGATTGTGTCATCCACACGATGTTTCCCTCAAACAACACCAGTCTCCATGTTTTCCCCCTGTAAATTCAGGTTTACGCCTCTTCCCACGTCCCCTACTTCCTCTATGCTTATAATTATTTTCCAGCATCGTTCATATTTCCAGCACGGTCCTGAATGGAGTCTTATTTTATATTCTTTTGATTCCTCAGATTTGCACAAAACCAGAAAATTGTACAAGCAAAGTGCATTAAAAAAATTTCTGCACCAGTTATTGCAGCAATTAAAAAAAAATCATGTGTGCTAAAAATTTACAATTGCTAGCAACATAGTCATACTATTCTTTTGATCCCTTATATTTTCACAAAACCAGAAAAATGCACATTTTTTAAAACAGTTGCCTGACTATCTGTTTTTGCACACTTCCTGGGTGGGTTTAAAAAACCCCAAAAAAACTCAAAGTGTGCAAGCAGCTATCCATACACGTACCCTGCCAATAGTCATACAACATAACAATATCAACAAATTAGAAGGCAGAGCCAAACACAAAAGAGAAGTATGAGTTGCTCCTCATATAGGTTCAAATAGGTGCAGGTGAGGACTACTCTGGTCTAATTCTGTGGAGGGTAAATGAATTTTAATAGCTCAACAATGCTTTAATGTGGACAAGCCCACACACAATCTCAGGTGGTATGGAGTTCATTTGGTGGTAACAAATTCATTTGGTGGTATGGAGTTCTCCCAGGCCTTAATATCTTTTAAATATGTCATCCATGTCACCTGAGGCAGTAAGCAGAATAATTAATTTTATTCTAGTTTCTGCAGAAGGGCAATTTGGGCGTTTCTTAGCTTTTGCAGCTAGGCTGAGGTTTGCAGGACTGGTTGCTAAGGTTTTCATTTGTGTCTGGCTACATGGGATTTTATGGCCGGATTTTATTGTTATATTATTGCCAGGTTGGCTTTCATTGATTTATGGTTTTATGGAGTTGTTGTAGGGTTTGTTTTGATTTTATCTTTTAGAGAATACTTTCCATGAGGCAACATGTAAGTTGAATACATAAAATAAAATGATGAAGCTTTAGGCTGGAAGAAGTGCTGGGGCACAGTCTTCTCAAATCTGGGACCCTTCAGATGGTTTGGAATACAGCTCCACAAGGCCCAGCCAGCATGCTCAAAACATCTCGAGGGCCCCAAGTTGGAGAAGGCTGTGCTAAGATATCTGAAAGGGGGTGTTTGATTTGAGGTGTCTCAAGGCTTAAACTGAGATGGACTTTATTTTTATGCATTGGCTTGGGGCCAACATACATTAAATCATATTGTGCTAACATGAATCTTTCGACTGTGTTCTGATGGCAGGAATGAATGATTTGGTTGCGTTTGGTTCAAAATTTACTTTGGGCAGTAGTAGGTAAATGTCAGCCCCTTATCCATTCCGCTCATACCTTTGCCTTGGCAAAACATGCAATACAGCACACATGCCATCCGTTGGAATAATTGTTTTATGGAACACTGCTGGGAAGTCTTATATCACCCCCTGTGATGTGTGTGGGCAGTTAATATGCTTAGAATAAAGTGACAGGAACATTATGTGACATGCAGGAAGCAGCAACTGATGACAAAAGGAATGTTATGCCAGTATCATCATTTTACGGCCCTTCTCAATTTATTGAAATAGGGTGAATTTAGGGAATAGATTTACTTTAATATAAAGAAAAATAATTCAGTGTCCATCATTTGTTTAATAGTGCAGTCCCTATGCACAGGAGTGGAGTAAGTCCCATTGAACTCAATGGAGCTAACTTCCAAAAGACATGCAAAGGATTGCAGTGTCTGATGTGGGCGTGTAAAATGTAACGTGGAAAATTTAGTATGGAACATGGAAAATAAGATCAGGAGTTTTTAGCAAGCACATTGGCAACTGGATGCATTCAGAGATTACCTAAATTCAGTGCAATATATTCTCAAAGTTGGGAGAGTGCTAACATCTGATTCCACTGTGGGTGAGTAGCTCCTGTGTCTGAGAAACTGGTCAGCTGCCAACCCTGGAAGGAGCAGGTTTGCAGTTTGGGGGTGCTTTTGAATCCAGCTCTGTCACTGGAGGTTCAAGTCCTGTAGTGTCTTTGACCAACTGTGGCTGGTTCGACAGCTTACAGCCATTCCTGGACCAGGAAAACCTTGCCACAGTAGTTCATGTGTCGGTTACTGGATTACTGCAATGAGCTCTATGTGGGGCTTCCCTTGTACTTGATCCTGAAGCTGCAATTGGTACCGAATGCCGCAGCACAACTGCTGACAGGAGTGAGGCCTTGTCAGCGTATAACACCCGTGCTCAGAGATCTGCTGTTTGCCAATTTGCTACTGGGCCAGGTTCAAGGTGTTTCTATTAGTATATAAAGCTCTTAACAATTTGGGGCCAGTTTACCCATGAGATAACAATATGCACCCACAAAACTGCAGCGATCAGCAAAACCGGCACTCCTACAGGTGCCACATAACACCTGTTCTGTATTTATAAGAACTTGATCGTTCAATGCAGCTGTGACGCGGGATGCAGGACACCCGCTGGGACACAGGTGGCACAGTGGTCTAAACCACTGAGCCTCTTGGACTTGCCAACTGGAAGGTCAGCGGTTCGAATCCCCACGAGGGGGTGAGCTTCTGTTGGTCTGTCCCAGCACTTGCCAACATAGCAGTTGGCAAGTGCTGGGACAGACCAACAGAAGCACACCAGTGCAAGTAGATAAATAGGTACTGCTAGGGTGGGAAGGTAAACAGTGTTCCTGTGCGCTCTGGCTTCAGTCACAGTGTCCAGAAGCAGTTTAGTCATGCTGGCCACACGACCCAGAAAGCTGTCTGTGGACAAACGTCAGCTCCCTCAGCCTGAAAGCGAGATGAGTGCCACACCCCATAGTCGTCTTTGACTGGACTTAACCATCCAGGGGTCCTTTACCGTTACCCTAATGCAGCTGTGCCTACACTTTGGAACTCCCTGCCTATTGAGAGCAAACAGGCACCTCTTCATTGTACTCTTTTGGGCACCTGCTAAAACATTCTGGTTTAGACAAGCCTACCCAGATCCTACCCAGCGCGGGTGGCGCTGTGGGTTTCAACCACAGAGCCTAGGGCTTCCCGATCAGAAGGTTGGTGGTTCAAATCCCCGCAACGGGTTAGCTCCCTTTGCTCGGTCCCTGCTCTTGCCAACCTAGCAGTTTGAAAGCACGTCAAAGTGCAAGTAGATAAATACTGTAAGTAGATAAATACCTCCGGCGGGAAAGTAAACGGCATTTCTGTGTGCTGCTCTGGTTCGCCAGAAGCGGCTTTGTCATGCTGGCCACATGACCTGGAAGCTGTACGCCGGCTCCCTCGGCCAATAGAGCAAGATGAATACCGCAACCCCAGAGTCGGTCACAACTGGACCTAATGGTCAGAGGTCCCTTTACCTTTACCTTACCCAGGTCCTTAGAAAGTTGAGGTGATTTTTGTTGTGTATTGAGTCAAAGGATTTTATATCTGTATTATTATTGTCTGTATTTGCATTAGGATAAAGTAACTGCCTTTTGGTTCCAGAGGGTACAGTACAGCTACTATTGGTTCATTTAAGCTGCTGTATTTGGATCCTCTGTCTTATTGGTTTCCTCCAAAAGGCAGCACTGTGATTGCTTGATATTGTTCCCTCCAAAATGTATCCCTTCCTAGCTAGTCCCCTGTCCCTATAAATGTAGCTTTCCTCTCCTCAGTCTTCAGTCTTGTTCACTTTAATAAAGAGCTGTTACTAGAGAACTGTCTCCAGCATGTTTTGTCAAGAGAGCTGAAATCACAAACCCCACGTCACAACAACTGGCGACGAGGATGGGATCCGGAATGCTGAGGAGCGGTTAAACACAACCCTGCCTCAGAGTCCGGATTGCAGCTGAGAACAAGACTCACTGGCCAGCTGAGAAGACGACCCTGCCCGCTAGGACAATGGAGAGTCCAAGGGTATTGGAGCCCTTCCAGCCATCAGAGCCCCACACCTGGGAAGACTACGTCGAACGCTTCGAGTTCTTTGCAGTGGCTCAAGGGATCACCGATGCCAGCAAAAGAAGGGCCACATTCCTGAGCTACTGTGGGCCCGAGACCTTCAAGCTGGCCAAGGCATTACTTGCTCCAGCGAAGCTGAGTGAGACATCTCTCAAAGATATTCTTGCCTGCCTAACAAGCCACTTGGCGCCTACTGAGACCAAGATGGCCCGGCGGATGGAGTTCCATAAGAGGCAGCAGCATGCTGGGGAGTCTGTATCCACATTTCTGGCTGAACTCCGGAAGCTCGCTCAGCACTGCGGCTTCCAAAATCTGGAAGAGACTCTCCTGGATCGGTTTATTGGTGGTCTGAGCAGCAAGAAAGCCAGAAGACGCATCGTGGCTAAAGAAGAGGTTACCCTTGCTTCAGCCTTGAAAGAGGCCACCGCCACGGAGAATTATGAAAGAGAGGAGCTTGATGCCAGTCGCAAGGCCACTAAGCCACAGATAGAAGTTGCGCATGCCATGGACGAGCTAGAGGCTACTCCGAGCCAGAGCCCAGTCCGTGGGGTCGAGTCGGTGCGTCAGGCCTGCACAGTGCACAGAGATCGCCGAGGCAGTTGCCCAGGTTGTGGCGGAAACCATGAAAGGAAGAGTTGTCGTTTCAGGGATGCTATCTGCCGGACGTGCGGAAAGACGGGTCACATCGCCAGGGTCTGTAGATCGGCGGCGTCGGGAGCGACAGGAGCACCTAGACTGGAGCATCGCAGACCGCCCACAGCAACTCGTTTTCTAAAGGACTGCCACTACGTAACGGAGATCAACGGGAGGGCCGTGCAGTTTCCAGCGCAAGGCAAGGCACACGTCAAGGTGAAGATTGAGGGTCAGCAGTGCGACATGGAGGTGGACTCCGGATCCGCATTCACCATCGTGTCGGACCAGACCGCGAAGACATTCTTCCCCAGGGGTAAGTTGCCCCCTCTGGAGCCCTTTCCGGCAACCTTGCAGTCGTACTCAGCAGGCCGCATCCATGTTATGGGAATGTGTGCCGTGAGAGTACAGTTCCGGGACAAACAGGCTGTACTCAAACTGGTGATTGCGAAGGGCAGTCGCCCCAGTCTCCTGGGCACTGACTGGTTCCCTGCCCTGGGACTGAGTATCTCAGGGCTTAATTCAATCCAAACCTGCCCTGAGATGAGTGAGGTATTATGCAAGGAATTTGCTGGTCTCTTTAATGGAAAACTGGGTTGTTATAAAGGGCCCCCAGTTGACTTCGAGTTGGACCCCGGGGTGGCTCCAATCCGACTCAAACCAAGGCGAGTGCCATTTGCACTGCAACCCAAGATCGAGGCAGAGCTGGATAAATTGGTCAAGCAGGGAGTTCTCTCACCCGTGGACTCTGCTAAGTGGGAGACTCCAATCGTCACACCCCTTAAAGCAAATGGGGAAGTCAGGATATGTGCAGATTACAAATGTACTATCAATAAGGCACTCAGGGGAAACTCATACCCCATTCCAGTCGTATCACATCTGTTGGCTAAACTGGCTGGGGGCAAGGTGTTCGCCAAAATTGACCTGGCACAAGCTTACCAACAGCTGCCAGTAACCCCACAATCAGCAGAAGCACAGACTATTGTCACACATAAAGGGGCGTTCAGAGTTAACAGATTACAGTTCGGAGTTTGTGTGGCCCCAGGGATTTTTCAAGGGCTCATGGAACGCCTGTTAAGAGGTCTGCCGGGGGTCTTGCCATTTTTTGATGATGTTTTGATTGCTGGAAAAGACCCACAGGAACTGGTTGCGCGTGTCCGTGCAGTGTTGCTCAAGTTCAAGGAGGTGGGGTTGCAACTGAAAAAAGAAAAATGCAGTTTTGGGGTGCCAACTGTGGATTTCTTGGGGTTTAAAATTGATGCATCAGGCATCCACCCCACAGATGCTAAGATTAAGGCCATCATCGAGGCACCACGACCACAGAACAAGACTGAGTTGCAGTCATTCCTGGGACTTATTAACTTTTATCATTCGTTCTTACCCCAGAAAGCTTCGGTAGCTGAACCATTACATAGACTATTGCAGAAAAAGAATGTGTGGCGATGGGGGCGGGAGCAGCAGAAGGCTTTTGACTCCTTGCGAGGAATGCTGAGTAGCAGGAGCGTCCTTGCTCATTATGATGAGTCAAAGCCGCTGGTCCTGGCATGTGATGCCTCTCAATACGGTCTGGGGGCTGTGCTGAGTCATAGGGAACCGGATGGGTCGGAAAAGCCCATCTCTTTCTATTCCCGTACGTTGTCGCCCACAGAGCGCAACTATGCTCAAATTGATAAAGAGGCACTGGCTATTGTGTCCGGAATCAAAAGGTTCTATGATTATTTGTACGGTCGCCATTTCTCCATTGAAACGGACCACAAACCACTGTTAGGGTTGTTCAACCCAAACAAACAAACGCCACAAATTCTCTCCCCCAGAATGTTGCGTTGGTCAATATTCCTGAATGGGTTCCAGTACACATTGACCCATGTGCCGGGGAAACAGTTGTGCCATGCTGATGCGCTGAGTCGATTGCCCCTTCCTGGCGGGAGCAATGAGGATCCTGCTCCGGCGGAGCACATTATGATGCTAGAAACACTTCCGGGGGCTCCTGTAACAGCTACGGATATAGCTGAGAAAACTAGGAAAGATGCTGTTCTCTCCCGTGTGCTCACTTGGGTGGGGAGGGGGTGGCCAGGTGGTCCGCATGAAGAAAAATTCAGGCCTTATGCGACAAGGCAGCACGAATTGTCCATGCATAAGGGTTGTCTCCTATGGGGAGATAGGGTGATAATCCCAGCACCACTGAGAAACAGGGTTCTTGAGACGCTTCACATGGGACACCCGGGAATGGTCAGGATGAAGTCGCTAGCCCGATGTTATGTGTGGTGGCCTGGAATGGACCAGAACATAGAACAATGGGTACGAACATGCAAGGCATGCCAAGAGGTGCGGCCAGAAGTGGCCAGAGCACCAATCCACTGGTGGGAGCAGTCCAGGACTCCCTGGAGCCGGCTGCACATAGATTTTGCTGGGCCATTCCAAGGGAAGGTCTTTTTGGTTATCGTTGATGCATATTCCAAATGGTTAGAAGTGGCGATGGTCCCTAGCATGGCATCAGCTGCCGTAATCAAGGTGTTGAGGTAGCTGTTTGCTACCCACGGGTTACCTGAGACCATTGTATCAGATAATGGGGCAGCTTTTGTATCCCAAGAATTCAGGGCATTCTTGGCTGATAACTTTATAAGAGGGGTCACATCCGCGCCCTTTCACCCATCCTCCAATGGGCAGGCTGAGCGCATGGTAAGAACAGCCAAAGAATCCATTGCGCGCTTAATGGAGGGTAACTGGTCGGCTCGCATTGCGCGAATGTTATTTTTGCAGCATGCGACGCCGTGTACTGCGACGGGCAAGTCGCCAGCCGAGCTGCTCTTAGGTAGAAGACTGGTAACGGTGCTGGATTATGTCCACCCAGATAAAATGCCAAACCGTAATTCAAGAGCAACCCCCCAGGCTGAGACTGACACAACAAGGTATCTCGCCCCTGAAGATCTGGTCTGGGTGAGGAACTATTCACGAGGTCCGCGGTGGGTGGCCGGTGTGATCACCCGGGCAAGTGGACCTGTGTCCTATTATGTGACCTTGGAAAATGGGCAAGTTTGGAAGAGACATATAGATCAGCTGAGGCGCCGGGCGCTCAGCAGGGAGGAGTCAGATAATTCATCCCTGGCTAATGACGCACAGCTGCAAGACCAGAGTGAAAATGGTCCAGAGGTACAGTCACCAGGGGCTTCAGCAAATGAACCAGGGTCTGCTAGTCCTCATGATGACGAGGTACAGGTCGGGGACCCTGAGATGTCTGGGACTCCATCTGTTCCTGATGAAACCCCTATAGCAGCCCCTCCACCACAGGTAACACCCAATCCAGAACCTGCAACACCTGTTGTCAGGAGATCAGGTAGAAGTTGTAGGACCCCACAGTACCTGAGGGATTACGTCTGCTGTGCTCACTAGGGGGGGAGGGGTGTTGTGTATTGAGTCAAAGGATTTTATATCTGTATTATTATTGTCTGTATTTGCATTAGGATAAAGTAACTGCCTTTTGGTTCCAGAGGGTACAGCTACTATTGGTTCATTTAAGCTGCTGTATTTGGATCCTCTGTCTTATTGGTTTCCTCCAAAAGGCAGCACTGTGATTGCTTGATATTGTTCCCTCCAAAATGTATCCCTTCCTAGCTAGTCCCCTGTTCCTATAAATGTAGCTTTCCTCTCCTCAGTCTTCAGTCTTGTTCACTTTAATAAAGAGCTGTTACTAGAGAACTGTCTCCAGCATGTTTTGTCAAGAGAGCTGAAATCACAAACCCCACGTCACAACAACTTTAATCTGCTTTTGTATTTTTACTTCTGCATATTTTAAAGTATAGTTGTAAATTTATCTCGATGGTATTGTTTTATCTTTTTGTAAACCGCTTTGAGGTGTGTTTTTTTTAAAAAAAAACACAGTCAAACGGCGCATAATTTTTATGAAATCAATAGAAATGTGAAGCCAATCATTTAGCAGCGCAATCCTATGTTATGCAGGTCTACTCAGAGGTAAGCCCATATTGAGTTCAGCGCTCGCAGGTGGGGTAGCCTATGGCTGCCATTCTAGATACATTTACCTGTGGAATAAGCCCCGTGGGACACAGCACGACAGGACTTAACCTTTGCGGAGTCATGCACAAGAACACACTGCAGCTTTTCACGAGGTGGAGGCGGTGGTAGGACCCTGGCCCTTTAAGTACGGAAAGCAGCGAAGGCCGGGACTTAGCCTGGCGCTGATTAACAGGAGGGGGCGGAGCTGCCCAGCGGAGCGTCCGATTGGTCGGAGCGAGGAGAAGGCCCGGGAGAATCCCTCTCTGATTGACAGGCGGGGCGGGGCTTGAGCAGAATGGCGGCGGCCGTGGCTGCAGTCGCGGCGGCGGCTCTGGGCCGAGGGCTGCGTTCGTCTCCCTCCGCTTGGCAGCTCCGAGGTCCGCTCGCAGGCCGCAGCCGGCTGCTCTGCCCCGCCGCCTGCGGAGGGGGCGCGCCGGCTGTGGCCGCTGCCTCTCACCAGTCGGGGGCCGGGGAAGGCGAGCGCTACTGCATGGAGCTGCTGCGGTGAGTCGCTGCCCCGCCCAGATTCCTCCTACTCGCGGCTCGGAAATTTCGTTTCGTTTATTTTTGAAACGCTCCGATGATATGTTGGTGCCTATGTGCTGTTGGTGCATGTGATCTGTGCAGCGCACTCGGCGCTGCCTGCTCGGGGCCCCCAGGAGGGTTTTCGACCTTGGGCTGCGATCGTGTGAAAAGAGGGAGACCCGTGTACATTCCCTCCTTGGGGGTCGCCTCTGGTGGAGCACATGGTGTCTCCCCCTCCAGCCCACCCCAATTCTATCCAGCCTGGTGCCTTCCAGATGTGCTGGCTGGGCCTGGTGGGAGTTAATATTTATTTTCCATTTTCTCTCTCCCAGGAGCGAAAGGTGGATGAACATGGTTCTGTCCGCTTCTCCTTTAATCTTCACAACGATTCTGAGAGCCAGTGACAGGCTCAAGGTCACCCAGCGAGCTTCGTGGCAGAGGGGGGGGATTTGAACTCTGGGCTTCCCCGGGTCCTGGTCTGGCACTCTAACCATTAGGCCACACTGGCTGCCCGCCCAAGCTGTGTTAACCTTCCGGTTGGATTACTGCAATGAATGCACTTTATGCAGGCCTCCTTTTTAAAAGCAGTCCAGAAGCTGTAGCTGGTACAGAATGCTGTCTCTGCCCAAGCAATGTGTTGGACAAGATGGGGAATCATGTTATGCTTACCTTCAAAAGCAATGTGCTGGCTGTTAGTGAGCTGCTGGACCCAGGTCATGGTCAGGGTCAACATCTGGAGGGCACCAGGTTGGTGATGGCTGCTTTGGAACAACTTTGTGAGCTGGGTTAGCCTGGCAGCTGCTGCTGACTGGCCCAAGCTCACTTACTGAGCTCCATGGCTAAGTGGAGACCTGAAACTGGGTTTCCCCAGTCCTTGTATGACACCATAATCCTTACTCCAGAAGTCATTTAATAAAGTTTGTTGCTCTGTGAAGAGCTTTGTCAGAAGTTCTTCGCTCTCTAGTTGATGCTGCATCTGAACTAACCTACCAGACAGTGAGATTGATAGAGAAGGGCAGTATCTCAGTGGTAGAGCCATCTGTCTTGCATGCAGAAGGTCCTGAATTCAATCCTCAGCATCTCCAGGTGGGGCTGCAAGACCATGGCATGAAATCCTAACTCAGAATGAAACAGCTGCCGATGTTCTTATGAACAAAGGCAGGCACAGCTTTTCTTTAGAATCAAAGTTTTCAAAACACGTACAGCAGAATGAGATGGCGAAATGCTGGCTTGAGGCTGGCTGATTTAGGGTGAAGCAAGTTGCTACTTATGTACTGTAATTGATTGTTACAGTAGTTTTACTCCCTGGGGGAGGTGTTTGTGGAATTTTCCACCTTGGCTGCCAAAATTACTTGGGCAGCCTTGGATTATTCACCTTGACTTTGGGGTCTAGTGGCAATGAGCCATTTTTCTGTTCTGTCTCATGTTGCAAAAGGCAGGAGGCTTCAGTGCTGAAGTGGTAGAATGAACTGCCACCACTCCATACTGCAGGTGGAAGAATTGTATACAGTATAATCTCTGCTGCTGCTGCTTCTTTTTAGTGATTTTCTGCAATATTGCTAGTTTAGTGGTCCATGATATGCTTTCAAGTGATTCCCCAAAACTTGATGGAAATAATTACGGAGTGAGAGGAAAATGCCCAATCCTGTCACACCGCTGATTTTTAAAATAGTATTGGGAACCCCTGACGTTGCATAGCACTGCAGCCCAGAGTTCAGCATTGGTAGTGTAAAAGTCTACTACCGGTATGAGTGTGCACTGCTCCTTTTATAGCATGGGTAGGCAAACTAAGGCCCGGGGGCCGGATCCGGCCCAATCGCTTTCTAAATCTGGCCCGCGGACGGTCCGGGAATCAGCATGTTTTTACATGAGTAGAATGTGTCCTTTTATTTAAAATGCATCTCTGGGTTATTTGTGGGGCATAGGAACTCGTTCATTCTCCCCCCCCCCAAATATAGTCCAGCCCCCCACAAGGTCTGAGGGACAGTGGACCGGCCCCCTACTGAAAAAGTTTGCTGACCCCTGTTTTATAGAGTAGAAGAGATTCCTGCCCTATGGAACTTCCAGCCTGAAAATTGATACAGGGGGGACAGGGAGAAGGAAGCAGAGGTCACTGGGAGAAGATTATGTTTTTTCAATGGTGAAAGAGCAGGAGCAAAGGTTTTTGGCAGCATTATATTGGGATAAGACAGCATAGAGATGCCGTAAGAACAAAGAGTTTCTGCTGCACCCTGGACTGAACAGGAAGCCAGTGTAGGGATTGAAAGAGGAGCATATGCTTTTCGTGCAGGAGCTCCCAGGTCCAATTCCCAGCATCTCCAGGTAGGGTTGAAAGAGACTCCTTCATGCAACAGTGGAATGCCACTACCGGTCAGTGTAGACAATAATAAGTTAAATGGACCAATAGTCTCCTTTGGTATAAGACCACTTCCTGTATTTCCAAGGGCTGATTGAATGGCAGTGTTCTAGGCAGGAGCGGTTGGATGGGGAATATAACTGCAAACATCTCCATGGGTTCTAAGTTTAAACCACAAATTCTCCCACAGGGGGTTTGTTTGCTAATGTATGTGTGGGTGGTCTTGACAGGAAGAGTGCTTGAAATTGCATCATGATTTCCCTGAACTGGGGAAAGTTTGTATTTACTTTGCTTTTGTTTAATTGAGCTTGTAGTGGAACATAACGCTTGTATCTATTTTTGTTTTCCTCTCTAGGAAACGTGATTATGAAGGGTTCCTCTGTTCGTTACTGTTGCCTGCAGAGTGCCGTCGCTCTGCTTTTGCCCTGAGAGCCTTCAATGTAGAACTAGCCCAGGCAGGTATTAAATTATACATTAGTAAAATGTTGAATTCTTTTTTAAAAAGTGACATTTAAATTTGCCTTTTTCCAGTTCCATGTTACACTGATCTGTTCAGTGAACTTTCCATAATGTACCCCACATCTCTTTCTTGAGTGGCTGCAGCAAGGGTAGCCTACATGATGTCACCCAGAAGTTGTGGACCACAATTCCCATTGGCCATTCTGTCTGTGAGTCGGAGTTCACAACATCTGGCTTGAGAGCAGTACATGTGAAAAGGATCTAGGGGTCTTGGTAGACCACAAACGTGACATGAGTCAGCAGTGTGATGCAGCAGCTAAAAAAGCCAATGCAATTCTGGGCTGCATCAATAGGAGTATAGCATCTAGATCAAGGGAAGTAATAGTACCACTGTATTCTGCTCTGGTCAGACCTCACCTGGAGTACTGTGTCCAGTTCTGGGCATCACAGTTCAAGAAGGATACTGACAAGCTGGAACGTGTCCAGATGAGGGCAACGAAAATGGTCAAAGGCCTGGAAACGATGCCTTATGAGGAACGGCTTAGGGAGCTGGGTATGTTTAGCCTGGAGAAGAGAAGGTTAAGGGGTGATATGATAGCCATGTTCAAATATATAAAAGGATGTCATATAGAGGAGGGAGAAAGGTTGTTTTCTGCTGCTCCAGAGAAGCGGACACGGAGCGATGGATTCAAACTACAAGAAAGAAGATTCCACCTAAACATTAGGAAGCACTTCCTGACAGTAAGAGCTGTTCGGCAGTGGAATTTGCTACCAAGGAGTGTAGTGGAGTCTCCTTCTTTGGAGGTCTTTAAGCAGAGGCTTGACAGGCATATGTCAAGAATGCTTTGATGGTGTTTCCTGCTCGGCAGGGGGTTGGACTGGATGGCCCTTGTGGTCCCTTCCAACTCTATGATTCTATGATCTGGACTGTCCCTTTGTAATGTCTAAAACCTTTGTTTTGTGCAGTGCTGATAGCCAGCTTGATTGTGCGGTGAATAAATGTAGCAGGTGGCACTCAAGGAATTGGGTATACGCAAAGAAAGAAATGTTGGCTTGATTATTTTAAGATCAATACATTGCAGCATCATTCACTGCCAACATAACATCGCTGCTGTTCTAGATTAAAGAATCCGTAACTCAGAAGACAATCGGCTTGATGAGGATACAGTTTTGGAGGAAGGCTGTGGAAGACATGTATCATGACAACCCACCACAACAGCCAGTAGCCGTAGAGCTGTGGAAGGTAAGAAGTATATATTTGTACTACAATTCACGTGTGCTCGCCATTCTTTTAATCTTTCGGGACATGCTGTTGGCAAACCAGCCATTTTTGATGCACTTGGTCCAAGCAGCTTGAATTCAAGGTGATGCAGATGTTTAAAAGAGGAAACATAAGCACAGCTGTGGTTTGCCTCTGAGTGGGAATTTTGGTATTTTCTTGCATTGGAAAGTTATGGGAAGATTAGGCCAGGCATTTTAACTGACCTGTTAAGCTCAGCATTTTTCAGTCAGATACCCTGGGCCTGCTTTATTTCAAGCATCTAAATCAGGGGTCAACAAACTTTTTCAGCAGGGGGCCGGTCCACTGTCCCTCAGACTTGGACTATATTTTGGAAGAAAAAAAAGGAACGAATTCCTATGCCACACAAATAACCCAGAGATGCATTTCAAATAAAAGGACACATTCTACTCATGTAAAAACACCAGGCAGGCCCCACAAATAACCAAGAGATGCATTTTAAATAATAGGACACATTCTACTCATGTAAAAACATGCTGATTCCTGGATCGTCCGGGGGCCGGATTTAGAAGGCGATTGGGCCGCATCCGGCCCCCGGGCCTTAGTTTGGGAACCCCTGATCTAAATCAAGGGCAGTGAACCACTGGCCCACAAGCCAGATCCAGGCCCACCAAGCCAATGGTGGCATTGGCAGCGCTGAATGAAGTCCCCCACCTCACCCCTACTTTTCGTCATTGAGAGCCCTGAGAAACAGCAAGGAATCGTTTGCCGCAGGTTGGGGTGTAATTTCTTCTTTCTGGAGACCTTCAACCTGCTCTTGATTGCAGCAAGTAGACGAGAGGTGCTTTGTTCAGGGCCGGAAATGGTAAATTGGGTCAGGGGCTGGTGGGTAATTCCATGGGGCTTAGCAGAATGGTTTAAAACCTTTCCACCCAGCCTAGGGCTGTGATGTGGAGTAAAATGCTACTGCTACTACTACTGCTACCATCCCACCCGTTCCTCTGCTGATCAGTGAATGCTGTGTTTGGTGTGTGTCTGCTTTGATGCGTGCTTGCATGTGTGAGAGAGTGTGGTGTGGCCACACCTGCTGCTAGAATCTGCCCCAGAGGGGTTGCAATGGGACAATAATGTTATCAGGCTGAAAAAAGTTAGATACCCCAATTTAGGAAATCTGCAGAATGATTCATCTGGTTTAAGTGAAGTAGATTAAAAGTTAAGCAGCTCTCCACGAAATCACCTGCCAATCTGGAGGGGAAATGGCCAAGGAGACACTTCTGCTGATCTCTAGATGCTCACAAATCCACTCATCAGTGGCAAATGTCACTGGTGAGCAGAGTACCCTTCCCAAAGGCTGGCTTAGTCCCCCCCCCCCCAACGTGATTCCCAGAAATTTCAGAGGAACAGTAAAAAAACAACTGCCTTCTACCAAGCCAGACCATCAAACACCATAGTGGCAGCAATTCACGAGGGTTTTCAGACAGAAATCTTTCCCAGTCCTACCTGGGGATACCAGGAATTGAACTTGGACCCTGATGCTTGTGGTTTGCCATAGAGCAGGCATCCCCAAACTTCGGCCCTCCAGATGTTTTGGACTACAATTCCCATCTTCCCTGACCACTGGTCCTGCTAGCTAGGGATCATGGGAGTTGTAGGCCAAAACATCTGGAGGGCCGCAGTTTGTTTGTTTTTTTAAAAAAATTTATTTATACCCCGCCCTTCCCAGTCAAGACCGGGCTCAGGGCGGCTAACAACAAATAATATCAACACAAATATAAAAGAAACAATTCAGTTAAAACAACAGAATAATACAATGTTAAAATTCAATTTTAAAATTAAAAATCTACGAATAAGATAAAACCATTATAAATAAAACCCTAGGGGAGGGTAACCGTGGGGTCAGACTGCGTCAGTCCGAAGGCCAAACGAAACAGCTCTGTCTTGCAGGCCCTACGAAAAGATGACAAATCCCGCAGGGCCCTAGTCTCCTGAGACAGAGCGTTCCACCAGGTCGGGGCCAGTACTGAGAAGGCCCTGGTCCTGGTCGAGGCCAGCCTAACCACCTTGTGACTTGGGATCTCCAATATGTTATTATTTGTGGACCGTAATGTCCTCTGTGGGTCATACCGGGAGAGGCGGTCCCGTAGGTACGAGGGTCCTAAGCCGCATAAGGCTTTAAAGGTCAAAACCAGCACCTTGAACCTGATCCTGTACTCCACCGGGAGCCAGTGCAGTTGGTAAAGCACTGGATGAATATGATCCCGCGGCCGGGACCCCGTAAGGAGCCTCGCCGCGGCATTCTGCACCCGCTGGAGTTTCTGGGTCAGTTTCAAGGGCAGCCCCGCGTAGAGCGAGTTACAATAATCAAGCCTAGAGGTGACCATCGCATGGATCACTGTGGCTAGATCAGTTTGGGGATGCCTGCCATAGAGCTATGGCCTGCCATAGAGCTATGGCTTTTGCAACCAAATTACAAAACACAGGTGTGAATTTGAAATCATTGAAATCAATGTGACCTCCACCTGGTGCAGTTCAGGAGTACCGTAGATTAAGGCTGTGTTTCTAAGCATTCTTTATTGACAGTCACCCAGTTGTTGTTGTTGTTGTTGTTGTTTTTAAAAAGATGAAACTTGCTTCCTAGTTAATTAACTTGCATGTCAATATACAGTGTTTTAAATCCAATGTTGTACTAGAAAGCAATTACTATAAAAGCTGGCCATATTGCTTTTTAAATGTATGTAAATGGTATTAAAGTCAAGAATAATAGAAGAATAATCAAATCTGTATGAGTGATCAAATCTTCAGTGCAGAATGCTTTTATTGGCTAGATATTCAAGTTTCTATACTACTTTGCGGGTAAAGGCAGATGTATGAAAAAAAGATGTTGTATTGTGTCCCTCAACCACAAGGTGAGCTTGGCTCCGCAACGGAATATATACCAGCAAATCAGGCATTGTCTTGGGTTCTGCACAATGCTTCTGGCAGACTTCCCACTATGCTTCTGGCAGACTTCCTGTCTTTTAGTGTGAATGCTTATCTGTCTGTCCATTAATCTTGATTTCTTTTTAAGTACACCTTTTTGTTTAAAGGCATAACTGATATAGGGGTGCAAAGGGCCAGTTGTTCATATGAGGAGGGTTTGGCCAATCAGCAGAATAGTCTTCGAAAGTACTAAAGGTTTCCTTCCTTGCTCTCTTGTAGAGAGGATTATGCATGCTTTGGATTAATTTTCAGAGAAGCATTTCCAGAGCATCCATTTCCACACATGCCTCTTATTTATCTGTTTATTAGATTTATATACTGCCTTTCATCAAAAGATCTCAGGGCAGTTTGCAAGATAAAAACAAGGTAAAAGCACAAATAAATACTCAAAACAGAAGCAACAGAACAGTAACCCCAAAGGCCTGGTTGAAGAGGGATGCCCCCTCCCCAATTAAACCCCTTCCCTTTCTCCAAAGATCTCTGGTACATAAGTATCCCTCCCCTTTTATGCACACAAGAACCGTATGAGGTAGTAGATTGGGCTGAGATACACAAACTTACGGAATATGCAGAAATGGCGAAACTTACCGGAATAATAATAAGAAATCAAGATAACAAACTTTTCATGCAAGACTGGAAATGGTTTGTTGAATATTTACAGATAATTTTTCAAACAGATAAAAACACTGGCAGGATTACTGTTATAACCTGCAGTTACATAAGAGTATATATTTAAAGAAGATAAATAAATGAGTAAGAAAAGTTGATTTGAATATGCAGAAGATACTAAAAAAAAAAATTAGGAACCGCAGAAATAAGGGGAAGGAAGTTTTAAAATGTCAAAGTGATTGTAAAACCAGTGAAATATATATATCTGAAAAATATAAATAATGGTGTGTGTGTGTGTGTGTGTTTGAAAAAATAGATTAGGCTGAGAGACGTTGAAAAGGTCATGGCTGAATAGGGACTCAAATCTGGATCTTTCTTGTTCTAATCCAACACTCTAACCACTCTACTAGGCTGCTGCCATGTATTAGTGTACAAGTTTCAACAGATGGCAGAATGCTTATTGTTCTCTCCAGTCCTTGGTGTCTCCCTCCAGGAAGGGACGGGAATAATTGTGCCAAGTTCCTTTTCAATGGTTTCCTCGTGAGCTTGGCTCTTGTCCCCTGTTTCCCTTTCCAAGTCCAGTACAGCTTGTTTACTATACTTTTTTTTTTGGCTATGGACTTGTCCAGACTTGTTTTTCTGAGTGCCCCTTATAGATGAGTCATAACTTTATTCTTTTGTGAGTCAGAGAGGGAAGAGAGTCTCTCAGAAGAGTGGTGTTATTCAAGCAATTAACATTTCTTCTGCTGCTGCAGATTGCGCACCATATTTTTGATACTCTGCATGTGTTATTGATAAGCATTTTATTGTTTAGTCAAAGTATTTACTGTGCAGTGGGGCCAACTCTTCCTCCAAGCTGGTTGGCGTACCAGACTTTATACACTTCTAAAATGGGTGTAATTCACGTTTTTCTGACACACAGATTATTTTTATTTTTATTTTTAAAAAATCATGTCTCTGCTTGCCAGTCTTTATTGTGTCTTTCCCGGCATTTGTTTTCAAGATTTATACTTAGCCTTTTGATCAAATCATCTCCAAGGCACCTTAAAGCAGATTATAATATAGCACACATCAAAATAGATTGCCTTCTTATGAGGGGGTTGTAAAGAAAAAAGTAAAGGGGGCAGGATACCCTTTCTGCAACTCCCTGGGGTTCCTGATTTTCATATGCAACTTGCAGTGAGCCCAAGATAAAGTTTCTCTCCCTACCCTCCAAGTCTGTTTTTTGCTTATAAAAGTACCTGTATTTACATCCCTCCTTTGGTGGCCATCGCTCATCCAAGGTGGCTTACAATATTAACTACAGAATAAAATAACGTCTGTGGGTGATACGCAGCTAAGCAGTTCTGCTAGTGCAAGCAGTTTTCACTACACAGCAGAACTTCCTCTCCCAGCACCCCCCCTGAATATGTTTTCGGGTTTCATCCAACCCTCCGGAGCAGATTTAGGGGATGCCACCCCATAAAAAAGGGATGCGGGTGGTGCTGTGGTCTAAACCATAGAGCCTAGGGCTTGCCGATCGGAAGGTTGGCGGTTCGAATTCCTGTGAAGGGGTGAGCTCCCGTTGTTCGGTCCCAGCTCCTGCCCACCTAGCAGTTCGAAAGTATGTCAAAATGCAAGTAGATAAATAGGTACCGCTCAGGCAGGAAGGTAAACGGTGTTTCTGTGTGCTGCTCTGGTTTGCCAGAAACAGCTTAGCCATGCTGGCCACATGACCCGGAAGCTGTCTGCGGACAAACGCCGGCTCCTTCCAGAGTCTTCCGCGACTGGACCTAATGGTCAGGGGTACCTTTACCTTTTACCCCATAAAACTAAGCTCCAATGACCGCAGCGTAAACAATGATTTTAAAACATCATAAAATACCGTGTTTCTCATATTATAAGACATGTCTTATATTTATTTTTTCCTCAAAAAAACACACTATGGCTTATTTTCAAGGGATGTCTTATTTTTTTCCTCCTCCTGCTGCTGCGGCCAGCATTGCTGCTGCGCCTATCACTATGTCTTATTTTCGGGGTATGGCTTATATTCCTTGAATGCTTAAAAATCCTGCTATGGCTTATTTTATGGGTATGTCTTAAAATATGAGAAACAGGGTATAAGCCAGTTAACACAAAAAGAAACAACATAACATGACAGCAGTATCATGTTAGAGTCTGTCTTCCTTTACAGAAACAAAAAATAAAAAAAAATTCCTTCGAGTAGCACCTTAGAGACCAACTAAGTTTGTCATTGGTATGAGCTTTCGTGTGCATGCACACTTCTTCACCTTTACAGAGGTGAACATGGATGCTCATAGGATATGTCTCTTTAATATCTTGGTTGGCATTCACCAGCAGCTTGTGGTGCAATAATCAATACTTCTGATATTTATCTCTTATTGTCATAATTGATAGTTCACTCAGCCGCTATCACTGATGAGCAAGAGAGTTGTCTCAGCCCATGCTTTCACTCTCCATTCTTTCTCTAAATTAGCTTGGATGTTAATGTTAAAATCCCAATTTAAGCTACGCATCTGGCAGAAAACCTGATGAGTTCAAGATGTCTCTCTGGAGTAAATAGGATTATGGGGAAAGGTTTGGCTTTTTTTCCTCCTTTTTTAAAAAGAAACAATCCTTTATTTAGTGGCTGATTTATATGATAGGATGATGGAAAGGGAACTTCCTATAAATCAGTAGTACTGTAGCTTTAAGACGCATGAGAACAAAACAACATGCAAATAAAATATGACCTTCTGATAAAAGCTGGTATTGTCAATATTGCTCTTCCCCATGTGCTCCCTGTTCTGACCTAACTATATTCTGGTTTGGCTTTTCCTTGTTCTCAAACGATTACATTGTGTTCCATCATTTCCAGGCAATCAAGAGGCAAAAGTTAACCAAAAGGTGGCTTATGAAGATTATTGATGAAAGGGTAAGGTTTTTCCCCATTTAAAATGTTCATCCATGTGAGTTTTTATTCTACTTGATTCTCTGCCCAGAAAGCCTGTGTTCTTGTGTTGCCAGAAAGCCTGTGGGAAACAAAATACCCCCTCCACATAGGAATAAAGTTTTTATACAGGATTTTTCGTTATACTATGAATGAGCATACCGTATTTACATTTGAGTTACAGTCATTGTTTGTATCCAGCTCTGCTTTTCCACTTGTGCAATGAAACATCCCTTCCTCACACCCTCCAAATTTGCTCTAGAGCCGTGCTTACCAATGTGGGTAAATTTGATTTTTATGGGGGGCAATATGGAAGCTTGTTTAGACCAAGTTAATGGCCTTTTAGTCTTCCTCCATGTGAATAGGAATTCCCTTTTTGAAGAATAAGAATTATATGTCACTGGGGGTGGGGGGAGCACCAGGATTTTAGAGATGCTTAGGTGGGGCATCGCCAAAAAAAGGTTGGGAACCACTGCTCTAGAGGGTTGGGAGATCCACTGGAGCAGGTTTGGGTGGTGCATTGGGACAGGAAGGAGAAGTCCTGTTATGCAATTGGAACTCTGTTAGGCAACATTGGATACAACCCATTATTCGCCGCCACCCCCCACCCCCCCGAGCCCTAAACTGCGATGAGAGCTATGATTAGTTTCGAATTAAGCCCACCTCATACCATAGCTGTGTTCATACATAATGACAAGCCATACTTCTTGGCGTATTGTGATGTTTATTGGGAATGAGCAGCATGCCTGTTTGCTCCTGTTCTGCTCCTCTCCTGTAATGAACAGGATAAAACGAACCAGGAAGCCTTGATTTCCCATTTCATCTGAAGCAGGGATTGTGGTTTGTTGCTCTCTATTCGCTATTTTTCCGTGATGAGAGTTTGCTTTGAGACCAGCAATCCATTCAACCAACTTAGCCCAGTGTTTGTTTTCTGTGTTCAAACTCCTAGGAAAAAAACATGGATGATAGAGCCTATCGGGATATCGGTGAGCTTGAAGCATATGCTGAAAACACCCAAAGTGCTATCCTTTATTTGACGTTGGAAATGCTTGGTAAGTGCCTCTTTAGTTGCCATGTCTGTCAATAGCCTTTTATCAATGGGTGCAGATTCCTGGGGACCGTAGCATACAGGTCCCAGCACCCTAACAAACTACAGTTCCCAGGATTCTTTGGGGCAAGCCATGTGCTTTAGATATATGGTGCAGATATAAGGCTGGTGAGGCATATCAGCATTTTTTGAAAAATTGGCTTATATATATATAGACTTGGTGTTGACACTTGATTTCACACAGCACTATAATCACAAAAGTTGCAGTTAGCACAAGAGAAATATGGTACAGTGAATTCAGCCTCCGCTTTTGGAGCCACCTCGCTCATGATTTTTCAGTTGTCTCGTAGGCACTCATATTTCTCATTGCTTACACAGAGAACCTAATTCCTGCTGTTTTGCATGGAAGAAGTGTAGCAAAAGAAGGGGTTGAGCTCTTGGTTTATGAGCCTACCATTGTCCTAGGCATTGCCCGGTACAGTGGTAAATCATAAGGATAAAAGGTTTTGTTTTTACTGTCAGGTCTTAAGGGCAGTCTTTGGAGACTAGCCCTGGTATTTACTATCAATACAAAATGAGAATCTTTGTGTTGAAAATATTCTAATATTAATGCTGAAATGATATTTGCCCATCTGGCTCAGTATTGTCTATTCCAGGGGTTCCCAAATTTGAGTCTCCAGCTATTGATGAACTACAACTCCCGTCATCCCAGGCTAGCTGGACCAGTGGTCGAGGATGATGGGAGGTGCTCCAACAATAGCTGGAGACCCAAGTTTCTATTCTGACGGGCAGCAGCTCTCCAGGGCTTTGGGGAAAGGCATCTCCCATCATCTGCCGCTTGATCTTTTTAGCTCGAGCTACCAGGAATTAATCCTGGGACCTCCTGCATGCAAAGCATGTGATCTCTCCCCAAGCCGTGCTACTTTGCCAGCAGTGGGATTGCATGCCACCTTGGTAAACACACTTTTCCAAACCTGCATTTGCTTAGATCTTGCAAACGCGGGTGTGTCATTTGTATGGCAGAATTGCTGGGTGAGGGAACAGCTGAACATTGCTCCCCTCTGAACTTCCTTGCAAATGATCCCCACTTCCCACTAAGCAAACGTAGAGTAGGGAAACCTCGCGTTTGCTCTATGACATCCTCTGTCCTCTGACAGCTCCTGTTTGCTTGTGACTTTAGTTGTGTTTTGCAGCTAATCATTTGTGCTTAGAAGTGAGTTCCCACTGGGTGCGGTGGAACGTAGAATCACAGAATGGTAGAGTTTGAAGGGATCCTGAGGATCATCTGATCCAACTGTCTGCAATGCAGGAATCTCAACCTTGACAATTGTTTATGTCACTTGATGCTGCTTTTGCTTTCACATCATCGGTTGCCTAAAAATGGGGGAGTTATGTTATGATTTTTATATAACCTCTGCTGCTCCAGCAGCAGCATATGTGCCTGTTGGTTTTCACACAGTGATTACAGCATGAGAGAGGAAGTCTATGTTATCTCCTCCTGATCATGTGATGTTTTGGTTTCTTTTGTTTCTGCTTCTCAATGGAGTAAGAAGCAAGATGCCTAGCTCTGTTCTGTTGGAGTTTTTATGAGCAGAGAAACAAGAGACTGGACTGTGTAATTAGCCTTACAATAAAGTAGCTTTAGTACTACTTTTGGCTTCTTCATTCCTGCTGAAATATGCATGGATCGTGTGTGTTCTTCTCAGAGGAGGAGGATTGCGTATTTGTCGGCCCTCTGGACTGCCTCGGTAGCGGCAGCCAGGGACGGGCCACTGGAAAGCTCTTGGAGCCTGGGGCAGTCTGGCGTTAGCCCCGGCAGCCTTTCCAACAAACCTGTCGTCTGTCATCCTGGTTCAAACCATATTGGACCCTGCTTAGCTTTGCAAATGGGCATGCCTTCCAGTAACTGCTCAGGATTTCATTCACAAGGTGGTTTTGATCTTCTGTTTCTGCAAGGACAGGTGTGAAGGACCTCCATGCCGACCACGCTGCCAGTCACATCGGGAAAGCACAAGGCATTGTAACCTGCTTAAGAGCGACTCCGTTCCATGCTAGCAGAGGGAAGGTGTTTCTGCCCTTGGACATATGTATGCTGGTAAGGCAATACAGCTGGGATCCAAACTCATAGCAGTAATCACAATTGCGTTTTCCCTCTAGACCAGGCTTCCTCAAACTTGGCCCTTCAGGGGTTTTTGGCCTACAACTCCCATGATCCCTAGCTAGCAGGACCATTGGTCAGGGATGATGGGAATTGTAGTCTCAGAACACCCAGAGGGGCGAGTTTGAGGAAGCTTGCTCCAGACTGTAACAGTAGGGCATATTGAATTTTTCAACTTTCACATTCCAACAATGAGAGGTGCTAAAAAGTTTGTAACATCACTTGGGAATTCAAAATATATTTTGGTTGCAAGTAATATAATTTCGTTTTGCTTGGTAAATAAAATGCACATAAAATTTCATAAAAATCATTAAAAATGATTGCCAAGTACTTATAATACAGATTAATATTATTATTTGATTTCTATATTATACATATTTTATATTACCTGACACTTTCAGAAGATAAAATTAAAATTCTTTGGCTTTCCAAGAGCAGTTTATTTGCTTCTTAATCAAACATAGACTTAACAGGCAAAATGTTGCCCAGTCACAAAAATAATAGCAGATTTGAACTCCTCATACCCAAAAGCATATTTTAAAGACCCCCCTCACTGAAGAAATTTGCAAAAATTAAGTTTCACCCCCTTAAGATGACATGTGGTACTGTAACAGCATCTGTATTTGATCAGGGCATTGATGTAAAATGTGATAGCTTATTAGCATCCACTTCTATTATCATACATTCAAGTATCGCTCCTTTCTTGAAAGGGCTTCTCTTAGTCATGTGGCTCGACTCTGTTCTGATAATGAGCAGGAAAGAAGTGAAAGGCAGGCTTTTTATTTAATCTTTGGAACAAATTGCTTCTTGATGATATTTTGCTGATACCCGTGGAGTGCAGTGCTACCTGTTGAGGGGGAAGAAAATCTGTGTGGAATACTATTCCCTCCAGTAATAGGAAGCTGCTTTATACTGAGTCAGGCCAATAGTCCATCTAGTTTCATATTGCCTACACTGACTGGCAGTGACTCTCCAGAGTTCTGGACAGGGGTCTCCCCTAGCCCTACCTAGGCTGCAGGCTGAAACCGGATCCTTCCGCATGGGAATCAAATACTCTACTGCTAAGCTATAACCCTTCCCCACAATTGAACCTCTCTACCAACGTACCTGCAACCTATAATTTGACACAGGAAAACTACAGAGGAAGGGTAAGCAGGGGGAAACAGGGTGGCAAGATGTGACAGTTTCAGTTAAACATGTGGCTTGGCTTTGTCACAGCCTCGTACAGTGGTGTGTACGGTGGCATCGTTCACATAATAAAAAAACTACCTTGGAGATTTTGACATTTTCAAAAGTGGGGGTCTGTGGCTTGGCCATTGAAAAACAGGGAGTCCACAGCAATGGGGAACCACTGACCTAGTGCCATAAAGAGCCCACAGTTGCCTGCAGTTCCCACCCCCTAGTTTGCTAAAAGGCCATGGAGGAAGGGGGGCTGCTGTCTCTGCAGGCCAGCTGGGAATGTGGGCTGGTAGCCTCTTGGTAGGCTAGTTTTCAAAGCCACTTGTACCCAAAGGGCTGGTGGAAGAGAGATGGATCACGCACCCTGCCCCGCCAGTTTCCATGCTGGCCATGCAGGAGGGATGGAATGGCCTGTCCCTTCTCTGTCAACCCAGTCACTTGCCTGAATGGACTTCCTTAGTTTCCTGCAGCAGCCAGGTGCTTTGTTAAATACACAACTGGCCTCCGTCACAGTGTGACCTTGGGCAACAGGAAGCCTCTGTTGTAACTTACACTCGAGGGTGGGGAGGTTTGGCTTGATCCTTGGAGTGACTGGCGCACACTTATTATTAATAATAATAATAATTCAATTTATATCCCACCCTTCTTCCCAAACAGCCCAAACACACCACTAGAACAATATCTTTAAAAACGTTCCAGGAACAGTTTTAAAACAATCACATTCTCTCAGCCCGGTGACTTCAGGGCTGTCAGGAACCATGCCTTTCAGCCATCAAATACTTGAGTAAACGAATGTGTTTTTAAATTTCCCCTGCAAGTCAATAATGGGTAAGACAGGTGGGCCTCACCAGGGTAGGATGCGCTGCAAGCGAGGAACCGCTAATGAGGAATTCCTGTCATGCGACAACGCCAGCAGGGCAACCCCAGAAGGCCTCACCTGTTGATCCAAGATGGTTAATACTGGGGAAGGGACTCTGTTAGATACCCTGTTCCCAAGCTGTTTAGGGCTTTATATGTTAGCGCCAATGCTTTGAATTGGGCCCACTAGGCCAGGGTTGTCCAACCGGTCGACCACGATCGACTGGTCGATCCCCGGGAGGTTTGAGTCGATCGTGGGCTCTTTTTCCGGCCCTGCCCCCTCGCCCCGTCCTCAATTCGCACATGATCACTAGAACAGAAGACTGAGTTTTCTCTGGGAGGCTGTATGTTTCCTGGTTGATATTTTGGTGAGTGTTTTTCCCTTTTTCCCCTAAAGAAAGCTCAACACTGAGCCAGGTTCTTTTCTGTGAGTAGATCACAGTCTCTTGGGAGTTGGGCGTCCCTGCACTAGGCCACTCACAGCCATCAGGCTGCCCCACTTCCTCTGTCAAATGCCCCCTCTTTAAAAAATGGTTGCTGACTTGAAGCATTTATTTTTCCTTTGCTATTTTTGCCTGATCAGAAGCAGGTAGAATGACATTTCTGTACAGGGTATGCAAAGCCTGAGGATGTTTCATAAGAGAGGAAGAGTGTGGGATCATGTGCTGACATGATGCGATTGAAAGTGCCAAATTAAAAATGATAATCGTGCTGCAATTGTGTAGGCAGGCCATTCCTAATTTATTTACCAGAAATGTTTTTAACTTGTGATGTTTTCTCCTCCTCACCCCCTTCCTGGTTGTATTAGCATGGTGTTTCGCAAGAGGATTTCATCAGACGTAATCAGGAGAAGAAAATGAGAGATGTAATATATGACATTGCCAGTCAGGCCCACGTACATCTGGAGCACGTGAGTTTCTGCCCTTTCCCCTGGTATCTCTGTAAGAACATTATTGTAAACAATGGCTGTGCAAAACAATTCCTCCCTTTAGACTTTTGTAGCATCCAGCATTTTGATGGTAGACAGTATAGCCTTTGGTTGTTGGTGGCTTTGAGCCGATGGATCCCACCCTGTTTGCCTAGGATGGGGGCTGAAAAATGAGCTTTGAATGTGATCAGAAGTCTTACATGGATATTTTATGATATTCTATATTTTATGATAGGGTGCCATGGAAATATTCTCATAAATAAATGTTCATGTTTTTTTTAAAAGTGTGGTGGAACCCACACACACATAGAGAAACGCTGTGAAAAACTGCTTTTCTCGTTGAATTTGGCGTAGCTCACTGTTGCCATCTAGGGTCACATTTGTATATTGCACTTTACGGCACATTTAAAACGTTTTATTTGCAGCTGTATAGCTGAGTCCTGTGTTTAAGTGAGCCACCTCCATTTGAAGAAAAAGCAGCCTTCGAGCCCCAATTCAGAGTATTCAAGAAACCTGGGGGAAATAGTCCCCTCCCTGACTGCTATTTGTTCCCAGAGGTGCTGTTTTGCTGGAAACAACCCCATTAGGGGCAAATAGCAGTTGGGTTGGAGGGGGGGGTGTCAATAGATTTTTGATGCATGGCTTTGTTCCAGATCAGGGCCCCCATAGATGCTTTCCCTTCAAAATTATAAATGCCCAGTATAATTACATGTTTTTAAAAGCATGAACAACACGGCCTGTATCTTGGCCCCTGCAAAAGTGACACCTGCTCAGATACTTTTCGCAGGGATGCCTCCTGAAACCTGCTCCTACTAGCAGCTGGTGCTGTCTTGCAGCTCAGCCCAGGTGGTATCCCTGATTAGTGCTGTCACTTTCAGGTTTTGCAAAGCCAATGGAAAGAGGCACAGGCTTTCTTGTGCTCCTCTTGGTGCCTGCGCTGTCATTAACACCCGATATAACGAGTGGCAAACTGAGCGAGACAAAACACAGCAAAAGAGAAGGCGCTGTAAATGGCGCAGGCAGCATAGCCTAAACCACGAGGCCCATTTCTTTTTTGTCCTGCGGTCTCTACTTGTCCTGTTTGACGGTAATGCGATGCGGTGTGGACAGGGCCTTTTGTTGAAGACTCAGCTGGCACTTTTGTTGGATGCCCCCTGTCTCCACTTGCAAGCTGCTCTGCTGCTGCTTCCACGGTTGGACGAAGGCTCCTTTCTCAGCAAACCATTAAATAAATTGGCATCCTCTCTCGTCCCAGCCCTGTTCCCCACCCACCCACTAACACAGACAAAGGCGATAGCTAGGTATACAAATCCATAATCCATAAAGGTTATGTGTTAATTCTGTTGAGAATGGATGGGGAAAAAATGATTTACAGTGAGTGAGCTTTGAAGGGCCAGTTCATGTTTTTGGTAACTGAGGCAAGATTGGACTGTATTTTCAGGCAATATACTGAGCTGTAACCGGGATGAAATTATTGACCGTGGTAAATGCAAATTGAACTAAATGGATGGGTGCCTGCAAAGCTTGATGAAAGTTGGTGTTCTAGAGAATCTTCATTTATGGCCAGCAGGGGGCAAAATGAACCTTCTGAGTAAGATGATTCAGATTTTCTTTCAGTTTGATGTCCTCAGAATTGCAGACTTTAACCGGGGGAAATGTTGTAACTCCTGCTAGCATCCTGATTTAGTTCTGTGTGTCACTTGATTGATTAACTTCTATCTGTGTTTGCAAAGTGAAATAATGTGCTGTCAGCCAGACCTTGAAATTCAATTAACTATTAATTTCATCTCTTAACACTTGTTTTTCCTTCAAAAAAAAAGAATGGGTGGGGTGGGGGTGGGCAAAGCAATTAACAATACTTTACCCCAAACAAATATAACAATATTGGAAAAGGCAAATTGACTAGGGACGCTTGAGCAGTTTGATTTCTGTGAATTCCTTGGGGCTCAGACGTAGTCTTTTTGATGGTGCTTTATCAATGACAGTAATGATTGGCTGTCTTTTAGCTTTGACATGTTAAATATTCCTGTTATTGGAGAACTTGGCCTACAAAGGGATTCTTAGAAACCAAGCAAGTCATTGTTCTTTGATACAGTGGATCCTCTGGATACAAACTTAATTCATTCTGGGGATCCGAACGTACCCCAAAAAGTCCGCATCTACAGGCGCCACTTCTGCGCACGCACACGGCATGACAGAGCACTTCTGAGCATGCGCACGCGGCGAAACCTGGAAGTATACACTTCCGGGTTTGCTGCGTTCGCAACCCGAAAGTTTCGTTACCTAAAGGTAACGTAACCCGAGGGTCCACTGTATTAAGATTTTGTTTAAGGGATTGGTGGAAACCTTTTTTAAAAAATTGCACTTGCAATCCAGATGACGCTGAAATATTTACTTCAGCCATGCAAATAATCTGAAGAGTCCATTGCTTCCCACTCTTTCTTGTTGTTTGTTGATGTCCTTCCTGCCCACACACCACAACCTAGTCATTCATGCTTCTTCAGCTGCCTGCCTGGACAGCTGAAATAGTCTTCTTCTGTGTTCCAGCACAGAAATAGCAGTTCAGTGCTGTGAAGCCTCTGTATGCTTTCCTGTCAAGCATGGGAGAGAGCATGCAGTATTATGGCTTTGCTCTTTTGCCCTGACATTTGGCTGCTTCTGTCAGTCTTCCAAGATTGGCACTTAAGGAGAAAATACAGTGCTCTTTTCAGCTTGGCCTTGTGGGTGTGTTGGAATTTGGTTACTTACCTGAGCCATTGAGTCGGGGGGGCAAATGGCACCTCTGTCTTATTGCATTACTTAATGTGCTCGTCTTACACCTGGGATGCAGCTGATGTGTGAAGCATATTCTCATTTTGGTTGTAAACCTTCAAGGCAACTCCAAATCAAGCAAAAGTGTTTGGTGGTTGGTCCTCAGTTAGAGCTTGAGAGTAGTGCAATTCTTTGCCATGTTTTTTGTGGCGACCAATGAATTAATTCAGAATTAAACTTCCTTTTACATCCAGCAACACAGTTAAGAGTGTGAGTCAACAACTTTGATCATGCATAGATCAGGCATTGGCCTATTTCATTGTTCAAAGCTTGGATTGTCACCACAGCACTAATAGAAATTAACTGATGTTGTTGATGTTGCTGCTGTTGTTGTTAGATGAGCGGGATGTAGCTCAGAGCATCTGCTTTGCATACAGGAGGTCCCAGATTCAGTTCCTGGTATTCCTAGCTACTGCTATGAAGGACTCCTGCCTGAAATAAAAAAATTATATTTATGTGCCGCCCATCTGACTGGGTTGCCTCAGCCATTCTGGGCAGCTTCCTGCAAAAATTAAAAATACATAAAAAACTTCCCTTTACAGGGCTGCCTTCGGATGTCTTCTAAAAGTTGTATCATTGTTTATCTGTTTGACATCTGATGGGAGTGTGTTCCACAGGGCGGGCGCCACTACTGAGAAGGCCCTCTGCCTGGTTCCCTGTAACCTCACCTCTCACAGTGAGGGAGCCCTCAGAAGACCCTCGGAGCTGGACCTCTGTGTCTGGGCTGAAAGCCTGGAGAACTGCTGTCAGTCAGTGTAAACAATACTGAGCTCGATGTTCTAATGGTGTGCGACAACTTCCTGTGTTTCTATGGTGATGGCATAGTCCAGAGAAGAGGGAAAATCTACAGGATCATGTTTCTGGCAGTCAAAAGGTTACAGAGAGTGTAAAGAAGCACAGTTAGATTTTGCAGGGACTGACATGTTTTCCCGGGTCTGTTGTTACATTTTGATGTACATGATAAACCTGGTTGTGCATGGCATGACAGTGCCCAGTTCGTGAAAAATCTTGCGGTATGCTCAGTATTTTGACTTGCCTCTTGAAATCTAATGTGTTTTTTTCTGTCTGTCTGCAGGCTAGGTCCTTCAGGAAGAATGTTCCTGTTAAAGCATTTCCTGCCTTTCTCTATACCGTAAGTGGGGCTACTGCATTTTTACCCCCTTGAAAATAACTTTTCAATTGGCAATATGGAT
Source organism: Zootoca vivipara (assembly GCF_965207765.1). Classification (NCBI taxonomy): domain Eukaryota; kingdom Metazoa; phylum Chordata; class Lepidosauria; order Squamata; family Lacertidae; genus Zootoca; species Zootoca vivipara. The sequence continues at coordinate 63,941,770 of NC_142591.1, forward strand.
CTTTCCCTGGATACTTCAAGAAAGGTCGGGGTGCTGCTTGTAATCTGGGTGGCTCTGCTCCCCCCCCAAGTGTGCCCCAGGGCCTTCTTTGAAATCCAGACCTCCTGTTTCTTAGATGCACATCGGAATTTGATGTGTTCTGCAGTGCTGCTTCTGATAGCTTCATTCTCTCTATAGCCAATGTTCAGGCTGTGGGTGCTGTTGGTTATGTAACAAGAATGGCACCATTTTTGCACAAGAGGGAGGAAACCACAGGCTTTGAGTATCCCAGGGTTTGCAAAAGTACAAAATCTCTTTGGAGTGTGCTAAAGAGAGTGGAACAGACACCAAAAAATCCCAGTGAAGACTGAGCATACTCAGTGGATGCCCAGCACAACATGGGGAGGGGGGGGGTAGGGTAGAAAACCAGGAGGAGGGGTGGAAGAAAAGTATTTATCTTGATCAGGCACAGTCTACACTGCCAACATTTTGGTGCAGGCTTGGCTTTTGACATCTTAACTTTCATCAATGTGATTTTTTTTTGCCATCAATGTGATTCCCCCCCCCATCCATTGCTGCTGTTAATCTCTTGTCCTTTCACTTTAATAATAATAATAACAACAACAACAACAACAACAACAACAACAAATCCATTTCTTTTCCAGGTTGCTGTTGAGGATTATTTGAATAAAATACAGAAAGTTGACTTTGATATATTTCATCCAAGTTTGCAGAGGAAGAGCACTTTACTACCTTTGCATTTGTATATTAGATCCTGGAAAAAAACATATTAAAGTATATTCTACATGAGTTCCGAGTTCTTTCTGGTTATTGTTGGCTGAGTTTTAGCCTCACTCACCTTGCAGCGAGTTTTTAACCCTCTTCTCCTTCCCTGCCCACTGTTACGATCACAACAATTATGTCAGGGGAGTTAGACTGAACTAGTATCAGAGTAAACTTATTGGCTAAACCAGGATTTGAACCCAGGTCTCCCCATTGATGTCCACCATGCTTCACTACACCACACTGGCTGTATTTCTAGGTTAGACTGATTGCTGGCAGGGGAGCAAATTCCTAGGGGCCCATGGGCACCCACAAACTTTTTGCTGTGGGTGCCTGGCCTCCGACCCCCCCCCATTGGCCAGCTGCCTCCCCCTCTGACTGCTGACTTCCTAGCATATGTGCTGTTTATGTTTAACACCCTGGCTAGCTATTTGTTTATTTAAATCATGTCTTGCCTTTCCTTTTGTGGATAGCAACAGATAAAAAACAAAATTACAAAAATTAATAAAAACAAGATTTTAAAAAGAGACAAATTCTGGAGAAGCTGCCAAAACGTTGGGATGTACCACTTATGTGTACTGGACCTGTCCTGAGGTAGCTGCTTTCACAGAGAGGGCATTTGGAAGTAATGCAAAACGTTCCAATCGGACAGTGGATAAAAGTCCCCCAAATGGGATTGCTAAATTTATTTAACAGTGAAAACAAATATCTTAAAAGTAAACCCTTAATTGAGCATTTGCTGATGGCTGTGCAACCATCTGTCAGAAGGTTGTTAAAGAGGAGGACAAGAGGAGAGTCTTCTCAAACAATTAACTTGAACGATATGTCGTCTTTGAAAGCGCCACATTCACCAGAGCCAGACCTGCAGAGCTTTGCCACCTGTTCCATCATGTGTGTTTAGGCCAAACCTCTTCAGAAGTTGTGGGATTCCAAGTCCCACCAGCCCCAGCCAGAATAGCAAATGGTTCAAGCAAGGTATTGGGAATTGTAGTTCAACAACTTCTGGCACACGACAGGCTCCCCAGCACTCGACTACACCATAACCTGGCCATGGTCCATATGCTATTTACAAAAATATATATGGAAAGTAATTTCTTTCTCCTAAATGGACTGGGCTGGAAGCTTATTTGGGACCAAGCTGACTTGCTCCTGCAGCAAAGCTGCCCCTCCTTCATATGTAAGCTACCCATAGTGAGTTGAAGGTACCGTAGTGTCACAATAGGAGGGGTGGAGGGAAGAATTGGTGCCCTTGTATCTTGCAAATGAGCAGTAGAACAGTTTGTAGCAAAGCCCCAGATGCGCAAAATATCTCAATTTGGTATAACACAATTCACCCAGACATCTATCTGCTTCTCCACCTTACTACTTTGTAGCTATCGTTGAGTTGTTGAATGAAATTCCGCATGTAATCCCCCTCTTACCTCCCCCCCCACTTTAATCAGAAGTAATCCCCACAGCTGCTTTGTTGTGTAACATCATCCAGTGCTCTAAGTGAACAGTGTGCCACATAATGAATTTGTCTAAGCGGAAGATCCTACTGCAGTTTCAATCAGAGGGCCTATTGCACCGAAGGAAACTTGGAAAATCCCAAAATAACAACTTAATGTGAAGGCCATTACAAGCTGCGCTTTGGGGACCGGTGCTTTAATGCATTGTTGCCTACTGATTTGTATCTCATTGAAATGGCTAATTGCAGGAGTTATTTAACTGCTTATTCTACGTTGTTTGGAATGTGCTAATCCTGGTCGATTTGTGAGGAAGAGCTTTCCTGACATTCTGGAATAGCGAGGGCCCCAGCTGGATTGGTTCCCCACTCTTCAAGTGTCTATAGTGAAAAGATAAAATGTACACTTTCAGTGCGATCCTATGCATATTTACTGTACTCATTTATTTGGGAGCAAGTTTCTTTGAACTCAGTGGGATGTACAGCAGTATCCACTGTGCACCCACTAGGCAAGTCTCACTGGGGCTCATAGGTGCATAGGGATGTGCTTCTTTCATGTGGCACACCGCTAGTTTGAAAGAGGATGTATTCTGAAGGATGCCATGACACCTTGCCATCAAGCCACATGTGCATTTGGTCTCCCTGAAGGACTGTTTTTTTTTAATGCTGTTGATCTCTTCAATATCATTAACAAAATTGCCTGCAGAAACAAGTACTTCCTTAGCTGTTGTTTTAACTTCAGAATAGTTTAAAACTTTTTTGGCTGGTACACGTTGTTGAACTTTTTATTATTATTTAAGTATAGCTGTTGTTTTTGGCCAAAATCACTTTCAAAATGATTTCGGATAAGAAAGCGCACTGGGCTAGAAATTAATCCTGTATCATTTTCTTTCCCCCAAATACAGGCTCATAAATAGGTAGGTGATATTATAATCCTTGCAGATTGGTTGGGATTGTAGCCTAAATGTTAAAATTCTTTCAATAGATGACATCGGTGCATGTTACAGGTCTAGTTACAGGTAGGTAGCCGTGTTGGTCTGACGTAGTCGAAACAAAACAACAACAAAAACCTTCCAGTAGCACCTTAGAGACCAACTAAGTTTGTCATAGGTATGAGCTTTCGTCTGGAAAGGTGTTCCATAGAGTTTTTTAAAAAATACTCCAAATATGAAACTACAGGTGTCCCAATGTTTTGCCTGCACCAGGTATGATTTAGGCCCCTTCACTTTACTTTCAGTGTACTCCTCCTGCTGGCTTGGGAAGCGGTGTACACATGACTGTTAGCCACAATCCATGCCTATCTTGTTTCTTATGAAATACTCTTTCCCTCAAAACCAACATTGTTCCAAAGGGAGAAAAGGGATGACCTACCTGCATTCTAAACTTGTAATGTGTACACCGCCTGCCAAACACAAGCTGGCACGCATTTTATCGGTGTAGAGTGAGAATTTTACAGAATACTGTAGCAAATTAAACATTTAGACTACACTCCTAAGCTTCAATTTTTCTTTTGCAATGTGGAGATCCAGCTATTAACCCAGAAGTGGAACATGGGCTCCATCTTATTCCCTGCCCCCCATATATGCTCACCCTTCCTTGTGGTTCACTACCACTGTTTTCATGGTAGAGGTCAAAACACAGTAGCAGTAGTAAAGCATGTTGTGTGCATGCAGGAAAAGTTTGTTCACTGACATCTCTAGTTAACAGAAAAATCTGAAAGACCTGTGCCAGAGACTGTGGGCAGTCGCTGCCAGTCGGAGCCTAAGTACATAGTAGAGATGGCAAAGTGTCTGAGATGTGTAAGGTAGCTTTTTAGGCTTTTGCTTGTTTTTCTGTTAAACTTTAACAAGGAAATGATATGATGGGTGTGCTGCTACTGGTATAACACAGCTGAGATCAAGGTGAGACCCAGTGGCTGTTCAAACCCCACCAGTGATCAATGCTGGGAGAGATAGTCTGATGAATTACTAGCATGTTGTGCTGGTCATCAAGGAGGCAGCTTTGACTGTCTTTGATAAAGCATGGGGTAGTTTCTTGGGCTCCATGATCACTGCAGATGGTGGCAGCAGTCACGAAATTAAAAGACTCCTGCTTCTTGGGAGAAAAGCAACGACAAACCTAGACAGCATCTTGAAAAGCAGAGGCATCACCTTGCCGACAAAGGTCCGTATAGTTAAAGCTATGGTTTTCCCAGTAGTGATGTATGGAAGTGAGAGCTGGACCATAAAGAAGGCTGATCGCCGAATAATTGATGCTTTTGAATTATGGTGCTGGAGGAGACTCTTGAGAGTCCCAAGGTCTGCAAGAAGATCAAACTTATCTATTCTGAAGGAAATCAGCCCTGAGTGCTCACTGGAAGGACAGATCCTGAAGCTGAGGCTCCAATACTTGGACCACCTCATGAGAAGACTCCCTGGAAAAGACCCTGATGTTGGGAAAGATGGAGGGCACAAGGAGAAGGGGACAACAGAGGATGAGATGGTTGGACAGTGTTCTCGAGGCTACCAACATGAGTTTGACCAGACTACAGGAGGCAGTGGAAGACAGGAGGGCCTGGCATGCTCTGATCCATGGGGTCACAAAGAGTCGGACATGACTAAACGACTAAACAACAACAGTTATTTTATCGGAGAGGCAAATGTCCAAGATACTGGATGCAAGTGTTTCAGTGACACAGGCCTCTTCCATATGTGCTCAAAGCAAAAATAAAAGTATTATATGCCCAGCCTGCTTTTAAAAATCACTGGGGGTAGGAAATTTACTCAGGAACAATGATAAGTCGATGCTGTCCTTCCAGTTATATGATCGCTCAGAAATGAAGTATAACAAATTGCAACAGGGGAATTTGTTGAGAAAAATTAAGCCAGGAAGTATGAATAAATGGTGGTTTAAAAAGAATACAATTAATATAATTCCGGCTTTAAACTCCCCTATGCACTTACTTACTTTTAAAGAAGGCTCAGCATTGGGCTGTGCATGTTAAAATCAAATACGTTGCTTTGACAGCTGATGCCTGACAACTAATTTTGTATAAATCAAAAGCCCACTTCCAATATTGTGAAAACACTAGCTGATGCAAGAGAATAATCATATCACTTGTTCCGTGAAACTACACCCACCAACTGCCTCACTCTGGTCATGTGTAATTTGGTGAATGGTTCTGGTGCAGAAGTTGCTTTGCATTCAGAAGGTCCCTCTGCAACTGCTTTCAGCCCCAGCCACCTTAGTTGGTTTGTGAGCTGCAAACCAACAATATCTGGAGGGCCCAGAGGCTAGCTGCTGGTAGTTTAGCCAATTCTGAGCTGCAAGCACAAATGGCCTGACTGTAGAATTGCAGCTTTCCGTGTGCTCCTACCTTGGCTTAGCTTGAGAAACTAGCTTGGCTTGAGAAACTTGGCTTGAGAAACTAGCTTGTGGCTTGAGAAATAAATGGTGGAAGGTGTGTGGATCTTATATAATACTGAGGAAAAGCAGACAAAACATTCCAGTGCTAATGGAGAACATCTAGCAGGTGCGTAAAATCCAGCTATGGGAAGACATGTAGCTGCAAAAGAAAAAAAAGGGGTGTCTATTGTGATGTCAGGAAGCAAATGTGTGGTAAGCAGAGGAGAGGGAGAGAGAGAATGCTGAGGAATAAGTAAACAGGATGTAAGCAGTTACAACAGCTTGCAATCACCATGTGCAATTATATGGTCATAGAGGTCATATGGTAATATGCTAAAACCCTGATAGTGCACTCAGGCATAACCTCTCATTCTGCATACAGTATAGTATGCTGGGGGGGGGGGGGAATGCCACGACAATCTTATAATAGTCAACAACAGAGCTGTGAGATTTGAAGGCGTGCTGCTCTACCCCAAATAAAACATTTTACAGTACTTCTTTTCTGAGAGTGATGTATAGAACTCCCATTAGATTAGATTGCATTGTAGGCAGCATGTGACAGGTGAGGATGTACCGATTGTACCGTACCTCCTTGGTTCATTCATTAACTCATCAGCCCCTTCTGTTCGAGTGAGTCAGCCTGTCCTCTGGCAACGCTGTCATCGCTCATCTCTCCCCCCCCCCCCTGGAGCCACATATGCAAAAGCCTCTGTGCTTTCTCTATTTGCAGTATTTAATTAAAACATGCATTTGGAAAGTAAAAACATTTGATTATCTTCAGCACAATACTATCCATATATATATATATATATATATATATATATATATATATATATATATATGTTTTAATCTGCATTACAGCACAGTCATACTGATGTTGGTAACCAGGAGACCCACTTTAAGTGAACTCAAGGTTTACACCAGGAGTGGGGCCCCTCCACCAAGCCCTGCAAGTACAGTAATACCTTGGTTGTTGATCTTAATCCATTCTGGGAGTCCGTTCGACTCCTGAAACGGTTCGAAAAACAAGGCGCGGCTTCCGATTGGCTGCAGGAGCTTCCTGCACTCAAGCGGAAGCCGCGTCGGACATTCAGCTTCTGAAAAACGTTCGCAAACCGGAACACTTACTTCCGGATTTGCACTGTTCAGGAGCCGATTTGTTCGGGAGCTAAGCCATTTGAGAACCAAGGTCCCACTGTTAAGTCTTTTTAATTTTTGGTCCTCCCAGTCCCTCCGGCCGCCACTGAAACTAGAGCGGCCAAATATGAACCCAACCTTTATTTATTTTGTATATTTATTAAATTTCTACACTGCCCTTCACCTGAGGATCACAAGGTAGTTTGCAACATAAAAGCACAAAAATACACAACATAGCAACAAACAAAAACAGCACACACACACACACCCCAGTTGAAAGGCCATAGTTTAATTAGCCAAAGATTTGGGAGAAGAGGAATGTTTTTGCCTGGCACCTAAAGATGTGTAACGAAGGCTGCAGGTGAGTTTCCCTGGGGAGAGCAATCCACAAGTGCGGAACCACTGCAGAAAAGGCCCATTCTTGTGTTGCCACCCTCTGGACGACCTCTCATGGAGGAGGAACACAAAGAAGGGCCTCAGATTATGATTGCAGAGTCTGGGCCAGTTCATATGGGGAAAGGCAATGCCTTAGGTATTGTGGTCCTGAGCCATTTAAGGCTTTATAGGTCAAAACCAGCACTTTGAACTGGGTCTGGAATCTAATTGGCAGCCAGTGCAGTTGGGCGAGGATTGGCGTTATATGCTCAAAGTGTCTTGCCTCAGTGAGCAAGCTGCCTGCTGAATTTGCAACACCTAAAAGTTTCTGAACCGTCTTCAGAGGCAGTCCCAAGTATGATGCGTTGCAGTAATCTGACCTAGAGGTTACCAGAGCATAGACAACAGATAGGGCTGTGGCTGGCTACTATATTAAGGAAGTTGAAGTATAAATTATAGGCCTTTTGGAAAAAACCCATGTATATTCAAAAGATTTTGTATGTTCACAATGGGACACAATTTCGTCTTCTCCCATACAAGTACCTTCCACGAAATCCCTTAAGGTGATTTGGACGGATTTTAAAATAATTATTTTAGATGCAGGGACAGGGCAGGGCATGTGGTGAATTCCCGGATTCAAAGCATTCGAACCCACAACCACTTGTATGAAAAGTGAGGGTTGTGACCTTACAATTGGCGAGGACATGAGGCACTGCAGTGTGCAAGGTAGGCCAAAATGGACATTTATATCTGTACACTTAGCTATGAATTTGTTTATGTTTGGACATCGCTTCTGTTTGTGGTACAGCTTTTGGAACCGAGTTTGATGGGAATATAATGAAAGCATGACATTAATTTCATAAAAGGATGGAAGTGTCTGTATGTGTATGCATTTGAGGAGCTGCTGTTACATGTTGCAGAAAGGTGCAACTGAACAGTGTATTCTTAGCACATGTCATCATAGTATAATAATATGTTCAACCATCCATCTTCATTCAGCTGAGACTGTCACCCTTCAGCAAGCATGCGAGGAATGCAAGAATACAGGGGTAGGGGAGTAATTAAGACATAATTGCTCATTTTCTAGTGACTAAAAGGATGCCAGTGCAACTTGGCATATTTGTTTACAGAAACAGTCAAGACAATTCATACCGTACTGTTAAAAGGGCTCTATTCTCAGATTTAAATGTCTGGCTGCTTCCCTGGAAACATTATTCAAGACGTTTCATCAACAGATGTTCTTTGTGCTCAAACTTAGGTAAATATGCTTTATATATCTTATGTCCCACTGTACAATTTAACAAAAGCACAGTTTGGGCTGCATGCACCAGAAGAAAAAGACAAACACCGGTATGTTTCTGAACCAACTAAATTGCTCAGTGTTGTGTGCCTTAGACTAGGGATGGGGAACCTGTGGTCCTCCAGATGTTGTAGGTCTACTCTAATTTGGGGGGAGTCCATGCCAGATCAATGGCATGGAAGATCTTTGGTTCGAAAATGTACAGTAGCTCAGTCTTGTTGCCTGTTGCAGGAGAGAGGACAGGTATGTTTCTCACCCTGGGCCTCTGGATTTTGAAATGAGAGGGAAGGATGGACAAAGGGCTACTTACTATTCATGCTATGCTAGAATGACCTATAGTGTGAATAATATACAAAGTGAGATACATAAAGTGATCAGTTCTTTAGAGCTCATCAGTTGCAGCAACACAAAGCAAAGTTTATTTTTCAAATTTACATTTCAAAGAAAGCTTTGGTTTTACATTTCATTCTTGCCGTTTGTAGTTATTTTCCACTAGGTTACATGCATCTATGCTGAGCTTTCCATAGTCCTTTGTGCAGGTTGGATTAAGTTTTTTAATGCTTGGGTGGTTTTCTTTTTAACCTCTCTGAACTGCTTCTTGTGATCTTTTTTTCTGGGCTTTGGCCTATAGACAGATTTGAATAAGTTTAATTTTTATGTTGCTTCCCCCTTCTCCTTATTTAATTTATTCCCTGTGAAAATTTCACCCCTCTATTTTTAATTTTCCACTGAATTAATTTTTCTTGGGTCATATATTGGGCTGATTTATACAAAATATCACACTGGGATCAACCTGCCTTCCTTAACCTTTATTTCTATCTGCTATGCAGCGTGCAGTGTATAAACCTTAACTAGAAGGTTGTTGGAGTTTAGGTGGGTTGGTGGCGAGAGTACATTTAATTTTAATCGTGCATGCTGCAATCTTACATAAAAGCCAGTTTGCCTGATTGCTTCACATTTTCTCCTGCAATCACTGTGTTACAGTTTTTGCCTCTTGTATACACAGCTTCTTATATTTTCTCTTCTTCCAAAATTAATTCATGTAAAATGTTATTTTGATTTTCCTTTGACATTATTTGTGGACTATGCTTACATCTTTCACATACTAAATTGCATTCACTGGTCTTCTGTTGCTAACAGAAATCCATTTAGACTGTTTATCTCTGTACACAACTCCCTTGTTTACTGGGGCAAATTATGAACCCCACATTCAAACTCCCAGCTCCCATTGCCCCTGATTACTGACCATACAGTTCATGGTAGCTGGCGTCCATAACATCTGACAGGGCACAGGTTCCCTTTTAATCTTAGTCTATCCTGTTTGGATCCAGATCTGAGGGAGGTGTATGGGAGTTATCTCCATGCCAATCCCGAGACGTAAATTAGGCTAAAAGATTGGGATTGGCACAAGGCTATCTGGTGAGCTGTATGAACCAAGGAAACGGGATTTTCCCAATCTGTCTGACTGTCTTTCATGAAAGGGGAAAATCATACAAGCAACGAGGCAGTGTGCATAGAATGTATAACCTACCATAAAGAGCATTTTAGCTACACTGCAATTGGAAAAACCAATATATGGAGAATACATCAGCACAGGAAACAAGAGTGCATCCTGCATAGTGTCGTATTACACACATACACACGTTTACATACATTTTTTAGATTTACACTCACATGTCGGTTACATCTTATTCATATCAAAGTACTTCCCCTGTAAGAATTTTTTTTGTTTTTGTTTTGGTGTACCTGTAGACAAATGCCAGCAGTTGGATGTGTGGACGTTTGAGAAGCTTATACTAATTGGATTGTTCTAAATTCAGAACTGTTTGCCTTTCCTTCTTCTAACCAAACACCATATGTGTGCCTACTGAACATATTCTTCCTGAGAGACTATGCTCATTTTTCTAGGATGTTATGCAAATATTTCTAAGGAAACAGAAGGCATACAGAACCAGTAACCCCCCGCACTCTTTTCACCAATAATTTCCCCTTCTGTCCAAAGGCCCTTTATATGGTTATCAGTGATGGGCGACCTGTGGCTTTGCAGTTGTGGTTGGAATCCAAGTCCTATCAGCCCCAGCCAGCATGGCCATTGGTCAGGGTTGAGGACCCGGGCAGGAGATACTTTAGCTGAAGCCTTCTCAGGGATTTAGAGCATCGAAATACATTAGGAGCAGTAACATGTATGGGTGAGGCAGTTCTACTGACAATGTTATTGATATAGGCTGAGTTTGGAAATGTGACATAAATTGTTGATTGGGATAATTTGTGTGACTTCTTGAGCTCATTTCTGAGATAGTTCCTTGTTCCAGCAAATGAGCAAGTCAGTTGTGCTTGCAAACACAATTTCTGGCACAAATAGTAGATGTAAGTACATTGGACCTTGGCCATAGTCCCAAGTCCCTTGCATACACAAGGGCTCGCTGTTCTCCCCCTTGAAGGGAAGCAGTCTGTGTGAAATGCAGCAGCAGTTCTCTATGAACAGAAATGAATGGGGAAGTCTCAATGTAGCTGTATATATGCTGATAAGACCCACTGGATGATTGATCACAGCCTTACTTTTTCAAATCCAACACAATCTGAGTTAAGCCAGTACTAGGTCACACTCTGACCTATGATTTAAAACAAAAAAATCAAAAATAAAAATCCTTCCAGTAGCACCTTGTTGTTGTTGTTGTTTAGTCGTTTAGTCGTGTCCGACTCTTCGTGACCCCATGGACCAGAGCACGCCAGAGCATGGACCAGAGCACATCCAGTAGTGATGTATGGAAGTGAGAGCTGGACCATAAAGAAGGCTGATCGCCGAAGAATTGATGCTTTTGAATTATGGTGCTGGAGGAGACTCTTGAGAGTCCCATGGACTGCAAGAAGATCAAACCTATCCATTCTGAAGGAAATCAGCCCTGAGTGCTTACTGGAAGGACAGATCGTGAAGCTGAGCTTCCAATCCTTTGGCCACCTCATGAGAAGAGAAGACTCCCTGGAAAAGACCCTGATGTTGGGAAAGATTGAGGGCACTAGGAGAAGGGGACGACAGAGGACGAGATGGCTGGACAGTGTTCTCGGAGTTACGAACATGAGTTTGACCAAACTGCGGGAGGCAGTGGAAGACAGGAGTGCCTGGCGTGCTCTGGTCCAGTAGCATATTAGAGACCGACTAAGTTTGTCATAGGCATGAGCTTTCATGTGCATACACACTTCTTCAGATATCGAGTACGTCAGACCAACACGGCTACCTACCTGTAACTAGTACTATGATTTATAGTTCACCACACATATACAACCACCTTGGTTATTTGTTACAGGATGCCAATGATTAACTTTAGAAGAGCCCTGCTGAGAATTGACCAAAGATCTTGCTGCCAGAAACTTTCAAGACTCTCTTAAAGCATCAGACATGGCTTCAGTTTCTGATGTAGGCCTTGAACCTAAAAAGGCTGCCCCAAATACAGGTGAAAATAGGGTTGCCAGACTCAATAGTGGACAGGACTTCTGTGCCTTTAATTGCCCTGCTCTCTTTTGAGTCTGGAAACTAGCAGACCCTTTGCTTGGAAATTAAACAAAGGGCCTGCTGGTTTATCTTTAAGGTTTCCAGACTCAAAAGAGAGCAGGGCAATTAAAGGCACAGAAGTCCTGTCCTCTATTGAGTCTGGCAACCCTAGGTGAAAAGGAACTTGAGAATACAGCAGAAATTCCAAGCCAGATTCTAAGGCAAGCAATGAGAGTGTGACAGCTGAAATGGTGATGTAGTTAATTTCTCTGGAAAACAACAACAAATGACTGCTCACTGAGAAAATGTGGGCAGGGATAGTGGTACAAGAAAGTGAATTTTTTAAAATAATAATAATGTGTTCTTAAGAATAACATTAATAACTTGAAGAACTGCGCCTGAGGGAATAATCTAAGATCATACAGGATGCTAGACTATGATCCGGTGCTGAACCAGCACCAATTTGCAAGGGTGCTTGGTTGAACAGCTCAGATAAACTGCTTACCTAGCATGTTCTTAGTTTGTGGTGGCCTCCATTGATGAAAGCGACAAAACCAAAATACTTCATGTTATCTAGAACAAGAGCTCTCATACCTGGGTCTTGCTGTACTCTTGGAGGCATATTGAGAGGGCTTCCTCATGTGGCGGATGCTGAAGGACACGGTGGCTGCCCATGGCCACTTCTCTACGGGTTCCTCCTTACAGGTATTGCCATTTTCCTGAACTGGTATCTCAGCAGCAGTGTTGCTTTCCTGTTACAGGCTGGGCTTTCTGTTTTGCATGGTCACATTTCTCCACCACCTGTAAGGTGTGTTGAATTTTTCAACTTTCAAATTGCAAAAAAATGAGGGGTGCTAAAAAGTTTGCAACATGACTTGGGAATTCAAAAGATATTTTGGTTACATTAATATAATGGTAGTTTTGCTTGGTAAATAGTATGTATGTAAAATTGCACAGAAATAATTAAAAATGATTGCCAAGTACTTGCAGTCGTATTATATATTAATATTACTTTTTCCATTTATATATTATACATATTTTATATTACCTGACACTTTCAGAAGGTAAAATTAAAATTCTTTTGTTTCTCCAAGAATAGTTTATGTGCTTCTTCGTCAAATGTCGGCTTACGAAGCTAAATGTTGTCCATTCACAAAAAAGCAGATTTGAATTCCTTACCCCCCCCCCCAAAAACATATTTTTAATACGTGTCACTGAAGAAATTTGCAAAAATTAAGATCCACCCCCTAAAATGACATGCTCTAACCTCACACTGTTAGGAAAGTTGCCTATGCAAGCAGTCAGTCAGTCAGTCAGTCAGTCAGTCAGTCAGTCAGAGGCAACCAGCCCAGGTCATGTGCTCCTCCATTCATGTGTTGCACAATGGTGCTGCACTGCAGTATTGGAACAGGCAGTGAACAGATAGCAGGAAGCAGAGAAGTCAGTGAGTAAAGTTAGAAGGGAGATCTACATATACCACGTGGGTGGCCAGCCTACACCCTCTTTAGCTAGCCTGCTACTCTCAAATGCTGTGGAGGACTATCTCCTGTCAACAGTGCTGAAATAAGACCAAATTGCCACAATGGCAGATGTGAAGCGAAATACCTTTGCTCCAAGCGGCAAAATATATTGGGCCAGCTCAGAACATATTCTAGTAACAGAAAGGATGGAGATGAAATTTGGGATTCATCATTTAGAGACACTCTGTGTGGCTTTGTGCCAGTTTACTAATGACATTTGCATCTCACTGCCATTCAGCTCCCACAGTACAATTTTCTCCTTTATGCACTTGCCAACATAGATTTCACTTCACTCACCTGGCAAAGTGGGTTTGTCCATGAAGGCGGAAGTAATCTGCTTTATTGTTTTTATTTATTTCATAAAATTTATACACTGCTTGATTGTAAATAACCTCATTAGTCTTTATTTGATTGTACAAATTGTGAAGTCTCCAAAGTGCCATAAAACTTTGTGTTGCTTTGGCTGCAAGATAGTAATAAGAGAGTAACGCCTTTAGAATTTGTTTTACCTAATAAAGCTTAATGAAACTGGAGTGTTAGGGATACTTTACTTATGTGGTTTAAATGGGAGAAACACATAGCTATTTATAACAATAGTGTTATTTTCTGAAATGTATTATGAAGAAATGATTCAAGGATTTTCAGCAAAATTACGCAAAATGTTACATCATCTTTCTGCTTTCAGTGCCATGGAGTTTGATAAGTTCAAATACTTGTCTCACATAGTGAATCTTCCTCTTTATCAGTATCTTGAATTGAGGCACATTTTGTTCATTTCTACAGAAGTTTATTGTTCACTGGAATACTTTTAAATTTTCAGGGCAGAATGCCCCAAATCTAAATTCATCTTTTAAATCCATAATATTCTCATTTCCTTCCATTCAGCTTGGCTTAAAAGAAATGCAGTATAAATGTTTAAGTCGGTGGTGTGTCGCCCTTGTAAAACAGAAGTATATGCCAACTCTTATAATTCAAAAGGCTAAAAAGAATGCAAGAAATATGGATACATATATCTCATAAGAGTTTTCTGAATTCAAATGTTCTGGACCCAGGTCACCAATAAAAATGGACTTTTCTGCAATATTGGTTAGAAGCGCACAATGTTGCCACTAAATTAGTATTGTAATATAGTACATTAGTATTGAAGGGGAAACTTCTATAAAATTACAATGAAACAATTGCTTTTAAATGAATGCAGCCACTGATTATGCAAAATACAACCACCACCACCACCTCAATGTGGGTTGTGACATAAAACAATGAAATCGTTTTATGCAGATATTTCATCCTGTGATAAATATCCAGGTTGAAGTTTGAAAAATACATTTTTGTGGGGGTGCACACAAACACAAAGTTTAAATCATAAAACAAGTAACTGCTGAATATTTCCATTCTGATTTTATTTGATCCTCTTTTATATTGTTCTATTTTTCTGTTTTCTGGATCAGTGGAAATAATAATTTATAATATTTTTTGTTTATACCCCGCCCATCTGGCTGGGTTTCCCCAGCCATTCTGGGTGGCTTCCAACAAAAGATTAAAAATACATTAAAACATCAGTCATTAAAAACTTCCTTAAACAGGGCTGCCTTCAGATGTCTTCTAAACGTCAGACAGTTGTTTATTTCTTTGACATCTGATGGGAGGGCATTCCACAGGGTGCTACTACCAAGAAGGCCCTCTGCCTGGTTCCCTGTGACTTCGCTTCTCGCAGTGAGGGAACTGCTAGAAGGCCCTCGGCACTGGACCTCAGTGTCCAGGTTGAATGATGGGGGTGGAGACGCTTCTTCAGGTATACTGGGCTGAGTCCATTTAGGGCTTTAAAGGTCAGCACCAGCACTTTGAATTGTGCTCAGAAATGTACTGGGAGCCAATGTAGGTATTTCAAGACTGGTGTTATGTGGTCTCGGTGGCTGCTCCCAGTCACCAGTCTAGCTGCCACATTCTGGATTAGTTGTAATTTCTGGGTCACCTTCAAAGGTAGGCCCACATAGAGCGCGTTGCAGTAGTCCAAGTGGGAGATAACCCTGGTGAGACAGTCCGCGGGCAGGTAGGGTCTCAGCCTGCGTACCAGATGGAGCTGGTAGACAGCTGCCCTGGACATGGAACTGACCTGTGCCTCTATGGACAGCTGTGAGTCCAAAATGACTCCCAGGCTGTGCACCTGCTCCTTCAGGGGCACAGTTACCCCATTCAGGACCAGGGTATCCTCCACACCCGCCCGCCCTCTGTCCCCCCAATACAGTACTTATGTCTTGTCAGGATTCAACCTCAATCTGTTAGCCGCCATCCATCCTCCAACCGCCTCCAGACACTCACACAGGACCTTCACCGCCTTCACTGGTTCCGATTTGAAAGAGAGGTAGAGCTGGGTATCATCTGCATACTCATGAACACCCAGCCCAAACCCCCTGATTATCTCTCCCAGCGGCTTCATGTAGATGGTAAAAAAGAATGGTAAAGAGTATGCTGTTGCCAAAAGCTGTATAATTTATATGCTATGATGTATTTTTTTTTTGGCTTGACTTTTAAAGCTGAATTTATGTTTTGCATATCTTCTGTTGTATCCAGCACACTACTTTGATAAACATAGTTAAAAAGGTGTGGTGGTGGTGGAGGGAACCATAAAAGGAGATGAAGTATGTGAAAAAACATATGCCAGTCTCAAGAAAGCTGACCTCTAAATCACTGACATAAAAATAACCATATTCATGGCACCATGCTCTTACAAGCTTTGTAAAATTTAAGGCACAGTCAACTAAGTAGTGTGCTGGTGGAAGTGTTTATAGAAGGTTGACAGAGCATTTTATCTTGCCAGTTGAGAGCTTTCAAAAGGAAACCATCAAAGGAAGTTGGAGGAGAAGTGAAACGGAAGAGAGCATAAGATCAGAAAAAAGCAAAACTGTGAGGCATCTTGTTGTGTCGTGGCTTAAGAAGTCCAGATACGCATCTTCAATAGAACAGTTCTTTATTCAGGGCAAAACAGGACTGACTCTGAGGGCAGGAAAGCTACATTTATAGGGACAGGGAACTAGCTAGAAAGGGATACATTTTGGAGGGAACAATATCAGGCAATCACAGTGCTGCCTTTTGGAGGGAACCAATAAGACAGAGGATCCAAATACAGCAGCTTAAATGAACCAATAGTAGCTGAACCAAAAGGCAGTTACTTTACCCTAAAGCACATACAGACAATAGTAATGCAGATATAAAATCCTTTGACTCAATACACAACACCCCCCCCCGCACCATGTTGACACTATGTACAAAATCGTTCAAGTGTTGCGGTGGACTCCGAATCCTGCTGGATCGCCTGACCACCGGTGTAGCATCCCTAGGCCTATCCGTGGTCAGGCTTCCCTCGCCAGCAACTTCCGGTACTTCAGTGGGTACGGTTTCACTAGTCAATTCCCTAGACTCACTAGTTATCACTGGGTCCGGTCCACCTGTGGTGGTCTCAGCTTCCTGACTCTCTGAGTCCTCCACCTCCTGTAGCCCTGGGCCTACCTGGCTTGGCGGCGGTGACTCACTGATCGCAGGCAGAGTTGTTTGCGACTCCTCCCCACCAGCATTAACCCTGCTAGGAGCCCGGCGCCTCAGCTGGTCAATGTGGCGGCGCATAACCCTGCCATCCTCCAAGGTTACGAAATATGACACTGGCCCGCTGGGCCGCGTAACCACACCTGGTACCCATGTTGGCCCCCTGGCATAGTTCCGGACCCAAACCAACTCCTCCGATGTCAGGTATCGTGTTTTGTCGGCCTCAATGGCAGGTGGCTCTCGTGCAGAGCGGGCGGGCACCTTGTCGGGGTGAACGAAGTCCAGAATTGTGGCTAGCCTTCTTCCCATTAATAGTTCTGCCGGTGACTTGCCCGTGGATACACACGGTGTTGTGTGCTGCAGGAACAGCATCCTTGCAATGTGGGCAGACCAATCCTCTTCCAGAAGATGTGCTACCGATTCCTTGGCTGTGCGCACCATCCGTTCGGCTTGTCCATTCGAGGACGGGTGGAAAGGCGCAGAAGTGACCCCTCTAATGAAATTATCAGCCAAAAACGCCCTGAACTCGTGGGACACAAATGCTGCCCCGTTGTCTGACACAATGGTTTCGGGTAGCCCCTGGGTCGCGAACAATTTGCGGAGGACCTTGACCACGGCGGCTGACGTCATGTTTGGCACAAGTGAGACCTCTAGCCATTTTGAATAGGCGTCCACTACGATCAAGAACACCTTCCCCTGAAATGGCCCCGCAAAGTCTATATGAAGCCGACTCCACGGATTCCGGGCCCGCTCCCACCAATGCACAGGTGCCCTGGGCATTTCTGGGCGCACCTCCTGGCATGCCTGGCAGGTGCGCACCCATTGTTCAATGTCCTTATCCATGCCTGGCCACCACACATAGCACCTGGCTAATGATTTCATCCGCACCATGCCCGGATGTCCCATGTGTAGAGTGTCCAGTATCTTGTTACGTAAGAGCCCTGGAATAACCACCCTGTCGCCCCACAAAATGCAGCCCTTGTGGAGTGACAGTTCGTGTTGTCTTGCCGTGAAGGGTCTGAATTTCTCTTCCTGTGGCCCCCTGGGCCATCCCCTCCCCACCCAAGCAAGAACACGGGTGAGGACAGGGTCCTTTCTCGTTCTTTCAGCAATTTCAGTAGCTGTCACAGGTGGTCCGGGAAGTGCCTCCATCATCATCACATGCTCGGCCGGGGCTGGGTCGTCATCAACCGTTCCAGGCAGAGGCAGACGGCTAAGCGCATCCGCATGGCACAACAGTTTACCCTTCACATGACACAGTTCGTATTGGAAGCCATTCAAAAAAATGGACCATTGGAGCATGCGTGGGGACAAAATTTGAGGTGTTTATGCGGGCTAAATAAACCCAATTACTTGGGTTACTTTACCCTAAAGCACATACAGACAATAGTAATGCAGATATAAAATCCTTTGACTCAATACACAACACATCTAATACAAGGTTTTTGAATTCCTGGGCTTTATGAGGAAGAAGTTCTTATACAAACTGAAGCTATGTGAATATGTAATTACCGGTAATTGTAAACTGTTACAAGTGGGAACTGCAAACAGCTTGCAAAGCCATACATGACTTAGGACTCAAGGAGAACCCAGCCTAGAACTAGCCAGCCTGAGTTTTGTGATCTGCAGGGAATGCTTTCTTTGTGTTGTCCTCAGGCAATATGGCTCAGAGGGACAAGGCTATGGAACTCCCTCCCTGAAGAGATCAAATTGTCCTCCACACTATGTTCAGTAAGACTTAACTGTTGCAGCAGGGCACTAGAACATAATAGAAGTGACATAATTTGTACAATGTAATGTCGATTATTTTTGTATGTTGTATTGTCTTGCTTTTAATAACATTAACAATTATTGATAATAATTAATGTTGCTACATGGACTGCTTCTGTTCAGGACTCTCCATTCCATTCCCTTTTCCCCAATCAGGTTTCCATTATTTCTCCCCAATGTACAGTGAGCATTCCATAATTACTGAGCATACATGGTTCTTTCTCAGTGAACTGTTTTCTGGGTTCCTCTGAGCCTGCTGATACCCCACTTCTTGTATGTAGGTGGTGTCATTTTGGCTACATAAGAGTGATACAGCCTGAAGCTTGAAAATAGAAGTAACTATTATAACATCTGGTTTAGGCAGCCCAACCACCACTTTCTGCTGGAGGATTAAGCAGAACAAAAATTGATTGCTCGTTAGATTTGTCTTGCATTTGATATGCAGTTTGGATTTGAAGTTCAAGCACTTAGTTTCCCAGAAACAAAAAGTGTAGCTGTATGAGCAGTAAAACAACTGAGTGGAAAGAGCAGTGTTAAATACCATAACAAGAATATATTACGATCATAAAAACAAGGTAAACTTGAGCCACCTAACATCAAGGTGCATACCCCACCCCCCACCCCCACCCCCGGGGGAAAAGAACGTTTAAATCATTCCTTTTGATCCTGCTTGAGGAAATGGAAATGAAAAGAAAATGAACAGGGCAAATGAAAATGAAAATAAAATTACCAGAGTCACAACGAGCACAAGGGGATATATTATAAAGCAAACTTTGATGTCTCATTTTAGGGAAAAGGTTGAAAGGCATATTTTTTGAGGGGTGGAGGCATGAAAACTCAACGGAGCAACATAAAGGCATTGAAAGGCCAGGACAAAATCAGTTAGTGGAAACAAGGGGATACAAGAAGCCCAACTTAGGCTGAATAATATTGAGGCTAGGTAGATGAATTAGTAGAGAAAGAAAGGCTGCATTTTCCTAGAGTGTCAGAATCAAGTATTGATCACAATCATCTTTAAAAAGATGTTCTAATTATTACTATTATTCTGTTAAGAATTTTGCTTTGTGAGTGGTGAATAACGGGTGTGTGTGTGTTGTGGATCTGGTGGTGTGAGGGTTGCCTGTGGTTTGAGACTGGAGGCACAGTGTGTGTGTGGCTTATCACTGTGGTTGTAGACCACAGTGTCATGTGTCTGCGGTTGCCACAACATACACTGGATTGGATAATTTGAATATTAAATGTTTATAAGTGGGACCTGCAACAAAATATTGAAGTGTGGAGGGCTCCTGTTCAGTATTCCAGTAAGCCATGCTGTCCTCCATGATACTCTACTCCATTATCACTCCATTTCCCATTCCTTCCCCAGTTAGTCAACATTTTGTGGCCACTTAGCATTTTCAATTCTTATTGGACTGGGGTGCCTTTTTTGGGGGATTGTCCCTGTAGGGTTTTGCCCGCTAAAGATTTTCTGTATTTATGTAAAGCCTTGTCTTGTATACATAGATGTGACAGTGGCTCTCCCTTTATGTAAAATGCAAGAGGACCACCAAGACAACTGACTTAGTAATCAAATTATTGTCATATACCCTGAACCAGGTTGAACTCATGACTTTTTTTGGGGGGGGGGAAGGGACTATCATTGTACCAATTTAACGGCATAACGCCCTAAATATTAAGGTCGATATATTTGAACTTATTAGACTTCTTAAATTTAGAAAGGTCTGAATTAGGTCTGAATCCAGATATATTTCAACTACCGGTACTAACAATCCCAGTATTACTACTTTTGAAAGAGTAGTATTATGGGATATAGCACAATCTATCCCTTCATGAAAAGGCTATAATTCAGATACAGTAAGTAAACCAGCAAATAAGTGTGGAACAGCAGTCATTCTGAATGGAATCCACTTCAGAAATAACAATATGTGGATATATGTACCGTATATTCCGGCGTATAAGACGACTGGGCATATAAGACGACCCCCAACTTTTCCAGTTAAATATAGAGTTTGGGATATACTTGCCGTATAAGAAATATGACCTGGCTTATAAGACGACCCCCGATTTTTGAGAAGATTTTCCTGGGTTAAAAAGGAGTCTTATACGCAGGAATATACAGGTATGTGAAATACTGTAGATGCTTGTCTTGGCTGCAAAGGGAGAGACAGAATGTGATCTTACATCAAATTATGCACAGGTCTGAGAGAAGATTTCACACACACACACACTGAAAGTAGAGAGTAAGTTCTGTACATTCAACCTCTCCTACTTTACCTGGTAAGGGCTTAATGGAGTGGATGGGTGGCCACTGCCGCATCTGCAGCCCTGTGTCTTACACCATTCAGTGCAAGAGGACAGACAAATGGTTTTGCCAACTTGGAGTTAGTGTAGCAATGGACCCAGTGTTGGAGATTCAGTGGACTGTGGATAGCTCAACCCCTCAGTGTTTTGTGGCTTTCTGTGGCCTACCTACCAGTGTGTAGTGCACTTGCTAGGCGGATGTAGCGAAATATTTTGCATGGGCTTAGCCAAGAGGAGGACAGGAAGGGGCAGCTGCCCCCCATTAATAAAAAGAATAACTGAGGTTTTGTCGTTATCCCCCCCCCCCAAAAAAAATCCTGGCTATGCCCATGACTAGTGCAGTAATGCTGGTGCGAAGGAAATTTCACTTGCAGCCTAAAACACTTCCAATCACATTCTAGGTGAGACTTACCCAAAGACATCCAGGTGCTACGGCAGTCAAGCCTTTGTGGAGGCGAATTCCCATCAGGAAAAGTATTGCACTTAATAGGCAAGGTGTTTCATGTTCATCCCCATCCTCAGTGCTAATAATAGATGTGTGGGCACAAGCGGCTCCAACAAGCACAGAAACAGCCTTACAGTGTTACCTCGGTTTATGAACACAATTGGTTCCGGAAGTCTGTTCATAAACTGAAGCGTTCATAAACTGAAGCGAACTTTCCCATTGAAAGTAATGGAAAGTGGATTAATCCGTTCCAGACGGGTCCGCGGAATACTCAACCTGAAGCGTACTTAAGCCGAAGCATGGGTGTAATTGGTTCCGGAAGTCTGTTCATAAACTGAAGCGAACTTTCCCATTGAAAGTAATGGAAAGTGGATTAATCTGTTCCAGACGGTCCACGGAGTACTTAAACTGAAGCGTTCATGAACTGAAGCGAACTTTCCCATTGAAAGTAATGGGAAGTGAAGTAATCTGTTCCAGATGGGTCCGCGGCGTTCGTAAACCGAGGTGTTACTAAACCGAGGTTTCACTGTATTATATATCTTCTTCCTCATCAAAATGTTGATTGCACTCATCAAAGGCCATAACATCATTCATAACATCAACGGACACATAAAATATACAGCAATCACAACCCAATCTGGTGAAAACATTTTGTTACACAAGGCGAGTTACTACATATGGTTTGTGCGTGTTAGATCCTACGAATCCCTTTTACAATGAACGGCTAATGTATCCAAATTACTCCCCTTATACTATTCTAGGGCAGAGTGAAGTGGCAAGTGCTGGGAAGCAGCAGACAGGTGTTGCAGGACCTTGCTGCCAGGTATGCCCCCAGGTAACCAAAGATAATCGTGGTGCTGGATGAGGTGTAGTGGGAGAAGTCCCTTTTCCAGGCTTGAAGCGAAGCCCACTCGGTGTCAGTGCACGGCAATGCGAGCCGTGCAGCAGCATCCACATTGCCCTTCACCTCAGGCAGCAGAAATGTTTTGAACCGCTCGGATTGCGCGAGGGGAGGTCAGAGAGCTTCAGGGGGGAATGACCCATGGCTTTGCTCGAAGGGCACCCCGTTTGAACCCCGGCACATTTCCGTGCGCCCCTTCTCCAGCATGTATTCGGGAGGGTTTCGACCCTTACTCCCCCTTCAGCAGGAACCCCCCTCCCGGCTTCGACGGGCGCCTCTCCCAAGATGGCGCCGGCCCCTCCCCTTGGCTCTCTCTTGGGAAATCGAGCTGGGGCGGGATGCCGCCGAGGCTCGTCCTCCTCGCCGCTTGGAGGCCGGCCCAGGGTGTTGTGTGTGTGAGAGAGCGTGTGTGTGTGGACGCGCACGAGCGGCGGGCGGGGCGGCGGCGGCAGTAGCCCGACTAGCAACGGCGGCTGAAGGGAACCGAGGGAGAGCGAGAAGCAACAAGCTGCGGAGCTGGGAAGCGGAGCGAAGGGAGGGCGCGCTTCGGTTTCTCAGTAAGCGGCGCGCTCGGGTCAGGGGGGCGCAGGGAGAGAGTAGCCAGCCGTCCCCCCTTTGGGGTGAAGCCGAGAGCCGGCGGAGGTGGCGCGGAGGAAACTTTCTCCTCCCGGTCCCTTGCGGATCCGCGGCCATGTTGGGATCCCGTCTGTTCTGGGGAGCGAGGACGGCGGCGGTGTGGGGAAGGGGGAAGAAGGAGGCGCCCCACAAAGACCCGGACGGCGGCCCTTGACTTGGGGGTTGGCCCCGCGGAACCTCCCTCTGGAGGAAAGGCGGCTCCAGCTTTGCCCATTGGGAGCCGGCGTCCCAGAGGCGCGGGCTGAACGCGGCGCCGTCGGGGCCGTGGGTTTGTGCTTGCGGTGGGTTTCGGGCGCGCCCTGACTCCGTCGCGCACAGGCGGCGGCACACGACTTGGCACGGGTTGGGGACCCCTGCCTGGCAGCAGCAAAGGGCGGCTGCATTAAAGGAGAGAGGAGGAGGAGGGGACGTGGCGGCCTCCCAGAGTCTTAAAATTTAAACCGGTTCCCCTTTTAAGTGACACTTTCCGAAAGTAGTGGTAGCCGAAGCTCCTTTCCCCCTCAAACTCTGGCAAAAGTGAGAAGCGGCCGCCCGAAGGAAACACCCCCCTTCTGCTGGTTCAGTGTGGGGCTGAGATCAAGCGGCTGCAGCCTAATTGGCACCCCGTGGGTGCCTCTGTGTGCAGGGGGGAGTGTGCGCACCTCCCACTCCTCAGCGTGCCATTGACTTCGGGTAAAATGAGGCATATGTGGTCGCCCCCCTCCCCTCAGTAAACAAAACGGAAATCATTTCCCACTTCTCCAGAGAAAATAGGCTTCCCGCTCAGTTCTTCTCTTTTATTCTAGCACTGGAATAATAGTGTTTTGTTTTTTAAAATACCCTATTTATGAGATTTATTTTTGATTGGGTTGCGGGGGGTGGGGTGTCTTTTTGCTTTTAAAGGCTGCCTGTCAAAAGTTGCGTGTGTTGCGTTTCCCCTCTTTCCCAGGCGAGTTTCGTGATGGTGCGTGATTGTTTTGCATCAGAAGGCAGGGAACTTCCTGTGACTGTCAACAAGGGTTAGCAAAGCAAGTGGATTCCGGTTGGAAGGAAGTTAGCTCTCCTAAGTTTTCTTCTGATAGGCTGGGCCTGGCTGAGATGTTGTTCATGCCAGTGGTTTTTTGTTTTAAGTTTCTAATGCCATGGCATCCTGGAGAGCGTGCCAACTTTGTTAGCTGCTACAGAAATAAGAAGGGTTGGTTCTTTTCTTGTGTTACCTGTCTGCATTTGGGATTTCATTTGCTTATTTATATAGAGAACACATACCTGCTTTTCACTTAAAAGAGCACTCAGTGCAGCTTGTGAAAATTACTATCAACAACACAGACAAGTCTAACATTTAAAAATGAGTCAAACAGTTTTATAGGTGTAAAGTCACACAGTGCTAAACATGGCTTTTAAACAATAATGATTGAGATAAGTCTATACCTGAAGGAGCGTCTCCACCCCCATCATTCTACCCGGAAACTGAGGTCCAGTGCCGTTGCGAGAAGCCAAGTTGCAGGGGACCAGGCAGAGGGCCTTCTCAGTAGTGGCGCCCGCCCTGTGGAAAGCCTTAAACGGCTACCAGATTTTTAGAAGACATCTGAAGGCAGCCCCGTTTAGGGATGCTTTTAATGTTTAATCGATTATTTTATTTTATTTTTCTGTTGGAAGCCGCCCAGAGTGGCTGGGGAAACCCAGCCAGATGGGCAGGGTATAAATAATAAATTATTATTATTATTATTACTGTATTATTATTATTATTATTATTATTATTGAAGTGGGAAGTCAATTGAAGTGATTAAAGCCTTTCCCCCACATTATTCAGATTTTATAAAAAAAATGCTTTCTGTTATCTGGTAAGAATATATATGCTACCTGAAAATATTATTTTTTTCTGCTGCTGGAACTTAAAAAGGTAAAGGGACCCCTGACCATTAGGTCCAGTCGTGACCGACTCTGGGGTTGCGGTGCTCATCTCGCTCCATTGGCCGAGGGAGCCGGCGTACAGCTTCCAGGTCATGTGGCCAGCATGACTAAGCCGCTTCTGGCGAACCAGAGCAGTGCTGTAACTTACATTGGAATATATTGGTCCAGTCAGCTACTGTTTCTTATATTGATGGCCATCAGACCTAACAGTTTCAAACTAGCCAGAAGATTTTCTTTTTTCATATTTACATTCAGATGACCTTGTTTTTTTATTTAAATATTTTGCAGTGCAGTCTTACACCTCCTCCCAGATCAGCTGATTAGAGAGGGTTAGGAAGGAGGGGAGGCACCTCCACTGGTGGAGAAGAACTTGGCTGATAGAGGACCGTTGAGATCCTTCCTATGCATGCAGATAGCTCCATGTGCATAGAATTTCAGTTGGTGGTTCTTTTCTCTCTTTTTTTTGCCAGTGGTGGTTCTTTTGCCAACAGTAGCTGGCATTAGGCCCTTAAGTGGGATAACCTAGAGCAGGGGTGGGACAGGGGCAGCCCTGGATCTGATAGATTCAAGGTCCCTTTTTTCCAGGTCAGAATGCTCCATCCTGCCTGAAACTGGCTTAACTACCTAATTCCTTCCATGTAGGAATATAGAATGGGGAATTTAAAGAGAAAAGCTGTGTGAAGCAAAAGAAGCAGCAGCAAGTTCCCTTCACCTTCTGGAGTGGCCAACACAAGCTGGCAGGGCTTCAGAAGTGATAGTAGGTGCACTACTCAGTGATGTGGGGGCAGTGATGTGCTTTATTTTTCTGCAGGAAACTGTTTCATCCATTCTTTAGCTACAATGACAGTCAGTGTCCCTTCCAGCTGTACAGTACTATGGTTGTATGCATTAGTTAGCTGTGACTTATATTTCTCCAGGGTTGGTTTCATATAGCATTGGGTTGTCTTTTGGTCCCCTAGCAGTTGTGCAGTTTGGGTGCCGCAGGGTCATAGCTGCCAAGTTATCCCTTTTTTTAAGGGAAATTCCATTATGCTGAATAGGCTTCCTCGCAAGAAAAAGGAAAACTTGGCAGCTATGCGCAGGGTATCATATTGTCCCTAGCGTCGTGTAACATGTGGTATATATGAAGCCGTGGGAATGGTTATTAGGATATTTGAGGTGAGCTGTCATCAGTATGCTAATGATCCCCAGCTCTACCTTTCTGTAACATCTGAACCAGGAGAGGCCATGTAAGCCTGGGAGTGGTGCCTGGGCTTGGTGGTGAGCTGGATGAAGGCCAACAAACTGACTGAATCCTGGCAAGACAGAAGTGCTGTGGATGGGTGATTCCTGAGTCCAGATAATTTGTCTTCCCTAAATGGAGTCGTATTCCCCCTGAAAGAGTAGTTTTATAGTATGGGAGTGTTACCGGATGCATCTTTTCTGCAAGAGGCCCAGGTGACCTAGGTGGCTAGGAATTCCTTTCACCAGCTTTAGCCATTCCTGAATCAGGATAGTCTGGGCACTGTCATCCATGCACTTGTAACCTCCAGGTTGGATTACTGCAAAGTGCTGCAGGTGGGACCTCCCTTGAGGTTGGTCTGAAAGCTTCAACTAATGCAAAACACGACAGCTACAGGGTATCTCCACCATGCTACACCACTGCTGAATTAATTGCAATGACTGCCAGTTAGCTACTGGACTACTTTCAAGGTGTTGATTTTGGTGTATAAAGCTATATACCATATTGGCCTGAATATAAGCCTCACTTTTCCCCCAAATTCCGACCGTGAAAAGTTAAAGTGCGGCTTATATTCCCGACGTTACGGTATTGCAGCCAGGAGCGTGGGGCAAACAGTCCCAGGAGTGTGGCCTCTCCCCCAAGGCCAGGAAGGGAGAGAGCAAGGAAGGGGAAAGTTTGCCTGCAACACAATGTCCCCCCAGTATGCAGCCAGCAGCAGCGAGGAATGGAGTGACTTATATTTGTTTTTGTTTTTTTCTCCCCCCCTCTAATTTTAAAGGTGTAGGCTTATATTTGGGCCAATACGGTACGGCTTGGGACCAGGATTGTCTCACTCCTTATATAGTAACTGTGCTCTTTTGTTGAGGGCCTCCCGCAAATACCATGTTATCAGGAGGTCCATTCCACACTATAGGAATTGAGCCTCTAGAACTGCGGCACCTGCCCCTCGGAATGTCCTCCCATTAAATATTAGGTGCCACTTTGGTTGTCTTTTTGGCACCTCCTGAATTCCTTTCTCTTCCAACAGGACTTTTCCCCAGTCTGCATCTGTACTGGAATTGTTTTTAGATGTTTTTATTGCTGGTGTACTTGCTGCTCTGGGCTCCTTTGGTAGGACAGGCAGGATATAAATGTAATACGTTCATACTTAAGCAGTGAAATGCCGAATGCTTGCCAATGCATCTGTGGAGGGAAATATATCCAGTTCACTTCATAACCTACCCATATATTGGTAGGTTGCTGCCAGAAGAGGCTTTTTTGATGTCTGGTTAACAATAGATGTGTTTTCTCTACCACCTATGTATCTTGAACATAATACATTTGACATTTCCTTTTCAGGAAATGAATGCTGGCATGTACGGAGGTGTAACTGGCTTTCTCACCAGCTGAGATCTTGGGCCAGTCCTGGTTATTAATTGTTAGTCCCAGCATTCACAATCATGACTTTTGAACATGTTCATGTAGGTGGCCTTGAACCTGTAGTGTAAGATTATTCATCTTCTGTATTTTGATAGGAGCTCCTGTCACATTTATGTTTTCCTTATTTCTAAAAAAAGACTTAAGTGCAAAATCAGTATGTGAAGTACTTCATATTTCCCCCCAAAAAAAAGTTTATTTGCTTGTTAACCCACAAAATCTTGGAAGGAAGAAGGTCAGCATTTCCTAACCTAGTGCCCTCCAGTCATTTGGACTGTAACCACCATTAGCCTCAGCCAACACAACTGTGGCAGCTGGACCTGATGGAAGTTGTAGTCCAAAGCATTTGGAGGGCACCAGGCCGGCAAGGCTGCTGTGACCACATGTAGAAGTCTTGGTTCAGATGAAGTTTTTGAACTCTTTTACGTAAGCCCCCGCCCCTCTTTATAAGTTGTTCTCTTATAAAACAAAAAAGGGAAAAGTATTATGTAAAAGATGAAAAGCCACAACTAAGAGTGTTCACATGTTCATACAATATATAAAAAGCAAGAAAATTAGAGAAAGGAGGCATGAAATAGTAAAAGCATGTATAAATGTTGTCTTGCCAGATATAGTGACAAACAAGCCAATGGTTGCAATTTTTTCACAGCCACACGGGAAGTGGACGATTTTAAGGCTCATGCAGACTCATTGCATTCCAGTTGGGCATATGTTAACAATAGAACTAAAGATTTGTTCTTAATTGTCACAAACCTGAAATAATGTCTTGAATTCCACAAGAGCATGCATTAGTTGGTTAATCTTCCTGGAGGAATACAGATCTAAGTGCAGGCTTCATTTCTTATATTTGCATTTGGACTTTTGTGTTAGCTGTTTACTTGGACATGTTTGTACACTTTCGTTCTGGCAGCTGAAAATCCTGTTCGTAGAGATAAAAAATTATGTGCTTCCTCCTATTATGTGATTTTTTAAATTATGCAATGACTGCAGAAATAACTGCACACATTTACAAACCTGTTTGGGACTATCATATATTGTCTTAATAAGCTGCAAACATTTTGCCAAAGCATACAACCCCTTCTATTCTTCCTTCTCTGAGTGCAGCAATCAAACCTGGAAGTCTACAGTAATCTGCAGTTTACCACATAATCCGAAATGGAAAATTATGGTTACCTGGTTCAGAACAAGTTGGAATCTCAAATATCTAACTTATATGTGAGCTATTGACTTGTTCTGAACGTGGTGAGCATACTTTCCCAGTTAATGGTTAATTTGAGACTTAATTTCTGTGAGGAGGGAAGGGGCTGCATGTGAAGGCAAAAGGCTTGAATATGTTAATTAAGCATATGTATCTGAATATCACCAATTGTCAAGAGAATTTTTTAAAAGACAAAACAGAGCCAACATCACTCTGATTTCTCTGAAACAAACCCATGTTGTTAAAATGGGTCTTGTGCTACCGTAAGATCCCAGGAATACATTTTCATAATGAACTTGTTGAGAAGTGAAAGAGCTTAGTTAGGACTGTTCACAGCAGAGCTGAAAAAGCAAAATTTGTTGCAGCCGCATCAAAGATTTGGGGGCACCAGCCCTAAGAGCACCAGATTTAGTTTCATTGGGGAGCGAAGACTTGCCTTTTTAAGGACATAAGGAGTCTGCTGAATCAGACCACTGGCCCATCCTCTTGTAGACCAGCATCCTGTTCTCACAGTGAGCGACCAGATGCCTGGGGGAAACCAGCAAGCAGAACATGAGCTCAAGAGCAGCCTCCCCTTCCCTCCTGCAGTTTCCAGCAACTGGTATTCAGAAGCATTCCTACCTCCAACTGTGGAGGTACTGCGTAGCCATCACAGCTAAGTAACCATGGATAGCTCTTTCCTCCATGAATCTGTCTATTAATAAAACAGATCCTCTTGCGTTTCTAATATAAATACATACCGTACTTTTCCATGTATAAGGCTAGTTGTTTTTTTTTTACTATAAAAGAATGTTAAGGGGGCAATCTCCCCCCATTTTCTTAATTTCGAGTCCCCCAAAATAGGGAGCGTCTTATACACGGGGGCGTGTTATGCACAGAAAAACACGGTACATTTTCATTTTAAACAGGGACCCAAAGGTTCAGAGGGGCTGGCTAAGCCTTTAAGGTAGCAAAAAGAAAACATATCTCTTCCCAATACTACCGGTAGGTGACATCCGTTAATGGCTGATGCCTCTTATGTCTGGTAGGGTGGAAGGCAGAGAGCCCGGAGCAGGAGCCGGAACTGGAGTCAATGACAGGCAGAGCCAGCTGTTCGGGTTTTGTCCCTGACCTCTTCCCTGTTGAGTTCTACAAAGGCAGCACTGAAACTAAAGGCAAGGAAGCCGAAAGGCAGAGCCATCCCCTGTGAGCGCAGACAGGGCAAGGGCAGGCTGAGGTCAGTGGGCCAGAGCCCCCATTTGCCCTGATATACCAGCCTCCACTCTGACATCCACTTGTGTCTTGTCTGTGAGCTGAACAGGCATCTTCCTCGCCTCCCTCGTGCAACTCCCACATGCACCCCCAAAACTTCACCAGAAGTGGGTTGGTGGACCCTGCCAGAGAGGAGGGATGAACTGCAAAGGGAGAAAAGGAAGGGGAAGTTTCATTACATGAGTGGCAGTCGCTCACACAGCATTGCATTTTGCCAACAGTGTAAGTTGTTTAAATGTTGATAATTTCTAAAGTGATATGGCTTGCCTTTCAGTTCCGTTTGGCTACTATGTAAAGTAAATATTATTAAGAAAAATGGCTACATTCCAAATACTGACTAAAACCCTGACTTTCTAAATATGTTTGGCAAGATAAGCTGCTGTGTTCTTGCCTCGAACCTCAGATTAAGAATTTCATCAGTATTCATTGACTCCATTCCAGAAGCTTCAGTAGACTCATTCCATTAAGTTTATTTGGTTGCTGTGAGGATTAGAATCATAGAGTTGGAAGAGACCACAAGGGCCATCCAGTCCAACCCCCTGGCAAGCATGCTTGTCACATTTGTGTGTGCTTTTTTTCTGCACCTGATTTAGCACTATGGGGAAATGGAGACTAAAAGCTAAAACTTATAAAATTTTGAGAGCATGCTGCCACTTTCTTTGTAACTAGATACTTCCTTCCCTAAATAGGAAGAAATTGTCACACTGGCTGAGTTAGTTAGTAATATACAGTACCTTAAAAGAGGAACAAAAGCTGTTAGATCATGCAACAATTTCTGTTATATTAGTTATTCAAGTGGCAGCTTAAAAGGTATTTCCAGTGGCACATTTTTCTTTTTAAAATGTGGTTTTCTTAGTTTCTCATGGTAGTAGTGTCAGGGAAATTAGGAAGTTACTGGAATATTTGGGCTAATTTTGAGGTTCTGTGAATCTGGCCCATTATTGCCTGGGCTATGACCAGAACATTTTTTAAAAGGGGATTTATTTATATTTTTAAAAATTACTGCTCTCCATTTTCCCTTAGTGCTTCCTTGCTGACCATGGCTACTTCAGATTTCATGTCCTTTCTATATAACCTCTCAGACAATTGTTAATGAGTACACTCCCGATTTAATGCTCCAGAGTAACACAGAGTGGCTTAACCTTCTTATCTATTCTGAGTTGCCTAGAGATTCATGAATCAGTCACTGCCTTGCTAATCTTCTGAATGCATGCACTTTTGTGATGATTAGTAATCCAAATTTAAGTTTAGATCATGGCCACTTCGGTTTAACTGTGTCTCTTATACAAACAAGGTGTACTCTTGCAGTGGTCATTGAACAATAGCAAAGCACCCTGAGTCAGGCTGTAGTATCTACTTATCAAAGGAGGAAGAGTGACATTGCCATTCCTAGTGGGCTGCAACTGTTGTGAGATGTGACATAATTTAGATAGTTTAGTTTACTTTGGTCCTGTTGGGCAGAGGAGATAGTGTGTTGAAACCTTGCTAATTAATTACAGCTGTGTCTGGCGGGAAAGTTTGGACTTAATTTAAATGTAAAGCAAGAAAAGTTTGGTCTTTCTTATTTTCTTTAAGAATAAGGATAGCATAATCTAGCGAAAACTATTTGGTATCCTGTGGATATTTGTACAAAAACATCTCAACTTCTCCTCCCAGTTTTAGCTTGTAAAATAAAAAAATTCCTTCAGTAGCACCTTAAAGACCAACTAAGTTTTTATTTTGGTATGAGCTTTCGTGTGCATGCACACTTCTTCAGATACAGTGAAATGGAAGTTTCCAGGCACTTATGTAGAGAAGGGGTGGGGAGGGGTGGGGATGGGGAGGGGGGATCACTCAGAAGGGTGGTGGAAATGGGTGATTGACTGACTGATAGCTGTTGATGACCAGAAACGACTGCAAATGGTTTTGCATGAAAAAGCAAGGGTTGAGATGGCTGAAGATCGCTTATCATGTATAATGAGATAAGAATCCGATATCTCTGTTCAAACCAGGTCCCTCCATGGTTTTGAGCTTGGTGATAAGTTGCAATTCAGCAACTTCTCTTTCCAGTCTATTTCTGAAATTCTTTTGTAGTAAGACAGCTACTTTGAGATCTTGTATAGAATGTCCTGGGAGATTGAAGTGTTCTCCTACTGGTTTTTCTGTCTTCTGGTTCCTGATGTCAGATTTATGTCCATTTATCCTTTGGCGTAGGGTTCAAAACCATGCTCAAAACCATGGAGGGACCATGGAGGGGCCATGGAGGGAGCTCAAAACCATGGAGGGACCTGGTTTGAACAGAGATATCGGATTCTTATCTCATTATACATGATAAGCGATCTTCAGCCATCTCAACCCTTGCTTTTTCATGCAAAACCATTTGCAGTCGTTTCCGGTCATCAACAGCTATCAGTCAGTCAATCACCCATTTCCACCACCCTTCTGAGTGATCCCCCCTCCCCATCCCCACCCCTCCCCACCCCTTCTCTACATAAGTGCCTGGAAACTTCCATTTCACTGTATCTGAAGAAGTGTGCATGCACACGAAAGCTCATACCAAAATAAAAACTTAGTTGGTCTTTAAGGTGCTACTGAAGGAATTTTTTTTATTTTACTTCGATCCAGACCAACACGGCTACCTACCTGTAACCAGTTTTAGCTTGTTCTACCTTTCCACCTCCACCAATTCAGACCCACCTGTGTTGCTTGTGTATAGTACACCACTGGTCTCTGGACTAGGGCATTCCTCTGAAATTGACATTGCATGAAAGAAAGCACAAGAGACCGTGTTGCCTTCCTAAGACTGAAAATACACCAACATTAGGATAAAGCAGCAACTCTTTTTGCAAAAAACTGGACCTTTTATCTTTATCCAAGAGTGCTGTGGAGGTTTCTTCCTTGGAAGTGGCTGCAGTGATTGTAAAATGCCAAACCTCAGCTGCACTGAGGCAGGATTCATCTCCTTAAGGATCTTTTTTGTAGTAAATGTCTCCTTGGCAGGACAACTGATTCCACACTTGGAGATGCTAGTTTTGTAATCAAGGTAAACACAGTGTGTAATAAGCAGCTTTATACTTCCCTGGTACTCTTTTGGTTCAGAGGATTGCTATGCCAGTTCAAAATCTTCCCCTCTTTTATGTTATGGATATTGTTTTGAAGTGGCATGATTTGTTTTATTTAGCCAAGAAACCAGTGTAATTCTATTGGTCCCACGTCAATGACATAAAGTCATTTTAAAAGACACTTAAATCAGTGATGTGTGTCTGTGTGTTCTGCATCTGTCAAATAACTCATGCTGCCTGTATTATGCATTTTCAGTTGCTCATTGTTTTTATATTCATAGAGAGAACACACATCTTTTTAAAGTGCTGTGAGCTGTCTTAACACTTTTCACAGATAGGGCACAACTTTAGGAAAATTGTGCAACCAGTTTTAATTAGCTTTGCAAACAGAGGGTTTGAAACATCCTAGGGTTTGTGTAAGTATGGTTGGTGCTGGTTCAGGTGTAAGGAACCAGGGTTATCTGAGGCATACAGACTAGTGATTTGGCAAAACTCTTCTGATATATGGTACTGACTTTGGAAGCAGTATGCCTGCACCTGATTATTAGATTCACCAGTTTTCCACGAAGCACAGTGAAAGATGCAGTGTCAACTGTGAGAAGTAAAGGATGAGGGTTGTGGGACAGAACTGAAACACTTTACAGTAAATGCTTTACTATGCGGTGGGACCACCGAGTAAAACTGAATAGTGTAACAGTTGGATAAATTTAGCAGTACAGTATAGTGAATCTAACTTGAGTTCTTGTGGTTAAATACGTGGGTTGTTCAGTGTTCTGCATTCGTAGTTTGAATTCTGTTCTTCACAGTATAGTTAGTTCTCTTCCAGAACATTTTAACTAGTTTTTTACGTATTCTTTTATCATTTGTTTTGGTGGTTTATATTCCAACCTCCGGTTTCAGTTTACAAAAAGTTAAAATTACGGTACAACAAAACATATTGGAGCAAAAGCATTAGATGCCATATCAATTTGTCTTTTTTCAAATCCAAATAATAAATGTTTGGGTGATGCCACTGTTTACTTGTGCATTAAACTTGCTGCAATGGTGGTGATGCTTTACCAATTAATTTATTTGTATGGGAACTATCATCTAACCTCATTCTGATGGATGTACTATGCCAGCATTATTGGATGAGGCAGAGAGTGTATGTGGAATGCCTATCCAGGCTCTCAGCATTGATAATAACCTTATATCCTGTCACGGATGGATTGGTTGGTCCAATAGGATAAGAATTTACAGTAGAATAACCATCTTCTATGTTTTGAAAGACTACCCTCTTTCTCCAGACACAAGTCTGGTGAGGACTAGATCATTTCAGTTGCCCTAGTGAGTTGTTGAACTGTATGTATGTCATTTGGCAGTAAAGGAGTTAGAGGTACAGAAAAGGACTGTGATGACATTGATAGGATATCTGATGAATGTGCTTTCCTGAAAGATCCTCTTAAGGGGAAGTTTAGCAATGGGTCTTCCAGAATGCACACAATGTACGTAAAATTGATATGAAATTCACATGTAGTCTCATTGCTCTGCATGTGAAACAGTAAAATGTCTTGCTGTACCTTGTTTTAAAATATGGGATGGCAACTAGGGGCAAAATACAGTTGCTTCATGTGCCGATCTACCGTGTTTCTCCGAAAATAAGCCATACCCCGAAAATAAGCCATACCCCGAAAATAAGCCATAATGATAGGCAGTTTAACCTTGTAGGTTAAACTGTACCATACTTTAATAAAAAAATAAGACACCCCCTGAAAATAAGCCACCGTGGTTTTTTTTGAGGAAAAATATAAGACAGTGTCTTATTTTGGAGAAACACAGTAGTTAGCATCATGCCTCAGCTCTGCACCATACTGAATAATTTTTTGTTTAAATCATGATTGGGTAAAATTATTTAAGAAAAAGCTGTTTCTTGCATGGTAGATTAAGTCAGCTGAGAATCATGAGCTTGTTATAGCTTAGTGTTTGTACGTTTGCAAAGTCTTCAATGAATAGCAATCTTCTTGTGGGTAATGCTGAGGGAATCTTCCCAGAAAATCCCACAGGTTCTGGAAGACAGCAATAGCTAGATTATGTAAAGCTGGTTATTGTCGAAGACCTAATTGATGTAACATAAAAACATAAGAGTCATGCTGGATCAGGCCTAAGGCTTTGCTTTCCACCACCAAGTCAGGTTCAGTTGACAGGAACGCCTTTTCAGGGGCAGCTCAATGATTGTTGAACTCTCTTCCAATGAATGCTAGACTGGCCCTGCCTCTGCCAACTTTTAGGTGGGAGGTTGAGACATTTTTGTTGCACCAGGCTTTTAAATGTTTTAATTTATCTAGTTTAATGTGCTTTTAGTTGTATTGATGTTTTATTATAAACTGTCTTGGGGGTCTTTTTTTAAGGATGAAAGGTAGTATAAAATGTTTTATGAAATAAAATAGCCCACAGAAAGAATTCTAAATTTATACCAGTAATTTAGCATAGATTATTCCATAAGGTTACAGGGCACATCTTGAGATATTTAGTCTAACAGAGTTTCTGACAGATTCACATCTACTTTTAATTTAATTTATTATAGTGTTCCATCTTTCCAAGACCTCGAGGCAGTGTGTATAGTTCATTCTCATTCTCTCTCCCCTCCCCCAAATCACATTGGCAGGTAGATTAGGCTGAGAGGAAGTGGCAGGACCAAGGTCACTTGTTGAGCTTCATGGCTGAGCAAGCATTTTTACTGATTCCTGTAGCTTCATGGGAATACATGGTCACGTTTTGTGGAAATGGCATTAATATAATTATAACGTAGTATTATTAAAGTAACCCTACTGTTACATTCATGTAAAATTCTTACTGCAATCTAGCCATATACAAATGCATGCATAAATTGTGCTTTTTAAACGTTTAAAAGAGGCAGACTTGGGACGCGGGTGGCACTGTGGGTTAAACCACAGAGCCTAGGGCTTGCTGATCAGAAGATCGGTGGTTTGAATATCCGCGACGGGGTGAGCTCCCGTTGCTCGGTCCCTGCTCCTGCCAACCTAGCAGTTCGAAAGCACGTCAAAGTGCAAGTAGATAAATAGGAACCGCTACAGCGGGAAGGTAAACGTCGTTTCCGTGTGCTGCTCTGGTTCGCCAGAAGCGGCTTTGTCATGCTGGCCACATGACCTGGAAGCTGTACACCGGCTCTCTCGGCCAATAACGCAAGATGAGCGCCGCAACCCCAGAGTTGGTCACGACTGGATTTTAATGGTCAGGGTCCCTTTAATTTCTGACTGATGGAGTTTGATTCTGTAGCCCTGATGGCTGAAGTCAGTGACTCAAGTCCTTTTAAACGTGAATGAAAGTGAATCTGATCCAGGACTGTCAAGTAACATTTTAAAAGCCAACTTTTGGCCTTTGTATTCTGTAGTAAGCCTTCTTTATAACACTGGTGTATCTTAAAACAAGGTTTGCATGATAAGTTGAGCATTGAAAAAAGAAGACAAGGTAAATTTCTAGACTCTGTAAATGTTCATTAATTATGATTGCAAAGTGAAGGAATGCGACTGGATACCTGGATTGTACTTTCATTGAGAGGTCCAGGCACCTTTCAAGGAATTCATTGTGAACTTCTTTGAAGTCCATTTGAAGGAATGGTTGGAATCCAAGCCACACATCTAAATGGACTTCAGAAGAGTTCACTGTAACTGCCAATCAGCTGATTGGCAGTTGAAGCAACTCCTTTTGACAGGTGGGCTTAATTATGATGTTAAGTGATTGACAGGTGGCAGCCTTGCCCGCTGTCAAAGTTGGCCTATGGAGAGTGGAGGAACTCAGGATTCAGACTTCCAGCCACTTCCAGCTCCCTGTCATGGTGGTAACTGACATTTTAGTTTTCATGTACCGGTAGGTACTTATTTTTAATGTATAGATATAGCTGTATAGCAGAGAGTTTTGTCATGATAATGGATTTCACCCACACCTTAGGAGCTATTTTTGGCAATTGCATAGTTAGAAACCTAGAAACTAGGGCCCTGGGCTGTCATCTGTATATTTTAAATGTAATAGAACTAAGTATACAAGGGACTTCACATATCTGCTCTGGAAGGAGAATTTTCCGTAGCTTCTTTTTTTCCTTGAGCAAAGGTCAGTTTGGGTGCATGCTTTTAATTTTTAAATGCAAGATGGTTTATTATTGCCTAGGGTATTAGCTTAGCTCTGTGCATGTGAAGAGGACTTGTTTGCATTTGCATTTTAAATAACAGACATTAGGTTAAACTGAATTTACTTCTTTCATGAATATGAACTAATGCTACGTCATTAATGTTAATTAACTAATGCTATGTGTGTGCGTGTGTGTGTGTGTGAGAGAGAGAGAGAGAGGGAGAGAGCGAGAGATTGGCTGATACCGGAAGCTGGATACACACAGGCTAGTCTTGCTCTGTGCTGAACCCAAAGCTTGGGGCTTTACTGGAAACCTAAAGGGGAAGCAAGATCTGCTAGAGTGTTAATGCTGTGAGCCTCCTTCAAAGAAAAACAAACCAACCCTGTGCTCAGGTTGTATATATAAAATCATACATCCTAAAAACACCACAGTCTCAATTGACCCTCATTCTAAGGAAGCCAAACCCTGGGTGAGCACTGGAACCCCTGGAGTCTCTTGCTACTCAGAGTTTGGGGTGTGCACAACAGTATTTAAAGTAGTGGCCTTCAGAAAGCTGGTGCTGCCTACTGCTGAAAATATCAAAAAGTTGTAAGGTGGCTAGATTAGCACAACAGTATTAGAAATTTAAACTTGGAATGATGTGATGGTTTTCATAGTTTTCATTTGGCATTCTGCCTTTCTAGTACATTTCTAGGAAAAGGGTACCATGACAAAAGGTTAAAAGACTTTCCACTCAGTCTGCAGTGCTGATGAGTTAACTTCCCCAAAATGAGCAGTATTGGCTCATGGTTTGTTTGTTTTTGCTGTTTTTGTACACAGTAGCTTTCATCCTCAAGTCATCTCACCACACATCTCTAAACTGTGACTTAGAAAAACTAATAATTGGATATGACAAAGATCAAAAGTTATAGTTGTGGAAAAGGCCACAAAGTTAAAACAAACATATGCAGGACACGCAGCAAGAGACCACTCAGGCCAATGGAATAAAGCAGTGTTATTATGGAGACCCTACAATTTTAAAATGGTATCTCTTGGAAGAAATCTGAAGACAATCAAGTTGCCTTGTGTTGCTCAAATCCTGCTAAGTTTATAAAGCAGCCTAATAGCCCCTCCCTTTACTGTCTTGTTATTGCTTGGTAGGATGGAAAGCAAAATAAGAGGGGAGGTCCTGGCTCATTCTTGTGTTTCGTCTTCTTACTTAAGCTGTTGAATAGTTGAAAAATGCAAACCACAGCTGTGGAGGGTGTCAGATATCAATGGCCACTATGAAAATCTGGTCTCCTTTAATGACAGGCAAGAGGGTGGCAAAAACTGGGAAGGAAGGGTTTCCCCACTCTTTTCCAGTGATGCTCACCAAATTCCCCGTCTTTTAAAACAACTCTCTATGCTTGGGGGGTTGGGGAAACAGCTTAATGGTTTGGTGTGGGACCTGCTGCTAGAGGAGAAGCTGACAGAAAAATGCATGCTGATAACATCTTGCTTGATCTTCA
Organism: Zootoca vivipara; assembly: GCF_965207765.1. Classification (NCBI taxonomy): domain Eukaryota; kingdom Metazoa; phylum Chordata; class Lepidosauria; order Squamata; family Lacertidae; genus Zootoca; species Zootoca vivipara. The sequence goes on from NC_142591.1 coordinate 63,980,409, forward strand.
GCAATTGGCTGAATACCTGCAGTAACCTAACATTCCTTTTTGTTTTAGGATACGAGTGAAAGATGGTGGATCGCTTGGCAAACAGTGAAGCAAATACTAGGCGAATAAGCATCGTGGAAAACTGTTTTGGAGCTGCTGGTCAGCCTCTGACTATTCCAGGCCGTGTCCTGATTGGTGAAGGAGTACTAACAAAGCTGTGTCGGAAGAAACCAAAAGCGAGGCAGTTCTTCTTATTCAATGATATCCTTGTGTATGGTAACATTGTCATCCAGAAGAAGAAATATAACAAACAGCACATCATTCCACTGGAAAACGTGACTATTGATTCCATCCAGGATGAGGGGGATCTACGGAATGGGTGGCTTATTAAGACCCCGACTAAATCTTTTGCAGTGTATGCTGCTACTGCCACAGAGAAATCTGAATGGATGAACCACATAAATAAATGTGTTTCTGATTTGCTTTCCAAAAGCGGGAAGACTCCCAGTAATGAACACGCGGCTGTCTGGGTACCTGATTCTGAAGCCACTGTATGCATGCGCTGCCAGAAAGCAAAATTCACCCCCGTCAATCGTCGACACCACTGCCGGAAATGTGGATTTGTTGTATGTGGGCCCTGCTCTGAAAAGAGGTTTCTTATTCCCAGTCAGTCCTCCAAGCCTGTGCGAATCTGCGACTTCTGCTATGACCTCCTTTCCACAGGAGAGATGCCTACATGTCAGCCCACAAGATCGGACTCTTACAGTCATCCACCGAAGCTTCCTTTAAATGATATGTCAGATGACGATGACGACGATGACAGCAGTGACTAAGTAATGAAAGCGAATGTCTTAATATTACAATTGGTATTTGAACCTGAGTTGCTGGATGAGGAAACCTCTAGTTGCAGACTCTTCCGAGAGGCCTAACCTAGCCATAAAATCCGCCTGAAAAACCTTCAACTCAATTGTGCCTCAGTATCTGATTCTCTTAGATATATCATTGCTCTCTTTTCTGCAGGGATAGACTGTTGCAAATATATCATTTTTCCAGCTTTGTATACTTGATTTCCTATTTAGGGGTGAGTTGATTATCAACCTTTCCTTCCCCTTCTTTCCCAGCGGAAGAATAGAGAATAAAGAACAGTTTTTGTTCTTTTCTTTTGCTACCAAGAAGCATCCCACAGTGTGTTTGGCAGTGATATCCTACCACTTATTTTTAATATTGGGGAGGGGGCAATTAAACCAGCATCGTGAAACTGGTATTTTTGGTTAGTGAATTGAATAGAACATCTAACCAGGCTTTGAAATTGATGCTGTGCTGTGACCCCTTTTAACAAAAATGCATTCTGTAACATAATATTAATTTCTAAAACTTTATGCAAGAAGTCCTATACCAAGCAGTGCCTTTTAATGACTGCACTGTTGCAGGAAGAAACTAATCCAATGTATCCTCTGTTGTGCAACAAACTAAGAAATAGTTGGTGCTATTGACAATAACTGCTGTTGTGTAACTTGGATCTGAGTAGTGAGGACTGTATGTTACGGCAATTTGTGTTGTCCGTCAGCCCCAGCCCCTCAGTACATCTCTCCAATAGGATGCATGAGGGCAGATTAAACATTATTGTGGAGTTTGATGAATACAGCTTGAGCTCCCACACCATGTATACAACTACTCAACTTGGAGACCGCTAATAAATTTGATATTCTTCAAATGGATTTAATATCTAGCTATTTTCAAAATTGTGTGAGATTTTTAAAATGTTTATAGCTATCAGATATTTATAATTGAGAACTGTATTTTGTCTCAGATCATGGTATTTGCTGTAATGTTTTTGATTTGATATTTATAAAATTAATTCCTTAGATCTTTCGCTAACCTTTTTAAACTTTAGGAATGGTTTTTTAAAAATAATAATAATTAGAATGTCTTTTAAAAGCACAACATCATGGGAAAACATCCCAATCAGCCACCCGAAGAGAACTTGCAAAAATATCCATCCTTTGTACACAGCTGACCTCGAGATAGAAAAGAAATGCAGATGACTTCTTTTTAAATATATAAATCCAGGAAGCAGGGCAATTAGGGCAAAAAGTGTTTCCAATAGAGTATTTTCTTTTTACCTTTAACAATACTATTTTCTACGATGGTGTCGTTTTTAGAGAAGTGTCAGATTTAGCTCTGTGAAGTTTTGTAAAACCCCAATACATATCTCTATTTTTATATAACGGTAGCGTGTTTAATCAGTTCATGTAAAAGTCCCCTGATGGAATTGTGTTGGGAATTCAGTAGCATCTGAGAGTTTATAAAAAGTGTTGAACATTGTATGTACAGTACAAAAAGAGTTATAGTATCTAGAATTTCATTTATTAAGTGACAGTTTCTGCACTGTTTGCCTCACCTGGCACCAACTGGGCTATATTTATTGAATAAACAATCAATTCTGCATCTTGTTGTAGTCTCCTAGTCTGTAATCTGGCCGCTGTAGCACAGAAGTCAGTGTTGGAAAAATGAGATGGGGGAGTACACTCCATCAGGGCAGAATGGTGAACTGGTAACCACCCAGTGTTCTACTCTAGCTCCCATCTGTGATTATTGGCCATACAGGTTGGGGTTGATGAAAGTACAGCAGGTTCCCCATCCCAGCATTAGCTGATGTGGAGCAGCCACCATTCACTTGGGGGTTGCTTGGGAATTTGTTGGAGAATGTGCATCAGCAGTGCCTGCCTGGTTGATTATGCCAATTTAAAGCTATGGTTTCCATCTTATATACAGATAACTGAATAGTGCTAACAGGGAAGGAAGGAGCCATGGCGTTAATTCAGGTGGCAGCCCAGAATAAGGCACATAATTACTGAGAACTCTTAAGAAATGCTCCCCAAACTTAGCCAATTGCTCCTCGAATTCCCAAGTTGTAAAGCAGTTTTGAGGGGGGGTTGGGAAGAAGGCACTTGAAGGTTAAAATGTTTTCGTTTTGTAAACCATAGTTTAATGTTACAAGTTTCAATGAGCATCGGCCTCTGCATTCTCTCCTCCCCTCTCCTGCTTTGCCAGTTTCAGGCTAACCACAGATTAGCACAAATTGTGGTTAAACTTAACTATGGTGTGTTAGAGCAAGCCAGCTTCAAGCCATGATCACTATGGTCTGAAGATGGCTTGTTTTTAAAAATAATAATAATTATTATTATTATGATTATGATTACCCAGGGTTGTTCTGGGTTGGGACAACACAGCAAAATGTTATTAAACTGAAAACGAGAGTTTCTGAACTTCTTTTCTCAGCAGTGCTGGAAGGTGGCTGGGAGAGCACACAAGCCCCATGTTTGTTGAGGCTCATGCTTGTAATGCTAAAATATGGTTTAGCAGTGTGTCCAAACGAGGCGTTTGACTTGCTGTTAAAGTTATAGATTATTAAAACACTAAAAATCAGATGAGCAATAATGTGCAGTTGATGTCAGGAAATGGATGGCCTTGAAACGCTGAGACGTGATCTCAGGGAAGGAATCCTATGTGCATTTACTTGAGAGAAAGTCATACTGAAATCAGACTTCTAAGCAGACATCTGTAGGAGCTTGCTGTAAATGGAATTAGTCTGTTTCTTCCACTGAAAGCATAATTTGAAGATTGCTTCTTTTTCATGGCACAGATAGGAACTATAAAGTACATCTTGATATAGTTCATCTTCATTCTTATCCTATGTTGTACAAAAGGTTTTGCATAGTCAATATTGAATGTCATACATGTATTTACCCAATTATTTTTGAATGTTGCACAAACGCTTCAGCACTTTCTACCTGCAAGAAAATTTATCCTCCCATTTGGCAATGTGTTCTGCCTACTTACCTTAACCCCCCATCATTATCTGTGAATGAAATTCACATTATGCTGCAATTGATCCCTGAAGCTGTTACCAAATTCACATTGTAGGAGAAAATAATTGTAGGACTAGGAGTGTGAAAATAGATTGGCACTTTGTGGTTCTGTTCAGGATGTTTATTGTGTAAAATAAACTTTAATGTGTTAGTCGAACTTTAAAAGGGCTTAATAAATGGTTTTGTAACTTTGTCAGTCTGGGCTGCTTTCATTTTGTAAATATGCAAATAGTTTTGAATAAGCAAGTCTTTATACTTTTCTTGTAAGGTATCCAAAAAGGAAAGAGTTTTAAAGTGTCTTGTCCAAAAGATGAGCGTGGTCAGAGCACCAGATAAACAACAATTAAGCTGCAACTCTGTATGGGAATAAAGCCCACTGAACGCAGTAGGATTTATTTCTGAGACTGTATAAGAATGAACTGTAGGGTTATATTTATTTTTAGTAAATGTGCTAATTTCCATTTTCAGACAATAAGCTATTTCCCTTTTTGTTACAATGAATTTATTTCTGATTTATCTCTTTTGTCTGTGTTAATGATTATTTGGGTGCCAAAAGCTGGTGTGTGCCCAGGACTTGCCATCAACTGAACCCTATAATTGAGTGTCAGATTGCATGCAAGCCTGCAATTCTCACATGCAAACTGCACATCTCATAACGCTGGAAAGATGGGTGGGAATTAGTATATGACAAGGGAAGAGGGAAGCAAGCCAAAGGTGGCATTTTGTGTGTGTAGGCCAGCAAGACAGTTTTTTAAACCACACTCCGTTTAATGGACCTTAAGGTTTGTTTAATGTACACCAAAAGCTATGGCACTGCTAAGGAAACTTATCATCCCTAGGAAATAGTCATATGAGCACTGTGTAGTCTAGTTGAGGTTTCTGTCCCTATTTATCAGTGCTGCTATTTAAAACAAGGTGGGCTGGAGACATCCAGTGTCTTGTTAATAGCATTATTGCTAAGCCTGCACCTGTCCTGACCTTAATGTTATATTAGCACTAGGATTCAAAATGACAAAGGTCAGGGACGATGCGTACAGTGTCTGTAAGTATCAAGTGGCTGAACTGGCAGAAATGAATGGAAAGATGTTTGCTTCCTCTACCACTACTTTCAGTAAGATCAGCATTGTGTTTTAATACTGCGTGGTTCTTCAGGTATTAACAGTCTGTGCCAAAGTCTGCTGTTCATATCAATATTGTAATGTGAAGCGATCATGCATTGAATTTTCACCAGCAGTAAAGGGCAGGAAGGATTCCCTTCAATCTGAACTATTGTCACAGAGAAGAGAAAGAGCTTGTATGTTGTGCCTCTCAACTTGAAAATGCCCCAAAGTGACTTTAAATGGCCCAACATTTGTTTTGGCAATAACATAAAGAACTGAAACTCACCATATATAGCCAGCCGGTTCTGAGAAGCAAACTACATGCGACAATAAATCATCTTGTCATTTTGTTGTGAAAGACCAAAATGGAAAGAAAAATTTGAGGAGGTGTGAAATTTGGTTTATTTTACATTACATCATAGCAGTGCTTCCCCCCCCCTAAAAAAATGTTTAGGGGTACTCTCATTTTCCTACTCATATTGAAATACTGCCCCTCAATGAGGCCAAACTTAGATTCACAAAATGTTTAGGGGTATGCGTACCCCTGCATCCCCCCAGAAAAAAGCACTGCATCATAGTAAATTGGGTAATGTGCTCACTTCATTGATTTTTTTAAAAAAAACAACAACAACCAGGAGCTAGGACTGAGCTCAGTTGGAAATTGGTGTGTGTTTTCCAAGAGAAGAGCAGAATGCAACTTGTTAGTGCTTTCCACAACGTTTGGGTTATCTTTTAGCCATTTACAAATAAACCACTTATTGGGTAATTGTGTGATAGGTGAAAAGATCTGAACATCAGATCAGTCATTTGAGGGCTGCTATCCATTCCTTCAGTTGAACTTTCTGGGAAGACTTGCGTTCCTGTGTATGTGGGGTGTATGTGCTGGTAATGTGGGGTGGCCACATTTGGTGGAGAGTAGGTTGGTTGAGGCTACCCTATAAGTATAATGGCTGAAGAGGTCTGAACCCCATTTTGCCCAGCTAAGTCCAGTGCTGTAGCTATAACCTCACCTGCACTTTACATTTTAAGCTGCATCAAACCAGCTTAAATAGTCATGGTTATCACCAAAGAACGTTGGGAACTAACTAGCTAAGGGCGATGATAGTTGTTAGGAGACCCCTGTTCCCGTCACAGAACTGCAGTTCCCAGAGTGGTTTAACCATCTTGCAGGGAACTCTGGGATTTGTAGCTATGTAAGAGAAATTGGGGTCTCCCAACAACTCCCACCACCCTTTACAAACTACAGTTCCCAGGATTCTTTGAGGGAAGCCATATCAGTTTGAAGTGGTGTGATATTTGCTTTAAATGTATAGTTGCAGATGGGGCCTATGTATCATTTGCTCTACTCTTTGATACGGGAATGTGAACCAGCCAAAATTTAGCACCTTTTAAGTCTTGCAGATTTCAGCACAAGTTTAAATCTTTCCCTTTGGAATCCACGAGTCTTTGAATTTCCTGTCTTAGGGTAAGAACTAGCCGAACACAGGAAAGAGATGAGCCTTGCCATCTAGGACTTGCCCAGACCTGATAGACGTAAACTTGGGTACTGTAAAGGAAAAAAACCAGTTTTCCCACAGAGGTTTTTTTTTAAAAAAAAAAGGAAAGGAAAGAGATTTGGGTTCATACGCAATCTTAATTCTGTAGAAGCAGAGGAGGGCAGAGGACAGTTGAATTAGGATTGGGTGTGCTCTGCTTCCACTAAGGGCACAGAGGGCACCTGTCTTGTGCAACTAGAGTTCAGTCTGCTTTACTGGAAAAGTGTTATCACCATGTTGGGGGGAAATACCTTTGCCATGTGAGAAATCATTCCTATAACTCCTACTCAACTGAAGGGAAAGAGTTATCAGATTAGCAACGATTATTTCATATTCGGCCATCGATCTGAAACAATGATGTTACTGGTCTGGATTCGTGTTCTCCTTGGCTCACAGACAATGCACGAGATGCGCTATGGCCAACTTATTATGGTAGGCAATGCAGACATGACTCTTGTCTCTTTCTGCATGATAGAGGATGCTCAAATGTGTTCACTCTGGTTTAAAACCAAAATAAGGGAAAGAAGATAAACATATCCTTCAACAATGAAGGGTCCCCCACCACCACGCCCTTCCCCCTAAAAAAATCACGTTTTTAAAACAGTGATGCAAGTATCCGGAGAACCCCTATTGGGAAAGAAAGCAATACTTTCCATTTTGTGTATTTTGTATCTAAATTGTAGCAGTCTTCCCTCATGCCTGAATTTCTTCCTAGGAAAGCAAGCAGTCGTTTATTGAAATACTCCTCTTACTCCAGACCTTTTGTGCAGCCTCTTTGCGAAAAGCACTAGCATTGCTTCCGTTAGGATGATAAGAACCAGTCTAGTAACCGTAACCATCAGACTGGTGAGGCTAAGGTGATCAATAGCTAACAGCCTTGCTTGCTATTGTTCTATCTCTACTGTCAGAGGCAATACTAGTTGTTGGTAATACAGTACTGTTTCCCTACAGACCCTCTCAGGTGTTCAGATAGACAGAAGAAACCCTCTTGGCAGTTCCACTGCCCTTGGAAGTTCTGGTGATGGCATTATGGGAGAGCTGTCTCTCCACAGAGATACATCTGGCACCTTCCTTGTACAGTCTTTATCAGGTGCTAAAGACACCTGATAGGTGTATATCTTTCGGGCCTGCCCTGTTCTGACTGTTAACTATTTTTAATCTTGCATTCTTGTATTGTGGCCACCTGCCAGCTCATAGTGAATTGCATTTAAGAACTCCAGTTAACAACAACAACAATCTATAATTATGCCTGCTAAAATGCATTCTGTAACAATTAAGGAAAATGCGTCCTGACAAGCTTTGTTTTTGGTTATTCTAGGTGCCATAGCCTAATAAATCTCACTCATTTCCTAAACGGAAGAAGAAACCTTGAGTCATCCAGCACCACCTTGTGTTAAAATGGGACGCCTAAAATAATGTAAGAGTAGCAGAGATTTCTTCTATTTCTTCTTTATTATTAAGCGTGCTACAAACACACACACACACAACTAAATCTGTCTTCTGCCCCTGTAGTTCTGAGAGGTTTCTAGCACTGTTGAAGGACTGTGCTATCTTCTGGTCTGTTTATATGCCTCGTGCTGTGTGCCAGGCACGGCTCCAGCTACTGATGGAAAATCCTGTTAGGGTTTTCCTTATTAAAGCCATATGCTTCTTTCTTCACTGTGCAGCTAAGTGGCAAGTATTAGGATCCCTTCCCCTTCCCCTTCCTTGCAGACTGTAATTTCCAGTTAATTGCAGTGTAGCATTTGCCTTCTTGTTTTTCCAAAGTTTCCATCTGAAAGTGAAGTGGTTAATAGAGTAGTACTTTGCATCAGACTTTGCTAAGATGAAAATGAGAACAGGGGCAGGACCGGTGCTGAGAATCCTAACCTTTCTAAGATAGGGCAGCTCTCCCAGTGTGGCTTTTAATATGTGTCTCAAGTTCCATGGCTTTTATTTATTTTAAAACACCCACAATTACTGGAAACATCCTTTTGAAATGAAAATCCTTCACAGAGCACAAAATGCCGGAATGAGTGCTGGCTTGTTGCACACTTGGTACCATTTAAGCTCATCCACTGGCCGCTTGTTATTTTTGCATTAGTATTATTTTACTAATTGCTCTTTTTAATATACCATAGTTTAGCATTATATGCAAATCATGCCATGCTACGAGGCTGTGTTCATCTGTGTATAAATTCAGGGGTATAGACAGGGAGCTCTAGCCTGTATCTATACAGTATATAAAAAAATGTAGACTGACCCTGTTTGTTCCACATAAATGGTCACAAAAACCACTGGACCAATACTCCTCAACTTTGGCCACAACCTCACTTGCCACTATGAGAGTGACCCTTTCCGTGGTCAGATGCCATACCTGTGTCGAAAAAACACTGTTTTCGGCAAATTTCGGAACCCACCACTCAGATACCCGGGGAAGCTGGGAATTATTCCAAAAAAATCTGTATCTCCGGGGGTGGATACAACTGACCACGCCCCCACCCAAGCTCCACCACAAACCTTGCCAGGATCCGAATACCTCATGGTTCAGGACAGGATGACTCCAATCACAGGGATGACCTGGGGGGTGGGGGGAAGAGGGGACGGGATGGGAACAGGGTGGGGTCAGAACAGGGATAGCCCTGTTTAAACATAACATCTTTAAAACAGGGGGACTCTGAGGCTCAGGGGGTTATTACCCTCCATTTGACATACTAACACACAGCAACGTGTGCCAGGGCCAGCTAGTTTACTATAAAAGAGAATTTTTCTAAGAGACAGAAGAGAACATGAAAGGGAGCAAAACATTTTGGAGATTGGAAGTCGGAATGTTTATACGGTAGTGCCGTTCCATTCTATCCCAGGGGGTGGTCACAAGCTGCTTCTTTCTGGCCCATTGAATTCAAAGTTGTTTTTCTTTCTGGGTCTGAAGCACTTTGAGACATAAGCCACATTCCTGAATGCCATGGAACCATAGCAATCAATTTTCAGTTATCTGCGTCAATGTTTAATGGGATTTGCAAGCTGGGCTTTTTTTGTTTTGTTTTGTTTTGTTTTGCATTGCTGTAAGAATGACAAATTGGGGTTCCACTGTTTCCTAGCGGGAAAACTGAGATGACGAGAGGAGGGAGGGTGGGTTTGTTTTCTTGGTTTAACATCCTCAAGTATCTTGGGACTCGTATTTCTGGACGACTTACAGCCACAGGACGAAAGGGGATCCTCCTGTTCTTGGCTGTTTCATTTTCAGATTTTCTTTTAAGCGGAAAATCTCAAAACAGCCCAGATTGCAAAAGAAAAAAGAAAAACAAAAGCACAAGCTGACATATGTTTCATTTCCCTGCAGTTAACAAATATGAAAAAGGAAGTGTGTGCTACTTGCTTTGTATAGTTTCCTCAGCAATCAATATATTTTCTGCCCCCTTCTGGAAAAAATAAATGTGGTTGGGATTTCAAGCCAGGAGCAATCCTAAAGCTTCTTGACTATGCTCTCCCACTTTCCAACTTGTTTGAGTCTCTACCAATCTGGAATTCTGCCTCCTGCAGCTTTTGTACATGGGCTTTGACTTGAGAGGCTCAGGATGCAAGCTTAGAAATGTTTGCAACATTATAATATGATGCAGCACAATCTGTGCAGGCGATTATTATTATTATTATTATTATTATTATTATTATTATTATTATTTACCGTAAAGCATTTTTAGTCACACTTCAGTAGTAATCATCCCCTCAGTTCCTTTTTGCTTTAGTTTTTTTTTGATATGACGTCTCCCTCATCTCTCCTGCGCTCTTCCTATTTCCCATTTAGCTCTTGTGCTGCTCTTTGCAGTGTTGATTATATATGTGCACTTGCGTTAGATTTAATTGACAGCATCTCCAGTTAAAAGATCTTGGGTACAAGAGGAATACCTACTGAGCCTCTGCCATTCAGGGTAGACAGAGTAGGACAAAATGGTTCAGATTCACCTAAAGCAGCTTAATATGTTCAACACAACAGATTTCAAAAGCAAACTTTGCAAATTCAAGAAGAGAGAGCTTTGAATTGTAAAACGTTGCTGAGTTTTAAATGTGTGTAAAAATTACTTTCTGCTCTACTGTCATCATATTGTGGCTGCTGTACACCAGTCGGAATCTCTAACCATGGCCCTAAAAGTCATTGTTTCCTATTTATGGAGACAAAATGGACCCACCAAAATTTCTGTGCTGCCTGTCACGCTAAATTTGGTTAGTATTCTTTTCTTGATCCAGCAAGGGATATCTGCACATATAGGGGAATGTATTCAGGTCCGATGCATGTCATTACATTGGTTTAGTTTCTGTTGGATGATAATCTTGATAACAGACTGGAAAGAACATCCTCAACTCAGGGTTGGTGTTCATATATACCACAAAATACAACTGGATCAAGCTTGTTTAATGGAACTGTTGTGGCCAGATAGTAACCAGGCATCTCTCTGTTAATCTCTTCAACCATAAAATTACAGGGGAGGGCTGGAAAACAGATGACATTTTGTAATGAAAGGTTAGCACTAGATCTCCTGTATAAAGAACAGCTAAGGTAGAGGTGGCATTTGCTTGCTGGGGACTGCCAGAAATAAATCTTTGACATCCATGAGGGATTGAATCTCAAAGGAGAAAGATAGTGGGTTAAAACACTTTATTTAAAGCCTGGAATGATGTTGCATGGATTTTTCCACCATTAAACCATAGAACAAACCACTTTTGGCCCAACCACTAGGCTGGTAAAGGGACCATTAGGTCCAGTCGTGACCGACTCTGGGGTTGCGGCACTCATCTCGCGTTATTGGCCAAGGGAGCCGGCGTACAGCTTCCAGGTCATGTGGCCATCATGACAAAGCCGCTTCTGGTGAACCAGAGCAGTGCACGGAAACGCCCTTTACCTTCCCGCTTGGAGCGGTACCTATTTATCTACTTGCACTTTGAGGTGCTTTTGAACTGCTAGGTTGGCAGGAGCTGGGACCGAGCAATGGGAGCTCACCCCGTTGCAGGGATTCGAACCGCTGACCTTCTGATCAGCAAGCCCTAGGCTCTGTGGTTTAACCCACAGCACCACCTGCATCCCCGTGTACTAGGCTGGTACAATCCACCCAAAGTCCCATTGAAAGTAGCAGATCAACAAACCTTATTCCATTTCCACAGAACTTAGTTACAGTACTGCTAAATTGGGCTGGTTTGTGCCCCTTGTCTCTAGGGACTCTTGATCTAACGCACCCGCTTTTTTTGCTATGTAGATTTCCAACATGTACAGACATCAGTATGGTTTTAAGAGAGCCCAAAGCCTAGACATTAAGTGTGCTTTCAGAGTGTAATTATGACCGCTGCAGAGTTCCAATGGAAAGGCGCAATTTTGAACTCTTCCTGCAATAGAATCACCTCTCTTCTCCAGTAAAGAAACAAACAAAAAATAGCAGCAGTTTGTATACACAGAGGGCAGAGGGGGGTGGGGGTAGGAGAAAAAAAATATTAGAAGTATGATCTGAAAAACCTCATTGAAACACCCCAATCAACATTTCTCAGTGCTGGAGATCCAATGTGGGTTTGTTTCTTGCCCAGATACCTAGATCAGCCTTCCCCAACTGAATGTCTACCAGATGTTTTGGAGTACAACTTCCATAAGCTCCAAGCAGTAGACCAAAACATCTGGAGAGCACTCAGCTGGGAAACGCTGGCCTAAATCAGTGAATTGACTTAACTTTGGTCATGTGTTTATAAACTCATTTTGCATAGCTTAGCTTGGGTGTGTTCAGAGTCAAGTGTTCTGTGTGTAAACAGCAAAGTCACAAGAACGTGATCCTACATGCATTGGCCCAGGCCAAATTCCATTCCCTTTAATCAGAGAATAATGGTGAAGGAGAATATCTGGGCAAGGAAGGTCATGCTGCAAGATGGGAAGAGGATGGTTTTCCTTTGTTAAGCCAAGTACTTACTGATGGTGAGGAATTGATTGCTTCCTCAGTAGGATATGGTGACAAGGAGGTGAATGGGAAATCTACTTGCCATCTGAAACTGAGATCCTGTGTGCCTGTGTGAAAGAGAGAAAAATGGAGGGACCTGGCTGTGTGATTGTTGGCGTGAGAGACAAGACGTTCATTTTTTTAGATGGAGTTGGTTCTGCTGAAGCATCTTTGAGGTTCAGGTGCTCTGTGGGACCCTCATGCAGGATTAGTGATTGCGCTGCCTGCCTTTGGAGTCTGCTTGCTCCCAATAGGCTCTGCTTATTTATTTGTAAACAACCGATTTAGGAAGCTACCAACGCGCTCTATCATCCAAGAGAAAAGAAACCCTGCAATGCTGCTCCTAAACATGTCATATTTGGGGAAGTGGGAATAAATACCAACGCTACAGTATGATGCAACATGATTTAAGTTGCAGAGGGAAGACAAACCTGAATGGCTCAGTTGGTTTGAGCGTAGTGCTGAAAACACCAAGGTTGCAGGTTTGATCCCCATAAGGGACAGCTGCATATTTGGGCATTGCAGGGGGTTGGATTAGATGAGCCTCGGGTTCCCTCCCAACTCTACGATTCTATGAAATGTGAACACAGATTGTCTCTAGACAATTAGTGAATACATATTTTAACCTCTGTACTATGGCCCCACAAGCCTCCATTCAAAGTCAGTAGCATAACAGAAGGGAGGGGAATAATCTTGCCGACAGAGAAGGGTTTTTATCCATATTGTTCTGTCCCTCTGAAGAACAACAGTAGCAATTATATGTGTGCTGCAGCTCTATGAAGAGGCAGCCCATAGGCTCAATTTACAGATTCACCCTGCTTATGGTCCTCTTCTTTCTCTGGCTAAGTGCAGGTGAGGATTGTAGGATCAAATGTTAGCTGCCACAGCACTGCAAGGTCCTATTAATGCGCACTTTATCCTGTGCCATGTTATGGCTTCATTTAGGAGATGTTATCCTTCACTGTTAACGGGGTGGAAGCAGAGTGCAGGATTGTAATAAGTGCAAAGGACCCAGGTGGCGCTGTGGTTAAACCACCGAGCCTAGGGCTTGCTGATCAGTAGGTCGGCGGTTCGAATCCCTGTGACGGGGTGAGCTCCTGTTGTTTGGTCCCAGCTCCTGCCAACCTAGCAGTTCGAAAGCACGTCAAAATGCAAGTAGATAAATAGGAACCGCTACAGCGGGAAGGTAAATGGCGTTTCCTTGTGCTGCTCTGGTTTGCCAGAAGCGGCTTTGTCATGCTGGCCACATGACCTGGAAGCTATACGCCGGCTCCCTTGGCCAATAATGCGAGATGAGCGCGCAACCCCAGAGTCGGTCACAACTGGACCTAATGGTCAGGGGTCCCTTTACCTTTTTACCATGCAGGTAAGACCTCAACCTACCACCTCAATTTGTTTACAGTGTCCTGGGCCCATAAAGTCCTGTTAGCAACCCATAACTCAGAGCAGGTGTTGCCCGTGGGTGTGCATGCACCTACAGAAGCATTCACTGCCTCTCACCTTGCCTCTTCTAGTTAAATTAGACTTGAAAGAAGTACTCTGCTGTAGCCAATAGGTTGTGGTGTGTGAGAGACTGCATGTGTGTTGTGTCCACAAATGCGCCTCTGGCCCCCAAAGTTTCGCACCCTGAGAGCAAAAGCAAGAACTGTTGTTTTGCTCCTCTGAAAGTCGCCATACATTTGCACCTATAAACAAGCGCAAGCAAATTTTATGCAAAGTTGTGTCATGGACTGTGCCTTGAGTCTTTTAAATACTTAGCATGCAGCTGCAGGAGCCAAAACGAGATCTCCTTTGTTAAACTTCCCAAGTCTAACAGGTATCATAGCCTAACCGGGATTTTTGTTGAAGTTAATAGGATTTGTCATGGGATTTTAAGTGAAATTCTGTGCTCAGTTACACTCATGTAAACTAAAACTAATTCCATGGGATTATATTGGGCTTATTTCAGTGTGCAGCGCAGCAGCCCTAAGCTCTCTCACACATACTAGCACCACTGCAGCTCCCCTTGTTTTTGACAAAGTGGCAGCTTCTCTGTGGCTTGACGCCCAAATTTAACAAAATGGCTCTGGTGGAATACAAGTGATTTCATCAGTCCTTTGCATACTTTAAGAAACATACTCTCTGCCCCAGTGGTGGTCTAGCATAGTCTACATACCATGCTATTTTTTAAACAGTTCGCTGCGGAGATTATTTAAAACATGCTCTAATCCATTCTGTATTCTCCTCTCATTGTGCACAGAGATTTATGGATGTAACTTCCTGCACATCTGGATTATGACAGACCTCACAGTTGTTCCCCGCACCCACCCCTTACAGCGAAAACACCAATGCCTTCTACAATTTCTGTCCCTGAAAAGTGCCATGCTCTTAAAACAGAGAAATAGTGTAGAATTAGGGAAGGCAGCAAAGCTGGAGAGGATCTAACAAATATGAACAAGTGTTTCCTTTGATGCAAGAGGAGTCTTGCATGTACTGAAAAGGATCATGTTAGTGTGTGTGTGTGGCCTCCAGAAGGACTGTATTTTGCAGGAGGGATCCAAGTACGTGCCTGATATTTAGGCTTCCACAGTTGAAATGGATTTAAGTGCTCTGTTACCCATCAAAACCATTTTTTCTTTTTAAAAAGGAGGCTTTTGCAGTTTGGAAAGTGACAGGAAAATACATTGAAAAGTGTAGGATGAATAAATGGGAAGCTGCGTAAACAGCTCCCAAGCAGATCAGGATGAAGACTAATTGTCATATAACCACCCCATGAGCAAATGAGAATTAATGATCAACTGAAGACAGGACACAACACCATGTAAGGTTTTTGCAAGAAAATCAAATAAACAGGAGGAACCCAGAGAGAAGAAACGCAAGTAGTGAAGACAAATGCCACGATCCTACAGAGTTATGTGTCTGATGCTTCCTTATTCCCTTTATTCCAAACATTTCTGTAGTATGACACCAGAGAAAGTTGCATTGCAGGTTTCTCCTGTAACTATGTTTTTAGGAGAAATAGAATGGCACAAGGAAATGCTTCAGTGCTTATTCTACACCTACAGTACAATTGAAGTTCCATTTAATCCAATGGGGTGCACTCCAAGTAAGTGTGTCTAGGATTGCAGTCTTCAGTATGCCTCTGCTGGATTGTGTCCAAAGGCTCCATATAAATGAATCCCCCATATGATTCAATGTGTAGACGAAGATCCTCTCACACTCCTCTCTGTGCAAACTTCTCAGCTTGATTTAAGTTTTTAAATTTCCCTAAAATTGACTGAGATCTGATTTAGCAGGTGTTGGTGACATGCAATTTCGTTTTTAATTTACCTCCTTATTTATATCCACCCTACTTAAGAAAGAAAAAAAATGTGAGGGACAGCAATCCTATGCACAAGAAGCTGGTGTTAAGTTCAGCTACTATAAAGCCACACCAGATCAAAACCCCGTTCTGCATCTGAGCTACCGCTGCTGCTCTGCCTGAGCCTGACAGAGGGAAAACAAGCCTTTAATAATGTTCTAATGCAAGTTTGCCAGGTTGCATGACTGAGCTGGGTTTAGGATCCAGACTAAGTTCTCTCTCTCTGGTCCTGCCCTCACCACACTCCTGGAACACCCCCCTTTTTTTGTAATTTACACTGGCCAGCTTTGGTTCAGCCAGGATGTGCAAGTTACACCGGGATCTCTCCAGCTACGCTGGGGTTGGGAACTTAATGCCAACCAAGACAGAGATCTGCTGCATCCTAAGCTGCTCAGTCCAGTCAATTTTACCACAGGATCATGCCCCCCATCCCAGTTATGAGATTGAAAACACTGTAATCTGTAAATTTCCTGGAGGTTGTCGCTTGCAAACACTTAATTACAACTGCCACCAGTTAATTGTACGAAAACAACCTTCCCTGTTTCTCATATTTTAAGACATACCCATAAAATAAGCCATAGCAGGATTTTTAAGCATTCAAGGAATATAAGCCATACCCCGAAAATAAGACATAGTGATGGGCGCAGCAGCAATGCCGGCCGCAGCAGGAGGATGAGAAAAAAATAAGACATCCCTTGAAAATCAGCCACAGTGTGTTTTTTGAGGAAAAAAAAAATAAGACGTGTCTTATAATATGAGAAACACGGTTCTTCTTCTTCTTTTTTAATAAAGGAAATGGATAGTTTAGCATAGGAAAATAAGAATAGTGATCCCCCCTACCTCATATTGCCCTTTTGTGTTTAATCTTGATGTTCTTTTTAATTTATGCCTACCCTGCTGTTTTAAAGTCATCCAGTTTGATGACATCATGTGGTGGTGAGTTCCAGAGATAAACCATGTGCTGTGTGAAGATGTACTTTCTTCTGTCTTTCCTGACAACATTCAGCTTCAGTAACTGATAAATTACTCAACATATACATGGGGGTGGGTGGGAACCGCTATCTGAGGTCAAAAAGAGAAGGGGGAGGGGAAAACTATTGTTTGACATATTTTTATTATGCATTTTGATCTCTTGGGTTCATATTACTCAGTTTATAGCCAGAGGAGTGGTTTGAAGAAGGAGCTCTGGGTCAGCTTTTAAGAAGTGCTTAAGACTTCCTGTCCAAATAAACACAAATGCAAGAGACCTACCTTGGTGTAAGTCTGCCCTCTGCAGTTTTGAATGGGAATACTATGTTTACGTTTACTACATGGACAATCGATCCTCCTTGTTGCGATCTGAGAACATAAAAAAAAACCCTTCTAAGAAGCTAAAATAGTGGACTGGAATGTAGAATCTACCATGTGTGCTTTTAGCCAGATGGAAGGCAGAACAGGCTGTTACAGGCTCCCAAATAAGCTGCTAAAAGGGCTTTTCCTCATATAGAAATAAAATGCTGATTTGCTTCAGCTTAATTTTGGGTGCCTGGCTAATGCTAAAAGCACAGGGCAGGAGCACCATCATACTAGAAGTAGACATAACAGGGGGAATCCAGTGTTTTTACTTCTGAAGCAGGGGTGCAAAACCTTTTTTTGCCCACTGAGACAGCTTTTTATCTCCCCACCCCCCAAAGCAGGCCCACTTTGACAGGTTGGTGGTAATCACTCACCTTTCAATTATCCATAAATCTCTGTGTATATATTTTGTTCTATTTGCCCACAACCAGTATTGCTTTTTCAGTGAACTATGAAAAACCAACCAGCTTTCCCTTCCTCTGTTGTTTCCCCTGTTACATTGAAAGCACATGGCTGGGAATGGTAGTTTGTTAAGGCTGCTGGGAACAGTAGCTCTGTGGGGACAAACTACAATTGCCAGGATTTTGGGGAGGATGGTGGTGAGGAGCAATGACTGTAGAAGTGGTATAAATGAGCTTTAAATGTATGGTGTAGATGTGACCTTTATAAGCTCCTCAGAGCAAACACCTGTCCTCTTGTACTCTGCAAAAGTACCAGACTCACAGATGGCATTAAAATTATAAAAACACTCGTAAGGTTCCCATTTTGAATAGGAACACCTTATACATTCTCCGTATATTGGAAACTGCCCCGTGATCCTCAGGTGAAGGGTGGTATAGAAATGTAATAAATAAAAATAATAACTAAAAGTCAGCAGGAGTGGACACAGACCAACCTTGCTAACAATGTGTCCCATCAATTTCTAAGTGCGATTGGGGTCTCTCAGGATGAATGTTGATTTGAAGCATCCAGCAAACCAACTTGTACAAGTCAAAGCCGGGTTGACCAAAAGCTAGTGTGCACTGGGAAAAACATGGAAAAGGATATTTTTGTGAATCATCCTGGGGCTAGTTCATATACTTGGCCTGCTCTTATCCCTGAATAGTCGCTGGAAGGTTTTGCAATCCAATTCATGGAGTTTTCTCATGGCAAACAGTTCAGGTATCTCATTTGCCATGAGCAAAGGGTTTGTGTAAATAACAAGCCCCCCCCCCTTCAGCAACTCTGAGAGGGGGGAAAGAATCCTATTTGGCTTCAAACGTGGCATTGTGAAGCCCTCCCTTCAGACTGCCTATGTAGGTCAACCGCTTTCCCAACAGATGGCTCAGAACCAAATAATCAACTCTGTCCATGCCCACTTAGCCCTTAAATCCTGCAGGTTTCAGAGACCTGAGCTGCCAACATTATTGAGAGAATGGAAACTGCAGGACTGCAGGGGATATTACTGTGCTTTGATTATATATAGTAATACAGGTAGGAAAGAATAATAATATGTCAGTGACCCACACAGAGCATGTAACGGAAGATCTATCAGGTAAGTCAAATGAAAAGCAAGTAACAGCCTACTCTGAATACCACCCCTCCCAGATTCAGTTATCAAAGTGCATTAGCTTTGCTTTCTTTTATGTTCTTGCTCATTTATTATGACACTCAACATTTTTGTATTCTTACGAAGGGTTTCAGCTAATGGTTCTAATGAAGGAACCAATAACAAAGGGAAAAGGGGACACCCCTGTTCAGTTCCCCTATGTGTTTTAAAACTCCGTCAATCACATCGGTTGACGTGGACTCTTGTCATTATCGGACAATATAGAGCTCTGATTACCTGTGTAGAATACCTACCAAAATTTATTCTTTCCAAGACACAAAATGAAAAGGACCAATGAAGATGATCAAACACTTCATGGGCACCTAAAATATGAGATACTTAATGCCTTGTGCTGTGTAAAATGTGTAATATTTAAAATCTTTCAGATATAGTCTGCAATATTTTAAATTGCCAATTACTGTTTCTATTTCATCTACAATCCAAGTCCAGAGCAGATCCTTTTCTTTAATTCCCCCCCCCTTGCCCCCACAACTGAGTTGAAGTCTTGTTTAAGAAGTCAAATTGTTGTACTTGTTTGTAACACATTGAGGCACTTTTGAAGTTCTCCAGGCACAATAGTTCAGTAATTCCAACAGTAACCTGATAAGACTGGCCTGGGCTATTATCCACATACTGCAGATGGTGTTCGTGGAGGACCAGTACTTTGTCTAAGGTCACCTAGTGCATTTGTATCTGAGGAACCTCCTGGCTTACACTGCACAGAACTAGCTCTTAAAGATGATAGAATCTAGTGATGTTTGCTGTGTCAACCACTGTCTAAATCAGGGATGCCCTCCAGGTGTTGTTGGACTAACTTTCCTGACTGTTGGCTAAGCTGATGGGAGTTGGGAGTCCTCATTCCTGGTCTAACAGCACCTTAGGTCCAGCCAGCTATGTCTGGCTAGAATCAGTCACACCAAACCCTGCCTCCCATCAGTAACCAATATTTATATTCACTCCCAACCCCATCTCTCAATAATGATGATGATGATAATCATCATCATCAGTATTTATACAGTGCTGTTTACCAATTATTCAGTGGGTTTCACATTCCTTATTTCATAAATACCAAACTACGCATGTATTTAACATTTCAGGCATGTGTCAGCTATCAAGATACCATGGGGGCCAAAAAGAAAAAATACAACAGGCGATTAATATATGAAATTTAACCAACTTATTCAGATATGCCAAGAATACAACTTTTAATGACTGTAGCATTACAGAGAAATCAGAGGGAACGATTTCTGCCTTGTGCACTTTTAGATTCCATATTTTGGTTTAAAAGAAAGTGTATTCAAGTTATTTATACTCTGATTCTAAACAGATTACATGGTCTAAAAAGCAACTGAAATTCCTTGCATAGGATGATGTGTTTTGAGATCATATGAGCAACCATTGTTTTCCAAATGTGCTATTGTTTCCCACATTCTGAGTACTACTTGCTTGCTACAATTGTTTACGCTTCAATGCGCTTTTAAACTTTCAGTGCTACAGAAAAAACTCCTGGAATAGTGCTACATGTGTTGGTTGAGAAAATAATTCAGGATCAGCTAAATCATACAACTCAAAAACTGTCACGATGCCCTGCTAAGTCATCCTCTGAGCAGACCCACTGAAATCAAGGGAATTTAGTTATGCAAGTCCAGTTCATTTCAATGCGTTCACTCTGGGCCTGACTAACACTGGGTATCACCCATTGGCTCAATTCTGAACCGCTTTGATTATATTTGGTATTCCGATACAAAGATTAAAACATAAAATGTGGATGCATTGACAATCTCAAAAGACAACTGAAACAGACATCTAACAACAGTTTTCTGATAACTTAAAACTTGCAGAGTGTCAGCGAAGGTGGAATAATCCTATACCTAATAGGACGTTTACCCTTGTCCCCTGCAAAAAAGACATTGATTTTGAATATCATTGCAAAAAAAAATTGTTTAGGCTCCGTCGCGATATCATTTACATCAGGCACCCCCAAACTTCGGCCCTCCAGATGTTTTGGATTACAATTCCCATCTTCCCTGACCACTGGTCCTGTTAGCTAGGGATCATGGGAGTTGTAGGCCAAAACAGCTGGAGGGCCGCAGTTTGGGGATGCCTGATTTACATGAACAGCTTTGAGTGGCTCAATCCAATGCATTCTACTCAGAAGTAAGTCCTACTGGATTCAGTGGGACTTTGTTCCAAGTGCGTGTGCACAGGATTGCAGACTTAAGGGAGCGGAAAGAGCTCCACCCTAGTTCAACTCTAGTTATGTTTATTTGGAAGCAAGTACCACTGTGTCCAGTGGGGCTGATTCCTGGGATGACGTGCATGAAGACTGCAGCCTAAGGACCTGCCTCACCACTAGAAATGAGCTTATTAAAATGCTGGACCTGTCGTGTCATTTTCCTTCCCATTGCTGGACTGTCCCAGCTATTTGCTCTTGCTCTGAAGGCAAGCTCCAGCATCCTGCTAAAACAACTCCAAACTGGTATTAATTTGAAGATTGGCTCACTACATACACATCTGCAGGAAAAAAGCCAAAGCCAAAATATCCCACACGTGTATTCAAAAAGTGTTCTAACCCAAGTGTTCTTTTCAGGTGTATCTATCGCTTCTACATTTGTGGGATGCCTTCTAGGACCCAGACCTTGTTTCCTTTCAGCTTCACTCCCTGCTACGTTGGAAATACTCAACAGTTCTGCCAGCCTGGTCCTCTAGGCTGAGGAAGGTCTCCAGCTTACTATGCCCCCCCCCCTCCTCCCAGTTCCGATAGTTCACAAGGGAATTGCAGACAAGGCAAAGTCCACAGTTTGTATTTGGATGATCAAGATCTAATTTTACACGGAACACACTCAATTCATCACTCATGATGCCAAGCAAAGAACAGATGGTCTTCATACAGAAATGAGTATGTGAATGACAAAGACAACTTCATTCGACGTGTTTGCTGCAAACCCAGCGGAGCTGTCGATCCCCAGTGAGCTCTGTTAATTCATCTATTGATCTCCAAGTGCACTGACAAGCATAGGCCCTCGATCCTTTCTTGGTTAGCATCTTCGTCCTCAACTTGCGGAATTCAGGCATGTTATTCCTATCAATCAAAAATATTCTATTTCAACAGTGTACTTGTTTTATTATGCTTTTATATTTGTTGAAAGCCGCCTGGAGTGGCTGGGGCAACCCAGTCAGATGGATGGGGTAATAATAATAATAATAATAATAATAATAATAATAATAATAATAATAATCTCTAAGAACTACACAGCCAATCATTGCCCAATTAGCCACAGAGTGGAACAAAGACAAAAACACTCTACCCTTGTCACTGAACTAAATGTCTTTGGGTCTTTCTGCTATAGGCTTTCCCCCAAATCGATGTACAGTACTGAAATACACCTGCCATTCTGTAAAGTTGATATCAGAACATTTACAAACCACAGCATTTATATGATACCCCACTATCATATAGGTCACATCAAATATTCCTATCAAAATTACCTGCAAAGCATACCTGAAAAAGAGGTAATCACATGACTGATCCCACTGAAAGTCATCGTATTGCAAAACACAGAAGTCACATGCCGTACACCGCAGCTGATCACAGGTTCTGCCCAAAAAGGATTACAAACATTATAGATTTAAACACATGGAACAGTTCAATCAACTAATTTGTTAACTTATTAAACTAGGTGCCTATTATCCAATCTCATAATAGGTACATTTCTTAAATCTTGACAGAAGTGTGAAAAAACTCACAATTTAATAAACAGCTGTTAAAAGGAAAGGAATATTCTGTTTCACGTTTCCTATCCTAACATGCCAGAACTAGACTAACCTTTAAACAGAACGGTTACACTCTAAGCCTTCAGTGCCACTGTTTAAAATTAACCTCCACTAAATAAAATCGGTTCTTACCATTCAATAAGATAAAACCTCAGTTGATTAAAGGTTGCAACTCTGGTATTTACTAATTCAATTTTCACCCTTTTTTTTCTATGTATGGGTAAAAGCTTGGGTGCCTCCATTTTACAGGAAGAAGTTAGCCTAGGAAAAATCCTTATGGGAACTGAGCTTTTATGGAACATCACAGCTGATCTCTCACCACTTCCCTCCTCGCAAGAGGATCATGTCTGTGAAACTATGTGGACATATATCCAAGTTCCTCTGTGTTTCTGATTCATATGCTTCTTTAACATGGGTAAGCATGATCTGTACACATAGACGAACGCTAGCGGTATACAAAAATCTAAACAAACAAGGGTTGAATCCTGCACGTGCTGGGGGCTTTTCTCACCTGCCTTGCCACTGGCTGATGCAGCTGAATAGTGAACTCAGACTGACTCCTTGTGGCTTACCAGACCACAGGCTGAGATAACTGTGTGCAGCAGCTTGGGTGGGGGTGGAGAGGGTCACAGATGATGCAAAAGCTCCCAGGTTCAGTCCCAGCCATCTCCAAGAACGGCTGAGAAATGCCTCTGTCTGAAACGCCAGAGGGTTGCTGCCAGTCTGTGTAGACAATACTATGCCAGATGGACCAACAGTCTGATTCAGTAAAAAGCAGCAGCTTATGTTCCTTCCTAATATAGCAGTAAGAGAAACATGAAGGTCTCATAATGCAATTGCCAGTATTTTTATTTTTTTTAAATGCCTACCTCTGAGAAATATTTGTTCCTATACCATGTGGCGAGCTGCTTCCACCAAGGTATACAGGGCAACATCTATAAGAATTAAATTGGAAAGCCTTGAAATAGTTTTGAAGAAGAAGGAGAAACCCCCCCACCTCAAACCAAGTTTGCATCATCATTTGATTTCTCAGGTGTCATTACGCTAGTGAGCATGTGTACCTTTTCAACAAACCTTTTGTTTGTAGAACTATAAGGCAGCACAATTCAGAAGAAATGGCAATACAGTGGTACCTTGGGTTAAGAACTTAATTCGTTCCGGAGGTCCGTTCTTAACCTGAAACTGTTCTTAACCTGAAGCACCACTTTAGCTAATGGAGCCTCCTGCTGCTGCCGTGCCGCCGGAGCATGATTTCTGCTCTCATCCTGAAGCAAAGTTCTTAACTATTTCTGGGTTAGCGGAGTCTGTAACCTGAAGTGTCTGTAACCCGAGGTACCACTGTATTATTATCTGCATGATATATGTATCTTGGGAGCAAAAAACCCCACTGTTTCAACAAAAGAACTAAGGGAAACACTCCAGAACCTGCAGGGTTTCTACCAAACACCACAGGGGCTAGAAATCAAGCAAACATCATCATCAACATGGAGCATTAAGTTCTGAAAAGCTATTAAAGTTCCCCCGCCCTCATTTCATGGCATCCTATATAATAAAGTCCAAGTGTCTCTGCGTCCAGTCCCTGTGTCCCTGGGTTTGCGCTACTGCGCATGTGCCCCACAGACACAGGGACTGGACGCACACACATGCACTCTCTCCCCCTCCACCCCTCTGCCTACCGTTTCCCTGCGGCCGCCAACCGCCGCTCCCAGCCGGACAGCGCCTCACTGTGCTTGCGCTAAAGCGCGAGGAGGAGGAGGCTGCTTTCTTTTCCTTTCCCCCGCCCTACGCTCCTCCCACTATTCACCATTGGCTGGTTCTAAACGGGGTTTGCCGCAGGAGCGGGAGGGAGATGGGGAGCAGCAGATCCCCGAGGCGAACACGCGCAGTGCGACGGGCCGCAGCCGCCGGCTCCACAAACGGGCGCACTCCATAAGCAGCGGCACCACTCCTACACGGGCCCCCAGCCGCGCTTCCACACTACTCGGGCGCCCAGGCGCTGCTTCCCTTCCCTTCCTAAAGGTCTGCTCTAGCACCCGTTATTTTAACAGGCTTCAAGATACTGGTTGTGAGGGACAGGGGATATCGCGAAGTCCCTCCCCTCCTGAGTTCAAGCCCATCCCCGAGCACAGGGGAAAGCAGAGAGAGTTCCGATTCCAATGGGGAAGCAGGAAGTCGTGTCCGAGGCTCAGGCAAGGTAGAGGAGCCAGGGTCCCAGGTGGGACAGGAAGGGGCGAATAAGGGGGGGAGACCCATCCCCCCAACTCCGGAATTACGCAGAAAGAGGAGGGGAAAGAGGATGGGTCTGCCAAAGCTTTTGTGTTGGAGAAAGACGCGCCAAAAGCCATTCGGAGGTTCTGGAACCGACTGACCACATCACTCCGTGTAAATAGCAATGACTTCAGCACTGTAAATACGCAGCACCAATAAAAGAATAAAATGCAGAGCTGCGTAGCGTCGTTACTCTGAAGTAGCCCACTCCGGCCACTGTGACACTAGTATTCTATATAGTTAGAAGAAGAACTGGTGCTACCATTTCTTCATAAACATCAACTGGTGCTCCCACATACTCACAAAACAGTCAGCATTAGGGAGACCCAAAGCTAAAGGGTAGAGCGTAGCTTGCCAAACCACACATGCTGAAATTCCATCTTCCACACAGCTATTAAAGATGTAGGAGCTGTGTTCCCTTTTGCATCTGGCTGCTCTAACCAAAATAATACAATACAGCAATAAAATTCTGTCCACTGAAAACATAGGGTTTGACCCATGCTATGCTAGTTGCACTTAGGTCCCATTGAAATCAAAGTGAAAAGTTAGCAATGATTCAAATGAATCTGCCCTTTCTTCCTTACTGTACTGTAGTTTGAAATTGCCTCCCGGGTAGGACTGTGATGTCACCCCTCTTCCTTCTAATCCACCCTCAAAATACACATACCCTATATGGATCTTTTGGCAGAACTTTCTCGTTCCCATGTTGAACATAGATAAATTTACTTCTGAGAAAACATACACAGTTCGCTTCTGACGAACAGTGATATCCTAGAAATAGCTATATGGAAGTATCCTTGTGTTTGATGGGGCTTAGTCTCCGATAACGTGGCATTGGTTTGCAGCCTAAACCTATGCACATGTAAATGAAATAGCCATACCATTCTTCCAATTTCTCCCTGCCTTCCCTTCCACTGTTGTTTTGCTTATCCTGAACTTTATATTGTAAGCTCTTTGGGGCAGTGACCAATGTAAATAACTCAAGTCCCATTGATTTAAATGAGAACTAACAGCAAAAAGTATCTGAAGAAGTGTGCATGCACACGAAAGCTCATACCAAAATAAAAACTTAGTTGGTCTTTAAGGTGCTACTGAAGGAATTTTTTTATTTTAGCAAAAAGTAAATCCTACTGAGTTCAATAGGACTTACTCTCAGGTAAGTGTGTACAGGCTTGCAGTCTTAGTGCAACTAAGTCACTCTTGATCCAACCCATGCATTCTATCGTTTATTGTCAATAGAGTTAAGTTGAAATTAGCTGTTTACTATGCAAAGCATTTACTCACTCATGTGATTTTTACTTACCTCTTACCATGAGCTTGAACGGAGGTAGTTTTATTTTCATATGCAGGGCTAGGTGACTTAGATTTTGGTTTCTAATAAAGAGAGAGAGAGAGAGAGAGAGAGAGAGAGAGAGAGGAGAGATGGGGACCTCTTTAGCACAAACCAGCAGCATGGTAAAGCTTTCCTGCTTTTGTTTCCAAATAACAGGGACCAGAAGTCTACTCGAAGAGGAGGAAGACAGAGGGTAGAAAAACAGTAAACAACATGAGGGCTTCACAAATGGCTCCCATTTCTGCAGTCAGCTGCAGCAAAGATACACAGGGAACCATACTGCTCCATCAGTCAAGCAGCATTTTCCTTCCTCCAGTAAGGATGTACCCATTCTCTTAATGTGAACTTCGGGTTCTGGACTGGAGTAAATGCCTCTGGCTGATGCATAGGACTAGAAATTCTAATCTGATGTGACAACTGAAGCAGTGTTAGCTTTATTCCAGATTAGGGAATCCAAAACACATTTCTCTGCTTCCTTGGCTTTGGTTCTACCCACCACCACAATGCAGCCCTGGTAGTTTACTCTTGAGAGAACCCCATGCTTGATTGTCTATTCTTGTTGTCTATTCTTGCTCTAGACTTTCACTATTTCCCCTTTTCATCTAGCTTTCTTCTTCAAAGGTTCTGACTGACCCCCCCCCCCGCAACTTTCCCTTTCCTCAGAGGTTGCTTTGGCTTGACCTACCACAAGATTTTTGGCATAGCTGTTTTCGTCGATGATATCTTGAATTATGTCATCTATGTCTTCTTCTTCACTAGCACCTTTTGTCAATACGTTGGAAAATCTGGAAAGAAATGGAAGAGAAGCATCCTTTGGCAAGTTTATTTATAAGACGCTGGCCAAAGTATGGGGGTAGCCGCTCCAAACACTTAAAACTCCAGTGGCAATTGTCACACGTGAAAATGACGTGTTTTGTCTCCAAGTATCCACAGCGTGCAAATAGCCAAACACAGTTTCCCATGAAGGTGACAGGAAGCAATGATTGTTCATCCATGATACTTGCTACTTATGCAAGCCTTACCAGATGCTTAGAAAGCTGAGGTAATTTTAAGCTGTTTTAGTATTTTAACTTTTGCATGTTTTAAAGCAGGGTTGTGATATTTTATATTTTATTTTACTGTTTTATCTTCTGTAAACCCCTTTGTTAGTTTGTTTGTTTGCAGTGCCTAAGTTTTATGAAATAAAATAAATAAATGAATGCACAGACTGTGGCCTGCAACTGTGGCTTGAGATACATCTTTTCCTGGGTTTGACATAATTCAGTGGAGTAGTTGGTGGAATAGTTCAGTGGAGTAGTTGGTGGAAGGGGAAGTGGGGTAAACTGTCTGGGAGATAAGCCAGAATGTTAAAAAGATGCAGAGATGGGGATAGTCTGAAGGAATTGGGAAACGCTGGTGTGTTCATGCAAGCTACCGTAAGAATCTGGCAGCAATGACAGCTGGGTGGTCGCGCGTCACGTCGCCTGGAAACGAGGGAGGGGAGAACTTGGAGGCTAAGTGGCACCCACAGAGGTAGAACACGCGGAAGAGTCCCGCGCAACCCTCATTTCTGGTTTCCGCTCGAACACGCTCCTGTGCGGGCCAGGAGTATCATCATGCACAACAAGGCAAGGGAAAGGCATGTTCCGCCGAAACACTTCTTTGGTGCCCTTGCTGTATTTTCTTTTTCTCTGCGTGGGTTGCCCAAAGGCTGGGCGGGTGGAAGGTGGGAAAAGCCTGAGATTCGCAAACGGATGCATGCTTACTCGGAAGTATCACTGAATTCAATTGGGCTACTTTTCATAGTAACTTCGCTTAGGGTTTGGTGATGAGTGCAACATAAACACGCTTAGAAAATGAGGGATTTTGTTTTTAAATAAATAAATTTATTATTAAAGGCTTCGGAGCTTTCTGAAGTTTGCACTACACGCTAACTGGGAACCGGAAGTGTCGTTAATACTTCTCGTTGAAACTGCGCTCCCCTTTAGGGCCATCCCGGAGGGGCGGGGGGAAGAGCAGGAGGAGGAAGGCGCGAGCATGCGCAGTGCTCACCTGGCCCTCTCCCCCGCCGCGGCGGCCTCGGCTTCGGCCTCTTCCTCCTCCTCGCGGAAGCGGTTCCTTTTCTGCCCCTGGCCCGGCCGTCCTCGCTCCGAACAGTCTCGCCTCGAGAGGCGGCAGAACTTGTTCTCTACCTCGTCCAGCAGCTCATCCAGGTCGTCCGCCATCTTAGCCTCTCCTCACGTCTCTCACCCCCTTCCCCTCGTTGCCATGGTAGCAGCGGAGGTTGGCGGGCGGGGGGGGGGAAGGGCGAGGGCAGACGTGCCCCGCCCCATCCGCCCCCACGTCTAATCCGCGGTGGTAAATAAATAAACAAGGCCCATTCCTAAAGTCTGGGATTGAAAGTCAAAAGCAGAACGTCACATTCACAAAGCACGTAAATAAAAATTATTTTTTATTTCACACGTAGTCGGCAGGATTCGAACCTGCGCGGGGAGACCCCAATGGATTTCTAGTCCATCGCCTTAACCACTCGGCCACGACTACAGAACATACGTGCTGCCTCTTGCACAACAACTGAGCTCACTTTGGAATGCAGCGTCTGCCTCTGCAATGTCTCCTGTTAGGCTGCTTCGCCACCACAACCGCCTAAAATGATTTAAGATTAAGCACAGTTAAAATATTATTATAAACATTTTGGCAGACATCTACAAGGATGCACCGTGCAACAGAGAGGACTGGGATTTGGCTTTCCAACAAGGGCAGTTATAAATTTATTCCCCAAATAGCTTTACATTAAGCATTTTTTTTTAAAAAAATGCTCTTTCGAATTGATACATGTTTGCTTGGTGTTTTGTTTTAGGACAAGTGCAAACCCTTTTTTTATTCTGCACTGAATCTCAGTTTTTCCTCCTGCTGTCATTTGACAGCCTCCTACATTTTCTTTCTCTTGTTTGGGCCACGGAGCATCCTCTAATGCTTACTCATAAGTAAGCCTCATTGTACTCAATGGAACTTACTTTCCAAGGCTGCAGCCCTATGCAACCTTACCTGGGACTAAGCCCTATTGATGCCAGTGGGACGTGCGTAGACAGGTGTGTAAGACTGCAAGGGTGCATAGAATTTTTTCATGGAAGTTACTATAGTACTAAGATGTGAATCCACTTTTATTTGTAGCAATCAACTACGGGGGTACAACTGGTATTTGCAAATGCCACTGAAGTGGTATTAGGGACTTGGAGTCTGACAACACCTGGAGGGCCACATCTTTTTAATCCCTGAAGCCATACGTTGCCAACTTGCCCCCCCTCTTTTTTTCTTTTTGTGAAAACGATAAATTCTTGTTGTCTCTTTTTATGTATCAGTGCAAGAAGGCATTTGCAACTGTGTGACGTCTTCTTTTAAAATAAAATAAGAGCACTCCTTTTTTTGATACAAAATAAAACAATGTGGCTGAGCGGTTGTGGGTTCAAAGTGGCCTCCTCTGCTCTTTCTCATTCCTGCATGGCAGGTGGTTGGACTAGAAGACCCCTGGGGTCCCTTCCAGCTCTACAGTTCTACGATTTTATGATTCTATGAAATATACTAAGGCCAACTCCCGACACTGCGATCTACTCACAGAGTTAAAAACTGCCAGGAATCTACCCCCTTTTGGGGGGTTCAAGTTGTTGAGCTTTTTTTAGGGAGGAGGAAAGCCCATTTTTAAGGGGTGCAGGGCAAAAATGCTGAGCTTTTTTAGGGGGGCAACATTGTTGAGCTTCTTTGGGGGGGAGCCAGTGATCTACCAGTGATCTACCACAGACTTCCAGTGATCTACCAGTAGATCACGATCTACCTGTTGGACGTGCCTGTACTAAGGCAAGCAACAGCACCACCTACCTTGCTAGCAGGGCAAATGACATATAGTTGCCCTGTTGACTAAAATTTTTATTCCATTTCAGGACTAAAAATATACAACACTAAGAATGACAAATTTATAGAAAGGTGGTCAACTGTTTGTCAACTATTGAATAGTAAGGCCACATAGTTCTATCTCTCTACACTTTAATTTGTTGATTAAACTATGATGATGAAGCATATAGTTTATGAGCCACAAATCAGCTCAAACTACCTCCATGTTTGTTATTTTTACCATTTTTTGTTTGTTTGTCTGTCTATCTATCTATCTATCATCTATCTATCTAATCTATCTATCTATCTATCTATCTATCTATCTATCTATCTATCCTCTTTGCAAACCAGTGCAGCTCCACATTTTATGCAGGAAGTGTAATTAAGAAACATGTATATTCTCCTCTCTTGAATTTTATCAGCCTTATAATAACTATTATTCTTTGGACCTGCGCAGGTACCATGAAATATTCCAAATGTGTATAGGTATAAAATGCTGTTTGGTGTGTCATGTGTTCAAAGTCCTTGGCATGTGGCCACTATTGTCTCTTTCTATTCATTCATAAAAGTGACAGAGAGGGAATGCTCTGTTATGTTGTGTTTGATTGGTAACCCAAGGAAACAATCAGAAGAACCCATCTGAAATGCTCTGAACTAAGAATCATTGTTTCTTCTTAGCAGAATGACAGAAAACCTATTGCTGGATTTCTCCTGCCAAGATTGCTCAACATTCGTCAGACTCATTTTTTTTCCCTTTTTTCTTTATAAAAGAAAAAGCAAAGCCTGCAGTCCTTAACAGCTACAGGCAAAGCCTTTCAGTTACAAGGTGTTTTATAATCCTCTTGGTACCATAAGTAATGAATTGCAAGCCCTCTTTAGATTCTCTTGTACTTGGAGCTTTTTATATTGTTGTTTCATTCCCCTTCCTCCACATCTCAAGGCTCCTATAATATCACTGCCCTATAATGACAGACGTGTTGGGCAGGGCGGTTGTGAGCCCCTCAGTGGCTGATGCTATGGAAGAAACTGAATAGCCCTGATGCCTCTCCAAGTCTTTTTCAAGCACTCCCTTGGTTTAGGTCGTGGTGTCATGTAGGTAAATTGAGTCCAGAAGTTGTGGATCCTCAAGTGGAATTTTTACATCCATCCCTCGCAGCTGTGTAGAGTTTAGACTAATCACAATTCTCCCTGGTATACCATCATCTCTGTAATTTGAAAAAGGATCAGGAGGAGCCTGAAGGCTTGGGGGGGGGGAGAAACATCTTAAAGAAACCTTTTGTCTCAAAATACATCACATGTGGAAAGGGAGCACTTGTTCCTTCAGTGCGAGGGGCTTAAGGAATGTACAAGTCAAATACGTTGTTGGCAGCCTTTCAGGTGTCCCTCAGAAATGCAGCGGCGCACATTTGTAATACAAAATAGCATCTTCTCCCTTTTGGCTCAGTTCCCGACCAGTTTTAGCAAGTGCCCGTGTACATGTGTACATGGACAGCAATATCAGAACGGATAGGGATAGAGTATGCTCTCAGACTGTTTTCGGGGGAATTCAATCCCATGCTGGCAAATTCAGCTTGCACAACTCAAGCTGATTTGGAGCTCTTGCACAACAAAGCCATTGCTTCCCCATAAGATAAGACTTTCTGCAATAAGCAAAGTGATGGGGAAAGTGTGGGGGGTGGAGGATGAGCCATATTGGTGATGAATGCGCCACTCACACAGTTTTGACCAATTTTCAGTTGCTTGATGTCAGAGCTTCAAAGACAAAGCAGCGCCTCCCCATCTTTCCTTCACTCTTTTGGAAATGGAAGTGTATATATATTTATTATGCCGTGTCCTTGCTCATTTCACTCACCAGCCCTGCCTACCATCACCTGCTTGCCAAAACCACCTCTCCCCTGGGAAGGGGGCTAAAATATAACTGGGGTATGATCGCACAGCAGTGTTCCATATCTCTTCATTTGGATCTCACCCCCTCCTCAATTCCTTTGTTTCTTAGGACCAGGACTGCCTTGGCCATGAGGCAGGCTGAGGCAGCCACCTCAGGCAGCAGAACCCCAAAAGGTGGTGCCCCCACAGGTCCCCTGCTTTCCTTGCAAGTTCCATTGCTGGTGGGGAAGTGGTGGCTTTCAGTGAAATCTAATTGGAACCCGCTGCTTCTGCTTCACAGGCACTCAGTGCTTTTTTTATGGGGGGGACACATACCCCAAACATTTTGTGAATCTAACAGGAGAATAAACTAAAACTTTTAACAAAATTTTTAGTTTCTTCTTTAGCACGGTGAATTGTTAGTTCCGTTGAATAGTGCGGTGAATCG
The DNA here is from genome assembly GCF_965207765.1 of Zootoca vivipara. Lineage (NCBI taxonomy): Eukaryota > Metazoa > Chordata > Lepidosauria > Squamata > Lacertidae > Zootoca > Zootoca vivipara. The sequence goes on from NC_142591.1 coordinate 64,012,665, forward strand.
TCAGTTCTGTTGCTACCCCCGATGTCGGCCTCATTTCCTGTCACGGTGTTTCCTGAGTCTCAGACAGAAGCGAGCGTTTAATGTGTGAAGTAGGAGTTGGAATCTAACCGCTTCATTTCCTTTCCCAGTGTTTCCTGAATCTCAGACGGAAGCATGTTCTTTGTACTTTTGTCCATTTACTGTATTTATTTTCCCCAATTTGAACTATAAAATGGTGATTTTCTTGAGTCAAAATGAAAGTACCCCTAAACATAATAATAATAAAAAGCACTGGAGGTACCACTGCGTGACTCAGGTAGGGATTCAGGCTTTGGTAGTGGGGATTCTATGGCAGGATAGCAGCACCTTCCCATCTTGCCTCAGGTGGTGAAATGGGATGCACCGCCCCTGGTTAGGGCCGCACCACACATCATAAGCCCCTCACAAGCTTGGCTGTGACAGAAGAGTGAGTGCAATAAGGACAGACAGCAGAGAAGTGGAATGGAATGGTGGGCGGAGTTAAAGTTGAATGACAGGTAGAGAGAGTCGGTTGGAAAATGACAGTTGAAAGGAGAGAGATTTGGCTGTGAGAGTCTGAGGGAAAGGGTTCTTAAAGGTAGAATAGGCAGTATCATGTATTTTTAGTCTGGACTTAAAGGAATAGCTGAGGAACTGACTTTAGTGAGAACTTGGGGACAGGAGCTTGTAGGTTTGCTCAGGAAATGTCACAATTTGTTGGCAGACTGGTGGGATCCAAAACTGTGAGATATTGCCATATAGGAGTTAAAACTGTAGCAGAGTTAATTTAGTAGCAGAGTAGGATCCTAATATATAGGAGCTAAATCTGCGAGAGCAGATTCACAATTTGGCTTCAGCGGTGTGGCCTTTGAAGTTATGGGCTTTTAATATATAAGACTTACGTATCTGAGAGGAGAATTTGTAAGATTTGAATGTGTGAGATGCACATTAGTGGGAGTTTTGAAACAGCGGAAAGTGAGTGACCTTGAAATGCTTCAAAATTTGATTGCAGAACAATCAAACAGCTTTGTTTGGGTCTGAGGAGAGAAATTAAAGAATGCTGTGTAACAAAGCACCCAGGTCAAAAGAGGCTTGTAAGGATGCAGCTATGGATCTTGACTCAATAGACTACTGGAGGATAAAGGAGGTGTTGGAGATGACACGTTTGGAAGTGGAACAGAGGAAGAAAATGGAAGAGAGTCAGAAAGAATTGGAATTAATGATGAAGGACAATAAAAGAAACCAGAGAGAGATGGAGCATCAGAAACAGATAGAACGGGAGCAGAGGAATAAGTATGAATTAGCGATGTTTAGAAGGGAAATAAAGGAGAAAAAGGTTGCCAGAGAATATGAGGAGGTAGGACCTGTGCAGAGAGTGTCCCAAGCAGGCCTTGCATTGAAAGTTCCAAAGGTAGAGCAGTTTATCTTGGAGAAACGAAGATTGCCTGAGAGCCAATTTATGCCAGAAGTGGCTCAGGTGGGAGATGCTGCTAGTAGTCCAAAGAGGCCAGTTGAGGCCTGCATTGTGCCCACTAGCGGAGGGGATGAGCCTTTCTTCCTGGAATTGGCTGATAAGGCCAAGATGCCCAAAGCCATAGGGGGAAAGCCAGCTCAAGAGTCGGAGCTCATTCAAGAAGATGTAGAATGTCTGAAAGAAGAGCTCACAGTAGCCAATGCTGCAAAGGTAGAGCTACAGTTAAAGGTGGATGAGCTACAGAGATCAATAAAGTATTCTGAGCAAAAATGGGAGGATGAAAAAGAATTCTTGCATAATCAGAACATTTGGTTGGCTACAGAACTGAAGGCAAAAACAGATGAACTTCTGGTTCTTGCTTGGGAAAAAAGAAGTGAAATTGTGGGTCTTCAGTATGACCTGGAGAACAAGAGAAAAGAAGTGTCCATGGAAAAGGAAGTCAGTGAACTAAAAAAATCAAATGAAAATCTACAGAAACAGGTGGAAGATCTTTTAGTGGGAGTGAAGGAGGCAAAAGTACAGCAGCAAGCTAGTATGGAAGAGAGATCCCACAATGAACAAAACACCCACATTGAGTTGTCTAATCCATACAAGAGTTTTGCTGATGAATGGGAGACAAAATGCAAAGCGTTATGCCAAGGTATACAGGAGCTGTGCAAATATCTGAAAGGCGCAAGTGAAGCTAACAAAGAAATACAGGATCATTTGGTTGAGATGCAACAATACATGGGGGGGGGAATAAACGAAAAGATTCATGAGCTGGAGGAAGAATGGGACAATGTGAATGATCTTGTTTCAGTCACCAAATGTATAGTGATCCTCTTTCCAGAGGCTGTGTTTGTTCCATCCTTCCAAGAGTCTGCAGGCATTTTTTGAATCAGAGATTATGGAAAGTAATCTTGCTGTGGTGAAGCAGAAAGGGAACTTGCATGTCTGAATAAATGCAAGGCCATCAAAAGAGACTGTGAAATTATTCTTTATCCTTGTGGGAAAGAACTATGTGTTATTTAAGTCTATAACTTGACAAGATGCTGGAAACAGATAATCAAGGCAAAGGAATGTGGATGCAAGCTAGGGTTGTATACATAATACCTGGGCATCTAAATGAATATGTAAGTGGCATTTCACCAAGGCAACTTTGCCTTGCTGGAACTTTGAACAATGGCTATGTGAATCCTAGAAGGGGTTGCCTTTAAAAACAAAATAAAATTGCTCCATGTGAATCTGGATTAAATGTGGACCTTGTTCCTGGGCAAGTGACTCCCCCTCCTAATTTGAACTATCAGTCCTTTTGCTATTAAGGCTCTCTGTGGGGTCCAATAAGCAATTTGATGATGATATTATTCATTTTTGATACAATTGTCTCAAGGTGATGTATAATAAACACAGCAAAAACAGTTTAGAAACAGCACAAAAACATCTAAAAGAAAACCAAAACCTACAAAATAAGATATCCATGGCAGAGATCCATTTATGCAGCTGCGGAAGCCTGTCAGAACAAAATTTGTTTCTGGAAAGTGCAGATAGTTGGTGCCTTTTGTATCTTGTCAGCAATGCTATTCCACAGATGTGTCCTGCTGATTTCCCACACCTACACGGCGTAGATAAGAAGCATGCAAATAATTCTTTAAATTTACAGATGGATAGCTGAAGCTGACTGACCCAAAGACACCAGATGAATTCATAATGGAGCAAACATTGTCCTAGGCATAAATCTAATACATTCTACAATGGACCAAACTGGCTAAGCACTTTCAAACGTTATTCCTTGACTGAGGAAATCTGTACAGTGTGTGCTGAATGCACTGTATTTGAACTGACAACACAAAAGGTTAGAAAATATTGCCACCCGTTGCCAGTCTCTTAAGCCATCCAATATGCCTGTATATTAAAAGATCTGGAATATCTCCCCAATGAATTTAGTTCGCCTAGGAATAACATATTTTTAAGTGGTTACAGCCACACAGGAAAAATTATTTTTGGATAAGTAGGTCAGCTCTGTAACGGCACAGGTGTTTCTGCATGTACAAGACACAGCAGGAAAATGTTTTTAAATAAATAAATGCTGCAATGCAAATTAAAAAAAAAGGGGGGGAGAGAAAACACCCTCTGAACCCAAAAGCAACCCCTACTCATGAGCCAGTATCCTTTTTAATGAATCTGGCACAGTTTCAAAATTTCCACTCATAACCATGCCTGTTTGATCTCTATGAGGTATAGCAAACAATTGTAAAAGAGTTTCTGGCAGAAAAAAGCACCATTGGCTTATGCTGGTGTGTATCAAAAAGTTCCCACTTCCAAATCAGCAATAATTAAGTACACCATCAAAAAATAAAAATAAATATGCCACACCTGCTTTCTCTGGCATGCTGTTTCAGATCCTGTAGGCTGAGCAACCAGCATTTTATTTCTAAAGAAAGAGAAATGACAGGATTGTAGATAACCTGAATAAACACAAGCCTGCCGACCTAGGAGCCCAGAAGGCACAAAAAGGTAAAGGTACCCCTGACTGGTAGGTCCAGTTACGGACGACTCTGGGGTTGCACTCTCATCTTGCTCTATAGGCCGAGGGAGCTGACATTTGTCCACAGACAGTTTTTCCGGGTCATGTGGCCAGCATGACAAAGCTGCTTCTGGCAAACCAGAAGGCCTGTGAGAAGTGAGAGAAGTAGCGTGGGGATTGCTCTCTTGTCACTGGTTGTGCTTGGATATTAAGGATCTCACAAGTATGAGGTCTGAAGCTACTTTTAACCACTCCTGGGAGGGAGGTGAACCTGGTTCCTACAAACATTTGGGGTTGGGGTAGAGACTGCAGTTTGCTAGTAGAGCACATACAAATGATTCCAGGGTCAGACCTTGACATCTACAATTAAAGGACCTGGAATCTCCTTCCTTAGAGAGCTTGGATGGCCATCTGTTATGGATGATTTAGTTGAGATCCCTGCATTGCTGGGGGTTGGACTAGATGACCCTCGGGATCCTATCCAAGTCTGCAATTCTACAATTCTATGAAATGTTTAAGCAACAGAGCTCCAATTTGGGATGTGGTTCATGGCTGGCAAGACAGCCTTCCTGCACAGGCACCAATTTTGTCTTTTTCAAGAAGAGAAATTGTGTGATTTCCCAAAGTGCTGGGATAAGAAAAACTATGAGATTAAAATATATGTTTCTTGTGGTGAGAGAAAAGCGCTGCTAAAAAACACAAGCAACGCCAGTGATTTTGGAGATATCTCTACCAGCAGGGGGCACTGCAGTGTGACTTTTAAGGAGCAAGACACAAGTGGAATTGCATTTGAAGCAATCATTTCAGCACAAACAGGTTCAATCTTTAGTAACTGTCACTGGAAAATGCCCAAATTATCACCTGCAAGTTGAAAAGCAAGAGCTACTTTTATTGATATGATTAGTTGGCCAATATAGGTAGAGAATGAAAGGGAGAAAGAATAAAATCCATGTTTTTGTTTTTTAATCTTGCAGGTGACGCACAACTTCTGATCTCACCCCTTCAGGGTAATTACATAGAACATGAAGGCATAATTTTAAGAGCAAGAAGGGCCTGCAGTAATTAGAAAACATGCAAAGATCGTTAAGTCTTTATAGCGTGCAAGGCACTGACAAATTTAGCGGTTAATGGCACACATGCAAAAATTATTCTGAATCACTCTTAGGGAGTGTGCTCATAAAGTAATGTCTACAGCACCTTTCACTATGGGGATACACCAGTGGTGCTAGGTAACAATCTTCCTAACAGCTTTGAAATTGGCCAGTTATTTGTGGAAATAACTTCTGTTTCTGGGTGATACTTCTCAGATTTTGGTGCATTGGCAGGATACTGCCACCCCAACAGAATCTGAGCATTGCCATATTTAATGTGATCTATGCTTCTCATATATAGAACAGAACGAACTCAGAGCAGACAGTTCTGAGTGAGGTGGACAAATAGACTGCCCCGCAGTTCCCTAAGGAAAACAGATCTAAAACAGAAGGGAGAGTTTAATAGTTAAAAGTGGTGCATAGCATCACATGGGATGGTGATGGTTTAAAAGTGTGACGCAATTCATTATGAACAGTTCTCTTTATAAACAAAGGATTACAGAGGTTGGACGTCCTGGGTGCTTTAGCTGAGATTCCTGCATTGCAGGGGGTTGGACTACTGTAGATGACCCTTGTGCTCCCTTCCAGCTCTACAATTCTGTGATTCTATGAAAGGAAGCTTCATTCTACTACAGCAAACTATTTCTCCATCTCTAGCCTAGCATTGCCAATCTCACCGGAAGTGGCTCTCCAGGTGCTAGACAGAGTTCTTTGCCACCACCTTCTGCATGACACCGTTAACAAGAATTGTTGTTGTTGTTGTTTAGTCGTGTCCGACTCTTCGTGACCCCATGGAGCATAGCACGCCAGGCACTCCTATCTTCCACTGCCTCCCACAGTTTGGTCAAACTCATGTTCGTAGCTTTGAGAACACTGTCCATCTCATCCTCTTTCGTCCCCTTCACCTTGTGCCCTCAATCTTTCCCAACATCAGGGTCTTTTCCAAGGATTCTTCTCTTCTCATGAGTTGGCCAAAGTATTGGAGCCTCAGCTTCACGATCTGTCCTTCCAGGGAGCACTCAGGGCTGATTTCCTTCAGAATGGATAGGTTTGATCTTCTTGCAGTCCACGGGACTCTCAAGAGTCTCCTCCAGCACCATAATTCAAAAGCATCAATTCTTTGGCGATCAGCCTTCTTTATGGTCCAGCTCTCACTTCCATACATCACTACTGGGAAAAGAATTGCCTGGGATCAAACATTTATCAGCATGCAAAGCTTGTCCCTTTCCAGTGTGATGTCAGCCGAAGGGACAACTTACCTGCTCTGCCTGCCGAGAGGTACGTGAGTGGCTTCTGCTCTGGGAGCATACATAGATCCTCACATGACTTCCGTCTTGCACCAGATGCAGGAGTTCCCCTTTACTCTAGAAATGCGGCTCAGGGATGGGGAACCTATGGCTTTCCAGGTGCTACCAGACCCTCCCATCAGCTCTAGCCCGCATCGTTTGTAGGCAAGGATTACGGGAGTTGTGGTCCAGCAGCATCTTGATGGTTGTGGGTTTCCTGCCAGTGGTATAGCTTGTGTGAAACCATTCATAGTAGACCACATTTTTCTTCTTTACAGCATGTTTTGCAGTATGAGAGAAGAAGAAGAAGAAGAAGAAGAAGAAGAAGAAGAAGAAGAAGAAGAAGAAGAAGAAGAAGAAGAAGACATTGTGCAAAACAGGTCTGTAAGTAGGTTAATGAGATGTAGTGGGAAAGCAAATGGACGTATGCACAGAACTGCCCCCCTCTACCAAAGCGTATGGGAAAACGCTTGTGGGTGGAAGATTTGTATGAGCGATGGAAGTTCTGTGCCTGCCTGCAAGGAATTATCGGATTGATAATTCCTTGCATATCCCAAACCGATGCAGAATGCCAGTGCAAGCACAGTCATGGGAAAAAAAATAGAAAACAGAATGTACATATGAGGAAATAAATCTTTACTTATGGGTACAGTTTCACAAGCCACACCTATGTTTGAAGATACATGCAGCTATAATTAATGAATTTACGTCCGAGAGAAAACTGTGAGACAAGACAGCTGTGAACCTTGCCTTTAAAAATGCAAGAAGAGGCCTGAAGTGGTAGAGAGGAAATATTGGGCTTATTAGATTAAGCTCTGAATTTAATCAAACAGGCGTTTTGTTTTGTGGGGTGATTTCTTTTTTTAAAATGCCATAAATTAATTTTATTTCATACACTGCTTTATTGTAAAAACAACAACAACACCTCAAAGCAGTCAAAATGTCTCTCATTTTCATGGCACATTTATCTGTAAATCTGGTATACAGCAAAGTCTCAGAATTCCCATAATAAGCAGAAGTCCTTTTGAAATATTGTTTGTTATTATAAAATTAAAGGTCATGGGAGCTGGTTACTTTTTATGTTAGGTTAGCTCCACAAGCAACCAGCGAACAGTATAAAGTTCATTTTCCTATGATTTGAAATGCAGCGGTAATGGCTTCCGGAAGTACATTGGCTGGAAAGCCATGGTGGAAGGAGGAATCATAGAATCATAGAGATGGAAGAGACCACAAGGGCCATCCAGTCCAACCCCCTGCCAAGCAGGAAACACCATCAAAGCATTCTTGACATATGCCTATCAAGCCTCTGCTTAAAGACCTCCAAAGAAGGAGACTCCATCACACTCCTTGGTAGCAAATTCCACTGCCGAACAGCTCTTACTGTCAGGAAGTTCTTCCTAATGTTTAGGTGGAATCTTCTTTCTTGTAGTTTGAATCCATCGCTCCATGTCCACTTCTCTGGAGCAGCATAAAACAATCTTTCTCCCTTCTCCATATGACATCCTTTCATATATTTGAACATGGCTATCATATCACCCCTTAACCTTCTCTTCTCCAGGCTAAACATACCCAGCTCCCTAAGCCGTTCCTCATAAGGCATCGTTTCCAGGCCTTTGACCATTTTGGTTGCCCTCCTCTGGACACGTTCCAGCTTGTCAGTATCCTTCTTGAACTGTGGTGCCCAGAACTGGACACAGTACTCCAGGTGAGGTCTGACCAGAGCAGAATACAGTGGTACTATTACTTCCCTTGATCTAGATGCTATACTCCTATTGATGCAGCCCAGAATTGCATTGGCTTTTTTAGCTGCTGCATCACACTGCTGACTCATGTCAAGTTTGTAGTCCACCAAGACTCCTAGATCCTTTTCACATGTACTGCTCTTAAGCCAGGTGTCACCCATCCTGTATTTGTGCCTTTCATTTTTTCTGCCTAAGTGTAGTACCTTACATTTCTCCTTGTTAAAATTCATCTTGTTTGCTTTGGCCCACTTGTCTAATCTGTTAAGGTCATTTTGAAATGTGATCCTGTCCTCTGGGGTATTAGCCACAGAGATTGGGGATGTGCGCTTGGGGGTGGTGGTGGCAAGGTATGTTTTACTTCCAACTGACATGTGCCACAGTGCAAGATGAAAAAAATCTGCACCTTTTGGTCCCGTCCTCTGGCGTGATCAGAGCATGGCAGACAAAATAGGGCATCCAGGATTGGGATCAGAAGCTAGGGTGTAATGCTTAAAATGGGACAGTTGCGTAGTACGCTAGTCCAACATCCTGTTTTCACAGTGACCACCCAGATGCTCAACAGGACCCGAGTGCAAGAGCACTCCTCCCTCCTGTGATTTCCAGAAACTGGCATTCAGATACATGACTGTCTTTGACCGTGGAAGGAGAGCAAGAGTCAGCATGGCTCAGAGTACCATTGAATTTGTCCAATCCTCTTTTACAGCCGTCAAAGTTGTCTGCCATCTGAGCGTTTGCATGTTCAGGAAGACAGTTGAACATGCCTAGCCTACCAAAGAGCCTTGCATAAATGTGTAATGCACAATGGAACTTAAAAAATGTGTATGCCATATATATATATATATATATATATATATATATATATATATATATATATATCCCTATCTGGCCTCCAGAAACCCTCAGAGATGTGCAGGTCCTGGGCCCAGATGATAAGCATGGAAAGAACAGCATTCAGTGCCAATATCCATTATTAGATATTACATTTCAAAGATTCCAGTCTACAGATAGCTCATTTTAAGATTAATAATGGATACACATCTAAATTGTGAGAGGTTAACTTTCAGAAACAGCAGAGATACAGAATTACTTTTGTTCTTGCAAAGAAGCCCTACTAACACGTCAGAAGGCCAGCTCCAAAAAAGGGGCACTTTTAACAGACAACTTAGAGAGGTTAAATCTAAAAAATCCTTCTCAGTTACTTGGGTCTTACCCACACTTACTCTTTGCCCCTCTTTTGCCAGGCTGAGGTCTGCACTTTAAAGTTCCATGTCCAAATGGATTTAAAAAAAATTGTCCTGAGCTTTCCATGTGAAAACCACTCTTTAAATCTTAATCAGAGCAAACATCAATTCGTGTTTTCCACAGAATGACGTTTGCTCCAATTGAACTTTAAAGAGTGGGTTTTTGCAAGGAAAGCTCTGGAGAAAAAAAAAGTGCTCCAACATGCTGTTTTAAATCAGTGACGACACTTGGAAAGAGTGGAGGAAAGGTATGTTTGGATAATAACCCCTTAATCTCTGTTTGCTGAATTTGTTTTCAGACAATAGGGAGCAGTCTTCCCCCCAGATCTCTATCACCCATTATGGACGGGTGTTATACCTAAACAATTTTGGTCCTTAGCTTTCATGATTGTGTGTGTTAGCTCTTTTTTCCTGGGCATCCACAAGTAGCATCAGGACTAAGTTCATCGTTATGTCCAATGCATCTTGTTTGCTATTATGCAAATGCGATCTTCATTTACTTGAAAAATCTCAATAAAAAATAAAGAAGTCATCTAAGCCTTTCACCACCACTGCATGTTATGATAGCTAATTCCATTCATTAAGGAGTGTGTCCTTTTGGCAGTCCTGAATTGCATGGGAGTGCATTTCTTTGGATGATTCCGAGTTCTAAGATTACAAATCTGATTTTATTTGCAACCATGTCTCTATCATACCTCCATCACCTCTTTGTCTCTAGTCTACGTATGCTTGATATGATCCAGTTTTGATACTGAGCATTTGAAAAAGGTTTTGGTTAAATCTACTCAGTGTTTTTTTTCTGGGGGTACGCAGGGGTACGCATACCCCTAAACATTTTGAAAAAAAAATATTTTTTATTAATTTTCCAATTAAAACCAATTATATCACATTCAATATTTCAAATTATACACATATATATATCAATCAAACCGAATGTTATGCCAAATCATCTAAAGAATTTTTTATTTGGGTTCCCATGCTTCAAGAAATTGGGAATTCCTCGCAACTGTCCACTGCCGTCTTTTTTCTAAAGTTCAAATCGTCCTCCAAGTTCATAATAATCCAGATCTTCCCCTTACAGTCACATAGATGTTTTCCACTTTCATCCGATTGTTTCCCAGCCGCTGAGATAAATATCAAACAAAGTTTCACAGATGTTCTTTCTCCTGTGTGAGTTAATCAGTCCAGCCTCCCCATAAATCTTCTTAATGGAGCTCCTTGTTGCGTCGAAGCAGCCCGAAGCAGCGCCATCTCAAAAAGCTCAAATCACTTTCGCTTTCTCTCATAGCCATGAAGATTCACGATCATTATAGAATTTACAGCTTTTTCAGGCAGGAGACCCAAACATCAAACCATAAACTCTTGGTAAATTAATGGATCTCCTTGCCCTATAGCTGAACTTAGCTTCAGGTCGCTGCTCCAATTTAAAGTGCGTCACAACTCATAAGTCCTCCGAGCGCGTCCAGAACTCCTTTCGCCCGACTAGGGGGAGGCTTTTCTCATCGGCAACTCCACATCTTTAAAAAAATATGCTCAGTAACAACAGTTATAAAGTTCAACTCACACAGTCTTTTGCTTCTCTTTCACTCCAAACAAGCCAGGACATCGCGTCCGGGAAGGTACGAGGCAACAATATGAAGGAAATAAAAAATAAAAACTCGCTTCCCTTATCGCTCCGTCCCCATCAATCCTTCTTCCAGATGCAGTACAATCTTTGACTCCTCTCCTTTCAGCAGCATAAATTTCTCAGCAGTAAACAGCGCTTCTTCCCCTCCTTCTGAAGTATGTCCATAGATTTAAGCCTAATTATCTTCTTTAACCATGGAAATCCCCGCCATGCAGATTAGCGTCCGGGAGTCCTGGCCCTCGTAAGTGCTCAGCCCAAGCTCCCCCCACTCCAAAAACAGTCGGAGTGGGTCTGGGGGCATCGCGGGCCAGCGGCCCCTCTCCGTAACCCCCGGAGAGGGTAGGGGGTTGCCATTTACTCCCCTAGCAACCGCCAAATTCCTTACGAAGGTCAGAGAGATGGAAAACAGGTCCGCCATTCCTGCAGGCGGAAACCGGAACCTCATACCCCTAAACATTTTGTGAATCTAAGTTTGGCCTCGTTGAAGGGCAGTATTTCAATATGAATAGGAAAATGAGAGTCCCCCCTAAACATTTTTTAAAGAAAAAAAGCACTGAATATACTGTAGGAAAACTAGTGGTTAACAGGGAGCGACAAAGGGGAAAATGATTTTTTTTTTATATCCTACACAGTTATGAAAACCGTGATGAGCTGTGCTTATTTTCCAGAGAAAGGAGCACAGTTGCACCTGCAGCAGGCTATGTTTTCTTTATCACTGTGACAGAAAACATGAATCATGGATTCTTGCAGATTTTTCCAGTGTACATCATGGGCTTCCTCTTATTTATCACAATTCCTATAGGAACTAACCCTGGCCTTGAGTAATAAGTGCGTTGCCATGCTCTGGGACATGAGTTGAAAAAAAGAAGTTTATTATACAAGATGACTCAACCCTGCCTGCAGCCACTGAAAGAAAAAGGGAGGGGAAAAGTTGACATCTTGACCTTCGTATTATCAAGCCCAACTCCACTCTCATTTGTTTATACTGTATCTCAACCAGATCGACTGAGGTGAGGCCCTGCGTAAACCTGCAAACTGTAAGGGAGTGGCAGGTGAAGTAACAGAAGGGCTTCAGTTCACCTGCACTGTAAAGGAAGCCGGCACAGGTAAGCAGTGGGGTGCCTTGAATGATAGCCGGGGTGCTGTGGGCAACACTGGCCTCTGTCCCTCTTTCCTTCCATCGGTCCTCTAATGCCCTCTCATGTCTCTGCTTCCCAAAGGCTTGCTGTAGTCCCGGCTACAAGCTCCCCAGGTGAATGGTGCCTCTGGGGCTGGCCAGTGGGTGCTTCCCAGGCCCCTATGGGGGAATATGAGGAGGCACCTCTCTTTGGGGGCAGGGGGACCAGCTCAGAGACCAGGGATGGCAGAGGGGAGAAGAGAGGAGGGTTTGGAAAGGGGTGAGGGGCTGCCAGCTCTGCAGGCAAGGGGTGACATAACTGGGATCCTGAGCCCCAAAGGGGTGCTGCAGAAAGAATGTAGTTGGTCAAGGGAGCTATGGATCCAGAAAGGTTGAAAACTTCTGGTCTAGAGGTTCATCCCCCACAGAGACTCAGGCAAATACTGTTTAGGGGCTCAAGAGCGAAGGACATACTCACACTGCAGTCAGTATGGACACCTAAGAATGACAGAATATGAAGAGGTGTGGAATTAAGAAAGAACACAAGCGTGAAAGCAGAAGACAGCCAGTGGCAGGATAAATAGAGCAAGGAAGAAGTACAATGAGAAGCATGGAACAAAGGACAATAATGTGTTTGTTAGCTTATTATTATTATTATTATTATTATTATTATTATTATTATTATTATATATACCACTTCCACCCCCAATCTGGCTGGGTTTCCCCAGCCACTCTGGGCGGCTTACAGCATATATAAAAACATAATATGGTCATCCACTAATGGCGGAAAGAAAAGCACCATTCAGGTGAGCTGCAGTTAGGGACGGGAGAAATTTGTTTTGGGTTGCATTTATAGGTGAATCCATCTAATCTGCCCTTCCCGAAATGAAATGTGAATCAAGACACAGCCATCCTTTGAAATTTGCACTTCCTTAAATTTTGCAATTCAGTTGTCCATTCAACTAATGTGTAGAAAAATGTGTATGGTGGAGTAAATTATGCACATAAATGTGTTTATTTATGAAAATAACACAAAATACTAGTGCCTAAATTTTATTTACTTAATAAAATTTGTACACTTGATTGTAGTAAAAACCTTAAAGCAGCTGTAACTGTGGGCTAGTCATGTGTTACAACTTATGGCCCTGCGTCAGGTGTACATTCCAATTTGCACCAAAATACATATTTGGACAATTCAACAAACGTGTGGACGATCATCAAAATGGGGATGGGGAATGTGCCTATAAGCATTGGCAAAACTACTGCAGATCTCCGGTGCTGGGTTGCGGGTGAATGATGTCAGGCTTTCTTTTCTTTTCTTTTTATAGATTTTGCAGTAGTTGGAGATCACTCCAAAATACAGTACAGTCATTCACCCACTTACACACAATCAACTCGCACGTGACCACATATACCTGCATTGGTGGCAAGTAAATAATTCAATCAATTCAAACCCGGAAATGGGGGGAGAGAACTGGAGAGTCCACGTGGTTTGTGAGGAGACCCTCCCCAGAGCCTGAAGTGAGGGTGAATGAAGCCCTGAAGAGACCGCAGGCACTACGGGGCTTTGTTTATGCTGCTCAGCCTCCCCATCTAACGTGTGGGGTGGCGTAGCAGCAGCAGCAGCAGCAGCAGCAGCAGCAGCAGCAGCAGCAGCAGCAGCAGCAGCAGCCTCTTTCCCTCGCTTCCTCCTGCCGGCCCCAGATCTTCAATTCTAGTTGTGGATATTTTTGGATACAGTATTTTTGGTATGGATTGAAGAAAGAGCAGCAGAGAGGATGTTTAAAGGGTGCTCTCCACTTTAAAAAAGTCACTTGTGCATGGAGGAGCCCGGAACGTAACCCCTGAGTAAATTGGGAGGTGTCTGTAGATACTTATGAAGAAGGTACTGGACGTATACTGGTTTGGTGTGCAGGGACCTGTTAAAAATGTGGATTCCGATTTCCTATTAAAAGAGTGAAAACTATTTACAGCCACACCGTCCATTTTTCAGCACAGTATGTGTGCATGAGCGAGAGAGAGAGAGAAGAAAAAGAGAAGTTTAAGGAATAACACCAAAGGCACAGAACATATGGAAATGTAGAGATTTCCATTTTCTATAAGGAGCATATAACGAAGGAAGAATGTTACTCTTACTAAAGCTGGACATCATCTGATACCACAGAACCACTTCTATCTCTTGCATTCTTTCCATGTTTAGTTTGAAAACGCCTTTCATGGGCTTTCAGTACATTCTTTGATTTTCTGCCAGTGTTTATTTTATAAAGTATATATTGAAGAATTACTCTTGGTCTCGAGTAACTTGCAGCACAGAGCAATAGAAAAGGCTGGTTTGTGATATGGAAGCCATGCACTAATCTCCTGTTCCCTGGAATGTCCCGTATGCTGCAACTCTGTGCACATGTCCTAAATGCGAAGGGGGAAGCAATAATGCTCTGTTAAGCCCTATAGAGATTCCTCAAAATCTGGATGCTGTCCTTCCAAATGGGGGAAAGATCAGAATTTATGTAGCATTCTTCCCCTGAGTGTTCAAAGCGCTTTGCTTATATCATGTCACTAATCCTTACAAAGCCTTCTAAGGTAGGGTAGTGTTGTATTTTTGTCTCTCAGTTTCTGTGGATGTGCAGGATGAGACTGGGGCCCCTGGGGGTGAATGAAGTTTTGGGCACATGTTATTTCATTCACCTTCCTTCTTCGTTTCTGCAACTTAAGTGCTTATTGGCCTTCAGCTCCAAAAGAAGGCAGATAATCAAGATACCCATGGAATCTGCTTTTAATGATTCCAAGGCTTTGCCGAATGAGAAAGAATTTGGCTGAAATGAGAAAGTGGCTAAATTTCTAGGATCAAGGACCCATAAGCGGGAGTCGAGAAAACTTTAGAAACTAATGTCACTTATGTTTTGTTTATATTCCCCTGACAGTTTTAATAATGCTGAAGATTTAGCTTTGCATTCTCAACAACTGAGTGGTATTTCTCTTTGAGTTCCAGAGCAATTAGGACTTTTCACACAGTACATGCAATGTCTTTTTATGGCCTTGGGCAGACGTTTCTAGCAGTTTTGCTGAAACCTAAAGAGAGCTGTCAGGAGCTAAACCTGCAACCTTTTGAATGCTCAACCACTGAGCTAGATGCCTTCCTCCGATCTGCCGTTTCCCATAATCCATGAGTATGGAGCTACCTTACACGATATTCTTTTTTGATGAGGCTCAAAAAGGGCATTGCAATCTCTGAGATGGGTCAATCCTTTTGCTGGAGTCCTGGCTTGCACTGGCCGAAGTGAACAACTTTATTTGAATGTTTGGCTGGTTATATAGCTCGATGCAAATATTTTACGGCTTGGGTAATTTATCAAATTATTTCTCAAGGGGGGTGAAATAATTTTGGGAAGAAAATAAATTTGCAAGTAAGTGGCCAATCTTCCAATTGTGAGAATATTTGCCAGCCCTCAGATTTGATTTATCATTAATTTTTGCCAAATAATGTGCTAATGGATCAGAATTTGCGTCTCTTATTCCCTAACTTGTATCTAAAATGGCCAATTCAATTTTATTTCGTCATTTTCACTCTCGGGACTAAGATGGCTTGAACTTACATACTTAGATTGGAAATCAATGTACTGTTAAACTGTAACACAGGCTCTGAGTAGTTGCTATTAAACAGAAAAATAAAAAGCATTCAGCTAATGTGTAATTAATAGTTTGGCATTTCCCCCCGAGTTTAGCCCGGGACCCTTTCTGTTTCTGTTTCGTATTACTGAACTCCCTTGCCAAATATTTCCAGATCGTATAGATTTAGATAGGACATGTTCCAGAACTTGTAGCATTTTTATTTTGACTTTTATAGTATTTATTGGAATAATGAAAATAATACTTTGACAACTTACCAAATATATGGCAATATTCACACATAAATAGTTAAATGAAGTGTCCGGGCATTTTTTCCATGAGGCATATTAACCAGAGGTTAAGGTTTATAGCTACTTGGATGGATATTCTTTTCTTTTTTTAAACTTCAGTGTTACTCATCCTCTTAAGCAGCCAGTTGGATGCAATGCTAAACTAGGGATGGGGAACCTGTCGTCCTCTAGGTGTTTTTGAACTCAAGCTCTGGTCAACTCCAGCCAGCATGGCTAATGAACATGAATGGGAGCTGAGGTCCAACATCTAAAGAACTGCAGTTTCCCCATCCCTGAACTAAACCATAGTTTTATTTATTTAAGTATTTCTAAACTGCTCTTCCATACAATATATCAAGGTGGCTTACAAACATTAAAAATTTAATAAAATCAATCCATACATCATCAATAAAACAACAGGAATTACAAGTTGGTTAAAAAAAAGAGAAATTCATATTGCAAAAGGCCAGTTTAAACAGTACAGCTTTCAGAAGTCTTAGAAGGGATGGCAAAGACAATCCTGCAGAATTTCTACCGGTAGGGAGTTCCACAGGGCAGGGCATGCCAAAATATAGGCTCACAGTTGCAATTTTGCAATTCTCGGCAGCTCTTAACAAATTGCAGTGTCCAGAGTTCTTTGAGCGAAAGAATGTGCTTTGGATGAACTTTGAAGGTATAATAATAATAATAATAATATATTATTTTACCCCGCCCATCTGGCTGGGGTTTCCGCAGCCACTCTGGGCGGCTTCCAACAAAAATTTAAAATACTGTACATTAAAATGTCACACATTAAAAACTTCCCTGAACAGGTGTGAGCACAGCCACCATCTCTTGGGTTAAGCTGGGAGTAGAATCGCCAGCCTTAAGGCAGGAACAGCAGGTGGAGACAGAAGGCAGGTCCAGGAAAACCAGGAGCTCTGAGTGCATGATGGGAGCAGCATGACATAATCATGCCATGTGGATAAAACTGTCTCTCTGGATACTTTCCTCACCCTTAGGGCAAAGGAATTAAAAACATACCCTTAGTCCCATCGGCATCTTTCTTTAGAATCACCACTGTCTAGCACTACTGGTCAACCCTTCCCAGCTCCAATCTTAGGCCCCACTGAAGGAATGCCCTCTCTTTATCCTGCATTAGAATTAAGGTGGTGTTGTGACCATCAAATATTTCCTGGTAAATGAAAGTTACAACAAAGTTGTTTGCCATAGCTTTAAGTGCTGCTGGGAAGACACATGAAGCCCTTATAGTTGGGAATCCTTTTTGGGAGATCCTGATTTCACATCCAAATCCACAAGTTGTCTTGAAAACCCCCCCACTCTTTTAAAGTCTCATTTCTCAAGACTCTTCAGTGAACCTATGGGAGTTGGTTAAAAGAGGAAGTGTCGGACTCAATATCATATCTACTTTTCATGTACCCTAATCTCTGTCGTTATTACATTGCCATATCAAAGATGGAAGTGTTTTTGAGATTGACTATAGATCACATACGTTCTAAGTTGGCAGCTTGGATCCAGGTGGGGGCAGAATTGGCCGCTCCTCGATTTTAGCCATTGCTGTGCACTTGTGCCATATATTTGCTAAGGAACAATCCTTTACTGTTGAGGCAGCTTGTAGAGTACACAATGTTTGCTAAATTTGAATGTAATCCATTTTACATTTTCATACATAGAGGCTTCCATCTGTGGAAGATCAAAAAGTCATTATTGCTGGTAAACTCACCATCTGGCCAGAGTAGGTTAGAAGAAAGATCAACTTGACCCATACCTATCACCTCATTAAGCAGTTGTTGCTCATTTGTTACATGGAATCCCACCACACCTTTTCCTTTAAGGAAGCTCTTCTTTCCTCGGGACGTTGTATTTTCCCAGCACTCCATCAACAATATACTCTTGGGGAAGTGAAATGTGAAATGCTTTCTCCAGCTAGTGGGGCCATTGTGATTTTTTTAGTGCTTCCTGGAATTTGATTACATGAAAGTCACAGGCACGTATTGGATAGCGCCTGTGATGTCACCTATGGTCAGTGACAGCTTCAAATGACACCGCTGTCTAGAATACACCTTCCCCACGACCAGTGCTATTTTCCTAGAAAAAGAGGTGCCAGAATTCACCATGAACCCCTCCCTTGTTCTCTCATAATGGTGCCCACTTCCTGAGAGTTCTGGTGAGTTCTGACTGAAAAAAAGCCCCGTCTGTGACAAAAGGTTTGGGCCATTTAGTTTAGGGAAAAGGTGATTGAAGGGGAACATGTTAGAGGTGCGTAAAATTTTGCCTGATTTGAAGAAAGTGAATGGAGAGATCTTTTTCTCCCTCTATCAACATACTCGAACCTGGACGTTGAATGCTGGAAGATTCGGGACAGACACAAAAAGAAAGTACTTCTTCACAAAGCACATAATTTATCTCTGGAATTCACAACCACAAGATGTAGTAATGGCCAGTCATCAACAATTCCCAGAACTCTTAACAAACTACAGTTCCCATGATTCTTTGCAGGGAAAATGTTATTTGAACGTATGCAGCCCCATGGCTCTTAGCTTCAAGAAAGATGGAGGTCAACAAGTGCAAGGGCTGCCGTGTCATTTGTTGCTGAGGATGCTTGAGCTCTGGATTTTCTATACTGATCAGTGGGGGTGGACTGGATGGCCGAGAAGAAACCTTCCACCTCCACCTCAAGGCTTCTATGGTTTTTCCTTTGCTCCGTGACAGATTATAGCACCTCACAGATGGATGTGTCTATGGCCTATCGGTTTTTAGTGCTGAACTTCAAATGACATAATTCATTTAACCTTTCCACTCTTGCTGTGTTAGTGCAAAAGTAACTGTAAATCTTGTTGACTATTGCTTGTATATGTATTGGCAGCGAGTCAACTTTCAGCTTGAACAACATGGGAACAATATGCGCAGCACAGCGAAAAAACCCATTAACTGTCTCTTTCTTTCCTCCCGGTGCTCATAGAACACATTTAGGTCCCAGGTGATCGGCTTTTACAAATATTAATACAGGATTAACTGGCACCAGCTCACAGTCGTGTATTTGGTTACACTCACTTTTCAGTAATATTTCATGATATTCTATAACCCAGGAAGGTAATGAGTTTTGCCAGTTGAGGCGGCAGTGGGAGATGATGGGGCAGTTTTCCCCCCTTGTCAAAGTAATGTTTTAGAAAGCCATTTAGGGATGGCACAGAATAACCTCCCCACCCCTCCTCACAACCTAATGTTTCATATGACTTGGGATTCTAATTTGGAAGTATTTACCGGTATTTTGCTGGCCAATACAATGGTTTAGTACACACTTTCTATTGTTATAAACAATTAAAAGGACCTAAGTGCCAGGTATGTAGGCCAAATGCAGAAATATATATTGCAGCACTTGTCCACGTTGTTGTATGTTCTGTATTGGGTTTTCATTTGCAAGCAGCTTCAGGAGACCATTTTGGTTCAGAACCAGGCTCAAAATACACTATTAGACACAGAAACATGGATGAAATTTTGTTGCCTGATGAAAAGGACATGATGGCACCGCCTCCTAATCCATGTCCAGATTGTGGGAATGTTGTGGATAGTAGGAGAGGATATATTTATTAAATATTATCCTTCCTCACTCACGCTAGTGAGCTGGTAGTGGAGTACATTCCCCTGTATATTGCAGGAAGCTAGTTGGTAGATTCATTAGAATCTCTTAAATTACTGTAAGCAATTCAGTCTGGCTTATCCAGATTGGATTTGTTCCTGGTAAATTCTCCTTTGTTCCCTCTTAAAAAGAATAAAGACACAACAGTCTTCTATTCAAAGTAATAAGAAGTTTACTTACATTCAATTCACAGTATGATCCTGAAGGCAGGCTTTAGCTTGTAGTTACAGAAGAGAGTGTGGGTTCATCCCATATGGGGATTGAACCCATGTGCTGCTGGCTAAGAGCTAGCAGACAGCAAAAGACATCCAGATGGAATAAAGCAGGCTTCCTCAAACTCAGCCCTCCAGATGTTTTGAGACTACAATTCCCACCATCCCTGACCACTGGTCCTTCTAGCTAGGGATCATGGGAGTTGTAGGCCACAAACATCTGGAGGGCCAAGTTTGAGGAAGCCTGGAATAAAGCAAAGAAGAAGGGAAGATGGCTGTGTGACCAGCCCTTTTATGGGGTCTCCCAGGTCACGTTCATCTACCTGGTCACATGCAGGGGGAGGATGCTCCAGACAGGTGTGACAGGAAGTCCTCCTGGCTAGAGTAACATCCCCCTGTGTGTCCACTCTGGGCAAACAGGAAATGTTGTATTTGACTGCTTTCTGTGATGTCACATCCCACACAGATTGGCAGTTGAATATTACTTCAACACTGGTGACAGGTCAGCATTTTCCACCACACCTGAGGCAGGCCACGTGGTACACATAACTCCCACCATCCCTAGGTAGCAGGACCAGTGATCAGGAATGATGGGAACTGTAGTCCAACAACAGCTGTAAGGAGGAGAGGGGAGTACTTCCAAACACCACCAACCAACGAGGATGAGCAACTGGATTTTTAGTTCTTTATTGGCAAAGCACTCAGTTACATCAGCTCCTAATGTGCAAGTGAATACATCAACAGTTCTTGCTAACTAGCTGTCTAGGCACCTTGTGTTCCATCTTGGAACACTCCCTTCTTGTGTTCCATCTTGTGTTCCATCTTGGACAGAACACTCCCTTCTTAAACTCCCTTGCCAGATGTGGCACGCTGAAGCTGTTCGGGTTTTGCTAAATTAGTAGCGTGAGAAACCATCAGATTGCTTCTTCACACAATCAACTCTAGGACAAGCAATTAACACTGGGCAGAAAGCCAAGGTCTACTTCTACCTTAGTAACTGTGCTCTCATTGGTTGATAGCAGCACTGAGACCTGTTATCAGAAAAAGCTAGCACAGCACATGGTGTGGTGAGTGTGGTCAGTGTAGGAGGAGAGGTGCTGTATTGTGTGAGAGACAGAGAGGAAAGGATTTATTTTACTTTTTTTTGAGTTCTAAAGTTGTACATAGAAACTCTGGTTTTCTTTATTTTAATAAATCCTGTATATAGTTTTACTCTGCGTCCAGACGTCTAGTCATTTAAGTTACTGCCAGAAGTTTCCGGAAAAACCTGCACAAACTCTGCTTTGTTCAGGCTGAAGTTACACCTGACACTTAAAAACACTAAGAGGTTATGGGAAGGACACTGGCTGGTTCTTGGCTGGCGTGTTGGCATCAGTGAACTGGTGAAGCCGTGGACGCGTGGAATCGTTTGGACAACAGCTGCAGTGTGGAAGTGCTGGATGCTGTGTTTCCTGTTCACTCTCGGAGGCCGTGAGTAGCTGGTTCCAGTTTCCAGGGAACATTGTTCTCAGATGGCGTCACAACTGTTTCAGATGGCGTTTGAGCGTCTGAATGACAGTAACTACTTGCTATGGTCTGAACGCATGCAGGCAGTGCTACAAAGGGAACATCTCTGGCAGGCAGTGAATAAGCCACCTGTGAAGCCGGATGATGAAGACCTGGACGCAGACCAAAGAGCAAGGGCCACCATTATCTTGGGGCTTGAGAATTCCCAGTTACCGCATGTACGGGGAATTAAAACAGCCAAAGGTGTGTGGACAGCGTTGAAAAACCTGCATGTGCATGAAACTGCTGTTTCCAAATTGTCTATTCGTAAGTCATTATACAAAGCGATGTTACAGCCTGGAGTGACAATGCATGATCATCTGCACAGTTTACAGATGAAGTTTGTAGCACTTCAGGAAAGAGACTGTACATTAGACCAGGAGGAGAAAGTGTGTATCATTTTGATCTCTCTCCCGGAAAGCTGGGACAATCTAGTAATGACTTTTGAGGCAATGAAAGAGGATGATTTAAATGTTAGTTTTGTAACTGGCCGTTTGCTGGAAGAATGGCAGAAACAGGAGGACAGGTCGTTGGCTGCAGAGGCTCCGACAAGCGGTCAGCTTGGAAAGAATGTGAATGCTGTTCCGGAAGGGAAGCAGCAACAACAACGTTCCTGTGAAGAGTCAGCTTATGCTGTGCGACGGTGTTTTCGGTGTGGATCGACAAAACATCTAAAACGGGGGTGTCCAGAGATGACCAAGTCTCAGCGACAGGAGCAGTATCAGCGACAAGAGCAGCAGCAGCAGCAGCAGCGGCAGAAGAAATTCTTCAAGCGTAAACAGTCGGCTCATCTAGTGACAGCCGTGGTCAAGGTTGCTAACGAGAAACAAACTGTCTGGGTGGTTGACTCGGGGGCTACTCGTCACATCGTAAATTCTGACGAGTCGTTTGTTTCAAAGAGCTTGGCACAACGTAGCCAGGTTGCTCTCGCTGATGGGATAACTTCTGAGGTACATTCAGGGGGTTCAGTGTTTGTTCCTTGTCTGCGTGAGTGTCTGGAGAATGTATTATGTGTGCCATCACTAAGAAGCAACTTAATGTCAGTAGACTGTTTGCTAAAAGCTGGTTTCAAAGTACATTTTGAAGAAAACAGTTGTGCTATCAAAAAGAATGGTGAGATTCTAGGCACTGCCAAGTCAGAAGGGGGTTTGTTTTTGCTTAAGGCAGGTTCTCCAATTTCAGCAGTAGTCAGTGAATCTCAGCCTGTGTTGGGTAACAAAGCTGTGCATGACAACTGTGTGCATTTATTACATTGAAAAATGGGACATGCTGGATGGAAAAGTATTTTAAAAATGCCTATGCTAGCTGATGGGTGCAAACTGAAGAATTGTAATAAATACTTGGATTGCAATGTTTGTAAGAAAGTTAAAACTTGCAGAGTATCATTTCCCAGAAGTGATAGAGTAAGTGATACACCGCTACAGCTTGTTCATATGGATGTAATTGGTCCATTTGCTGTTAGCAGGGGTGGAGTGCGTTTTCCCTTGACTATTGTGGATGACGCAACGCGTTATTCCTGGGTCTATCCCATGAAAAACAAGGGAGACATGTTTACTAAGGTTAAAGGCTGGGTGGCGTCTGTGGAGAGGTTTTTTTCTCTCAAGCTGAAAAGGATTCAGACTGATAAAGGAGGAGAATTTATGTCAAATGCTTTCCGTGATTGGTTGCAAAAACGGGGCATAGGGCATAGAAAAACAAACGTTTTTCCCCAGAGGAGAACGGAGTTGCGGAACGCAAAAATAGATCTTTACAAACTATGATGTTTTCTATGATTGAAGATGCAGGGTTACCCATGTCCTATTGGGCGGAAAGTTTGGTTATTTCTTGTTATCTTCAAAACAGATTATTCCATCAAACCATTGGTACAACTCCTTATTTCAAGTTGTTTGGAAAGAAACCTAAAGTAGATCATTTGCATGTGTTTGGCTCAAAAGCGTGGGTACTTATTCCAAAACAGGTACGCAAGAAAGGAGAGCCTAAATCCAAGCAGCTAGTTTTTGTGGGTTATCAGGAGCTTGGAAAAGGGTATAGGTTTGCAGAAGGAGCAAATGGAATTGTAATTTCCAGAAATGCCACTTTTTGTGAGCATAGTGGTTGGGAGAAATTACATGCTAATACAGAAATTTGGTTTCAATGTTCCAAAGGACTCAGTGATAGTAAAAAAGAGCCAGAGAGTGGAGAGTCTGAGAATGAGGGGGAGAAAAGTACAGATAAGATATCCTCACAGCAAGAGACTAGTCAGACTTCACCCGTTGCTAAGGAACCGAAAGGGGGGCGAAGTTCTGAGGGGGAAAGTGAGACAGCCAGAAACTTTTTCTCCCAGGCGATCTCAGCGTAAAAACAAAGGTGTACCACCAGAACGTTATTCCCCTGATATGGCTTATGTGTTTAATGTTTTAGTGGAGCCTCAAAGTTATCAGGAAGTGCTGAGTTTACCAGAAGAGCAGGCTAATATGTGGATACAGGCTATGCAGGAAGAGATGTCTTCTCTAAATGAGCATAAAGTTTTTACACCAGTAGCAACACCTGAGGGGGCTAAAATTGTGGGCTGCAGATGGGTGTATAAGCTTAAGCCTCTAGTAACAGGAGGGTACAAACACAAGTCTCATTTAGTAGCACAGGTCTCAAAGACCTGGATTGGACTTCGACGAGACTTTTGCACCAACTGTTAGACCAGAAAGTGTGAGGTTACTTCTTGCAATAGGAGCTAAAAGAAAGCTGAAACTTAATCATTTTGATATACAAGCTGCGTACTTACATGCATCTTTAACTGAAGAACTTTATTTAACTGAGCCACCTGGATTTGAGACAGGATGTAATAGAGTGCTAAAGTTGAACAAAGCTCTCTATGGCCTCAAACAGGCTGCTAGATCTTGGAATAAATGTCTTCATGAAGCATTGGTATCTTTAAATTTCAAACAGAGTGTAGCAGACAATTGTGTCTATGTTCGTGGGACTGGAAATGAACAAGAGTTGTGTCTAATATACATTGATGATGTCTTATATGGTTGCAGGTCAGACAAACAGACAAAAAGTTTGCAAAACAATTGTCTAGCAGGTTCAAAGTAAAAGATCTGGGTCCAGTTCAATCATATTTAGGCTTGGAAGTGTGCTGGGCAAAGGATGGTAGTTGTTTGATAAGCCAGCAGAGTAAAATCAAGCAGCTTTTAACTAACTATAGGATGCAAGACTGCAAAGGAGCTGCAGTACCTATGGAGCCCGGATTTATAAAATCACTTCACACGGATGAGAGTCCAATGTTTGAGCATCCTGAATTATACCAATCAGTCATTGGAAGTTTGCTATATCTGACACAATGGTCCAGACGAGATATTAGTTACGCAGTTGACATACTGAGCAGGCTGGTTTCAAAACCGACGCTTAATGCCTGGAAAGCAGTGAAACAAGTGCTAAGGTACCTTAAGCAAACAATTGGCTATGTTTTACAATTAAATTCAGAAGGAGATGAAGTACTGTATTGTTATTGTGACAGTGACTGGGGAAATTTGCCAGATTGGAAATCTGTTACAGGTTTAGTCCTTATGTTTGGAGGGGCGTTAATTAGCTGGCGTTCCAGAAAGCAAAACGTAGTATGTGTATCGTCTACTGAATCGGAATTTGCTGCATTAAATGAATTATGCAACGAGGTGACATATTTCAAGCAATTGTTAACAGATGTAAATGTAAATTGTGAACAACCAGTACAGGTTTATGTTGATAATCAAGCATGTATAACTTTGAGTAATACAGAAGGTTTGAAATCACGTTCAAAACATATAGCGGTGAAATATCAAAATGTACGTTGCAGTGTACAGAACAATGTGATTACATGTACTTATGTATCTAGTGAGGAAAATATTGCTGATGTGCTAACTAAACCGTTGTCAAAGATCAAGAACAAACAAATGTGTAAAGGTTTAGGTTTGCTGGAAAACGCAAGTGAAAATTTCTCTACACAAGAGTTAATTGGTTCAGAAGAATCTGAGAGGGGGTGTTCGGGTTTTGCTAAATTAGTAGCGTGAGAAACCATCAGATTGCTTCTTCACACAATCAACTCTAGGACAAGCAATTAACACTGGGCAGAAAGCCAAGGTCTACTTCTGCCTTAGTAACTGCGCTCTCATTGGTTGATATCAGCACTGAGACCTGTTATCAGAGAAAGCTAGCACAGTACGTGGTGTGGTGAGTGTGGTCAGTGTAGGAGGAGAGGTGCTGTATTGTGTGTGTGAGAGAGAGGAAAGGATTTATTTTACTTTGTTTTGAGTTCTAAAGTTGTACATAGAAACTCTGGTTTTCTTTATTTTAATAAATCCTGTATATAGTTTTACTCTGCGTCCAGACGTCTAGTCATTTAAGTTACCGCCAGAAGCTTCTGGAAAAACCTGCGCAAACTCTGCTGTGTTCAGGCTGAAGTTACACCTGACACTTAAAAACACTAAGAACCATCCCTAGCTAGCAGGACCAGTGATCAGGAATGATGGGAATTGTAGTCCAACAACAGCTGGAGACCCATGTTTGAGAAACACCGCCGTAAGGAGGAGAGGGGAGTACTTCTGTCCAAACACCACCAACCAACGAGGATGAGCAACTGGATTTTTAGTTCTTTATTGGCAAAGCACTCAGTTACATCAGCTCCTAATGTGCAAGTGAATACATCAACAGTTCTTGCTAACTAGCTATCTAGGCACCTTGTGTTCCATCTTGGAACACTCCCTTCTTGTGTTCCATCTTGTGTTCCATCTTGGACAGAACACTCCCTTCTTAAACTCCCTTGCCAGATGTGGTACGCTGAAGCACCCACCGTCTCTTCTCCAATGGCAGTTGGAGCTGATCCTGGTGCTCCTCCTACATCATGGAGACAATGGAGTGTGCAGGGGACTCAGGGGTTTCCAAAGCAATGACTCTCTCTGTACATGTTGCAGACTCTCCAGAATCTGAGGCTCTTCTCTTGTCTCCTCCCCTGTCTCCAGTTGCCCGGTGCCTCCTTCTTCACCACCACCAGTTGCCTCATGAGTGGCACAGGACCCCACAAATCACTGGCCCGTTCTCCTGGATCATCCTCCTCCCTCCCTGCCTCCTTTGCCCACACATACCTCCACTTTTCGAGCTCCTCACGGTCCCTGACAACTCCTACAGTTGATGAAGGCACAAGTAGCCTCTATGGCAAGGACTACTTCAGGCATTCCCAAACTGTGGCCCTCCAGATGTTTTGGCCTACAACTCCCATGATCCCTAGCTAACAGGACCAGTGGTCGGGGAAGATGGGAATTGTAGTCCAAAACATCTGGAGGGCCGAAGTTTGGGAATGCCTGGACTACTTGGACAAGGACAACTTAAGCATGATGGCCCATGCATTGGTAACTTCACAGCTGGATTGCTGCAATGTGCTCTGTTTGGGCGGCCCTTGAATTCAGTTCAGAAGCTGCAGCTTCTGTGGAATGCAGCAGCTAGACTGGCGAGTATAAAACACCTGTTTTAAAAGAACTGCCTGGGTCGGCAAATCTATCAATCTCAGATTCTTTCAGTTTCTCATTTTTCCAGTCTTACGTTCACTTCTCCACATTTGCATGTCAGCTTGAAAATCTATTTTAGTTTGCAAAATTAGACGTTGGAAGCTGGAAACCCAGAGGCTTGTCTTGCTTTGTGGTGGACCCAGAACTGTGGCTTCTCTGAAAACAATGCGGGAAGCAAGTTCTGTTGGGGTGTTAATGCTGTGAGCCCCTCGATCTTATGCTCAGGTGGCATATATGTGTAAATTAAGCCCTATATCCCGAAGACACCAGAGTTTCCACGGACATTTGCTCCAAGGATACTGAGTCCTGGGTGAGCACAGACACCCCTGGAGTCTCTTGCTGCTCGGAGATTGGGGCGCGCACAAGAATATTAACCACGAGATAACTATCAGATACATCAAAGTTTCCTTCTTTGGCTGCCATGCAAGGCACTGCAGTGCTTTCACATCAAAAAAGGTGTTTTCAAAGCCTGTGAACACTTCGAGGACAGATGGTTCGGCACCGGTTTGAGGAGAACTGGCTGCTATGCTTTGTCCCTTTAAACCTGTCCGTGGCTGTAACCTGAGAAGCCCAGCAGTGCTGCTAGGATCAGTTATTAGTAAGTGCACAAGCTGTTACAGAGTGTGAAGCAGGCGTTTGGAGCCCAGCCAGTAATATAGTGTTGGACTTGTTCCTCCAAGTGTGCCATAGATTTATTTCCCTCAAGACAGTCCACGTGCTCTGCTGGACTTGACAGAAACTGTAATAGAAAATGACCAGCAGAATGCAAGGTATCCAATATCTCCCCAGGTTTCCCTGGGGATAGTTTGCTGCAACTGTTGCTCTGCCAAAGACAACAGAGCTGGGATTCTCAACTGTTTTCTAGCAGGGATACCTCAAGCACTTGAACAAACCTGGGAGTGTCTCTGAAGTTTCTGAACTTGTTGGGATTGTGTTGATTAGAAAAGGATGCTTAGGCATAGCCTGCCACTTGTTGCTTCAGTAGATGCAGGAAAATCACTCAGTCCTCTGTGGTGATATCCTGGATCCCCTATAAGTGTTGCATTAGCACAATGGGAGGTCACTTCAGTGTTGCAAACACAGCCGTTTCCTAAGACAGACGGATGGCAACAACAACAACAACAACAATGGGAGCCCTTTTTTCTGTGGGTTCCCCCCATGATGCTGCTATAATGTTTAAAGGCCTGCAGCCACATGGACAGGGACTTTTTAGTTTAGAGAAAAGGCAAGTGAGAGGTGGCAAGTTAGGAGTTAATGGAATTATGCATGGCATGGAGAAAGTCGATGGAGAAAAGTTCTTCTCCATCTCTCAGAATACTCGAACTCATGGACCTCCAAGGGAGCTGAATGTACTGTACTTCTTCACATGCTTCTATGGTATCCTCTCTCTCAGGAACTGGTAACGGGCACTGACCTGGATGGGTTTAGAACAGGCATCCCCAAATTTCGGCCCTCCAGATGTTTTGGACTACAATTCCGATCTTCCCCGACCACTGGTCCTGTTAACTAGGGATCATGGGAGTTGTAGGCCAAAACATCTGGAGGGCCGCAGTTTGGGGATGCCTGGTTTAGAAGAATATTTAGCAAATTTATGGATAAGACTATCAATGGCTACTCGTCACAATGGCTATGCACTGCCTCCAGGACCAGTCCACTCATAAGGCAAGGTGAGGTGGTTGCCTCAGGTGGCAGGATTCACTGGGGCAGCAGATCTTGATGTCAGTCTTTCTTCCCCTCCTTGTTCCTGATGTAGATCTTCCCTCAGTCCTTCTTTCCTGACAGGGAGGGGGTGCCAAAAGGTATTGGGCCGATCCTGTCGGTCATGGGCCAGGAGTCAGCTTTGCTTGCTGAACAGCAGCCTGAGTGGGGGGGAGAGGGTGGAGTGACTCCAACTTGCAGCTGATCAGCCTTCAAGGGCACGGACTGGAGAAGGCGGCTCTGATGGGAATCAGGTGGCTTCAGCCTTCTTAAGCAGAGCTTCCACCAGCAGTCAGATGTTGGCAACAATGCTTGTAGTTCCTGGCCTTACCTTGCTGCTTCTTGCTCATCTTGAGCCTTGACCCCATGGTCATTGGATTCCCTGACCCCTGAACCATCTGACCATGTGGATTGCTGTTTGCCCAACCCCAGGACTGAACCTGACTGGATGCTGACTCTGCCCCCAGGCAAGTACATCTCAGAGGGTCTTCTGGTTGGCTGGCTGGCCTCCCACTCCACTGAGCTATGAACATTGTTGCTCAGTAACAAGACTACAATACTGTCTGCCTCTGCAGATGGAGGCAGCAATGCCTCTGAATACCGGTTGCTGGAGGGGAGAGTGGTCTTGTGTTTGGGTCATGCTTGCCAGTTTTCCACAGGCATCTGGTTGGCCAATGTGAGAACAGGATGCTGGATCTAGCAGGCTCTTCTTAAGCATTATGGATTCTTTACACAAAATTGCCACCCTGATTTTGGTTGGGTGATGCTTTACTGGCAAGAAGGATTTAAGTGATCACCTTTCCACATGGCTTTAATTATGAGACGTCCCTAAGCAAAGTGACTTCTGGTGGAGTCCCATGCTAAAACCAAGCCCTGGTGGCAGCAGCAGAAAAATGCCATTCTCTGATCAGTGCCCCAATATAGCATTGCTCATGCGCATTGTGAGAAACTAAAGTAGCAGCTCCCAGACACCTGGCTCTGATCATCAAAGATCTGTTTGTTTGTTTTTTAAAGCGGGGACAGTGAAGATGCCCGCTGTGGACCCTGTTTGGGAGCTGTGGCCCTGGCACCTGCCCAAGGATACCATGCGCTGACACCAGGAGTGAAATCAAAGACTGCACTAGAAGCCTCCAAGTTCTGCAACCAGAAAACCCAGATTCTGTGACTGGAATGAACGATGAAAAAAGAGCAACACCTGAATGCGTTCTACTCATTTCTCTATTCATTCTCATTCCACAAATGTGTTTGGTGGTGAGTGTGTCCCTTTGTGTGTGTCACGATGACAGTTAAGCCATGGCAGTTAAATGAGCTTAAGCTCAGTTTAATTGGAAACACCCTTTAATACGATTGCATTAAAAACAAACAAACTCTGCAATCATTATGTGAAGGGAGCTCTGGTCAGTGGTTTCAGAACCATTCCCCGTTGGTTTGCGGAGAAGTTAATTGCAACATTTGAGCTGTGCACACAAGAGGAGGCTGGAGCTATGGATTGCTGAGCACTGCAAGGGGCTAGATGGATTCGGCAAGTGAGAGAAAGGTTAAAGACATACACCTGCAGGCACTACAGGAGGCCATGCTGGAGAGAGACAGTCTCCATGTAGGCAAGAGGCTGGGATTTTAAAGATGTTGTCAGCATTTTTTTCTCATAAGCATTGGTTTGTTTGCTGTAGGTTTTGGGTGAGGGAGAACAGGTGGAGAAAGAGGAGTTATATCTGGGCAGCTAATGGAATATTTCTTAAATGGATATGGATATTCTCTGTTTCCAGCTTTGAAATATTTAAAAGGCTGTCATAAAGCAGAAGAAACCAAATAAAAAAATTTCCTTCCTGTAGCACCTTAGAGACCACCTAAGTTTGTGCATGCACACGAAAGCTCATACCAATGACAAACTTAGGTGGTCTCTAAGGTGCTACTGGAAGGAATTTTATTTTATTTTATTTTGACTACATCAGACCAACACAGCTACCTACCTGTAAATAAAGCAGAAGGATGGTGAAAGAAACAGTGAGGTCAAAAGACAGGAAGGTAGATCTGAACCAAAAACTTTGCGCAACCTAAATCGCGCAACCTAGTTGCGCAACCTAAATTTGTGCAACTAGAGCGGATTTGCACAATAACTTGGCACACACACCCCGCCACAAAAATCAATCTTTTTGCAGTAGGGAAGGTATGCACAGGAAAGTGTGGGATAAAAATTGCTTGACACAACATTGTCTAACCTCCCTGCAAATGTGGTGCAAACAAATCAGGATGAATGGTCAATGAACAGGTCATCTGGATGAAGGCACCTTAAGAAAGACCACTAGAGCAGTTCACCAGTGCAAGAAATTGCCTAGGGAGCTGAAGGTTTTCAAGAGAGGAAAAACAGGGATGTGTTAAAGCTTAAAATGTGAGCCAAGGGTAACCTTGCAGAGGGGCCATAATGAAACTCCATGCCTCAAGGGAGACTACAGGTTCCCCTTTGACAAAGTACCACCCTCTGGGGCCACGTGCTTACTTGGCAGCGGCAGCACAACAATTGCCTTGGAATGACTCAACATAGAAGGATAATGTGGCCCCCAGACTCGGGGAGGGACAATTTCCAATTTCCCATGCTGTCAGGCATAAGTCAGCAACCAAAACAATCACCCGGGGTCAATGCAGTTAAATCTTTATTCAAGGGAACCATAGCCCAAGCTTAATGGGCTCAGATGCTCTTTCTAGGAGGCCTTGCCCTGATGAGGCAAATGAAGCTGCCCAAGAATAGTGCACGTGGATGCCAGTCTCAACACAGAATTATCCTAGTTTAATAGACATTACTGAGAAACTGTGGTAATTGTAGTTCTGTGAGAGGGTTTGAGTCTTCAAGAGAATGCTCAGCAGTCCCAGCAAATTACAGTTCGCAGGATTTCAAGGGGAGAAGGAGTTGTGGCAGTCAAACTGCTATAACATTATGTAATCTTCTATTGCAAATATTCCTTCCAGAGTGGATACTTACCCCTTCCTCTGGGTGGGTGGTTGTAGCAGATCCCCATGCTCGGTCAGCATCCTTGGACAGCTAGAACAGAATGCCCATGGCCTGGTGGCCATTGAGGGAATTCCCCCTGGCCGCATGGGTAGCTGGCTCAAGTTCCCGCCAGCTGCTGCATCTCAAATTGGCCAATGTGTGGCCTGTTCTTGGGGGGGGGGGTGCCTCTCTGGCAGAAAGGGCATTGGCTGAATGCACGCCCAGGCATCTGGTGAGGCATAAAAGCTGGCTGCACCTTAATATGCCTTCCAGAGCTGCAGTAGATGTCCAAGACAAGGGAGCAAGTCTCATGGAATTTAGGGACTTGTGCCTGACTGAATGCATCAAAGATTACAGTTCACATGTATCCCTTCTCTTCCAACTCTAATGGCCAGCACGGACTAATACCCCAGAGGACAGGATCACACTTCAAAATGACCTTAACAGATTAGACAACTGGTTGGTTTGCTGTAGGTTTTGAGATGAATTTTAACAGGGAGAAATGTAAAGTACTACACTTGGGCAAAAAAATTGAAAGGCACAAATACAGGATGGGTGACACCTGGCTTGAGAGCAGTACATGTGAAAAGGATCTAGGAGTCTTGGTAGACCACAAACTTGACATGAGTCAACAGTGTGATGCAGCAGCTAGAAAAGCCAATGCAATTCTGGGCTGCATCATTAGGAGTTCAGCATCTAGATCAAGGGAAGTAATAGTACCACTCTATTCTGCTCTGGTCAGACCTCACCTGGAGTACTGTGTCCAGTTCTGGGCACCACAGTTCAAGAAGGATACTGACAAGCTGGAACGTGTCCAGAGGAGGGCAACCAAAATGGTCAAAGGGCTGGAAACAATGCCTTATGAGGAATGGCTTAGGGAGCTGGGTATGTTTAGCCTGGAGAAGAGAAGGTTAAGGGGTGATATGATAGCCATGTTCAAATATATAAAAGGATGTCATATAGAAGAGGGTGAAAGGTTGTTTTCTGCTGCTCCAGAGAAGTGGACATGGAGCAATGGATGCAGGCTACAAGAAAGAAGATTCCACCTAAACATTAGGAAGAACTTCCTGACAGAACTGTTCGGCAGTGGAATTTGCTACCAAGGAGTGTGGTGGAGTCTCCTTCTTTGGAGGT
This sequence comes from Zootoca vivipara, assembly GCF_965207765.1. Taxonomy (NCBI): domain Eukaryota; kingdom Metazoa; phylum Chordata; class Lepidosauria; order Squamata; family Lacertidae; genus Zootoca; species Zootoca vivipara. Next base: position 64,045,367 of record NC_142591.1, read on the forward strand.
CTTTAAGCAGAGGCTTGACAGGCATATGTCAAGAATGCTTTGATGGTGCTTCCTGCTCAGCAGGGGGTTGGACTGGATGGCCCTTGTGGTCTCTTCCAATTCTATGATTCTATGACATTTCCTTGACTGGATCACACTCTTCACTCCACTAACACTTCACGGAAGGTCCCAGGCTTGGTAGTTTAGGCGCCTGGAGGCAAAGGGCAGCTGGCCAGAGCTTTAGATGTGTCGGCAGCTGCAGAAGAATCATCTCTGGAGGGACAATGCTGCCAGGAAGCATCCCTAGGTGTAACCTTCCCAAAACTCACATGCCTTTGCCTGTGTACATGTGTATACAAGTATTTTTGGAACTGGCTGTACGCTCTTATTTGTAGTGTGAACAGTGATGGCTTAGCCTTCCATCGCAGTTCATTCATTATCATATGAAAACAGGATGTTCCTTTGGTACGTTGCAAAACTGGACTGAAGGTACTTGCTGGGGGGTGGGGGACTCTTTCAAATGATCAAATGTTCCTGTACAAATATGCTGTTATGGGATTGTGGCTTCTCATAAATGTAAACAATAAGAGTGGTAATATTCAGGGTTGACACATTCAAAATGCACTTAACTACCGGTAAATTATGACTAGAAAGTCCATTGCTTTCAGTGAGTTTGCTCAAAGTGTGACTTAGTCAGCTATCTCTCTGAACGAATATGGAGTTGATCCTGTAGATGGTCCTTTGGACATCCTTGCTTACTCCAAAATGGGTTAAGTCCACCTTGCTATACCTGGGAGCCCTTCTGCTCATTCTGCTGAGAGTGACCCTGGACATCTTCCCTAAAGTCATGCTCTGGTGGTACCACCAGATCCATCGTTTGATTAAGAGATAGGATTTAAAAAAGCCTAGTACATACTTGCCAAATATCAATTTTTTAAGGTTCAACCTAAAGCGCTTCTTTGCTCTTGAATCTGAGTGAAACTTAATGTATCTTGCATGTCAGAGTGCAGAACAGATTCCCAAGGCAAGTGGTGGAACCCCGTTGCTTGAGACTCTTAAAAGTGGATTAGACAGCAGACTCAGAATTACCCTGTAGGGAACAATCTCGCATTGACAGTGTGATGGAATAGATGACCTCATAGTACAGCTGTGTGTGAGAGAAGAAAAAAAAAGTCTAATATATGAGTTTTTCTTCTCCCATGAAGCTATGCAGTGATAAACCGCCAAAGAAATAAACTTAGACATATAGTGTGATCTTGGATGGTAAAGCTCGCCTTGTAAAGTTCCAGTGCAGACCTGTTCTATTTTCAGTCTTGCATATGTCCAGTTACATTTATTGCATTGTAAGATATAATAAACAGAGATAACCTGTTCTTCATATGCTCCAGAAGAACACAAAGCACCTTCATGCTTCTGGTTACTATATTTCAGATTTTACAAGCCTATGGGATAAGATTTCTTCTCTGATCTTTGCAGTCCTGAGGTTAATCATACAATAAATCAGTGTTTCCTAGACTTTTTGGTACATGGGACACGGTCCTCCTCTGGATTGCAACTGGAGCTTCACTCTTGCACTTATTCCCAATGGTCTTCTGATTTTCTGCTTAGGTTCTTTCATGGGTTGAGTTCAAACAGACTTTCTAATATTTTTGTGTAGGAGTGCAGACAGTAGGGGATGGTACCAGTGGTGTCTGGTGCCTATTGTGACTGCTGGGGTGGAAAGCAGCGAGACCAGATGTGGGTGGATGCAATGACAGATGGAACCATTCCCTGATTGGCGGAAAGTAAGACAGCCAACTGACTTTGGTGAACCTTTTCGAACCAGCCTCCACTGGCTACCAGTATGGTAGGGCAGAGCCATGGACCTGCCGCCCCGACTCCAGCTTACCTGAACAGGACTGCAGGGAGGTTGGGGCTGCACAGGCCCCACCACACACAGCCCCAACCTCACAACTGCCCTGCCCCACACCAGTCCAGGTAAGTTGCAGTGATGCTGGTGTTGGAAGGGCAGTTCCATGGCTCCACCTCACCCCACTGCACTGCTCCTGGCTACAAGAAAGGTGCAGTCCATGTGTGTGTGTGTGTGTGTGTGTGTGTGTGTGTGTGTGTGGTCAAGCTGAGTTTGATTGCCTGGAGAGCAATGTGATGCACGGGTAGGAGTGCCAGACTTGGAGTATTATTATTATTATTTAAATAATTATCACATTTTACTCTTTCTGCAAACCACTTAAAGGCTTTATTAAAACCCATCAGTGCATGAATGTTGTGAAAAATATAAGAAGGTCCAGATCAGGGGTTCCGCCGAACAACTCTAATGTAGAATTCCTGACATGCCTTGCTGAGAACTTCTTTCAGGTGGTGGAAGAAGGAATAAGGGAATCGACTATCCTGGATGAACCTAACCAATAGGGCAGATGTGGTTGATGAGATCAAAGTAGTGTAAACTGTGAGGGAAAGTGACCATGTAATGCTGGAATTATTGATCTCATGGAAAGCTCATGGTGTGTGTAGTCAAACATGTGCCTTGGATTTCAGGAAAGCTGATTTTAATAAGCTCAGAAACGCCAGTGCTAGATAAACTAATTGGTGAAGGCAGCCTCCTAAGGCACTGTCCTGGGCTCAGCACTCTTCAATGTTTTAAAAAAGTTATCAATAGCTTAGATGAAAGGCTGGGGGAATCACAAAGCAATATAAAGATGACACACAATGGGGGGGGGAACAATAGATAACACCTCAGAAGACAGGAATAAAATGCAAAATGGCTGTGATGGAATGGGAAACTGGACTGAAAGTAACAAAATTTAATTCAACAGGGACAAATGCATAGTGTTGCACCGGGGAAGAGAAATCAAATGCAGAGGCAAGGGATTGGAACCACCTGGTTTGGCAGTAGTACATGTGAAAAGGATCTTGGGATAGCAGCCAATTACAAAATAAACAGGATTCAGAAAAATGATGTGGCTTCATAGAAGGCAAATGTGGTTTTAGGTTCCATCACAGAACCATTGTTTCCAAGATGCAAAAAATGATAGCTCCACTTTATTCTACACCAGGGCCTGTCTGTCTAGATCAATGTTTTATTGCAGGTGCTTTCTGCAACATGTTCTTGACACAGTAGCGCACTTGTGGTGGATTCATTCTGCTTTACTAGTTGTTGCGGGATCCTTCCCCAATGTTACCACACTATTGCTGTTTGGAGGGACAACCATGTAACAGAAGCGGGGCGAAAAAAAATAAACCAGAACGTTTGTGGTGTAAAACGTTAAGGGATTTCCACGGAAAGCTATCAGATATAACTGGAAATAAAACAGTGTGACTGCCTCAAAATTTCCTCAGGCACAAGCGGCATTGAAAAGGGGACTGCCCCGATAGAATCATGGGTGTACAATAAAAAGTACACATGGAAGACCCCATAGAAGAGGGGAAAGACTTGTTCTTAGCTGTCCGAGAGGGTAGGACTAAATAGAACAAGCATATGTAGCACGAAGGTACATTTCAGCTAAATAGTTTGACAATGGGGCCAATTGTTTAGAGAGCTGGTGCACTCTTACTGGAGGGTAAAGATGGACAGCGACCCACTTCCTAGCTTGAGCAGAAGTTTAGACTAGATGGCTTACTAGATCCTCTGGTTCTATGATTCTATTAATCTCATGGAGAACTGCTGCCAGTTAAAGTTGATGGTACTGAGCTAGACAAACAGACAGTTTGACCTGGGACAGACAACTTTCTATGTTGCCATCTAAGATAGTTCCTGGAAGCCCCTGTGTTAAATCTGCCCCCACCAGAGGGATGTTCTCCGGCCCTCAATTGTCAACTGGGAAGCACAAAGGAGGCGGGAAGGATGTTTCTATGGGAACATAGGAAGCGGCCTGAAACCTCAGGCCATGGGTCCATCTGGCTCAGTGTTGTCTGCACTGACAGACTGGGTTTCAGACACGGTTCTTTCCCTGGGGATGCTGGAGATTGACCTTGGGTTCTTCTACAAGCAAAACAGATGTTCTGTCACCGAGCTGTGGCCCAGTAGAATTAGTTGGCAGGCTGCTTTGAGTATTCAGGGTTGAGCCTTTGACCTGCCATCCATATTACCACCTTCAAATGGCCATCTGGGTGGGGGGAAGACCTGCTGACTGAGGGCAGATCCACACCGTGCATTTAAGGTATATTCAATGCATATTTAAAGCACAAAGAATCCTGGGAAGTGTAGTTTCTCCCTCACAGAGCTGTAATTCCCAGCACCCTTAACAAACTACAGTTCTCAAGATTGTATGTACTTTGACTGTCTCCTGTTCCCATCTGGCCAATTAAAAAAAATGGTAAGGCTGGAAAACAGCAGAGGGCTCCTTGGCTTTTAAAAATATGTGCAGAGTAGCCCAGTGTCCCTGGCAAGAGAAGACAGCCCAGACCCTTTCTTCCTGAGCCTTGGTATGCTCCTACTGTTAGCTCAGACATTCAAACTATGCCCATGCATGCTTGCTCATACAGGTGATTTTTCTAATACACTAATGACAGAAGACAGCTTCTCACCCAACATATAAAGTCATCTGTTATTTTTCCAGCTAGGGAAATTGTTAGTTTTTAATGTTGCTTTTTCAGCTGGAACAATTTAGTGAGCCAGGATCAATGTGAAATGCTGCACATCAATCATTTTCTATGGATCACAAACCAAAGGCGAGTAAAAGAAGAAGAAGAAGAAGGCGGCCGGGGGGGGGGGGGGAGGCTTTGCTCATCGGCACTAAATCAAGCACCCCCTCCATTGCCCCATTTTTTATTTTTTTGCACAGAAGGAGCAAAATGTTTACACGAATCGTTTTGCATCACTTCAGTTATATAAGGAGAAGTAGCTTACATTTAAAAGGTAGTATTTCTACCACATTACATCTGGAATATGATTCTCCACAGAGTTGGATCTTTTTTGGCTGTACTAACTCATCGTGTGCTGAAGGTCTCTTAATATTTTTCCATTCTAAATAACTTCTGAAGTTTTTTTTTTTTAATATACAGATGTTGTTATGACTATATTGTGTGCAAGCTAGCAATGGACAAATTTGTCAATGCTGGTTTTTCCCAGCTCTGAATTTTCCGAGTCTTAAGTTCAGACCCCCTCACTACTGTATCAGTTTGCAATTTTCTTTATAAAAACAGCCCTGTACACAACAATGTGCAAACATTCTTATGTGCAACTCTCTCAAGATACCCATTTTTGTACGCAGTCTTGCCTAGTATATGCAATTTTCATTAACACGTGCATTCTTGTGCATGTTTACTCCTAATATATGCTTTTTGTGTGCCTTCTTTGGTTGGAGAACTACATTATGAAATTTGGAGGAGTGCAAATTTTGAAGGATAGCTGTGCTTTGGTTTGCATATCATTTAGAAAAAAATTAAAATGTGAACTAAATGAATTCCCCCCCCCACATCCTTATGTGCAACAATATCTTGCTATTCAGAAGGGAGGAAAACCCTTTAGACCAGCGTTTACAAAACTTGCGTCTACTGCTGTTTTTGGACTATACGGTAATTCACACCATCCCTGACCACTGGTTCAGCTAGCTAGGGATGATGAGAGTTGTAGTCCAAAAACAGCTGGAGATCCAAGTTTGGAAAACACTGCTTTAGACCAGTGATGCCCTCCAGATGTTGTTGGACTGTAACACTCAACATCCGTAACCATTAGCCATGCCTACTGGGGGTGATGGGAGCTGGAGTCCAACAGTGTCTGAAGGCCCACAGGTTTCCCATTCCTGGTTTAGTGTTGCATCCAAACTGTGTGTAGGGGGCAGGGTCAGTGGGTGTGTTCCTGTGCCTTCCTTCACCCATCTCCAGTGAAAGGTATGAAGGACCATCTTATCAACAACTGAATCTACTCCTTGGTTATCTTTATCAATGCTATCTGAAGGACAAAACCAAAATGTTAAAGCAAAGGACCTGCTGATATATATTTTATTTGCAGCATGATTATCTATAGCTGAGGCATAGAGAGCTCTTACAAACGAAGTCAGACCATTGGTTCATTTTGCACAGTGTTGTCTACAGTCAGTGAGTATCAATCAGCAGCTCTCCAATGTTTCAGAAAGGAAACATCTTTCCCAGCCCAAACTGGAGAAGCCAAAGGATTGAACCTGGGATGTTCTGTATGTAAAGCATGTGCTCTTCCATTGGGTTAAATCAAACTGCAGGGTTCGTCCACACTTCTGCTCATCCTTTTATTTCTAGGCAAGGGTTCTTGTGGTTTTGCATTTAAGCTACAACTTTCCCCTGGAAAACATGCTCTTCACTGCTGAATTGGAACAAATGGCATTTGGCAGAAAACCTGATTGTCATTTGGTCTGATTCAGCAGCAAATCATGGATTTCTGCAGGAGAAAATGGTGGGGCAAATAGCAGTGTAGTTGAGCCCACAGTTACAATTACACAATTACAGTCAAACCTTGAATCCTGAACGCCTCTGTTTTGGAATGTTTCGGCTCCCAAACGCTGAAAACCTGGAAGTAAATGCTCTGGTTTTTGAATGTTTTTTGGAAGCCAAACATCTGACGCGGCTTCCGCTTAAGTGCAGGGAGCTCCTGCAACCCATCAGAAGCTGCACTTTGGTTTTCGAACATTTTGGAAGCCAAACATGCTTCCGGAACGGATTACGGTTGACAACAAAGGTCAACCGTACAAAGGTCTTAAATGTTTTGGCAGCTCAGTGCAATAGACAGTATATTATAAGAGAATATTGTACTGTTAATGAATAATGGAGAGGGGGAGGAGAAGAAGCTCAAGAGAAACATTCAAACAGCAGGGCATACATTATTGCATCTCCACAGAGGCATCTGAGGTAGCGCTTGCAAACTTATTTATCCTGCTACTCAACCAAAATGATGCATGTCATTTGCCATGGCAACCCTTCCATCATCATATGTGCCTATATATTGCTTCAGATGTGTGGGCCACTTTCTTAAAAAGAAACAAACACATACATACCCAGACATCGATGTCACATGAAATCCTATTCATTTCACAGTGCTTTGATGTGAAAACATGTACCTCAGGACACAGACATCCATTTCTTCCCTCTGCCCCATATTATTGCTGTTCTGTCTTCAAGTGCCTGTGGAAACAATGTGTTTCAGACAGAGGTCTCCTGTTGCCCATCTCTTTCCAAGAAGAGATTAGTGATACAGGACCACCCTTTGACCAAGGCGCCTCTGTTCTTCTGGTTCTATTCGTCAGTGAGGGAGACAGTGAAGTCTGAGCTATGTAAATACAGATCTCCAGGATCTCTGGGAAAAAGGCAACCCTTAAGCGGTCTTCTCTGTAATAGGAATGGACAAATCTGTCAGTGTTGGTTTTTATTAGTTTCTCATTTTCCCAGTCTGTTCCCCCCATTTCTAAAACAGTTTATGGTTGTTGTTTTTTTAAAGACATCCACACAAAAATGTGCACATTTTGTTTGATTTCCCCTAAGATGCATTTTGTGCACAATTTTGCCCAATATATGCAATTTCTGAAAGCAATTTCTCCTAATACAATGCATCATTTAATATATATTTTCATGAATGTAGAGTTTTGCACGCACTTTCCCCTAATCTTTCCATTTTTATACACATTGTTGGGTTGGAGAATTGCATCATAAAAATCTGGAGAGTTCTACATTTCAAAGAAGAGCTCTAGTTTTGTTTGCATGTTGGTTCTGGAGCTGTGAATTAGGTAGCACCTGTGTGATTCTACCTATGTGTGCTTCTTGAGGAGGTGGTGTTTTGCGATATATGGTGTGTGTGTGTGTGTGTGTGTGTGTGTGTGTGTGTGTGTGTGCTGAGCATAAGATGGAAGGGCCCACAGCGTTGCTACTCCAACAGATATTGATCCCTATTAGGCATCCAAGCCCCTCTCCCCACAAATCATACTTCTGGATTCAGCACAGAGCAAGTTAAATCTTTGTGCCTTTTCCCAAGTCAAGTTAAAGATGAGACTTTCTCACATTCACCAATGGGCATCACCTCCAACTGAATAAGGGGAGGGGGGAAAGCTTTCCCCCACCCACATCTGCAAGCATCTCCAGCTAGTAGCAACTAGACCAGGCACCCCCAAACTTCAGCCCTCCAGATGTTTTGGACTACAATTCCCATCTTCCCCGACCACTGGTGCTGTTAGCTAGGGATCATGGGAGTTGTAGGCCAAAACATCTAGAGGGCCGCAGTTTGAGGATGCCTGAACTAGACACACAGGCTCTTTAGTCATGTAAAGAGATACTTAACAGACTTGGTTAGAGGCACTAAGTCAACTAAGAGGATCGTTTGAGCACTTTAGCAGCCTCTATTTCTGCACAATCCCATCATATGGATACAAAACATCAAGGCCAATCCACCCAGTCTTATAATAATATTTTCAAGCATCTGAAGACCAGAAAAGAAAATAGTAAGCTGTTATAGGATTTTCTGCCCATGAAAGATAACAACATCCATCTCCTCACTTTCACCAAGTACATCCTAGCTCTAGGTTTAGGCTGTAATCCTAGTCTCACTGAAGCGCTGTTATTCCCTCTCTCTCTGTCTTCCTGCCAATTTGGCGTCAAAGGCCTGCCTCATGTCCTGTCACAGAAATGCATTCAGGAAAGGCCCTCACCTGGCTGTTAGCTTTGCCATTCATATTTGTTATGTTCTTTGAAGGTTGGTTTGAAGTTAAGCAGAAGCCATGTTTCTAATAAATCTTAAGTAGAGACCCTTTATGCGAATTAACGTCTAAGTCACTCCTTGGAGGTTTTTTAATGTTCCAAAAATAGTTCCCAAGCTTCTGCCAAAGTAGATGTTGCCAGAATTTCCATGGAAAGCATTATCAGTGTGGAAGGGTTGATGCCAGTCAGGGTACAAATAATGGCCGCCCAAACCCTTCTCCTCTTCCTGCTTCAGCTGATTTGTGGCAGAGGGTGTGTGTGTGTGTGTGTGAAGGGGGGAATTATTAGGTTTTTTGAAATGAAATCATGCTCCCAAGTTCAGAAGAAGATCACCAAAGCCTTCCCCTCCCCTTTTCTTTAAGTCTTTGACAAATATGCCTCACCAGAGACTCTTAAGGAAACCAGTCATGGACCAAGACGTGAAAGGCTGTCATGAGTAGTTTACATCTGGCTGGGAGAGAGAACGCAAAAGCCATGGAAAAAAATGATCAGCTGAAAGTGGCAGAAGGTGAGTGCCTTTACCAAGGGCCAAGGTTCATGATGGAGAAGGACCCAGAACAACATGTCAAAGTAGGATGGCTAATTGAAATGCAGCAATGACCATTTTAAGATGGCTCTCACCTTTGGCTCTCTCAATCTTACCAGACTCGACTTCGGACAATGGGTCTTTTCACATGCACTTGGCACATCACAAAAAACAGGGTCTGCCAACAGATGTAGCCCTGACATGGGTCAATAGCCCATCCTGGCTCCATGACATGCATCAAATTAGGTAGTTTTGCAATGAACCGTGAGCTGAATTAGCCGGGGAGGGGGCGGAGCAACAGCCAGCAACCAAAGGGGGTATCACCCTGGCACAGGAAGCCCGCGTCGGGTCACAAACCCCGCCCACTGCTTCAATGAGTGAATGGTAATTTCTTCTCCATCCCTACTGTCATGATCGTCTGTTCATCATTGCTCTGTTTCATATGTACACGTAGGGTGAAAACAGAGATCATGATGAATGCTTTCTCTGCTTTTGTCCTAAACATACATACGAAACAGAAACAGGTCTGAACCAGATGCGACATGTAGTTACACATCTCTGCACTGATTTCTTTTTAAAACCAAACATGGGGGAAATCAAGATCTGGTGATGGGTGGTGGTGATTTTGAGTGAGGAAAGGGTTAAGCAGTCCCTTCCCTCTGCTTTTTCTCCATTTGAACTCAGCATCCTGAAGCTACTTTTGGTTATAAGAATACCAGAGGAGAAAGGATACATGTGACTCAAGACTAGGGATGAAAAAAGGCATAGTTTTCTGTTCTGCCCTGTATCTATTGCATGCAGCCCTGTTCCCATTCTGCTGTAATTCAGGTTCCACAAAAATCATTACAGTATTTTGCTCACTGTTTGTTGCAACCAAATTTAGTAGGGCAATTAATTACATTATTGTCAACAGAATTAACTACAGTTACTTAACTTCAGTACATCATCGACAATGTACTGAAAAGCATTGCAGACGGTGTGTGTGTGTGTGTGGGGGGGATGAGGACACTGAATACCGATTCACTGCCTGAATCTCAATCCTGTTTGCAGGCGGACAAGTGAACCCATTCAATTTCTGATGCCATTTCCCACTTTTATGGAATTCTCCTACATTCCTACTCACAACTGCTAGTTTGGATCATGTGGGCAAGTCAATGTGACCTAGATTCATGGAGAAGAGTCGTGATGGTTATACTCTGCCATGCTTTTGAATAATAGTTGCTGGAAACCACATGAGGGGAGAGTGCTCCTCTGCTCGATCACTTCCCAAAGACATCTGGTTGGCCACTGTGAGAACAGGATGCTAGACTAGATGGGCCATTGGCCTGATCTACAGGCTTTTCTTATGTTCTTAGATTTCACCAGCTTTCCAGAGTATACATCCCCCAAAAGGAGGAGAAAATAAAAGCCCAATTTGGGAAAGAAACCAGCTTTCATCCTGACAAGTTATTTTCCCCCCATACATATGCTATGTAGATGTCACCTCCCTTAGATTAACGTTTGCTGTCTGGCTCATCTGTAGATTGCCCCTAAGCTCAACATAAGCAAATGGAAGGAAAGGATCTATTCCTGGCTATAAGCATCATTCAAATCCACATTTTCCAGAGATCGGATCAATCAGGCACATAATGTCCTTTGGTCATGAGCAGAATGAAGTGTGGGGGACACAGAGAAAATGCTTTACAGAGGCTTTGGAAAGCACTGGTGAAGGGGAAAGTTGTGATGGACTGCACAGATTTTCAAATGTCTCTTTGAAGCTGCTGGGCTTTGGAGGGGAACCAAGATGTCTAGGGAACTGCACTTTTTCAAAACCTGGTGAATAAGCTTCTTCTTCTTCTTCTTCTTCTTCTTCTTCTTCTTCTTCTTCTTCTTCTTCTTCTTCTTCTTCTTCTTCTTCTTCTTCTTCTTCTTTGGTTTCTCTTGATGCGTTTTAAAGTCTTTGAAAACCCCACTCCTATGAGAAGTAAAGGGCTGCTTGGGAACTTGTTCTGGCCACCATCCTTATAAGCAAAACCTCTGTTATCTACCAACTCAGGAGAAGCTGCCAGGTGTGAACAAAGGAAACTTGTACTTTCAGGGGATGGGAGCCTTTGAAAACATATATTCTCCCCAAACTGGAGTGCTTAAAAATTAATATATAGTTCATTCCTTGTATTATGCCACTTTTCAGCTTGTTATTTGCAGGATATTTCTGCAAAGCACAGTTGCTGCTGTGCCCTGCAAGGGCTGGTAGAGGGCGGTCCTCTACTCGGAGGGGTTCTCTATTTGAAAGGCTGTTTAGTCAAAGTCTGCTTTGGAGATAAAGACTCACACGAAGGGAGAGCAGCAGGGGCCTTGAAGGCACCCACCCGCAGTTAGAGTGTTGACAGCAGACTGAGCAGGCATCTGGGTCCCCTGCTACGGTCTATCCCACTATGGTGAGGTCTATTAGTAAATGATTTGAAATTTGCACCCCTACATATATGCTAGCAAATGCAATTTTTTACACATTCTTCTTTTTCATCCCGGTGTAAGTGGTTACCCTTCCTACTTCTAGTCTCATGTAACTACTACACCATTGCTAATTGGGGCTTCCAACGTCCCCTCCCCCTAAGCCTTTTGAGCTGACACCAAACATTTAAAGCGCATGGCTTCCCCCATTATCCTGTCCCATTATTAAAAGCCTTAGAGCAAGAATAGGCAGCATGGTGCCCTCGAGAGATTTTGAGGCTACAACTTCCATCAGCCCCAGCCAGCGTGAGGTTCCAGTCAGGTGGTCCAACACTGTCTGGTGTTGAATTGAATGCCCTTTGAATACCCTTTCTCTTGAGCAGCGATAGGGACCACATTCAGAAGAGTGGGATTCATTGATGATAGTAATAGCCAAGCCCTCACAGCCATACCCCATCATGCCATGTTCCTTTAAGATTATACAACCTTTGGAATTATACAATAATCTTATAATTATGCAATAATAAAAACATTGTATTGGAATGATCAATGCCTATCTCCATGTGCTGCCTTTCACCTAGATCTGCTAGTTTTTGTGTAAGCACATGGGAAAATGATTTGGCATGTCCCAATATCTTATTTCAGAGTGACTTATGTTGCAATTTCCTTGATGTTCTATTGCATGTTCCAGGACTTGCATGCCATTCTCTTGAAACCGAAGCACATTGTGTTACCAGTGTTCCAAAATGCTTAGCTTTGGAGTACACAGAACAACTTCTCCTCAGTGTTCTTCCCAGAGTGACCCTAGGAGCCAAACCTCAGGCGCTGACTCACCTGCTTTCACTCTGATTGGCTCCAATCAGCACCAAGAGTGAGAAGACTTATTCTTAGTGGCTAAAAAAACCCTTCCCCTTTAGGGAGCTGTAGGGTCTTGGAAGCAGGGACCCTGCTGCAGAAATAGGAATGGGACCTTGACCCACCACAACCCCAGACTACTCCATCTCTGATGGGGATCCTGTGGCCCTCAAAGTGTTGGTGGCCTGCAACTCCTATCTTCTATAACCTGGAGTCGATGGGAGCTGACGGGAGTTACAGTCTAACACCACCTGGAGGATTGCAGGCTCCCCACCCTGCCCCAGAGCAACAAGATGTCAAGGTGGATCTCCTGTTGTGTTGAAGTGAGTTTCCAGAGAACCTATGTGGTTAGGAGTTCCCATGTAATCAACATTTGGAAGACTTCAGCAAGATCAATGTGAAGCAATGCCAGATGAACTCAGAGGGTAGCCTCAGGCACCATTATTTGACTGGTCCCTGGAAACTGTTGTTCATCCTTGCACCTGGGAAGGAAGGCCTCTGGCAGCACACCTGTCCAGAGAAGTCTGCATATGTTTACAAACACATGTGAAAGTGTAGCCAGCAATGCCTTTCTTGGCCACAATTCTTCTTGCAATACCATCCATCAAAACAAGTAGCAATAACTTCAGTTCCTATAATGATTGGGATCATGGATCTTCCTTTTATTATGCTTGAATGTCTTTCCTTTTAAACAACAACAAAAAATTGTCCAGTAGCACCTTATAGGCCAACTAAGTTTGCTTTGGTATAAGCTTTTGTGTGCATGCACACTTATTCAGATATACACTGAAGCAGAAGTCACCAGACCCTTATATATAGTGGGAGGGTAGGGTGGGGTATTTCTCAGAAGGGTAGTAGGAGATGGGGTGAATGGCTCAATGAGTATGGTAAACCTGTTGACGACTGTTAACGACTGTTAACGACTGCAATTAGTCTTACAGTAAAAAGCAAGGGATAGTATGCAGATGACCAAAAATAGATTTAGCATGTGTAATGAGACAAGAATCCAATATCTCTGTTCAGACCAGGTCTCTCCATAGTTTTCGGTTTGGTAATAAGTTGTAATTCAGCAACTTCTCTTTGAAGTCTATTTCTGAAATTCTTTTGTAATAAGACAGCTGTTTTGAGATCTTGTATTATCCTGTGAGCCAGACTCATGCCAAGAAAGCAAAGGGAAATATTTCTTGTAAAACCAGTTGCCAGGGGCAAAATAACAGCAAACAAAGTGCCATCTAGTCCAGCATCTTGTTCGCATAGTAGCCAACCAGAAACCTATGGTAAGATGGCAAGCAGGACATAAACACAACAGCACTCTCCCTGGTAGTGATATCTAGTGATATTCAGAGGCACATCACCTCCAGCACTGGAAGAAGAACATAGTCATCATGGCTTGTTGTCATTGATAGCTTTAACCTCCATGAATTGGTCCAATTCTCTTTTAATAAAGCCGTCCAAGTTGGTGTCCATCATTACATTTATGGAGCAAATCCCATAGTCTCTCTTTTCTCCACTAGATGTCCTTCTCTATGTACATAACAAAACAAGCTCCAGTAATGAGATGCTTATCAAATAATTGAGCATCTCTGTGCTACATCACTTCTGCACTAAAATGGTCCGCCCATCAATTTTTTCTCTGATATTGCTGCAGTCTCTAGGTCTCCTAGGAATACAGGGTCCTTGTGCCTTTAAATGTTCGAGGTAGTGAAACAGGCTGCAGCTGCTGCATGCAACCCATTCTGTTGGCTCTCTTACCTACTTTTCCTTCCCCCTCCACCTGTGGCCAGGTGACTGGAAAGTGTGGCCTGCAGCTGGAGGGCAACATAAAGTGGTTGCTTCCTGTCTCTGAATAGGCACCATTTCTTGTCAAGAACCGGGAAACACTTAAGTTATTTTGTGCCCAGTGGTAAATTTTGAAGTGCAGGAGCTGGTCATGGAGGGTAAGACTCTCAATGGCTACTAACTATGATGGCTATGGGTGGCACTGTGGTGTAAACCACAGAGCCTCTTGGGCTTGCCGATCAGAAGGTCGGTGGTTCAAATCTCCGCAATGGGGTGAGCTCCTGTTGCTCTGACCCAGCTCCTGCCAACCTAGCAGTTCGAAAACATGCCAGTGCAAGTAGATAAATAGTTATTGCTGTGGCGGGAAGGTAAACGGCATTTCTATGCGCTCTGGTTTCCATCATGGTGTTCTGTTGCACCAGAAGCAGTTTAGTCATGATGGTCACATGACCCAGAAAGCTGCCTGTGGAAAAACGCCAGCTCCCTCGGCCTGAAAACGAGATGAGCGTCGCAACCCCATAGTTGCTTTTGACTGAACTTAACCATCCAGGGGTCCTTTACCATTTTTCCCTTTACAGTACTTCCAATGTTGGAGGCACCATGCCTGTTGCTGGAAATGACACTCTTGCACTCAGGTCCTAGGCAAGGGACTATGGCTCAGTGGTAGAGCATCTTTCTTGCATACAAAAGCTGTCTGGTTCAATCCCTGACACTTCCAGGTAGGGCTGGGAGAGAACTGTGTTTGAAGCCCTGGAGAGTCACTGCCAGTCATGGCTTAATGGTCCAATTCATTATAAGTCATATTCTACACAATCATGTTTATGACTCTGAGCTCAGGCTCTCCAGCGGATGACCCCAAGATGTTTCTCTCTCCACTACACAATTGCTTGTCTCTTTTTTCACACAGCGTAGGGTTTCAATTTCTACCTGCAGCTCAGCTGTTCAAAGAAGCCCTGCCAGAAAGCAAGCTGGCAGCCCCCATCTTCACCACCCTCATCATTATTCTGATTTTTATTTTTAAGGATGTGAAAGAAAATGAAACCTACATCCAAAACAGCCCTGGCTTGGCACCGACAAAGCCAAGCCTCAAAAGTATGAGGTTTTGAAAAACCAAAACCACACCTGATTTTTCCATCAAACCCCTAATGTTCTTATTTTGGCATAAAAAAGCCACTAAGAGTCTGCAGGATGGAAGTAGTAATTCATCATCCATCTCCAATACATAGCAAGTCCTCTTTATGATGTCCAATTTCCTTTCAATAGTGGGATTAGTGGTTTTGTTGGCTTTGGGCACTAATCAAGATTTAAAGTTATGAAAAAAAGATGCTCTTGGGTGTTCCCATGAGCGGGGAGAAATAAAAACACTTCCCCTCCCTAAATATTTAATAATAGCTTCTCAGTGATAAAAACAAATGTGGTTACAACCTTGAATTTTATGAGTACAATGGATTTCAACTGAGTAAACCAGAATATAATTGTGGCATATGCTGGCTATGGGTGTTTTGGAAGAAAGAGACTTTTAGATGCTGATCAACTTGCCACTTTACGAGGGTCATGTTTTTCTGAGTGGATTTTCCACTCTCTCTTCAGTCTTAGCAAATGGTAAATAGCTTTTGGTCACACAGAACAAGAAGCAAGCTGAGCTGACAAGCCTCGTTTGGTTTGGTGAAGTCTCCTCTTGAAACAAGCCATTACAACACAGCCATTTGGTGGAAGGTCTGACCAGGTTGGAAGTTGTACTACCTAGGGAAGAACAAACCTGCCAATTTAAGTTTCTCACTTTTCCAGTCTTCAGCTCTCCACATTTCCACATCACTTTGCCTTAAAAAAACATGGATCCACATGTTTGCAACGTATGTAATATAACAAGAGTTCAAATGTAATTTCTCCAAATGCACACATTTTTATATACATGTTACAAAAATATGCAAGACTTTTGGCTGGGGAACTGCATTGCAAAATTCAGAGAAGTATGAATTTTGAAGAATGGCTGTGTTTTAGTTTGCACATTTTTTTCAGAATGTGCAGATCAGCTTGGCTCACTTTTAAATGTGAACTGAATCAAATTTGTTCTCCATCCCTCATACTACCTACTTCTTTCAATTCCTACTTGTTTGGTACCATACCGGTTGAATACCACGATGCCCGCCCGGCTCTTGGTGGCCGGACCTGGTTGTACTGAGATAATGCCTCTTGCTTGCCTGGATAGAAGATTGATATGTTTGTGTGTTGTGTGTAGAAATTTCTGACTTTTGCATGGGTGGAACATTGTCTATTGTGCACAGGTAAAAGAAACATTTATTGAACATACACTTAATAAACAAACACTCTTTTAGAGTTAGGTATTTTTGAGTTTGCTGTAAATTGTATTCTGTTTACCTACCTTAAATTGTACGTCTCCTAGAGGCTTTTTGCAAATAACAATAGCAACAGCAACAACAAAAGGAAGAAGAAGAAGAAGAAGAAGAAGAAGAAGAAGAAGAAGAAGAAGAAGAGGAGGAGTTTGGATTTGATATCCCGCTTTATCACTACCCGAAGGAGTCTCAAAGCGGCTAACAATCTCCTTTCCCCTCCTCCCCCACAACAGACACCCTGTGAGGTGGGTGGGACTGAGAAACTTCAAAGAAGTGTGACTAGCCCAAGGTCACCCAGCAGCTGCATGTGGAGGAGCGGAGATGCGAACCTGGTTCCCCAGATTACGAGTCTACTGCTCTTAACCACTACACCACACTGGCTCTCTGTCCTACAGTGGAATAGATTCCCTCTGGAGGTTGTGGACTTTCCTTCATTGGAGGTTTCCAAGCAGAGCTTGGATGGCCACCTGTCATGGATGCTTTAGTTGAGATTCCTGCATTGCAGGCGGTTGGACTAGGTAACCCTCTGGGTCTCTTCTAACTGTGCAATTCTATTATTCTATGACTCTGTTTCCCTGCCCACTTTTGGTTGTGGCCCCACGCACCACTGGCATGCACCCTATGAAAGATGGCTTATGAAGGAATGCAGCCCATGAGCTGAAAAACATTCCCTGTCCCTGATCAACAAACCTTTGTGGGGCAAAGGAGCAGACTCCTACCTATGGGACTGCCTCTCCTGGTATGCCCCGCGGAGAACCTTAAGGTCCACAAATAACAACATTTTGGAGATCCTGAGCCATAAGGTGGTCAGATTGGTCTCAGCTAGGGCCAGGGCCTTTTCAGTACTGGCCCCGACTTGGTGGAACGCTCTATCACAGGAGACCAGGGCCCTGCAGGATTTGACATCTTTCCGCAGGGCCTGCAAGACCTTTGGCCTTTGGGCTGGACTCAGTCTGACCCCTATGTTTTTCTTCCTTTATGGTTTTGATTTGGGCTACTTTAAAATGAGGGTGCATTTTAAAACTTTTAAATTTAAATTGTATTTTAACCCGCATTTTAATTGATTGTTTTTCTTTCTTTCTCCTGCCCACCTAGCAGTTTGAAAGCACATCAAAGTGCAAGTAGATAAATAGGGACTGCTCCGGCGGGAAGGTAAACGGCGTTTCCGGGCGCTGCTCTGGTTCGCCAGAAGCAGCTTTGTCATGCTGGCCACATGACCCGGAAGCTGTCTGTGGACAAACGCCGGCTCCCTCGGCCTATAGAGCGAGATGAGCGCCGCAACCCCAGAGTCGGACACGACTGGACCTGATGGTCAGGGGCCCCTTTACCTTTACCTTTTTCTTTCTTTTATGTTTTATTGTAATTTTACTGGTGTTAGCTGCCCTGAGCCCGGTTTTTGACTGGGGAGGGCGGGGTATAAATAAATTATTATTATTATTATTATTATTATTATTATTATTATTATTATTATTACGGGCTGGGTGCCAGTGGGCTGTTTAGCACTGAGCAAACCTGAGATGCAGATTGAGGTAGACAAGAGGAAAGCAAAGTGGGTGAAGGCTGGAGTGGTGTGCCTAGTTTTGGATTCTTTTCCAACGTTAGAGAGCCAGAGCAGTGACAATACTTTGGCCTGGCTTTCTAGCAGTCCCAGTAACCTTATATTATTTTACATGTGTCTCTGCCCCCCCCTCCAACGCATATGTATAGAGTCGCCTTCAGTACTTGGCTTGCATTTCAGTTGCTAGCAGCAAGCCAGGATTTCTCTTTAAAATAATAATAATTGGTTCAGTCTTTCTGGTAGGCCTGTATCTACCAGGACATTTGGCTAACAAGCAAAGAGTATGTCTCCAATTAAATGAAGCTACTTTTCTCCACTGTGGTTGGTAGGGATGAGAAAGTAAGTTGATACAAAATACAGTACGTAAGACCCAAGAGAGAACATGGACTTAAACTTTTCTTTTTAAAACTAGTGAGTGATTCAGAGCCAAAGAAAAAAGAACAACCCAAGGAGCCAAAAACATTTGAGGAGGTTTCTTCAAATTTGGGCTGCCAGATCCCATCAGCTAATTGGGTTGTCAGGAGTATCTCTTGTCTTGCTGCACAGATGAACATTTCTGCCTATAGCAGCGAGATCAAATTTCTGCTGTTGCATGGGGACAGGCTGTGATCCAGCGAAGGTGGCTTGTTTGCTGGCTGTGCAAATGCAATAATAATAATAATAATAATAATAATACATTATTATTTATTATTTATACCCCGCCCATCCGGCTGAGTCTCCCCAGCCACTATGGGCAGCTCCCAATTGAATATTAAAACAACCCTGTTTCTTCGGAAAATAAGACATACCCATAAAATAATCCATAGCAGGATTTCTAAGCATTTGCGCATTATAAGCTATACCCCGAAAATAAGACATAGTGATAGGCACAGTTCTGGAGGGCGCCAAGGAAGAGCCTAGGCTGGGCACGTAATTAAAAAAAAAAAGACATCCCCTGAAAATAAGCCACCGTGGTTTTTTTTGAGGAAAAATAAATTTAAGACGGTGTCTTATTTTTGGAGAAACACGGAACACAACATTAAATATTAGAAGCTTCCCTAAACAGGGCTGCCTTCAGATGTCTTTAAAATTAGGATAGCTGCTTATTTCCTTGACATCTGGTGGAAGGGCGTTCCACAGGGCGGGTGCAATGGAGGGAGCAAGCAGGGAGTCTCACTTGCAGGCACTTGGAAAAGCTCTCTTCCTAATTCTTAATTAAAGCTGATTTTTGTAGTCCCATTCCAGCCGATGCAGTTGTGAAAATTATCAACTGGAAGAAGTAAACAGATGACGGTCAATTTCATGGCTTCTGGAAATTAGGACAAGAGCTATCACAGGGGAATCTATGTCCCTCTGCATGCTGTTGAGCTACTACTCCAATCATTGGCCATGTTGGCTGGGGCTGATGCTGTCCAGCTGCATCTGGAAAACCACAGGTTCCCCACCTCCGGATTGTTGTTGTTGTTGTTTAGTCGTTTTGTCATGTCTGACTCTTCGTGACCCCATGGACCATAGCACGCCAGGCACTCCTGTCTTCCACTGCCTCCCACAGCTTGGTTAAACTCATGTTCGTAGCTTCGAGAACACTGTCCAAACATCTCATCCTCTGTCGTCCCCTTCTCCTTGTGCCCTCCATATTTCCCAACATCAGGGTCTTTTCCAGGGAGTCTTCTCTTCTCATGAGGTGGCCAAAGTATTGGAGCCTCAGATTCAGGACATGTCCTTCCAGTGAGCACTCAGGGCTGATTTCCTTCAGAATGGATAGGTTTGATCTTCTTGCAGTCCATGGGACTCTCAAGAGTCTTCTCCAGCACCATAATTCAAAAGCATCAATTCTTCGGCGATCAGCCTTCTTTATGGTCCAGCTCTCACTTCCATACATCACTACTGGGAAAATCATAGCTTTAACTATACGGACCTTTGTCGGCAAGGTGATGTCTCTGCTTTTTAAGATGTCTAGGTTTGTCATTGCTTTTCTCCCAAGAAGCAGGCGTCTTTTAATTTCGTGACTGCTGTCACCATCTGCAGTGATCATGGAACCCAAGAAAGTAAAATCTCTCGCTGCCTCCATTTCTTCCCCTTCTATTTGCCAGGAGGTGATGGGACCAGTGGCCATGATCTTAGTTTTTTTTATTTTAGTTCCCCCCACCCCCTTAAACCTCCGGATTAAGGGAAAGCAATGCCACTGCAGTCCTATATGGTTCTAGTCTGGAAGCAGCTGAGAACAGGTAGCTCAGAGAATGCCACAATCCAAGGAGAAATTTGGAAGAGGAGAGCATTAGGAGCACCTTTGAGCATCATGGAGGGTCAATAACATAGCTTGTGGTATGTGTCTGGTGACCACAACAGTTTCTCTGGTTTGCAAATATGCTAGTGGACCCAAAAAGGTTGGGGACTTCTGCTTAGCGTTTTGCACCTGGCTACTGGCCACTTGCAACCAAGTGAAGATGCCTGGGTGCCAGGATGATGTCTGACCTCTCCACCATCTGGAGGTGCATGCCTGGGGATCCTTGGATCTTGACTGTTTTCACACACTAGCAACACATTCTGTAGAATCCTATCAATTATATTTTATCTGCACCGTCAGAATGTATTTCAGGAACCAAAAAGTCGTATTCAAAAATACTGCTTCCGAGCTGTCTGGCCTAAAAATGGCAACTAGGCATTCTGTTTTGGTGACTGTAACCCTGGTTTGAGGAGCCACTTGGCGCCTAGCATATATATATGAGTTTCTAACACTGCCACTACTCAAGTTCCCTGATTCCCACCCCCCTTTTAAATCAATCTGCTACAGGCTTTCTTCTAGAACTGGTAGACAAATAGCAGCAGAAATGGTTGCGCCTGGATTCATGTTTCCAAAGGGCCTAGTTGCTTATCAGCTCTCTCCTTCCAGCAAAAGCAAAGGGGGAATGACAGTATGCCCTCACCCAAGCCAATGACTCTAAGACCCCATAGAGAGATGGCAAACTATGTGGGGAAGAGGTAATTCTGAGCCAGGGGCTAAAGGGTTATGGGGAATGGATTAAGCTTCTCATGCTCCCCACTGCATTCAAACTTGCAACCTTCCAAGGTTGCTTTTCTTTTTTCTTTTTAAACTGTCAGGAATTTATTACATATGTCTACCATCTAAGCATCCCTAAAATTTAAGATGGTTTCAGTGACAAGCAAAAGAAAAAGGAGTATAGGGCATTCAAAGGCAAGAGCTTGGACAAATGTACGGCCATAGCCACAGAATCCTTTGACTGCCCATTTGGCGTCATTTGTTGTGGAAGTTCATTTGAGTTCAAGGAGGGATGTGGTAATGGACAAAAGAGCAAGGCTGGAACCAGAAAGTGAGAGAGAATTTGCAGTTCACCCTGCCTTGTTTTGTCAGCAAGCGCTCGCTCTCTCTCTCTCTCTCTCTCTCTCTCTCTCTCTCTCTCTCTCTCTCTCTCTCTGTTGTTCATTCAAAGGCCACCCTTTTCCATCCTGTTTTATGCTGTGGTAGCTTGTGCACAACAAAACAATCACTTTCAAGTGTATACAGGTGAACATTTTTTGGGGGTGGGGGACTTTTAACAGGAAGAATTTGTTCTAGATTATGTTTTAATTCCCCCTGTCCACATTTAACAACAGGTGTTGCAGGAAGATGCAATTTTAAAAAGACTTGGCATCAACACAGTTTGGCATAAGCACACAAGAATTTCCACCTCTCTCTTATTGTAGGCACGTGGCTGTTCATGGAAACAGTGCAGCAGAACCACCCCTCTTCTTATGCCCCCACCCAATCTTCTTTCTCTGGGCACAATATCTAGCATTACAAATTGGGGAGGGCAGCACAGTGCTAGGTGAGTAGCAGCAAAGAGCCGTAGTTCAGTGATCTGAGCATCTGCTACTCATTCAGAAGGCCCTAGATCCAGTCCCTGGCATCTCCAGGCAGGGCTGGGAGAAACCTCAGTCTGAAACCTTGGAGAGCTGCTGGCAGTCAGTGTAGACATTACTGAGCTAGATGGACCAATGGTTTGACTCGGTATAGGCCAGCTTCCTATGTTCCTGGGGGTCAGCCCTGGACGCTTCTGTGGGAAGTGGGGATATATTCACCAATTGAAGGCTGCAGCCCTAAGCTCATTTTCTAGGGGTGTGTGTGGATCTAATGATACTTCTGAGGAAAAGCACACTCTTGCCCATGTGAATGGGAATTCCTAGATTTTTTAAAATAAGGGTTAGCGGTATATCATCATATTAAGCACTATGTGGAACCACCAGTTTTCAATGAGGACCAGGCATCCCCAAACTGCGGCCCTCCAGATGTTGTTGGCCTACAACTCCCATGATCCCTAGCTAACAGGACCAGTGGTTGGGGAAGATGGGAATTGTAGTCCAAAACATCTGGAGGGCCAAAGTTTGGGGATGCCTGACTTAAACTGATTAAAACAGGCATGAGGAACCTTGGGCACTCCAAAGGTTACTAGACTACAGCGCTCTTCCTCCCTGATCGTCAACCTTACTGGTTCAAGCTGATGGGAGTTGGAGTCCAACAGTATCTGGAGATCCACAGGTTCCTCACCCTTGGATGAGGAAAGCAGTGCCTCTGGCACACTAAATCTAACATGGAAGCAACCGAATCCAGGTAGCTCAGAACTCCAGAATCCAGGAAGAAATTGGGAAGCATCACAACCCTTATGTAGAGTTCTATTTTTCTGGAGTCGTGTAAGCCGTTCTCTCTATAGCAGCCTTCCCTAAGCTGGTGACCCCCCCGCCCCAGATACAGTGGTGCCTCGCTTAACAAATGCCCTGCTTAATGAAATTTCCGCTTAACGAAAGGTTTTTTTTTTCTAGTGGAAAATTCGTCTAGCGAATCGCGGTTTCCCATAGGAATGCATTGAAATTCAATTAATGCGTTCCTATGGGCAAAAAATAAATAAAAAATTCAATCCATTCCTATGGGATTCGCTAGATGAATTTTTCGTTATAAGAAAAGACCCGTGGAACGAATTAAATTCGTCTAGCGAGGCACCACTGTATTGTTAGGCTACAACTCCCATCATCCAAGCCCATTGTCTGTGCTGGTTGGGAAAGGTACTCCATTGAATAATGGATATGAGAGAACAGCTCCCTGGTGGCTTCAAAAACTAGGAGACTTCCACAAACATTCCTGGTAGAATACTCAAAGAACCTTGAGGTGATTTGCGAATATTCGCCAGGGATACTGTCAAATGGCCTCGGTCCAGTATACCTGAAGGAGCGTCTCCACCCCCATCGTTCTGCCCGGACACTGAGGTCCAGTACCGAGGGCCGTCTGGTGGATCCCTCATTGCGAGAAGCCAAGTTGCAGGGAACCAGGCCGAGGGCCTTCTCGGTGGTGGCGTCCGCCCTGTGGAACGCCCTCCCATCAGATGTCAAAGAGAAAAACAGCTACCAGGTTTTTAGAATACATCTGAAGGCAGCCCTGTTTAGGGAGGCTTTTAATGTTTAATAGATTATTTTATTTCATTTTTCTGTTGGAAGCCGCCCAGAGTGGCTGGGGAAACCCAGCCAGATGGACGGGGTATAAATAAATAAATTATTATTATTATTATTATTATTATTATTATCAAAGCCTCAGGTGGTTTTTGTAGGCTCTCTCGTCCTCTGCTACTAGTACCCCTTTCACAAGGGTAAGGATGTTTTCTTTCCTTTTCTTGTTGTTATGGCAGGGAGAGCCTGAGCCTGAGTCAGCTGAGTTTGGGTCTCACAAACGACTAAAAATGGGTTGCCACTTTGGGGGCATGGGCATGGTGTATTTATTTATATGTCTGAACCTCCCCTTTTTAATACTTGTCCTATCCTTAGTAAATTATGAAGATGATGGTGATGATAATACACGTTAAATAAAGGACAATTTGAAATGGATATTTATTTGCACTACGTGGTGTTTTTTTTTTAAAGGCAGGAAAAGAAGATAGGCAAAATGCGGAGAACTATTTCTATTTAAATCCAAAACACGCATAATTTCTTTTCTTTTTTGCCTCCCCCCATTTTTGACAGCAGAAAAATGAACCCCATGAAAAAATCTCCCATGAGGGGGAAAACATTTTTACGATCCCAATGATTTCTTCATTATGCTGCATTCCTAGTCATCTTAAACCTAAAAATTAATAAAAACAACCTTTTCAGAAGAACTTTTCACCCCTATAATTGACCTTTCATTTTCTCTTCTAAACCTTCCCTATTCGTTTTGTTGGCTTCTAAGTATTGTTTGGGGATTAAAAGCAGTAAATTCTCAAAATAATTGCTCCCAGTTTGTTGTGTTGTATTTTATTTATACCCCCTCAATGTAAGTTTATGTTAAATATGTACTCTGTTAGATTTTAGTTGCAGCCTGGAATCTCTGGGTGCAATCCATCAGGAATGTCTCCAGTACAATGCTCACTGAAATGTGAGGGACTTGTGCAAGGGCACAGCTAAGGTATTGTGTTACTCCCATTCATTTCATTGAAGTATGCTCAGAAGGACATTATGTCAGGGGTGGGGAACCTCTGTGGCCATCTGTATGCTGTTGGACTCCAACTCCCATAAGTCCCCATCAGCATGGTCAGTGATCAGGGATGATGGGAGCTGTAGTTCAGCATCATTTGGAGGGTCAAAAATTGTTCATGCCTGCTGAGCTATAGAATCTTATACTGACTTACCTGGAAGTGAATCCCATAGAACTCCGGCTGCAATTCTAACTGCAATCCTAATTGATTGAATTCAGTCAGACTTACCTCTGGATAGACAGGGTTTGTATTGTGCTGTTAATTGCTAAAAAAAAAGGGTAGACGTGTAGGACTGCACTTTGAATGGTTAATGGTTACATTCTTTGATAAAAGAGTCATACTGTGTGTGTGTGTGTGTGTGTGTGTGTGTGTGCGCGTGTGTGTCTGGTGCCTTCACCATAGACTCAGATTAGACTGGATGCAGAACAAATTTTTTGTGGAGCCCCCCCCCCCAAACTGCGTTGTTCCAAAATTTAGTTTCCATTAGTGTACGCAACTTCTTTTTTTGTTCCATCCGGGTTCGGAATTTGCAAACACCACAAGAAATATTGTTCTTGTGGAACTTCCAGGCCAAACAGAAGCAGGAAGTATTAGAAATCTTCCAATAAATTGTTATTTTACGTGAGATTTCCATCTCCCATTTTGTAAGTCCAAGTTGTTTGCATAAGCATCCCAGTTTTTGTGTGCAGATCTGAACCAAACTTTTCAACTTATAAAAGAGCAGCCGGAGGAGGAGAAAGGGTAGTCAGGTCGCCGCAAAGCCATGGAGACCGTGAGTTCCACATGGCTGTGGCGCCTTCGGGATACCATAGCCCCTCCTCGGTAAGTTTATAGGCAGCCCTTAATCAGTACGAAAGGTCACATGGATATAGCTAATGAAAACCAGGGCTCAAAACAGCATTTTTAATTGCTCACCGTGGTCCATTTTCAACATTCCTTTTAACTACTAAAACGATCCTGCTTTTAGCTTAAAGGACATTTCAAAAGAAAAAGCAGAGAACGGTTAGAACACAGTTCATGTCTATTTTAATCCATGGTGAAGTTTATAGAAATGAGCCAACGTTATGTATCCCGAGAAGCTGTAACGCAATAGTAGGTGCTAAATAAACTGCTTTTGCTTATGTGGAGGTCTCTTGCCATTGTAGCCTCAAATCTCGTTCTCTTGGTCGGTCCAAGCGCATAAGATAGCGGGAGCTATTTTAACTGCAGCTGCCACCACCTGGTGTTTAGCTACATGGGTGCACATAAGCAAACATGGAGCCTCTGTTTCTGAAAGCTTGAAACAAACAGGCGGAATAGAGAAAGACTTTGTTAGGGCCTGAGCCACATGTGTCTGCCCTTGTCTGAGTTCTAGGTTCTCCTACGTTAGGGTGGGGAACACCTGTGGGTCATGCCCCCATCTCCCCAGGCCAGGCACCCCACTGACCTTGCTATGTACCCTGGGTGTTTTCACCCAGTTGGAATATGTCATTGAATTCCTATGCCTCTTGCTTGCCTGTGGAAGATAGTGACGGGGGTGAGAGTCTGTGTAGAAACTAGCCTACAAAGGCAAAATTTGCATTTGTTGTGCCTCTCACTTTTGCATCTGGCTCTGTACGTCATTGGTGTGTGGCCACAGGAAAGTTCATGTTCCCTTTCAATGTTGTTCCAGGGCTGAAAAGGATTACTCTCCCCTGTCCTAAGTTGATTAGGGCATGGAGATCCACCCAAGGAAGCTAAGTAATCTAGGTGCTCCTTTTCATACGGCATGGCGTCAAATCTTAATTGCCATGGATAAACACCATAAATAAAGGAGTTTAAAAATAAACAGAACGCATCATGGTCTGAACATCAAATAGGAAAACAAAGAACCTGACTCTTCATAAAAGGGGCTGCCAAACAGAGCTATAAAATGTGCAAGCAGCATACATAATGTTCTGTTTCTGACATGGACAGAACAGAAATTGAGCATGACTGGTGTATCAACTTGATCCAGATGCTCAAAGTCTGAGAATGGCTGGGGAAGGAAGCAGATTGGTTAGGCCAATTTTTTTTTCCTGTCCACCTAAACTAGCCCTAGCTGGGCTTGTGTTCAGGGTGTTCACCTCTCTTTGGGAGCTAGAAATAGAATAGGGAGAGAGACTGACAAGAACGAAGGGTGTGGATTACTTTATTTACTTACTTATTGCTTTATTGCCAAGACACCCAAGGTGGATTACAATTTTAAAATACAGTCGTACCTTGGAAGTCGAACGGAATCCGTTGCGGAAGTCTGTTTGACTTCCAAAACATTCGGAAACCAAAGCGCGGCTTCTGATTGGTTGCAGGAAGCTCCTGCAGCCAATCAGAAGCCGTGGAAGCCCTGTTGAACATTTGGGTTCCAAAGAAAGTTTGCAAACCGGAACACTCACTTCCGGGTTTGCGGCATTCGGTACCAAGGCGTTCGAGATACAAGGTATGACTGTACTGAAACAGATAAACATTATAAAATGTAGAGTGACAGAGTCCTCTCAGATTGACTGGAACTAAGAACCACAAGTTCCATGTTCTGGCCTCCCTTGCTTCTGCCTACCCTCAGGTCACAATGGTCTTTCTTAAGCAGACGGGGAAGCAGCTGCCCCTGCAGGTCTCTCTCAAGCCATTGGTTGCTCTTATTGAGAATTGATGGCCTCAACTTCCTGGTTTCTGCCCTCCCTCCAGCAGACAGGCGCTAAATAGCTCAATGGAAGGGAGGGGCCTACCCCAACAGTTCTCTCAGACCATTGATGGTTCAGTCAGGATGTGGTGGTTGGTGCTCCCTGGCATTGATTAGACCTTGGTCTTCCTCAATTAGTTAGGGTCAGTATCTGATCCAGATTTTGGGCAGCCCTTGGGCAATTCAGTCTCCCGAGGCTCACATACCCTCCAACATTTCTCCAATGAAAATAGGGACATTCTAAGGAAAAGTGGGACATTCCAGGATCAAATCAGAAACCGGGACGACCTCTAAATCAGGGACGTCCCTGGAAAATAGGGACACTTTCCTTCCCTCAATGAGTTGGCTGAAGGGAGTCCAAAACTTCTGGAGGGCACCAAGTTGGGGAAGGTTGATTTCTGAGTATTGAGTGGAAAAACCCTCGACTTCCTTATTATGAAACAAACGTGCTCTTAATGTCTCAGGCTTGAGAAGCACTTTCTTTATTGAAAGAAAGGGAAAACAATCAGTTTAAGGTTTCAGCATTGGCCAGTGATGATGTCTCTGGAAATGATGGTTTATGGCTCAGCCTCATATTACCGTGGTGAAACCTCTTGATGGGAATGAAATAAGCCAGTGTTACCACTATGTGTTTTGCAAATATCCTCAAAGTGCATTTACGTGATAGAACAGAGTGACTTGAAATGCAAAAGCCAAGCTGGAATTTCTTGCTTAATTTTAAAATCTCCTGCTTTTGAGGGTTTAAAATTACACCCCTTGCAATATTTTCATATTGTTATTGTGTGGGTCTGAGGCATGAAAGCTCGTTTCATTTTTAGGTAATTTATAGGCTGATAACATTTTTATCCTGTGTCATAAAGGGAAAATGCTGGGTTCAGAATCAGAGCAGCAAATTATGGAATAATGAAAACTTCCATCACATCAGCACCTTGACCCAGAGGCAAAAGGCCCCTTCACACTCAGTGATATGGGAAACACTTTTTGGTGCTTGTGTGTGTGTGTGTGTACAAAGCAACTATATGAGCTGGGCAATCTGCATGCATCTCCCTCATCTAATTGCTGTCCAGTTTAGAGGGAAGACAGTGATTGGGTGGAAAAGATCTATGTGACTGGTGTCACATTGCCTATTGGATGGGTATATCCATGTGATGATCACAACATTGATCTGCTATCCACTCTCATACCACAACCACATGGAATTGTGCTCTTAGAATGTGTGTGTCTCCAGCACTACAGAAGCAGACATGTACGAACGAGGCCCGTTCTCTATTTAAATTGGACAACTCTTTTCTGGAGGTATGTCTACAACACTAAATAGGCCGCTTTCGAAAAACTGCCCATTTTTAACGTGCGGCTTATATTTGGGGGTGGCTTACATTCGGGCCAATACAGTAAGAGGAGATATGGTAGAGATGCATAGAATTATGCATAGCTTGGGGAACGTGGACAGAGAAAAGTTTTTCTTTCTGCCTCAGAAAGAAAAGATGGAAAATAATCAAGCTTGGTACGAAGCTCAGCAACATCTTGCTCATTTGCTTACTAAGAGAACCAGCCAATTTTCATACAGTCTTGATTAATAATGCCCCCCCCCCAACAACAGCAACAGCAACATTAATGACAGTATTTTGAAGCCCTGGAGAAATGATGATTTATTTTTGTTATGCTAACTACTCTGTTTGCTGCCATTGTTTTGGAATTACCATCAGATCAGATTTGGTGAAATGTATATTCCATTGAACTCTGTTTTATTGAGGTGATGATGGTAGCTATTAACAGCCATTGTTGTTTCTTATCCTGTCTCTTTAATCTATATAGCTCTCCATTACATGATTATTTTGTGTGTGGTTAAGGCAGCAATACTTAATAGTAGTAGCTTTATAAATACAAAAGCAAAGGGATTCTGAATGTAACATACTTATATATATATATAAAAATGCTTACTTTAAATGAGTGATTTATTGATTTTATTTCCCTCTTGTGTTTTCAATACACTTTCTTAAGTTTTAGGTTACACTATAGTGCTAATCCATGAAGTAATGGATTCCCACCACCCCCGCCCTAGAACAGGAAATAAAGCAAGCTTTACCACCCCTTTTAGCAATTTTGTTGCATTCTCTCTCTCTCTCTCTCTGTCTGTGTGTGTCTCGTCTCCTTCAGTCTCTCCAGGTGTTTTTGAATTCCCATCAGCCCCCACCAGCATGGTCAGTGGTCAGAGATTCTGGGCGCTGTAGACAAACAACACTTGGAGACCAACAGGTTCCACATTCCTGATTTAGGTGGTCCTTTATTGCAGTAAAAGCAACTTCTTAGATCCTTGCCAGTCTTTTATGTCACGTCCAATATACTGCAAAGGGAGGATTTGGTGCGGCTGCGTACCATTTGATATAAAAAAAGTTGTTGCTTTTAAAGGCAGCATTTGGAAAGTGGTCTTGATGATCTGTATGCAAGTGCTCTTATTGGGTGCATGTGTGTATGCTTGCAGCTTCTAATTAAATAACTTATATATAAGTGGATAGATAGATAGATGATTAATACTGTAATGCATCTTTTACATGTCTCTTCTGAAAACAAAATTCAGGAAATATAGCTAAGAATCTGGAAAGCCAAACACCACCCTTTAAAAGTTGATACTAACGTGATTGTCATCTGCATCACATGTTCAAAAAAGGTTAGGCTGATCTCCAGCCATGTGATTGCCGTTTATCACCCTGAGGACAAAGGTTAAGCCCTTTCTTTCTTTCTTTTTCATATGTGTGAGGTTCGTTCCCTGGTCCCCATACTTTCCTGAAAAATTCCTGAAGATTGTACTGTGAATAGTTTTAATAATCCATTGTGGGCTTCTGTGATGAAAGATTCTGATAGTTGTGCTACACGAGAAAGCAACAAACCACAGCTCCCCTTCTCTGGCAGGGGACCAGCATATTGATTCTCATCCCACAGCAGGCTTGGCGAGGTACAAATTCTTTCACTCACATCGGGCTGTGGTTAGCATAACATTTCTCCATTTGAAAGCATCCTTTAAAGTCCTCATCCAAATAGCAATTTCAGCTGGCAAGTGATTTTATGTAATAGCTGAACTGTTGCAGCTCTCTCAGATATTTTATTGAGTACAGGGCAAACAAATTGTCCCTGAAGCTTATCTGTTCCAAATGAGAACTTCACATGAAACTTTATTTAAAGTATCGGATTATGTTTTGAAATGTCATTTCTCAGCAAACATTGATTTATGTACAGAACCTTATTTTTTTTCAATCATTAAGGAAATATGCATTTTTGGAATGTTAAAAGCATTTTTGTCAAGTAGAGATCACTAGTAATGATCATTGTTATTAGCTTAGTTTTAAAAAGGCACGCTCCCCAGATCATGAATGAATGCAGTTTTGTAGCAGTAATTGAGCTGGAGGGATCCAGAGATGTCCTAGTAGAAATTCTGGCAGTTGTACTGTTCCATGAACCGCCAGGCAAGAGCAAGTGGAAGGTCTTGTTGGATGTTCTGGAAGGGATTTTAATAGTGCATTGTGGCTAGCACACATGTTGGGCACGCAATGGTACAATGCCTTGCAGATATGGAAGAACATACCCCTGTGTTTTAGTTTTTTCTTATACAAGGATCTTGTGCCAAGACAGAAGAAAGCTCTTCTACATGCAAAAGAGGCAAGGGTGCTCATGGAAAAGCGACTCTGCATCCAATTAAATATTTATGGGTGCTAAGAAGCCTATAAAGTTGAGACAGGCTTTATATTTATTTCCTTTGCTTACTAGTAATGGGTTTTGCATTCAATAGGAGTGCGTACCCCAAATTTGCCCTTGTATCTGTACCTGCGCATATTAAAATGCTGATTGGTTTCTAAGCTGCTCCATGCTCTCTGTCATTTTTGTGCTAAAATAAAGCAGTGTTTCCCATTCTCTATATAACAGGGAAATTAAAAACAGCTATAACTTCCCCCCATTTGGCCAAAGTGGATCAAATTTATAGGCACAGAAGCCCCTTCAGAGTAGATTAAGTCTAACAAACGGCAGACAAATTGGTGCAGTAGCTTTCTGTGGGAAAAGTAAAAGCTATTCACTTTCCTGCATAATCCCTATTAGGGCAGTGCCTTTATTAGGCCAACTAAAACTACCAAATCCATTAGCGTTGTAATTTCAAAGAGCAGAGTTTGCTTCTTGATGTTTCTTAGCCTAAAATAGTTAAAAGGTGTCTAAGCAGCGTGCTGCCTGCTCCAGCGTTGTTCTGAGGAAGGGGCTTCTTCCTCAACTTGAGGCATTCTTGGTGAAGTGGTCCAGAGCGAGGCAGAGAGGAGGGGGAGATGGAGATGGAGAGACAACTCATGCTGCCATTGCATTAGGGGTAGAAAAACAATTAAAAAGTGAGTGTGGGTGGCAGTGTGGGGAGAGAAGGTGAATGTGATGGCTGCTGCCGCTGCCTCAAGATATACAATCTTTTTCGCTTGCCCCTGCATGTGACTTAACTAGCCATAGGGTTCAGTCTTGTTGGCCTTTTACAGAACATTTTAGAGGAGCACGTACATTTTAAGAATGGTAACCGTTTCACAACAAATATGTACTTATGGTGCAAATTAGCCATGCTTTTTAGATGAGAATATATTTTATGCATTAAAAACACATCCCACAATTGTTCATTTCTGTTCACTAGAAATTTATGTTCCAAGTTAGTGGTTGTGTCTGACCTATGGTTTGTGGTATAAATAGCTTAAGCAATTCATTGATTTAGTTCATTGACTCTGAAGATGTCATCTATGGTTTATACCAGGTTTGAATAGTTCCTGTAGCACCACTTCTAGTACAGGTAAAAGTGTAAAAGCCTATACACCCCCAGAGCCACAAATGCACAAATATACGGGTACTTAGAATAATTTGCCAGCATTTCTCACGTACTGCATTTCATTGAATTGTTAGATTTTTTTTCAATTGGATAATTCTCCTGGTTATTCCCCCCCCACTTGATTTACAGAGCATTGTATAGCCTTTTCCATGACAATTTATATTTTAGAAACACAAGACAGAGGGGAGACTTAATGTTATGTGAAAGGATTTTCCTAGAGTAACTGTTTCAGCCGCTTTCTCCGACTGAACGAATAACTTTGATCTTTCAACTGTGAGAAGTAAACTGGGTGTGACCTTCCGTCATCAGCTAATCATCTCCCTTAATGACATCTGTTAACTTTGTTCTGATATTAGATCATGCTCTTTCTTTGTACTGTCAACATTTTTCATCCAAGGTCTAATTATTTCACTTTACGTGTATAGGGATATCATGGGAGTCACTTGTGCCCAGTATGAAGTTCATCTTTTTTGCATATCAAATTTCTAAAACTGATTGCAGCATTTTCAATGTTTTCTCACAGCATTACCGCACTAATCTTTGTGTGTGTGTGTGTGTGTGTGTGTGTGGAAATAACACACACTTTAAAGTTAAATATAATATGTTGCTTAGTACAGGTCACAGCCATCTCTTGTTCGTCACCACTTTTTCTGCTTAAACTATTCCATTTCCCAGGTAATTGTGCTTTATCAAAGGATAGTTTTTACACTCAAGATGATAAATAAGCCAGGCAGTATTTTAGGACAGTGATTTTCACATGACGTCATTTCGAAGGGACAGATCATGTCTTTATTGTGAGGGTTGGCTCTGTACTGCAGACAGTTTGGGGGCCCCAGAGCTACCAAGACTGCTCAAGGATGCTCTAGTCTAACTCTATGACAGCCTTCCCTGTCCTCCTGATGTTTTGGTCCACTTGCCATGCTGGCTGGGGTTCCAGAAAACATCTGGAAGGCACCAGCTTGGGGGAGGCTGTTCTGTAATAATGTGGGCATCACCTATCAGTAAGAACTTCTCAGATGCTATGGATCTCATATGGCATGAAGAGAAGAAGAAGAAGAGTTTATATCACTACCCGAAGGACTCTCAAAGCGGCTCACAATCTCCTTTCCCCTCCTCCTCCACAACAGACACCCTGTGAGGTGGGTGGGGCTGAGAGACTTCAGAGAAGTGTGACTAGCCCAAGGTCACCCAGCAGCTGCATGGGGAGGAGCAGAGACGCGAACCCGGTTCCCCAGATTACGAGTCTACCGCTCTTAACCACTGCACCACACTGGCTCTCATGAGGCCATCAAGTTGAGAAGGAGGCTGCGGAATGAATTGCTTTCCTGAAAGGTCCCCCTGAGTGGCAGAGTGGTGGTGGGCCTTTGCTTTTTCAGAATCATATGCCCACCAGGAATGGGGAGGAAAAAAAGAATTGCAACTCCCATCATCTCTGTCACAGCTACACGTTCACAAGGGAGTCTCTGGGGTGTAGTGGTTAGAATCTCAGACGAGGACTGGGAAGACACCTGTTTGAATTCCTACTCAGCTGTGAAGATCATTGGGTAAGCTTGGGCCACTTGCTATCTCTCAGTCTAACCGACCTCACAAGGTTGATATATGGTGACCAAGTGCCTTCTTTCCCCAATTTAAAGGCATTCCTAGGAAGATGCCCATTTTCTCTATGTCCAGTATTCGACATCCTGGTTGATATCTCTTAAATTCTCTCTTTACTGAATGCCTTAGCGTTGCATGTATTGAAACCTCAATGCCCGGCCCCTGGAAAAGGCAGTGATGCTGTTGGACATTGTGTGGGAAAAGAAATGGCTGCCTCTGCATAATTGAATAGAGGTAGTTGGTTGAAGGGAAATGGATTTTGGAGCAGGATCTGGATCATCTGTGAGGTAAATTAACTTTGTAAATTAATTGAACAAGAAGCAGGGTCACCCAAGGCTGTAAGGTCAAAGGGAAGGAGCTAGACAAAGAATGATCCAAGAAGTCCCCAATGGCAGACCAGGCGGATGATAACAAGCGGTATGTTACATCGGCTGTGAAGGCGGATGAAGGCTGCAGCAGATAGGAATCTACCGGTTTGTCGTGACTACTTCATGCCATCGGAACAGAGCCCTACTGCGAAGACTGTGAGTTGGTCAGCGTGCACTGATCTACTACACATATAAAACAAAATCACGCACAGGCGTCTTCCAAAAACCCCAAAAGTCCCATGGCGATCGGCAAATGGTAACAGGGGCAGGATCGTGAAATCTGGAAGCCCCTAGTCATGAACTGGCCACAATGATTTTATTATTTTATTATTATTATTTATTAATAATAATATTATGTTTTATTTATTTACTTACTTACTTATTTATATATATATATATGTATTTTAAATTAATTATTACTTATTATTTATTTGTCTTTATTATTATTCTTTATTATTTTAACTATTTTAGTATTTATTAATATTTGCTTAAGTGCAGCTAAACCCTGCCCCCGAGCCACCCCTATTGGCTGGCTGCGGGAGGTGCGGCGCGGCAGTAGGGGCAGCTAAGGCAAGGGGCTGAAACGCCCCCTTGCCGATGCGGGAGCCGGCTCCCGCTCACAACTCCTCCCCTCTGGAAGGAGGAGAGGCTTTCGCAAACCGGAACAGTCACTGCCGGGGTTGCAGAGTTCGGGAGCCAAAACGTTTGAGAACTAAGCTGTTCGAAAACCAAGGTACGACTGTAACTCCCTTTTCCAACAAGACTTTTAAGTGGAGGTTTTTTTTTTATCCCAGCCCATATTTGGATTGGGTTGGATGTATAACCCCATAATACTTTTTTTTTAATGTAAATTTGCTTTAAATTTTTTAATATATGAAACTGGCTTATATATGTTTCTGTTGATTTTTAAACGGTTTTCAATTTTCAATTGCTTTGAAATGTTTCATAGAAAGCAATTCGTAAGTGAAAGGAAGTAAACAAATTCCCCCCCTCTCTCTATGTCATTTGGCCATAAGCAGCTGATATTTTTTAAAAAACAATATCCTGTATAGATCCTGATAAATACAATAAATGTAGGCTATCCTGAGCACCTTGTAGGAAAAGGTGGGCTATAAATGTAATAAATATATAACTCCCTGGATCAGGGCAACGGACCACAGTCCTGCGTACAGTAACACATGTCAAAACAGCTTACATCAACTGGGTTGTTGTTTTTGATGCTCTGGTTTCTCCTCTCTTTTCGGTCTTTTAATGAATTCCAGCAGCCCTCCCAAGCAATTTAAGGGAAATGCAAGGATCTTAGTGGTGTGCTAGCACAGTAGAGTAATGGCTGTTAAAGATACAAGCTGAGGGAGTACTTGGAAAACAAATGACCATTTCGCCAGTGAAGCAAAGCAAACAATCCAGATCTCCTCAGTTTTCATTCTTGGGCTCCACGCCATATGTGTAGGGTTGCTCCACATGGTGGTTTTTTTTATATAATGTCCACGGGATGGCTTTTCATCACCGCAAGGTTGTTCTGGCTTGGAGTCAGCTGTCAGGGACATATGCACTTGCTCTGTGTTAACTGCTGCTCTCTTTTCACACTTTCTCTGAAATAAGAAAGAGCATAACGTAAATATCAGTACTGTACATTCAAGTTGGCACCAGCTTTCTGTAGGCGGCAAAATTAACCCAAGAAATAATTATTCGGGATTTCACTTAGCCTCCAAACAGGCGCTCTGCTTAACTTCCCCGTCTTTTTTGTGAACAGCTTAAAAACAACAGTAAGCTTTTGTTGAAATCGCCGTCATAAGAATGCTGGCCTTGAGGAATCGAATCGGGGCCTAGTAAGGGTCAGGCCAGATGCAAATTAGATGTATTCACATCTAATATGCAGGTGTTTAATAGCTGCTGGTGTATAACCCTACTCAGGGGAATTACCAAGAGGATGCCCTCTGCTGATCCCAACATCCGAGATGGTCTGCAGGTAGGGAAGGAGACAGTTTTCCAAATATTTTCACCCACATTGTATAATACAGATGGAAGGGCACTATTTTGAGTTGCATTGACATTCTGTCCTAAGAGTTTATCCAGATTGGGCCAATGGTGTGAAATACTCTCAGGATTGCTGGTGGTTAAATATGCTACTAATTTGAGTATTGGAATGGCTCTCATAATTGACGCACAAGAAAAAGGTGTAAGCATTCCTGACCAGACTCCCCCCCCCTTACGTCTAATGTTACTCCTGATACCAATCTCCATACATCTTTTATAACTCAGTGGAATGACTGAGTTGCAGAATATTTTAATCTTGGAGCTGCCAGACAATTCTAGACCAATTAATCTGCAAGTATGTGCATTTTGGGGATGATATTCTCCAGTGACTCAGCGATGTAACAGATGGCAAAATGCTTAATATTTATTTCCATTTCACATCTCTATTGGAGCTAAACCCAGATATCTTATTTTATTATTCTGACAGTCAGGCAACATCTGTTGAGAACACTGTCAGCTGAATTACAGCCTCCCTGGCAGGTCTTGGGACGGACAGCATGAATTAATTTCGGCAATCCCGAATATGGCTCCATGTCATTTTCTACTACAACACATTGCTTTTATTGTAGAGGCTTAATTTATGGATACTGAACAGCTTTATATCTATACCCCAAAGAGTCTAAATTTATTCATATTGACACAGCCCCTTAAAGAAGGCTTTGTGCATTAAGTTGCAATAACACTGGATTTATTTCGACTCATTCCTCAGCTCTGGCCAAGTTATTATAAAAGGAATGATACACTCAAGGGCCATTCTCAGTTGCTGGGCTATAAGGTTTTGGGGTGTCACATGGGAGATTCCAAACTAGGGGTGATTTTCAGGATTCCAGTGACAGCAATTGGTGTAAACCAGATTATTTCAGAAGTATGGCATTATTGTGTGTGACATTTGGACAAAAAAGAAACTTTAAGATGCCCTTCCTTCTATGCCTTCAGTTTATAGGTCTCTCATTACCATTAAGCAACGAATTTCGCCAAGTAGCACAAATTCCCTCCCTCCAACCTTCCCAGCTGCTTGTGGATGACCTGTTTACTGAATATTCATCCTGATTTGTTTGCACAAAAGTTTAGGGGAGGTTACACAATGTTGAATGTTTATTGGTTCTGATTTGTTTGTGGGGAGGTTGTATGATGTTGTCATCCTACACTTTTCACAGCATTTCTCTATCACTTTCCTTACCTCAAAAGGGTTTTTTTTGTTTTGCTTTGAAGAAGATTTGTTGAACATCAGCACCAACTCCACTTTAATTTTGCAACCTGAATTTACCACTGTGCAACTGAATCTCTTTGCAAAATAGCAACAGTCTGCAAGCAGCAATATAGGGTAGCAAAGGAATGGGCAGACATAGCATCACTGAAAACAACAGATATTGTGGCTCCTAAATTAAGTCCTGGAGTTCCTGGCAATGTAATCCCACAATCTGAACCCAAAATGGTAACATTTCTTCAAATTCCCATGCTCAGGACTGGTCAAAGACATTTTGCTGCTTGAAGCAGAATAGTTAATGCTCCATCTTCCATCATGGCACATAGGACCCAAGATTAGTTCGTTATTTTGGCACCTGAGGTCTCTCCCTGTTCTTGTCAGTAAAAAACCCAGCAACAAATTAAATAACTAAACATTAGCTGCCCTTTCACAATACCCAAAATTGCTGCTTGAGGTGGCCGTTTCACTCTTCCCTAATGGTAGGGCTGGCCCTGAGTACACTTCTTTTATAACAATAGATGAACATACTTCATTAAATAATTTTAGTCAGGCAGGTGCTGGGGAAGGCATATATTCTTCTGCATTCCTTCCTATTTCTGAGACTTTCTTCTTTGAGTGGACTGGGTCCGAAGATTGCAAATTGCAGAGCTTGTGTATGCATCTTCTTGCTAGAGGCCAATGGGACAATCTCCATGTTTCAAGGAATTATTAGTTTTAGATGTGTGCGTTTGCTTCCTCTAACATGGTTCATAAAGCATCCAATGCATCTCCGAGGACCTCCTCCCCGATTTCTTCCCTGGTCTGCTTAAAATTAGTAAAATCAGTATTGCTGAATTGCCCTACTCTTCAACTCTAACAGTGTTTCCCATTGACTTCTGAGACGAAGTCTGAACACCTGGTTTAGATAAAGAAAAACAATTGAAAAGAGGATTAAGAAGCTAAGGCCACCTGGATAAGATTGCACGAGAACTTCATCTTGAAGATAATGATGTCATATCTTCTCATGGTGAATGGCTGTCTGATGTAAACTGAATTACTCTTTGGATCAAACGGTTACAACTTAAAAGTGCCTTACTTACAGTGCCATCCCATACATGTCTACTCAGATGTAAGCCCCACTGAGAGTAATGAGATTCACTTACTGGTAAATGTTTCTAGGACTGCAGTCTTGATATAGCCTTAATCTATAACACAGTGGGTTGCAGCTACTTCAACTCAATCTTCATGCTTGCCCAACTATGCTGCCAAAAGTCTTACTGTTGTTGTGACTTGAGCCTTGGAGCCTATTTTTGGCAAGTCTTCTGACTCAGACCCCAAACAAGGATTGTGTGATCAGGAGAACTGACAAAGCTTGGTTGAACTTTGATCAACATCCATCTTCCCTGGGAGCTCTCCTAGGTGCTTGGCGTTGGTTCTAGTACTACAGACTTGTTTCTTGGAATGTGCTACAGAGTGAAACATATGAACATGAAAAGCTGCCTTTACTGAGTCAGACTATTGGTCCATCTATCTCAATATTAGCTGTAGAGTTTCAGACAAGGAGTTTTCCTCAGCCCTACCTGGAGATGTGGTTACTGAACCCAGGATCTTCTGCAGACAAAGCAGATACTCTACCACTGAGCTATGGGCCTCCTGAAAGGCTCTGTTTGACAGTGTCTACATTCTAGGTCAGGGTCTGGCTTAGCGCTACATGTTTTCCATGGATGTCAGGCCATCACACGGGTTGATATTGTCACCTAGCATCAAAGGCAGGAAATGTTCAGAGTCGAAGCGTATGCTGCTACTTCCTATCCCCACTCAGTCTATTTTCTGAGCAAACCAACACAGGACCAGAGCAGCTGGCAAAAAATATCCAGAAAACACATTGATTCACACAGAAACACATAAGAACAGACAGAAAACAGAGAAGAGGGCTTAGGCAGTCTCCACAAACACAAAAAGTTGAAGACAGACAGAAAATAAAAACAACTTACACAGTCCAGCAGACCACAAGTACAGGGAGCCTGACACCCATCAGAACCACTCTTCAGGTTGAGCAGGACAGCTATTTCCCCCAGAAAACAACAACAACACTAACTGGGTAGCAACTGCAAAAGAAGTCCAAGAGTAAGTGCTTAACAAACAGCTGCCATTTGGAGTCAGATTCCTTTCTTCAGGAGATGTCATGGGGGAGTGGACAGCAAGCACACTTGGCGAAGAGCAAAGAGAAATGAGGCACACAGCTCACTTCAGCTAACGGCTTCTTTATTAGCATAAAGACAAACACAGAGATCCATGATGTGTACTTGGTCAGCATGAGCTGTTGCCCAGAGTGCGCCCCCTCTAGTTTGTTTTCTATATGTCAGATCCCTCCCTTTGCCTGTGGTGACCACCAAGGGACTGGCGCATCTGCTTGCTTGCCCCTGTTCCCCATCCTTCAATATTTCCCAGTTCTTCTCTTTTTCTGGGGTTTGTCTTGTCTCCCACCACCACAAACCTGGGTCGAAACTTTCCTCTGCTGTACTTTCCCTGGAAGATTCCTGGCCAGGTGTTCTCCACTACTCTTCCACGTCTGACCAGTCCCTGTCAGGAGAAGTAGAAGAAAGAATTGCCCTCAAGCTATTGCACAATAGGAGCCCAATGTGCCTGTGTCTCTCCTTCCTGAGGATGTTGTGTTGCCCTCCTCTGACTTTGAGAACTCTAGTTCAGAAGCCTTAGTGAGTCGACAGTCTTTCCCACTCTGGAAAAGCCAACAATTGCTAAAGCATGTTGGAACCTGTTAACATGAAGAGGCTTATCTTACCAAAGGTGCAACTAGCAGCTGAGATAGAGCTGAACTTCCTATTTAAGGCTTAGATTGTTGCTGAAGCAACATTTGCACCCTGCACTTACGGAGTCTCCAGCCTGAACTCTGCATGGTGCTGTCCAAGGTGCTATGGATGCCTTGCCCCATCCTTGCTGAGCTTGTTCTTTGAAACAAGAAGACAACAACTGCTATGGGTCTTATCTGATGGTTCATTCCATCCCTATATGTGATTCCTGTATCAGTTGCACCAGATCTAGGTTCTCCAGTAGTAGCATGATTATTGATCTTGGACTGAAGTTGCAGGAGTGGGCTTGCCAAATGTGATTTATTTAAAAGGATATCCAGTATTCCAAAATTACATGGTTCATTGGCTAAGAAGACTAGGATAAAAAAAACCAACTACATTGTGGTTGTACTGCTCCCCTCTTGAAATTTGAAGTACCCTCTGCCTTGTTATCTGGAGCTTTCAATCACTGGTAGCTGGGGAAGTTTTAACTGGTGAATTTCACGATCATCCTATGCCTAGAAATAGGCAGGAATGTACAAAACTATATATAAGGGACCCTGGATTTGTGTAGGGCAGACACCCCCAAACTCGGCCCTCCAGATGTTTTGGGACTACAGTTCCCATCATCCCTGACCACTGGTCCTGTTAGCTAGGGATGATGGGAGTTGTAGTCCCAAAACATCTGGAGGGCCGAGTTCAAGGATGCCTGGTGTAGGGTTTACTCCTTAGCCTTTTCTTCTGCTGCAATTTATCCTGCAAGGCAGTGGGTACAGATTTTTCCTCTGGGTTTACTCCCAAAGACTTTTTCACGAATGAGTGTAGCCTCAAGGCAATATGTCTACTTTTTTAAAAAAAGCATCATGTAGTTCAATGGGACTTACTTTCAGGTAAGTGGTTACAGGTAGGTAGCCGTGTTGGTCTGGATCGAAGTAAAATAAAAAAATTCCTTCAGTAGCACCTTAAAGACCAACTAAGTTTTTATTTTGGTATGAGCTTTCTGAAGAAGTGTGCATGCACACGAAAGCTCATACCAAAATAAAAACTTAGTTGGTCTTTAAGGTGCTACTGAAGGAATTTTTTTATTTTATTTCAGGTAAGTGGGTATAGGATTTCAGACTTAGGCTACACTTACAAGAGAGTAAGTCTCATTGAACACAGTGGGGCTTGTTTCCAAGTGTAGGGTTCTCTTGTCAGTGTAATGTGCATGTTAATTGCATCCGCGCAATTAATGGCATGTTTAGTTTGTCTCTGTGGTTATGAGAATCCCAAACACAGGAGACAGTGACTGTCTCACATGAGGCTGTGCATGCAGTCTGAAAAGCCATTCTGGTGGTTGGCTCTCTGCCACTGACCTTAATGTAATCAAAGCCTCACTCCTCATCCACTGCTATATAAATAATTTCTGTCATCAGTTCAATGCTATCATTGTTTTGCAAGGTCAACTAGCAGGGACATACGTACTGCACAGAAGCAACGTTCTCAACAGTGGGCAAGAATATTGTGTGCGGCAGGGAAGGGAATTCTCAAGTTTATTCACATATGAAATGTTTTAATCTGGAATATTGGACAGTTTCGCTTTTCCACAAAATTTGATTGTGAACATTATTTTTGTTGAAATAAAAAAATTGTCCAGTAGCACCTTAGAGACCAACTAAGTTTGTTGTGGGTATGCTTTCACGTGCATGCACACTTCTTTAGATTACTTTTGTTGTAATTTTTGTGATTGCAAAGAGCTAGGTGATACGCCAGTATTCACAAGATGGCAAGATCATGTTGGATATTTTTAAGAGTCTAATTTTAAGCTTTCAGAATAAGTCATTGTAATGGAAATGCTGACTGATGCTTCATTCCAGCGACGCTGGTGTATGCTGCCATAATAGATGGCATGGTTTATAGACATTACCTGTTAAACTACCTGTGCTTGCAAATGTCCCACTAATATATGCATTTATAAACACACTTTACCCAAGTATATGCGTTTTGGCACAAGTTATAGTTACAGGTAGGTAGCCGTGTTGGTCTGAGTCGAAGCAAAATAAAAAAACTCCTTCAGTAGCACCTTAAAGACCAACTAAGTTTATATTTTGGTATGAGCTTTCGTGTGCATGCACACTTCTGAAGAATCTGAAAAAGTGTGCATGCACACGAAAGCTCATACCAAAATATAAACTTAGTTGGTCTTTAAGGTGCTACTGAAGGAATTTTTTTATTTTGGTACAAGTTAGTTATTTATTTTTTTTCCTTCCCAGCCTTCAGTTTTATTAAACATTTTCAACATATAATACACTAAAAAACCAAACCAAACAGATCTAATATGAACAGACAATCCAAAGAGTAAAGAGGAAAAATAAAATAAAAAAAGAGAAAGAGAAGGAGGAGAAGGAGAGATTATACATATATAGCCCCCTATCACCCTTCTATCTTAATCCTCAATTCACATACTGAGATATGAATTTCCCCAGCTCTCACCTGGGATAGCCTCTCACCCTGAGGAAAACCACTCTAACCTGTCTCCGACACAAATCCCTTCTTCTTCTGTCCATCTTCTCCCCGTATGTATCTTCTTTTATTCCAAATATAAATCTTCAGAGTTTGACACAAAATACTGTAAAAGTAATATTAATAGAAAACTATCAAAAGTTTAAGATAACAAACTGGTACACACTAGCTTGCCGGAGAACCGCATTACAAAACTCGGAGAAATGTGAATTTGGAAGGATGGCTGTGCTTTGATTCACAAACTGTTTCGGAAACTGCTTAGGTAGGCTTGCCTTTAAATGGAAGCTAAACGGAACCCCCCTCCCCCCCCAATCATAAAATGTTGCAGTAGCAAGAGAAGAGCTCACTCTGGGCCTCTTTGCTGTGCCATCCTGGAGTTGGTGCAGCAAAAATGAAGGGTCAAAAAACCCCAGTCTCCCACATTCTGCCCTGGCTTTGGCGAGCCCTGCAGGGCTTTGTGGCTCCATCCTCTCTTCAGCTCCACTGCTCTCTGGCCAGGCATTAGGGCTGGTCCCTAATCCTTTTGGGATAAGCACCGGGAGAGAGTCTCTGAGTAACGAGGGGCTACTTGACTCACCTCCGTTTGATCTTTGGGTTAATGACCGTTTAGTGTTAATAGGAAAACAACCGTCACTTTGCTTTTAAGCTGTTTGGTACACTAAGCAGAAGGCAATGACTTTATCCATTTTTAAGAAGGAACAAATGAAATCATTCATTCAGATACATTCCTCGGGTAAAGTCTGTGTGCATGATGCCCTCAGATCCAATGGAAAAACAAACAAAACCTCACCGAAACTGCCATACATGGGTAATTTCATTACAACAGTGCAACAGTCAGTCACCTCTTGTTTTCTTAAACTGATATTATTGAAAGATTGGCTCTTCTATTTATGGTTACATTTTTAACCCGTCTCCATAGCAAACTCTCCAATTCACTCAGTGTTAATAGGACCAAAACTGAGATGGCACCTCCAGGGTTGGCTTAATATCAGAAGCAATG
The DNA here is from genome assembly GCF_965207765.1 of Zootoca vivipara. Classification (NCBI taxonomy): domain Eukaryota; kingdom Metazoa; phylum Chordata; class Lepidosauria; order Squamata; family Lacertidae; genus Zootoca; species Zootoca vivipara. The sequence goes on from NC_142591.1 coordinate 64,088,995, forward strand.
AATGATTAGACCTGTGCTGTTATTGTTTGGCTGTTTTTGAAAAGTGTTCAGAATGAACTGTCAGCAGCAGCTCCTTGGATATGAATAACAGGACACGATTCTGAAGTAGAGAGGATGCAAAGGCATTGCATTAGGCTGCACTCCTAAATGCCCTTACTGGAGAGTAAAGGACATTGAACGTGATAGCATGTAATTCTAAGTGGCCGGGTATAGACTGCACTGGAAGAAAACATAAAGTTGTTAAAAGTACAGGTTGATGATGATTTGGTTGCAATTCAATGCACAATTGCATAGGAATAAGCCCAAATGAATATAGTGGATTAAAAATATATATAGTTAAAGGTAAGTAGGCATGATGAGCCCTTGAGAAAAACAAAAGTAACAGCAATACCTTTATTGGGACTAACAAAAATGTCATGTGGGCTTAATAAAATCAGTGCTTTTTTCTAAAAAAAAATGTTAAGGGGTACTCTCATTTTTCTACTCATATTGAAATACTGCCCCTCAATGAGGCCAAACTTAGATTCACAAAACGTTTAGGGGTATGTGTACCTATGCGTCACCCCCAGAAAAAAAAACACTGAATAAAAGCATTAACCAATTATTACCTTTAGACATTTTCTAAGGAAATATGCAGAGGACTCTGCTGCATGTTTATTTATTTGCAATAATTCACACCGTCACCAAGGCCTAGTTCAAATAAAACCACACCATGTTTATGAATGAAGCTCAAGCATAGACATTTCACTAATCTCTATAGAAAAGGTGCCCTTGACTTGTGGGTTGGCTGTAGACAAGGACCACCTATGTGCATTTGTATTGTTCTTATAACTGTAAACTGATAATTTTGTTATAAATGTAGGCAGCCATAATTGGAAGGGGGCATTCTCGGATAGGAAGCTGCCTTACACAGAGTTAGACCATTGGTTCATCCAGCTCAGGACTACCAATGTCAACTGGCAGTGGTTCGCCAGGGTTTCGATGGCATGAGTGTCTCTCTATCCCAACCCTACCTGGGGATTGAACCTGAGATCTTCTAAATCAGTGAGCCCCAAGAGTACTTCAAGACGAAGCCTTCACACTGCCTTCCCACACCTGGCTAAGTGAGGTGCAGCACTTTGGGAAGGAGGCACAAGGGTTCTAGGAACCTCCCACCTTCATCCCAAAGCTGGAAAAGTGCTAACTAGGCTTTGAGAAAGAGTCAGGAAGAGTCTAGGACCCTGTCAGAGCAGAGCCCTAATGTCTCCTTCTCAAAGCCCAGTGCCTTTCTTACCCAGTTCTGCAAAGGCTGGGTAAGGACTGGGGTGGCGAGCGTCAAATATTTCTCCAGGCGGCCAAAAAAAGCCTAGAGGGCCACATGTGGCCCTCGGGCCAAACGTTGGACCGCACTGTTCTAAATGCAAATATGATGCAAATATGATGCCCTTCTGGATAGCTGCAAGATTATGATTATTATGAAGATTATATTGGAGTAGACTGACCCTTTGACATTGGATTTAAAGGTCAACACAAACACATTGAATTGTCCCTCTAAAGCTTTAAGAAGCCAGCATGAATGCACAAATACTGGTAATAAAATATGCCTTCAGCAACTCGCTCCCATGATTGAATTCATAACCAAAGGCAGCACTTATGTTGAAGGGCACCAGCCCTTTTTTTTTTGAAGTCAGTACAACTAATAATTGAATGTGGCCCATAATCAGGGAAACAAAAAGCCCAAGAGTAGACCAGTTCAGCTAACAACTTCTTATGTAAGCTTTAGTCATCATAAAACATCTCATTTATATTCATGGGGGCTTGATTGCTAGCTACTCTTGTTCGGAGTTCTCTGGACTTGGCGGATTGGTTTCTCATTTTAATGTTGATCTTCTACAGATGTAAAATGAATAACTGGCATTTATGTAACCTCTGTCATTCCAAACTCCAAAAAGAGCAGGCTCCCTCATGCCAAAAAACGTCAGACATTTATGTGATGAACTATTACCTCACCATTAATGTTGTATATAATAGAGGAAATTTTAATTAGCTTGTTGAGTAGAAACATTACAGCTGGGTACGGTGAATGGTTCTGTGGTGGATGAACTGTACACACAGCAGAATCCATCAAATTCTGAACGTTACCTCAGGGCCATTTTGTGGTCGAGGACCCATGGAGTTTCATGGACGCATCCCGTGACCTGACAGAAACCTTACTAAGCTTTAATACAAGATATTAGGTCAATGAAGATCAACTTGTTTCCACGTTTGTGGTAGAATGGCCCCATTAACCAGTTTATGTCAGCGTGCATAAATCGTCTTGAAAGGGGAAAGTGCCAGACGGAAGTGGGAGTTAAGAGCTTTCGAGGGTCAATGGGAGATGATATTGAAAGTTTTGGGGAGCTGAAAGGTACTGCTCTTTTGATTCAGCTCCTTCCTGTAACCTTTCACACCACTTTTTATCTTAGCCTACTAGCTAAGGCAGAGCTCATGCCCTTATGGCTACAGAAGCCTGTTAACAGCCTTAGCTAAAAGGTTCTTGAGTCTCTGAATTAAAAACATCTCTCTGATTGCTGCCTTTATGGGGACCAGAGCACTTAATCAAGGAAAAACCCACCCCTAACAGGTTGTTGTTGAAATAAATAAGTTACAAGGCAGACCATTATTATTGTCACTCCTTCTCCTCCCCCCCCACACTTGTGGAAGGTTATCCACAAGAACTGTGATGGAAATCACACATGGGTATGATTCTCAAGTCCTGCTTCTGTGCTTCCTTCCAGGTCTCTTGACTTACCCATGTCTGATTCATAAGTAAGTAAATATGGGCATAAGTCTTTCCAATGCTTTAATTCTTGACATGGAAATTGCTCGTGTGTATATTCCTAAAAAACTGTGTTGATGGAAGTATCGCTAAGTGAGGAATTCATGAGCTCCACTGAAGCTCAACTGAAATGAATGTGAGCTTTTGCAAGAGGAATTGCTTTGTTGATTGGGCCCCTGACTGTGAAGTAAAGAAACAGGAGGACCAGGCTAAGGAGAAACAATATTTTATATCAGAGGCAGGCAGTTTTGTTCCAGAGAAGGATGACAGAGAGTTTGGGTGATTTCAGGAAGAGCCAGTGGCAGGATTAGGCAATGCTTGGCACCTGCCAAGGCTTTCCATCGTGCCTGCATGTGCACACAGGCATGGTTGTGGGGCATGTGATATTATGGCACATGTGTGATGCCCATGGTGCTCTACTTTGCAGATACGCCCACAGGCCCAAGGAAGTTTGTGATCATTGGCTCAAGAATATCTCACCAACTTCTGTGAACCTGCTCCAAATGATGCAAAGCATGGACATTGCTAATCCAGCCCTTCTTGTTTGGTAGAAAGAAATCCAGTTGTCTTGACTCTAAAACAGGTCTGCATTCACTTCACTGAGTGAGACACATCATGTTGAAACAATGCTGAATCAAATCAGCTTGTTGGGCGAGTGCTTTACTCCAATCAGGCTTTAATGAAGAACTCAAATGATGCAAGAATGAGTATTTGGAGCCTTCACAAATCCATGGTGCTGCCAATATGAACAACTTTAGATGAAAAGGTTTTCCCAACCACCACCCTTATTTTCCTCCGAAGGAGAACATTTGTCATTCCACTTATTCAGTGCTTCTCCATGTAGGAAACAGTTTTCTGGAAATGTGTTTCCTACAGAAAACAGCATTTTCTGAATTCATTCCAGAAATATTGCCAATGATTCTTTTTAAAAAGTGAGGTCATAATTCTGCATATGAAATCTCAGGTATATAACTTTTCCTCAAAGTTTTGGTGCCATCGAAATGCCAAGTGAAGGCTTGTGCTTAGCCTTGTTTAAGTTAAGTCTGATGATGGATTGAAAGGTGTTTCTCTCTCTGGTTGCTTTTAGGCTCAGCGTTTGAGCGGGGAAATGAATGGCATGGAATGTATTACCTGGTGATGTATATGCTTCTTTGAAAAACATAAAACAGAACCCAGTTGCAGACTAAGAACAACAATATAGCACATTGAACTAGTATAGGGTTAGAGCCCATCCTTCATTGCACTGATTTCCTTGGAAGGGGTTGCAGAGTCCACATAAATTCTGAAAATCATAGGTGAAATCCCTCATCCCTGTAGACAAGAGGGACTATCCAATGGTTAGGGTAACACTGAAGGGCTTTGGTGCTAAATAAGCCTTCCAACTCACACCAAGAGTCACCCAAGAAGGAGAGGGTCCAGATCCACTCTTGGAAGGGGGCACAGTTAACACAAAGCACTGTTGTATGGCCACTGATGTTCCCAGGCATAGGAAGGGATAAAGAAGCCTCAGAGAAGGCCTGATCTGTTCTTACATCTTACCCATCTCAGAGTCAGGGCATTCTAAAATGGGTCTCTAGACAAGTATGTGGAGTTCAATACCAACACTACTAGAAGTGGGGGAGAAATTTCATTCAATTTTCAGTTAAAGGTGAAGCTACACTTTCCAAAACAATACAAGAAGCAAAACTCAGCCATCCTGTGAAATCTGCACTTCTCTGAATTTTGCAGTGCACTCCTCCAGCCAAATAATGTGTCAAGGATGTACATACCAGAATAATGTGCACATAAGAATGCACGCATTTGCAAAAATAGCAGACAAAATTGCGTTAGGCGGAAATCGTTTTGCAGAAATGTGCCCATTAGGCAAAATTGCACACAAATGTGTATATTAGAAGTTTGCACTAAAATGCTGGAGAGTTTTCATGTGGACTTGCAGGCTGAAGTGTAAATGTGGAGATCTGAACTTTAGATTGGAAAAATGAGAAACCAAGAGTGACAGAGTTGCCCATGGCTATACTAGCTGTCTGGAACTCTGGGTAGTTGCTGTCTGTTGATAATCCCGTTGGTCCATCTAGCTCCATATTATCAACCCACTGGGGACTTCTGGACAAGATGTTTATTAATCATTTATCCTGTTTTGTTTGTATGCCCCCTGCCCATCAAAAGGTAAACTCGCAGCAGCTTACGAAAACTAACATTAAGAACAAATATAAAAGCAAGAGTAAAAACAACCTAAAATGCTCACCATAATATGCATAAAATAAAATAAATCAATAAGCAACAAGACAACCTTGAACATTTAATGAGCATTTATTCTGATTTGTTTGCAGGGAGGTTAGATGCTGCATCAAAGTGGCTTTTATCCCTCCCTATCCAGTGCGTTTCCCCATCACTTTTTTTATCACAGAAAATAGTAATAGTAATAATAATAATAATAATGTTTGTTTGTTTATACCTATAATGTTTGTTTGTTTATACCTACCCACCTATCTGACTGGGTTGCCACAGCCACTCTGAGCGGCTTCCAACATAATATAAAACACAACTAAACACCAAGCAGGTAGCCAGTCAGGAAGGGTGGGACCAGGTGAGCTCTAGGACCCCGATCTGCTATTCCTCTGAAATCTGCCGCTGAAGCGGTCCACCTCAGTTGGGCTCATGGCAGAGCCAGCTCTGGTGGCTGGGCACATGCATTGCATACAGAAGGTCTCAGAGTCAATCCCTGGTGTCTCCACTTAGGAAGTGGTTAGATCAGCGTTTCTCAACCGCTGTTCCGCGGCACACTAGTGTGCCGTGAGACGCTGGCTGGTGTGCCGCGACGTGCAGCGACGAGAAGGGCGATTTGCATTGTCACGTGCCTGGTGGCCGCCAATAGCCAGCACTGACCCACCGGAAAGGAAGCCGGCTGGGTCACGACACGGGGCGAGCGCAGCTCTCAACAGCCACCACCACGGGAGGGTGGTTTTAGACAAACTTAAAGAAGCTGGCTGGATGAGCTCAACCTGAAACTTGCTGAGCAAAGGATTGTGCTGGCAGAGAAATCAGCGGCTTGTGAAGCCTTATTACAGGAGATTGCAACCAACACAGCAATTGGCAAGTGTTTCTTACAGTCATAATTATATAGTCAATATAGGGCGGCACAGAGTTAAATTTTTAAACTTTTTTAATGGTGGTGTGCCTCGTGATTTTTTTCATGGAACAAGTGTGCCTTGGCCCAAAAAAGGTTGAGAAACACTGGGTTAGATAGTGCACTAGGTAATGCAAAAGGCCACTGTCAGAAGAAAATACTTGACTAGATAGGTGAAACAGTCTGACCTAGTATATGGCAGCTTCTTATTTTCCTGTGGCTGTATTGAGACATACGCACCAGCTTTGCCTACAGAGACACGGTGTTTCCTCTGCCAAGGAGAAGGAGTTGGGGAGAAAAGATTCTGTGTCCTGCCATTGCCTTCTATGTGGCTGGTGCACCTTCCATGTCATTTGGGTAATACCTATGTCCTTACATAACGTTTAGAAGTGGTACTTTCCAGATGGGGATGGACTCCAGCTACAGCCAGCATGGCCAGTCATCAGGAATGATGTGAATTGCATCACATTCAATGAACCTGCCCTAACACAGATAGTTTGTGATTTGACTGTAGGAAACCTATAATGGTTGCAGCAGAAATGGCTCCTGCTGCTCACAGAGGCCAAAAAGTGGCATTGTTTTTGTGTCCATATCTAGTTTTAAGAAACATTTTTAAAGACAAGAAGATTATTGGAGCTTTTCTACACTAGAGCCGCTTAAGAGACAGAGAGAGCGAAGGAACACGTTGCACTTAATTAGTGGAAAACTGCAGGTTCAGTCAAGACTCTAATGAACACCACATTTTTACTGTGGGTTTCAATTACTGTAAAAGTGGATTGGATAAAAATCAGGGATGTGGTTTAGTACTTCCCAGATACAAATACAGAATGATCCAGCAGCTTGCGGTTCTTAAGTTTTCAGGAAAAGCAACAAATGACTGCAACCTCTTTGGAGCCACATCAACGAGACCACAAACCATCCATCTTCTGAAATATCAAGGCTTCTAGAACCCCTTCAGAAGCCTATGTGGAAGAACCATGGTATGAAAAACAAGTAAATATGCAGTGGAAACCATAGTGGATCATGGCACTGGAACTACAGCCTTAATTTTCCTAGCATATATTTTCCATTATGTGGTGAACTAGAACATTGGGTCTATGTTGCTCTTCCTAAGTCCTGAATACCCTTAAGTAGAAAAATCTCACATTGGCCAAAAAGGAAACCTTCCTATTGTATCATCGCATTAATTTATCCTTTAAAAGGAGGAGTGGAGTAGAAAAAGGCATAACATCAAATTTTTAAATGTTTACTTGTATGCCTATATAAAAAAAGATTTCTTAAACTGAATCCGTATTCAGATACACCTTGCTAATTTTGATTCTGTTCTTCAAAAAGTCAATAGCACCAGCAGCTGTATTTTCTCCTCTGCTCCTTAAAGCATGTAATTTTAGAATTATCCTGCAAATTCTATGGAAGAAGAGAAAAGTAATAAAGGGATTTAGCTGTTTGTGGTATCAAAGCGATTACTATCTATAGGAGTAACATCTATAGTGAAGGTCACTGGTTACTTAGGAGTGCCCTAGGTCGGGATCTTAGTTCTCCTGTGTCTGGGAAAAGTATTTTACTAATCAGGCATTGAGGTCAGATAAACCCCTGTGCTTGGAACAAGGACTTTACTGAGCCAGGGATGCAGTCAGATAGGAACCAGTTAAGTAACGAATCAGGAAATGTGCACCAGGAGAAGATAGCCTTGTCCCCTCTCCGGTGTGTATGACAACTTGCAAATGCAACTTGAAATATTTCATACTTGTTTTCTATGATGATTTTGTTCTACTAAAACAAAACAACAACACAATACTATTAAAAACATCTTAAAAACCATTGTTGTTGTTTAGTCATTAGTTGTGTCCGACTCTTCGTGACCCCATGGACCAGAGCACGCCAGGCACTTCTGTCTTCCACTGCCTCCCTCCCGCAGTTGGGTCAAACTCATGTTGGTAGCTTCAAACATTAGACACATGTAAAATACCTGTTTTGCCAAGGGGCAAATGTTCAAATGTTCTTTTTGGATTATGTGTGTTCATTGTGAATGCTAAAGTGAATGCTAAAGATTTCATTAAATAGCTCAAAGAAAGCTACAAAGCATTGCAATTCTCTTATCTCTTCTGGTTGCTGGAGAACCTCTTAACTGACAATGAATGGACCCCTGTTCTTGGGGTATATTCCGGTGTTTAAGATGACTGGGCATATAAGACGACCCCCAACCTTTCCAGTTAAAATATAGAGTTTGGGATATACTCGCCGTATAAGAAATACGACCCGGCGTATAAGAAGACCCCAGACTTTTTGTTAGCATTTGTTGCAATCTCCCAACACTTTTGAGAAGATTTTCCTGGGTTAAAAAGTAGCCTTATACGCAGGAATATACAGTACATAGTTTTGGGGCTGCAAAAGCCACACCTAGTATTTATGTCACATCTGGTGTTTGGGATATTTATGGATTCCCACCAAAATGAAGTTCAAATGAATGTATGATAAGCAGTCTAAGACTAGTGGAAACTCCCTGCAATGCGAGTCACCATGGAACCCCTCACAGAACTTTATCTAGAAGGTTACCATCTCCACCTAGTGCTGTCTAGACATACGGAACTATTATAGTATGGAACAGATACATAGGAAACAGACATAACTACTTAAAGGCCTCAGGCCCCACAGGATCTCTAGGCATGCAAGGAGCATTGTTGTACACAACCTAAATCTCCTCAAGAGAACAATTGTCTTCCACAAGATGCCAATACAGTCGTACCTCGGTTTAAGTACGCCTCGGTTTGAGTATTTTCAGTTTAAGTACTCCGCAGACCCGTCTGGAACAGATTAATCAACTTTCCATTACTTCCAATGGGAAAGTTCGCTTCAGGTTAAGTACGCTTCAGGTTAAGTACAGACTTCCGGAACCAATTGTGTTTGTAAACCGAGGTACCACTGTACACATCCCTTTGGTAATTAACCAAGCGATGACCACATAAATATTATTAAATTTCCCGAGCAGATCAAAGCTTAGCTCCATCCTTCTAGCTTTCCACCAAGTGACTCCCATCTACTGGGCCAAGCCAACCCATGAATGGGAATTCTACACATAACAGAAAACTGTGGTTTGCCATTGCATCTGAATCAGTCAGTAGTGGTTGATGGAGCTCTGTTGCAGCAGCAGCATAGGTGGGGATTGGCTAGATAGCCATGCACTGCCACATGCTCTCAGTCCTCTACTGCTCTCAGTAATTGGCAGTGGCCTGCAGTGTTAGGAAGACCGGGAGTTATGGAGACCCACCTGTACTGACCCGTCCTCTGCTATAGGAATTAGGCCATCCTTTTCTTTTAATCTTAGATGGCCAGACCTGTCAGAGAGAACTCCGTTTTTGTGACCAGCTTTCATTCTAGAAGAAGCCGATGGGTGGTTGTAAAATGAGTGGGTGCAGCCTTCCCCCTTTCATACTGCTTAGGTCCAGTTGCAAAGTGTTCCTTAAGCTATTTTGTATCCCAACACACACACCCCTGACTTAAAACACAAACCAAACACCAAAAACTTGAAAGGACAATTTTTTGAACATAATTCCAAAGCTATTTGTGGATTACTTTCCGTTTGCTGCTTGTAATCTGCATTCCTGAGGTAAGAGTGCTAAAAGGGCTGAGGATTTTCAATGAGCTAAGGGATTCTACTAAAAAGGGCAATTTTGCTTGCTCTTAGCTTCTGTGTTTAGGCATGCTATGCAACAGAAACCACTTCTGTTCAACCACAGAAGACACTTTATTTTCTTTGCGAAATGATCTTGTAACACCAAGCTATTGCCACTGCCAATAAATATATTTGTATATCATATTAATTGTATTTTTGTGCTTCTTCCTCTTCCTGATACTTCAGTATTGAAATGGAATGTATTCCTTCCTTTTAAAACCATTAAAATATATGTTCCTTCCCCTCTTCGGCAGGTGCTCTGTGTGGCACAGTCAGAACCTGCATCTGTGAAAATTAAATTTTAGAGCTTTGTTTTCTATAAATTATGACAAGTTTTGTGGTCACAAGAAAGCTCTGTGGGTCTCTCTTTTACAAAAAGATTTATGGACTACTTAAAATCAGGCTACATTTTAAATTTTTTATACTGTATTTTAATCTGTATTTTAATCAATTGCTTTTTATGTTTTATTGTAATTTTATTGGTGTGAGCCGCCCTGAGCCCGGTTTTGACTGGGGAGGGCGGGGTATGAATAAAAATTTATTATTATTATTATCATTATTATTATTAAAAATATTTTTAAAATAGACATTTTACCATTAGGCTTAAAAAATGCAAACTATCTATTTTCTTTCCTACATTGCTTATTCTTGGGCATCCCATTAATTCATAACTTGATGCACATTTGAAAATACATTTTAAATTTATTGGGCAGCTTACAACAACAATAAAGCATTAAAGGTTATTGTTGTTTTATAAAAACATTCTACACATGAATTCCAGAAACTCACTGTTATCTATCCTGTGACATCCAAACCATACACTTAAAACACACTCATAACATGTTAACAAGCATTGCTTCCCAAAAGAATCATGGAAACCGTAGTTTACCCCCTAGACTACAATTCCCAGCACCCTTAACAAACTACAGTCTCGGTTATTCCTGTTTGTCTTAACAACATTTATGGAAAGTTGGAAACTTTGTGTATCAGAACCTACTGGCCTGCGCAGAGAAAATCTGCAGGTCATAGAGAACTTCATTTAATGTACTAACAAGCATCAAAGCGCCTCCTTCAGCAAAGGGTCCACCTTGGCTTCCAAAGGTGCCATGGGGCCATACAGGGAAGAGACAATTCCTACACGAAGGCTGTTTGTCCATTACTGGCTTAAAAATGCAGCTGAGTTTTTCTTTTTCTTAGTTCAGATCAGAGCTGATTTGTGGCAGGGGGATGCAGATAACTCAGTATTTCTTAAGAAGTGGCAGGATCAATACAGGATGGGTATGGATTGTGGTTAATGTCATGTGTACACCGCTTCCCAAACCAATGTAGGGAGTTTGCACTGGGTGCAGAGTAAATGGGACTGTGTACAGAGCCCAAGAGTTGTTCCCTAAAAGCGCAGTGCCCATTCAGTGTTCCCTGCTGCCGTTATCATATCGCATCACACATATAAACAGCAAAGTCAATTCTTCAAGTGTGGATTCTTGGTTGGTTGGCTGGTTGACACCCGTCTGTCTCAGGAGACCATGGAAGAGTGCGCCTTTGGGGATGAAGTCAAACCGTAGCAGAGTTACAGCTCCTGCTGTGGCTGAAGAAACAGAAACAGGAGAGGCATGTTCTGTTGCAGCTAGGGGCAGAGGAAAGCGTTAGGTTGTGTTGATGCAGGTGCACCATGGCGTTCCTTCTTTCTGCGCTCCTCCAAGTGGTCGTTCCTGTGTGGAATCATGTGTGGATCCACATGCAGCCAAAACAGCACCACCTGTGCCCAAGAAGGAGGTACCAGCAGGTTGCAGGTGTGCTGGCTATAATGGAAAGGATCATCCTGTAAGTGGAAGCCTGAACAGGAGCAGTCCACGTTGCAACATTTTGTTGCAGGCCACATGTGTTTTTATAGTCCTATATTGTTTAGCAGATCAGAGCTGCGTTCTGCATCCGCTGAAGCATCTTAACAGCACTGCTCTCGATGTGAGCATTCCAGTGTTAGGTACCTGAAAGAAACCAGTTATTCAAGTTGCAAAGGCATGGAGATCAATGCATCAACGCGTCATCTCTTTACAAGGCGCTGTCAATGCAGTTTCTTTTTTAAAAGATGCAGAAATAGTTCTATCTTCCAAAATGGGAAATATTTCCTGAAATGCATAAGCTTAATTACTGTATTGCATTTCTAAAACTATTGATTCTTTTATGGCTTTTCTGTTCCTAAAGGATGCCAAATTACGCTACTAAACAATTAATATCGAGGGATCATACTTAACTTCATTTCATTCAGTACTAATCTTAAAAACACAGTAATTACTGTACTCTGAAATTGGCTAATGCTAGGTTTGTGCTGGAGACCATCATCTCAGTAAAGATGCAAGGGCACTGATTTTCCTTTTTTGGCACGGAATTCAATTTGTGGGAGCAAAGGCATAATTAGAGTTGTCCGCAATGCCATCCCCTTAATGCTTCCAATTGCCTTGCTTCCTCACAAATTCGCCAGTTTACATCCCCAAAAAGAATGGTGGAATAATCAAGAGTTAGCAAAAGCCACAGACACCTCTTCGGAATAGCTTGTTGCAATGTGGTCTTTGAGGCTTCCTGGAAATAAATGCATGAAGGAGACTACAATTTCCATTCTATCTGGAGAAGAATGAAAACCATTGAATTTTTAGAGGACAAGTAATTAGGCTGATCTTCTGGGCAATAACTGTCAAGCCCAGCAGCTGGCATCCTTGGGAAGCTTCCAAGGTCCCAGTGCCCAAGGCAGGCTCAAGATGAGCCCCTGACCTACTGCCTTTAAGGAGAAGGCAGTGCAGCATTACATATAAAAATCAGTGCAGCATTACACCAACAAGACTCTTCAAGCCACAACAGGAAGCTCAGGGCAGGGACTCGCGAAGAGTTGCAGCAGGCTGCTTCTCCTGAGGGCAGATTATTTGGCTTCATCTCTTCAGCTGTTCAAAGTGCAGAAGAAGACATTGCACAGAGATAATAATGCCTTCATCCTGTTTCCTACAGGGTTCTTTCCCCTCGTCTCCCCTGTTTCCTTAGAACGCAGTTGTGTCCTGCAAGGTAATGAATGGTGGGTTGTTCATAATCACCGGACATTTTATTCTTTTACCGTCACTGTCAGTTACAGATGACCTGGCAAGGGGACCAGAAAACCTCCAGGAAGATTAACGGTTGCCAGTTCTTAGTGTCATTGCCTCTTCTTTAAACCAGTGCTGATGTTGGGAGCAGCCAGCTAGATGTCACCAGGCTTGAGCGACTCTTTTCGAGCAATAACAGGAAGAAAATCCCTCCAGAATGTGATTTAACTTCAATAGCAAGACCCTCTTGTTATCAGAGTGACCTAATTTCACTTTTGTCCCTCATTTCCCTGGTTGAAAGGGATCATGGATGATTGTTAGTAAACACTAATGAACTGCCTTTCCCAGCAAATGGCTTTGTGCGCTAATCCTAGCTACTGGCAGAGCCCTGCCTTGCAAAGGTGGACATTCTCCCTCCTAAGCTGGAGCAGATCTGATTGTGATAAGCCCCGCTGGAATTCCTGTCTGGGTGTTCTGTTTGACCTGGGTGGCAGGAAGAAGTCAGCGGACATCATTCAACACCCTGGAGTGTCAATTTCTTTTCAGCCGTGTGTGCTACATTGGAGACATGCCCAGTTCTGAACTTTTTACCTTCTCTTCTAAGGATTTTTAATGGCAAAAACCATGACCATCTCTACCACTCTGGGAAATAAAGACTGGGGTGTTTATTCATTTCATCTCATAAAATGTATATTCTATGCATGATTGTAAAAAGAAACCCCCAAAGCGGTTTACAAAAACAGCAGGTATTATATTTGCAAGAAGTTACCAACTATTCCAAACATGGTTCTGTAAGTTGCACAACCGTTTAGCATTCATTTCTGATTCCTTTAAAAAAAATTTTTTTTAATCACGTCTTTTTTAGTGCTTTCAGCAAACATGGCTTTACTTTACAATTTATTTCCAGGTCGCCATAGCATTGGAACATCCACTTTAAATAAACATCTGTCACCACCACTGTCATCTGTTTGCACATCTCCTTCCCCAAATAAACCATGCTCAAGGCGGTTCACAGCATCAAAATATTTTACATCATTCATTTAACAGTCACCAAACAACAAAATGTAAATAGCCATATATACCAGGGGTGGTGAAGCTATGGCACATGTGCCAAAGGGGGCACTCAGAGTCCTCTCTGTGGGCACGCACGCCACCCACCCCAGCATGGAGCCGGCAGAAGGCAAGGGCGGTGCGTTGAGTCCTCAGCTCAACTTGGGCAGCTGGAGAGCCATGTGCATGGCGGATAGGGGCAGGAAACTGCGCGGCAGGAGCAGGATGTGATACGGTACTTGTCAGGGCACCAACTCTCTGCAAAAGGGGGGTTGCAGCTATTCTTTGGCCCAAGTTCTTTGGCTGCACGAGCAGGACAGTAAAGAGCCAAAATCCCCAAACTGGCCCATCTGCTGCAGTGCCTTTAGGGCTCCTTTTGTTCAGCCACTCCATGCAGGATGCCCAGACTGAGAAGGCGCCCTCGTGGCCAGGGAGGCACAAAGGGAAGGGCATTTGGTCCCATTCGGATACATGATGCTATCCCCAAGCAGGCGCTCATGTTGTTTTCAGAGGCTAGGCATGGATCCTGGGACTTGTGTCTGAGTAGAAGCGCCTTGGGTGGGACACCGGGGGGTGCAAAATGGAGCCACAACCCCCAGGCTGCACATTTCCCCTTGAGGAGCCTCTGCTGCGGGTGGGGAGGGCACAGTGCTCTGGACGCGCTCAGAGCTGCGTTGCTGCCTTGCTGGGACAAGCAGCTGCCTTCCTCCTCCTCCTCCTCCTCCTGCTGCAAGGTTGAGGCTTCAGATTAATTGTTCAAAAGCATGCCAAATGCAAACTTTTGCCATTCAATAAAAAAGATGTTTGTATCAATGAAAGCTCTGTTATTGTGTTTTTCTTTTAAGACAAAATGTATGAGTTGTTTTTTCTAAACTAAAACCTCAGTATTCAGATTAAATTGCCGTGTTGGTGCTTTGCGATAAATAAGTGGGTTTTGGGTTGCAGCTTGGGCACTTGGTCTCTAAAAAGTTCACCATCACTGATATATACAATGAACTGATGTAAACTTCTCATATTGGCAAATATGCAATAAAATGAAACAACCCAGTGGTAATTTGTAACAATAAAAATAACAACAAAAAATACAAGAACTTAACCCAGATAAACAGGTAAAAATAATAATTCTCCAAAATGAAATCTTGCCCCAGCAAAAGCCCTTCAACCATATTGCACCATGATGATCTCTAGACACCCTGAACAGTGTTTTTAGCTGGAGTCATAGGAACACAGAGAGTAGCCTTATACATTGGTTCATCTCGCTCAATATTGTCTACACCAGGGGCCAGCAACTTTTTAAAGCTGTGGGCCAGTCCACCGTCCCCTCAGACCATGTGGTGGGCCAGACTATATTTTTGAGGAAAAATGAACAAATTCCTATGCCCCACAAATAACCCAGAGATGCATTTTAAATAAAAGGACACATTCTACTCATGTAAAAACACACTGATTCCCAGACCATCGTGGGCTGGATTGAGAAGGCGATTGGGCCGCATCCATCCCACAGGCCTTAGGTTGCCTACACTGACTAGCAGTGAATCTTCAGGTTTTCAGAGGGTTTCTCTTTGCCCTTTCTGGAGATGCCAGGGATTGAACCTGGAACCTTCTGCATGCAAGATGTTCTATTGCTGAGTAAGTCAAGGCCTGCCCTCCCAGGCCAGGAAAGAGGAGACTGAGAGGAAATATGATAGCCATATTCAAGCATCACATGGAAGATGGAGGAAACAGAAATACCGATAACTACTTAAAGCCTTAGGCTCCATGAGATCTTAAGGCATGCAACTCCCATGATTTGGGCAGAAAATGACAGTCTGAGCATGGTCAGAAACATCATTTACTGCCAGAATCACGGGGGCTGCCATTCAAATTGTAGAAGTCTCTGATAGCGAGGTTGGACTTGGGTTCTTTCTGCAGCACTGCTATTGCCCCACCAGTCAACTCCATTTGCAACCATTATCCAGGGTCCACCCAGGCAAGGGGTCTGGATTGCCTCAAAAATTATTTATTTTTCAAGTGGGCGTGATCTCAAATCTTCAAGGCATGCTTAAAAATATCTGTAGACCCCCCAAGCCTTTATACAGCTCTGAGAAAGACACAGAGGTGATCAAGCTTTTGTAGGTGAATGAGGAGATAAACATATAAATATTGTGTGGTGCCTTTTCTGACTGACCCTTCCATTTGCAACATGAGAATATTAATACTGGCCTACCTTACATGCCTGTTTGTAAGGATAGTTTGTAAGGGACCCAGGTGGCGCTGTGGGTTAAACCACAGAGTCTAGGGCTTGCTGATCAGAAGGTCGGCGGTTCGAATCCCTGCAACGGGGTGAGCTCCCGTTGCTTGGTCCCAGCTCCTGCCCACCTAGCAGTTTGAAAGCACATCAAAGTGCAAGTAGATAAATAGGGACCGCTCCAAGCGGGAAGGTAAACGGTGTTTCCGTGCGCTGCTCTGGTTCGCCAGAAGCAGCTTTGTCATGCTGGCCACATGACCCGGAAGCTGTCTGCGGACAAACGCCGGCTCCCTCGGCCTATAGAGTGAGATGAGCGCCGCAACCCCAGAGTCGGACACGACTGGACCTGATGGTCAGGGGCCCCTTTACCTTTACCTTTACCTTTACCTTACATGCCTGTTTGTAAGGATAGTGACTCAACAATGTATATGAAGAGAGGGAGTCAGAGACATAATTTCATAACTTGCCGTATCTTTTAAGGAGTTAATAATCTAGCAAAAAAAGAAAAGAAAGAAGTTTCTTTTTCAGCATAATTCCAGCATCCGTATATATTTCTGTTTCTTTGGGGTGGATTTTTTGGTAGCACAGTTACCGCAAAGAGGGCATCCTTTTAAAAGCCCTTTAAATAAAGGAGATGACCAATTTGTCATATAGTAAGCCTTCTCAGATTACACCTTTTATGCTTTGGATTGCAGAGACCCTAGTCCAGGGCTTTGGTATTTCCCCCCAGTCCCTGCTCACTGTCATGTGACTGCGGATGAATAGAACGGAATGGCAGGAGGTTAAATGTGAGAACGTTGTGTTTTTAGACAGCTCTTATGCTCCCTGGAAAAGTTAATTAGGAAGTGAAACCTTAAGCAGTTGACAGTGAGGATTGTTGGCTGCTAGTGCTGTGTGACAAAGACCACGGGGAGGTACTTCACTTTCTTTTGTAAACAGAAAGGTAAAGAATTTGCCCAAAAATGTATTGGTGAAGCTCTGCTTTTCATCATGGCCCAACCACACAGTAAACAACCGAAATAACTTGTTTTAATAAAGGATGGTGTTGAAACATTTATCAGCAAGCTCTTTCGCTTTCCATTCCAAAACCATGTTTGGGTTACAGAAAACCCTTCGCCTCGAAGAAACACAAACTGAAAACTTCGCCGTAACTTTCCCCTTCGGTTCAAGGTCAAGAAACGTTAAGGAAGCATTTGGGGGTTGAGGCAATCATACAATTCTCTCCCGGTCAATTAATTCAGTTTGCCCAAGAATGCATTGATTGCAATTGGACCGTTATGTTGGATTTCATCAGATGTTGCCATATTTCGTACTGCTGCTGACACATCAACGAGAAATTTCTCAGCAGACCAATTATTTTAAAAAAGAAGTCATTTTCTCATATATTCTCCAGGTGTAATTCTTGCCTCTACACATGTGTTGTGTAGTGTAAATTGCTGGAAAAGGAATTAACTAAACAGACTGGGGGGGGGAGTTTATGTAATCTGACAGTTAAATCTGACAGGAAGCTAAATGACTGCAACCATGGGGAGAATGAATTTGCTCTCTGCCTCAAAGTCCTCCCAGTGCAGTCTGTGTACCCCAGCCTTCAAGTAAAAAAAAAAAAAATCCTTTCAAATATTTCAGAGGCCACAATAGAGGAATAGATTACCTCAGGCAAGCTGCTCTCCTTCAGCCTTTTGTAAAATGGAAATATTAACAACAACCCACCTCATAACAATAGTAACAATAACCCATCTCAAGACAAGCGCGCTGCTGGCTTATCCTGCTCCCTAAACTTGGCAGAGGCAGCACTGGCAGGGGAAGTAGGGACATTCCGGGACCAAATCAGAAGCTGGGGTGGCTTCCCCCTCTCCTGCTGGTGCCAATACCTCCGCCATGGCATTACTGGACACACTAGTAGTCTCAGGGCCTGGGGCACCATATGATTTGCCAACCCACCATGGGCACACTTATGTCTTTCATAACATGGAGCTCTGTGTGACACCAAGATTTAGTGCCCCCAAATGGATCTTCTCAATTATGGATCTTCTCAATTTTGCGCTTCCTTGGCTTGGCACCCTTTGGCAGTGGAACAGCCCTCACGGCCTTTAATCTGATACTGGGCTTGAGTGAGTGAAGCAGGCTGAGTGAAAAATAAACAAATTCACGCCTGAGTTTAAAAAGACACACAAAACCACCAGACTTCCCCTTATTCTTTCCACAGAGTTGTAGTTCCCAGCATAGCTGCCAAGTTTTTCCTTTTCTCGCGAGGAAGCCTATTCAGCATAAGGGAATTTCCCTTAAAAAAAGGGAGAACTTGGCAGCTATGGTTCCCAGAGTGGTTTAATAATCAATCCCTCTTCCCAGGGAATTCTGGGAAATGTAGCCCTCTGAGGGCTCAGCACCCTCATCTAACTACTGTCCCCAGGATTCGTTGGGGTAAAGCCATGACTCTAAGTCAGGGGTCAGCAACCTTTTTCAGCCGTGGGCCGGTCTACTGTCCCTCACACCATGTGGTGGGCCGGACTATATTTCGAAAAATATATATGAACGAATTCCTATGCCCCACAAATAACCCAGAGATGCATTTTAAATAAAAGCACACCTTCTACTCACCAGGCAGGACCCACAAATAACCCAGAGATGCATTTTAAATAAAAGGACACATTCTATTCATGTAAAAACACGCTGATTCCAGGACCGTCCGTGGGCCGGATTGAGAAGGTGATTGGGCCGCATCCGGCCCACGGGCCTGAGGTTGCCTACCCCTGCTCTAAGTAGCCTGATCCTGTTTTAAATGCGTAGTGCAGGTGAGGACATAGAAATCCCACACGCACTTGAGCAAGCTGAAAAACTCTCAGTCATGCTGATTTGACTCAGGGGTTGGATTAAATCGCTCCAGGATCAGAGGTGTCATGCATCTAAATACCAGTTGCTGAGGAGAGTGCTGTGGCTCTCATGTCCTGCTTGTGGGATTCACATAGGCATTGGTTGACCACTATAAGTACAGGATTCTGGACCAAAAGGGCCTTTGGCCTGATTAAACAGAGCTCTCCTTATGCTCTTATGAACTAGGTTTATAGTAATCAGAAACCTTCTTTGCATTTATTTGAATTGGAGGTGTAAAGAGGTAATGTTCTTTCATATGCGGTAGACTTGTAAAAGGGTAAAAGAGTATTGGGAAATGATCTATAATGAATTGAAAAAAAAGTTTAAAAGTACTTTCCCAAAAAATCCCAAGGTCCTTTCTGTTGGGGATAATTCAGACTGAAATTCCCAGATGTCAAAAAAGGTTCTTTATGTATGCTAGTACTGTGTTTTGTTAGCCCCCAAATGGAAAACAAGCGAGGTCCCAACCAAAGAAGAATGGCAAGTCAAGTTGACAGAATATGCGCAGCTTGCAGACTTAACATATAGAATAAAAAAACAAGAAGAGCATACATTTAAAGAAGATTGGAAAACGTTTATTGAATATATGGGAAACAATTGTATACAGCTGAAAAATGCTGGCAGCATTAAGATAAATTCAACAGGCTAAACAAGTTTTGATGAATGCAATCATGGAATACTGAATGATATAGTTTTTGTAAAATATGCAGGGATTTATGATATGTAAAATGAACCATGGAAAGAGAAGAAGGGGAACCATTGATATCTTAAGGATGTAAAATGAGTATTTTAAATTGTAAAACAGAAAATTTAATTATATATATATGTGAATTGCAAAATACTTTCTGATGAATACGATTTGCACCCCCCCCAAAAGGATTTCAACACAGTCCTCCAAGGGCATAGGCACAACTGTAGGTTAAAATGGTACTGGAAGTTATTGCATTTATAATCCAAATTGGGTGTGGGGAGCGATGACTTTGAAGAGCAGTCATTCATTCTAGAGAGAAAAAAAACAACTGTTAAATGTCCATGGCAAAAATTGCCCCAAGTCTCATACACACTCTATTGGTTGGACCACACCAGCTCTTATTAGCTTCTTGACATCCTTCAGCATTAAATGTTTATGTTCCAGGAGAAATGGACCCCCTTTTCTGGAAACGGCTTTGACCTCTGTTTTCATTCCCTTGCTCATGTTGATATCCTGTTGAAGAAGCAGAGAGTGGCTGCCCCCTTCTTCAAAAGCGGGCATGTTTGGTTTAAAAATAAAGAATTTCATCGGCACTACAGGTAGGAAATAACTTCTCTCAATATTTATATTGCTCACAGAACACCTGGAGAATTTCAATTCATGGCAAATTTGGAGAAGAGAGTGGGAGAAAACCATTCTTAAAAGATAAAATTGCTTCAGGGAAGAATAAAAAAGAGGGGGGGGGAGTCCGTTGTTTCTATTCTTTGTAGTAGCGACTCAGCTCTTTACATACTTTGGCACAGGGAATCTTGTGGGTTGTTGTTGTTGTTTTAAAAAAATGAATTGCTTTTGTAAACAGCAGTAGTCTGCCTTTATAAGCTTAGATCTAACAGAATGTATGCAACGTTAAAATGTTACAAAGAAAGCATTTAAATATTAAATAATCAACTTGATTCTGCCTACGGCATTTCTGCTGCCTGTCGGGAGGAATTCAGTCTACTGTCTCTGGAAAGCAAAAGCAATTAATTGTTTTCTATATTAACCCCCCCAAGTGAAATCACACCTCTCCCAGGTTGCCACGTGCTGGAGTATTAATTCCCCAAGAGCATGCTGAGTCACATCAGTGTGTCGAGAGAGAACTGCCAGTGGGGCCAAGAGAAGATAATTACTTATGTAATTAAAAGATCCTGCGTTGGCCCAACATACCCGCTACACATGGCAGAGAGGCTGCCTGCTGGATCTCTGTAGGATTCAGTGCTCTGGTTGTGACTCCTTTGAATCTTCTCTTCAGGAGAGCTGTGAAGATGATGTCACACATGGGCATCATGATCTTGCTGACATGCCCACCAGCCAGCTAAAAATGCAAGAGGAGCAGGTGTTGCCATTCCTCAGTGGCTGCACGATGTAGGAATGGCCCAAGAGATTATGCCTGTCCTGCTGCCCCTTCAATTCCTTCCCTCACCCATCACATTGCGGAAAATCAAATGGTGGCAAGACCCAACTGACTGACTCAGTTCAGAATATTATTATTATTTATTAATTAAATGTGTATACTACTCTTCATCTGTAGATCTCAGGGCAGTTCACAATAATTGCTGCTTCCCAGTGTTGCTCACACTGCAATCTGAGCACACCGGTGGAAGCCAGATCTCCAGAGTTACAGATGGAGGAGAAATTCATTAGTTAGCATTTTGTCACGACTTTCCCTAAATTAGCACTTCCTGAACCCAATATGCAGATTGAAATCTGATTCTCCTTTGAAATCCTCTCTTCTCTGAATTTTGTGGTGCAGTTCTCCCACCAAAGAATGCATACAAAAATGTGTATATTAGGGGAAATTACCTACAAAAATGCATTCTATTAAGCTGAAATTGTTTGCAGAAATGTTTATAGTAGGCAAAATTGTGTGTGTTTATAATTTAAAAATCTATGGTCTGTATTTTTTATGTTTCTATCTTGTAAACTCCCCATGATCCTCAGATGAGGGACGGTATAGAAATTTAACAACTAATAGACCCAGGTGGCGCTGTGGGTTAAATCACTGAGCCTAGGGCTTGCTGATCAGAAGGTCGGCGGTTCGAATCCCTGTGACGGGGTGAGCTCCCGTTGCTTGGTCCCAGCTCCTGCCAACCTAGCAGTTCGAAAGCATGTCAAAATGCAATTAGATAAATAGGAACCGCTACAGCGGGAAGGTAAACGGCGTTTCCGTGCGCTGCTCTGGTTTGCCAGAAGCGGCTTTGTCATGCTGGCCACATGACCTGGAAGCTATACGCCGGCTCCCTCGGCCAATAATGCGAGATGAGCGCGCAACCCCAGAGTCGGTCACGACTGGACCTAATGGTCAGGGGTCCCTTTACCTTTACCTTTTAATAATAATATATGAAAATGTATATGAATTTTCATGCCAACTTTTCTCTGGTGCAAAATGTTTTACAATGACGTGGGCTGAACGTAAGATCGGGAAAATGAGAAATGGAGAGAAGCTGAAATGGCTGGATTTGTCCATCCTTAGCCAGAGCTCACTTTGTCCATGATGCCCTAAAGCTCTGCTGGAAATGCTGCTCTATTCCAGTGGCTCCAAACAGCAATATTAGCTAGGAGTTCCTGCAACATGTTGGGATATGAACATAGCATGATGTCACTGTGTGAGGTCAATGTCAGTGAGAATAGCAGGTTTATTGTGCCACACAATAATGTCTAAGTGACTGGTGTGTGTGTATTAATCACAAAGTAAGGGGAGTTTGATTCCTGCGAATGACAAATCACAAGAACTAGCCCCTTTCTAACACTGCCATTGGGTACCCCTGCCAACAGAATCAAAGCTCACAAAATGGAAATAAATCATCATTTCCTTGCATATATTTCCAGGCACAGATGGTTTAAAAATACATCTGCCCTGTGCTCTGTGACATGCCCTGCTTGGTGATTTCCCAGACACTTCAGCTGGTCCATGACGTGGAAGCCCCTCTTTTCATCCAGTTAGGGTTGCAGAGAGGGCATTATGCTGGTGCTCTGGCAACTGGAAATGGCAACCTGTTATATCCTGGGGAAAATGGAAGGTGCTGGCCCTCTTCACCCATTTCTTGCTATTGCTGGGCCTCAGGCAGTCATAAAATGAGGGACAGAAATCATGTGTGAGATCTAAGACTCGTGAGTCAGCGGAGACTTCTTGACACCCTGCAATATTCCAGCCTGACCTAGAAACCTTTGTCCAGTAGCACCTTAGAGACCAACTAAGTATGGTATGTTCTGGGTATGAGCTTTCGTGTGCATGCACACTTCTTCAGATACACTAAAGCAGAAGTCACCAGACCCTTATTATATAGCGTAGTGGGAGGGTGGGGTGGGGTTCCCCCCCCAGAAGGGTGGTAGGAGATGGGTGATTGACTCAATGGGTATGGTAAACCTGTTGATGACTGTTAACGACTGCAATTAGTCCTAAAGGAAAAAGCAAGGGATAGTATGCCGATGACCGAAAATAGCTTTAGCATATGTAATGAGACAAGAATCCAATATCTCTATTCAGACCAGGTCTCTCCGTAGTTTTCCTACTACCCTTCTGGGGGGAAAAACCCCACCCCACCCTCTCACAATATATAAGGGTCTGGTGACTTCTGTTTCAGTGTATCTGAAGAAGTGTGCATGCACACGAAAGCTTATACCCAGGACAAACTTCATTGGTCTCTAAGGTGCTATGGACAATTTTTATAAATTTATTTCAACTGCGTCAGACCAACATGGCTACCTACCTGAATCTAGAAACCTTTGTTGCTCTTTGAGGCCAAAGAGGAGGAGGAGGAGGAGGAGGAGGAGGAGGAGGAGGAGGAGAAGGAGGAGGAGGAGGAGGAGGAGGAGGAGGAGGAGGAGGAGGAGGAGGAGGAGGAGGAGGAGAAGAAGAAGAAGAAGAAGAAGAAGAAGAAGAAGAAGAAGAAGAAGAAGAAGAAGAAGAAGAAGAAGAAGAAGAAGAAGTGGAAGAAGAGGAGGAGGAGGAGTTTGGATTTGATATCCCGCTTTATCACTACCCAAAGGAGTCTCAAAGCGGCTAATAATCTCCTTTCCCTTCCTCCCCCACAACAAACACTCTGTGAGGTGAGTGGGGCTGAGAGACTTCAGAGAAGTGTGACTAGCCCAAGGTCACCCAGCAACTGCATGTGGAGGAGCGGAGACGCAAACCCGGTTCCCCAGATTACAAGTCTACCGCTCTTAACCACTAAACCACACAGTCAATGGCTGGCCTGATGGAAGGATTCATTTCAGAACCCGGAAAGAGCGTGTCATCCAGTGAATGCTGTACTGCTGTAGCCATCTTCTATTAAATGAGTCCTTTAAACCTGTGTGGATTTTGCTCTGAACTGTGTGATGCACTGCGCACCCCATGTTCTCACGCTTGTCGAATGCAGGTCCTTGAATGGCAGATAATCTAATAGCCCTTTGGAAATAATGGCAGCTACTGTTGGCTACTGTTTACAATGTCCACTTTTATTTGGGGCAAAATGAACACAAGCCCCCATATGTAAGAGGTCCACTAATTTCTGATGAGGTCTATGATTTCTGCACAGCTTTTACAATGATCTTCTCTCTTCCATCTCTCTTCCATATCTTTCCCATCATCATTCCATCGTCAAGGACGGGGAGAAATAAGCCTTGGTTCTTCTATTTATTTACATAAATTCCACTGCAGTTTATTGTTTCCGTGTGATAGGAAGGAGCAAGCCAATCTGATCGAAACGAAATGATTGCAAGCTCCGGCAGGACTCTTTTGGGTGGAGGCAGAGGCGGAGGAGGGAGATTGGCTGTTACATCAATCTAAAGACAAGCTATAAAGCTAAATTGTTCTTAAAATGTTGCACTGAGTTCAAAACACTTGAGTTCTGGGTGAGGAGAAAATGACCTTTAAAGGAATATTCCTGTGAACGTTGCTTAGATTGGCAGCGACAAATAAATGAACTGTTTTGTGAAGAAATAAGACACTAAAGATCATGTTTATCCTGTTGTTTCTATGACAACAGCTATGCTTGATGGAATATATCCATCATGCAAGATCCATACGCATCTGGCTCCTCAGTTCTCATTCCAAACACTCTAGGAATTAAATGTAGGTAAACTTTAATCAGTTTTATAATGACTGTAGTAGTTATAGAAATTACTTAACGTGATTTTTGCAGCTGCCTCAGCAAAAGGCCCAAAGGTCTTATTAGTGTTTTATTGCCACTTTCAAGGAGCCATTTCAAGAATTGTTTTGTACTTTGCACACAGATGCCACCGTTGTGTCTTTTTTAAAAAAAAAAAAACCCACACAACTCCCTTGCAATGACATCACATTCAGATATTTCTCTCTCCTTCGCCCCAAACCCCCGTTCCAGGTTCCAAAAGGTCAACGTTCTCTCTTTTTTTCTAAATGACTCTGTCAAACATAAAAATGAAGCAGCGTTTGAGAGGGACTTGTATTTGTAATATATGGTTATGCTAGACTTTCTGTCAAAACAGGGATTAAAGATAAATGTAGCCAATTAAAAGAACATTTTCTTCCAGCTCCTGGTAATAGATACCTCATTGTGGGGTCCTGAAGTATGGCTTTCTTTACCAAGCGATATGGTTTATGGTATTCAAGCTGAACAGTAGAGAAGACTGTTTGAATTTCCCGAATTCCATTTAATAGCTTGAGAACAATCAAACGAAAGCTATGAAGAAGGTGAGGAAGAGAAGTGGGGAGGGGAGGGACATGCAATGTTTTCTTTGCAAAATGTTCTTGTCTGCCTCACTTCCTTCACTTCATCATTTTAGATAATGCTTCCCAGCAGTTCATGTGTAGAAGCAAAACCTGGCTTTACACATAAGGGGGGGGGGGTAAGAAAAAATCCCGTTGGCACTGGATGTGTCAACATGCTGTAAGTTGTCCAACAAGGTAAATAAAATATTCTCTTCAATTAGGTAATTGTTTCCTTTTATCTTACTTTATTTGACAAAGCAGCTGTGCCCACAACATTAATTTAATTGCATATGACATCTGTGTTATCCTGGGAACTCCTGTGCTGGAGGATAAACACCACCGCAACTGCACATTCGCTGACTTTCCATAAACCTTCAAAGGGCAATATGGATTTTGTGTTGTCTTTAACACAGGGCTCAAATGTACTTGCAATTTCATACACACCACTCATTACTTATTTCAGGACTGCAAGCATTTTTGCCAATTGCAGGAGAAATCCGTGACCTCCAGGGATTCACAATCTGCCTCTTGCAACCACTAAGGATGGGGAGGAATCAAATCCGGTTCACAATTAAAGATGCCCCTACTCAGTTTCTGCTTTCTGAAGCGATGCACCAAGCGAAACACAGCCACCCTTCCAAATTTACACTTTTCTGAATTTTGCAATGCAGTTTTCCAGGCAAGCAATATATACTGTATATACAAATATGCGTATAGTAGCATACAGTGAGCATAAAAATACATAATGTGTGAAAGTAACATGCAACAATGCATTCTGTTAGGGAAAACTGCTTTGCAAAATTGTGCATATTGGGAAAATTTCAAACGAAAATGTGCATGCTAGGGGAAACTAAAGTGAATTTTGAGGAGGACTTTTTAAAAAAGCAAACTGATGTTGAAATGTGGAGAAATGAATGTAAAACTGGAAAAATTAGAAACCGAGAGAAACTAAAATTGACAGAATCACCCATTGCTAGCAACCAACCAGGAAAGGGGCATTTTTCACCAAGCAGGCATTCACATGCTATGCAAAATGCTGACGTTTACTCCTCAGCTCATAATCCTCTTGCGCTGCCTGGCTAGCCATCTCTCCCTTATTTTTGAATACTTACAGCACAATCCTGCAGATGTCTAGTCAATAGTAAGATCCACAGTGTACAATGGGGCTCACACCCAAATAAGTTGGGCGAGTGTTAGAAAGACAGCAAGAGTTCTGGATCCCCTGTTGTCTACATTCTTAATTTCTTTGCAATATGATGCAGGGATGTGCTTGGTCTGAGGTCTTTGTGTGATCTTAGTCATTCATTGTTCTTGGGACAAGTCTCAGTGTTTCCCATCTGTAAAATGGGGAACTGGTTTCCAGACGCTTAAGTCTTTCACCATGTAATGGGTATAATGGGTGTATGGAACATCATTATTATTCTTTATTGAATTTATATTCTGCCCTATACCCGGGGGTCTCAGGGCGGTTCACAGAATATCAGGGCGGTTCACAGATATTCTCTGTGGATCCGATCAGCACGTGGGTTTTCCCCAGTACTTTCTGATTGTAGCTTGGATTATGTTGCAGGATATCAAATGTGGATGGTCTGGCTTGGTGGCAGGAAATGTGCAATTACATGCTGTAGCTGGTTGCATTGGCTTAGCGCATGCAGGCCTGCCTCACCCCAAGAGTTAGACACTCTACATGTGGCAAGCCATCTGTTGCGATATACCACATGAAGAAGTGTAACGTTACCACTAAGCCAGTGTTGCTTAGATGTGGGTATTCAGAAGTGTGGCGAATGCAAGCTTTTCCACATGGCAATCACAACGGACAAGCATTTCCCCCATCTGGTGCAATTTATACGGGCCACCACATGGATGTTGCTCATGCTTTATGTCCCAATATCACAGCTGTCAGAGAAGGATATGTACTGTTCTTTTAATCATGTTTTCAATGTGTATGTGTAGGAAACCATAGTGGCGGGAGAACAGTGAGTCAGCACTTGATGCTCAGAGGATAAATTCCTGCCTTGCCCTTAAATCTGCCTGGAATTTCCAGAGAATAATATTTGCATTGGCTATTAACCTCCCCACACAAAGACTTAAATATAACTTGCTTTTGTATATTTCATCCAGTTGTATAATTGCAGAGTAAAATATGGACATATGCACTTGCTTCTGCTATCTAGGACTCTGCCAAGTAAAAAAATTAGCTATTATATACACACATCACCATTTCTATAGTAATCATGATACTGGGCTGTGCAGCATACACTTTGGGATGGATGGCTAGCTATGGCAGATGGACAGAAATAGACTTATAGGCCATGATCCAAAAGAGCAAACATGGAGCACCAGGGACAGTTTTCCTTGAAGCACCATTTCCTTGAAGCATTCCTAAAATCCAAATGCATTTTTTAAATCCAAGAGGAATTTAAGACATTAGGGGATTGCTTGAGGAAATCTGAGGGGTTGTATGCTCTTTAAGAAGGCTTTGGAAAGCTGCAACCTTCCAGATGTTGCTAGACTACAAACCCAATCACCCCTGACCATTGACCATGCTGGCTGGGGCTGATGGGAATTGAAGTCTGAAGGGCCACAGCTCCCCCACACCAGGAATGCAGACCTGCACACAATAATTCACAGATGCGACTCTTGATCACAGACATAGCACTCTGTTTTTGCTCTCATTCACAACTGTATAACACGAGAACCACCATTAAGGACAAGGCTGACCAGCTGCAATAGAAGACAAGAACATTTAAAGGATTACTGTTTGTCTCCATAAAGAAGAATTTTGGGGCCCCTCCCTCATTTCCCCCCTCACATTTTGCACAATTTATTCTGCTTCTGATAGTCATGGTTAGAACCAAGAAACAGTACAGCACATTGAAGACTTAGTACTAAGAGCACAAAGTAACTCTCTCATCAGTGCAATAATTTATGTTTTCACATCAAGACTTTCCCTACAGGCATGTTCTGGGTCCCTCCCCCAACTCTCCAGAGAAGATTTGGGGAGGTTGTGGGGTGCAGGTGGAGAAGAGGGGTGGAGTAGTTCTGTTGGGCAAGTGTAAATCCTTGTGTTGATGGGATGTTTACATAGTGCTACACTGGATACATATGGTGCTGGAGGAGACTCTTGAGCAGGCATCCCCAAACTTCGGCCCTCCAGATGTTTTGGACTACAATTCCCATCATCCTTGACCACTGGTCCTGTTAGCTAGGGATCATGGGAGTTGTAGACCAAAACATCTGGAGGGCCGCAGTTTGGGGATGCCTGCTCTTGAGAGTCCCATGGACTGCAAGAAGATCAAAACTGCAAGAAGATCAAACCTATCCATTCTTAAGGAAATCAGCTCTGAGTGCTCACTGGAAGGACAGATCCTGAAGCTGAGGCTCCAATACTTTCGCCACCCCATGAGAAGAGAAGACTCCCTGGAAAAGACCCTGATGTTGGGAAAGATGGGAGGGCACAAGGAGAAGGGGACGACAGAGGGCGAGATGGTTGGACAGTGTTCTTGAAGCTATGAACATGAGTTTGACCAAACTGTGGGAGGCAGTGGAAGACAGGAGTGCCTGGCGTGCTCTGGTCCATGGGGTCACGAAGAGTCGGACACGACTAAACGACTAAACAACAACAACTTTGGATGCAAGCCTAACTCCTGCCATTGGAAACCTCTGGCACCTGAGATGTCACCAGACACTCCTCAATCAGTTTCAAACCAATATTCACAATCATGCAGTTGGCTTTAAAAAAAGGAAGGAAGGAAGAACCTGAGGTTTTCAGGAGTCTGAATCCTCTGGCCAATACCATATACTGTACTTGTTTGTGCGCCTGCTATAGATTTGCAACATCCTCATAGCCTTGGGGATTTCACCTTTAATTGTTGTAAAGGGAATTTCAGCAGATGCGTTTTGAAATGATGTAACAAATCACCTGCAAATTCATTCTCTGTTGTTCCAGAGGGCAATGCTCAGGAACGATAACATGATTATTAGTAGTTTATTAAAATTATCCAACATTCCTATCTATATAACCACACCTTCATTACACACACCTGCTCAATTTAACCTAGTGATACGATATCTGGGATGGAAAGAGGTGGAGGAAAATACATAGTGGGTGAAATTATTTTGCCCTGCTGATGTGCATTAAAAAATGTAATCCTAACTTGCTAACTTTGTTCCAGGAGGGTGTTTCCATTGCCTGCTATGTGAAATGAAAACTCAGCTGTGTGGGAGTGGAGTTTTTGTTGTTCCATAGACTCCAGATGGAGTCCGTGTGTGTACAGAGTCTTCTGTATTGTAGTCACAATGTGCAAGGTTGGGTTTTTAATCAACTCCGCATGCAGCAAGCAAGTTTCCAATCCAAACCAGCCTTTATTATTGCTTGGGAGGCGTAATTAACTCTTACATAGGCAAAGCAATCCCATACCTACAGTTCACTTGAGACCAAAGATATGCCACCTGTTTTGTCAGTGGAATAGTCACCATATCCAATGAATATCTACAACCAGAAAACATATACCGGTAAATGATGTAGAAGTGACAGACACATTCACAACACCCCTGGGAGCTTCTTCTTTCTTTGGCGATCACTTGTAGCCGAGTAAGATTGTCTTCTATAAACATGGTCTTAACAGTAGGTCCCTAAGTGATTGTGGAGGCCAATTCTGGATCCACACGCCCTTCCACAGTGGGGACATAGGTTTCCAGGCGGGAGTTGATTACAGTGAGGGTTTGCCAAGCATGCCTTCCTCTTAGCTTGTTTCTCCCTTTTGTCCTGAGCTCAAGTGTCTTCAAAACCCATGACACCTTTGGTAAAGGCTGTTCTCCAATTAGAGCTCCCCCCTTATATATGCAAGTTTGTCTGTAATTTCCTTTAATAAACATATTTTTGCAAAGCTATTTCCCCTTATATAATGCATTTCAAATGTTGTTTTCACTATTACATGCATTACAATGCACACCATACTTTAGTATATGCATTTTGTTATACATTCCTTGGCTGGAGAACTGCATTCCTTTGCTTTGCAAAATTCAGAAAAGTGTAAATTTTGAAGGGTGTGTGTGTGTGTGTGTGTGTGTCTTGTTTTGGAAAATACCTTTTAATGGAAACTGAATTAGATCTCAGCTCCATCCTAAGCGCCGAGCACTCTGCAAAGCAGGTATGTACACGCCCTGGCAGTATGGTAAGCAGCTTCCTCATCTTCCCACACTTACCTGAAAGCCCAGCCATGAATGTCATGGGGTTTTCAGGAAGCATGCACAGCCAGGAAGGCTGCAGACCACGAGGGAGATGACTTTAGAATGAAAAAAAGGGGCATTCACAAAATCTCTCTTCCATCTTGAATGTAAGATGCAACAGAAACCTCACACCCCACCCAGGAGGATTTCACCGAAATGTTCTCTCCCTGTGAATCATTTTTGAATGCAATGTCTTTTCTCATTAATTGATGGAGAAAGGTAAAAAGAAAATGTAGAAGAATTTTTCAGCACAGCGGTAGAAGATTAAATACCGAACACCAGAAAGTAGGGTAAATGCTGAGATTGTTACAGTTTTGGAGTAATTTCCCGGGGAAGAAAATGAATTGTCCCATTGCTCTAGATAGATTTGACAAGACATGAGGAAGGGCAGGAAACAATCTTTCTGTTGGCAAGGAAATAGGCAAACAGGCTTCCTTTCATAATTACTCATCCTATTATTGCAAGTGATTTTGTCACCCAAAGGACACAAAAGGCAACTGTCATGGTTAGCCATGAGACAATGATGCAGACCTAGTTATATTAATTTTTGAAAATTAACAATCTGAAAACCCTCCCAGGGTTTTCTCAGGGCTCTCACATGAAAAGCAATTTTCATTTGAGATAGTGCCTTCTTGAAACACTATTTAAAGGAATCCTTGAGGATCTAACACAGGCATTTAGGAGAGACTCTGGCTACGGAGAAGGTGAGACTCGGAAACATGTAAGAAATGTTATCTGTAGTTGGTGGTGCTTGACTGAAAGTCCAGAATTGCAATGAGCCCATTGCAATCCTATCTGAATTCACGAGGTTGTAGAATGCCCAGTCGTCCAAGGGCTGCTTCTGATTTTTGCCAGAGTAAAAATACTTGGAACATAGGAAGCTCCCTTATACCAAGTATTGGTCCATTGAGCCCAATATTCTCTGAGAGGCTGTGGCTCTCCGGGGAGTCAAACAGAGGCTCTCTGGTCTGTCACAGCACCCACTTCCGGACTGTTTCAACTATAGAAGTCGGAGAATGAACCTGGGACCATTTGTATGCAGTGTATACTTGGCCCCGGGGACGTGGGTGGAGCTGTGGGTTAAACCACAGAGCCTAGGGCTTGCCGATCAGAAGGTCGGCGGTTCGAATCCCAGCAACGGGGTGAGCTCCCGTTGCTCAGTCCCAGCTCCTGCCAACCTAGCAGTTCAAAAGCACATCAAAGTGCAAGTAGATAAATAGGTATCACTCCAAGCGGGAAGGTAAACTGTGTTTCCGTGTGCTGCTCTGGTTCTCCAGAAGCGGCTTTGTCATGCTGGCCACATGACCTGGAAGCTGTACGCCGGCTCCCTTGGCCAATAACGCGAGATGAGTGCCACAACCCCAGAGTCGGTCACGACTGGACCTAATGGTCAGGGGTCCCTTTACCTTTACCTTTATACTTGGCCCAGGGGGAGGGCAATAATGGAAGTTTGTCCTGGGCCCCCTACAAAGCAAAGGACCCTTCTGCATAATTATGGTAGTGGCAGCTTCTTAATTTGATGTTTTATGGGTTTTTTTAAAAATCTGTTTTTGCCATCACCACAGGAAACAGTAGGGGTGGAATTTCTCGTGACAGACACCCACCTCAAAACACCAGTACAATGCTACATAATGACATAGAATTGTCTCAACATTTCCCCCCTTATTTCTCCCCCATTTCTGATATGTTTTTCCAAGTCCTTTTCCTGGGTAAAACCCAGAAAGTTCGAAAGCCTGCATTCTTATTTTTCTGTGAAACATCTTTTGCAGCCAGATACTTCCCACTGGCCAAAAGCAATGACCTGAAGTATTTCTAGATGTAGCTCACCTCCTGAAAAAGTTACTTGCTTTAAACAACAACAACAACAACACCATCCTTTTGTTTCTCCTTCTGGCCTCATTTTCTACAAGACCGTTTGATTGCAGATTAATTGGGGTTGCATCTATCCAATCACAATTCCTCAGGGCCATTCTCAGGATCCCCCCTTCTGTTGCGGGTGCGATCATGAGATTGGAGACCAGTTGCCAAGCCTTTACGTATGTGGCCCTGAAAGCGAAATTATGGCTATGGCTCAAACTATGTTTCAGACCGATCGGTTTGCCCCCCCTGATTCTGAGGGATAATTTTAAATCTCCATGGGAAAGGGAAGTGGTAGAGGAAGTGCAAAAGTGTGGTCTGTCCTCCCTTTATATTGAGTCCATGACATACAGCCGCGCTAAAGCGATGATCGCTCAGAGATTGGGGGATATCGCCAGACAGGAGGACATAGCCCGCGTGAAATCTGGGATGTTTTTAGGGGAGCAGGTGTATCGGTCTGCACCAGCCCGTTACCTGACGGATATCCACCATGTGGAATACCGCAGACTAATTACTGCGGCTAGACTGAATGTCCTTGATTCGGCGGTTTTGAGGGGAAGATTTGGAGGAGTCCCATACGGTCAGAGAATGTGCCATTGTGCCTTGGGTGAGGTAGAATCCACAGAACACATTCTACTGAGTTGTCCCTTTTATAATGATTTAAGGCAATATCTTATAGCTCCATATTTATCTCAGTTTAGTTCCCGACCAAGAGAACGGCAGGCAGCATATTTGCTAAACAAGCCCACTGGGAAAATAACCTTCTCAGTGGCTAAATTCCTCTTCCTGGCGCTCAAGTGTCGGAAACGTATAATCGAATGTCTTGATGTGGGTTATCTGTAGGAGGTTTAGTAGCGCAGTCATACCCCATTTATGTATCCCTCTGATGCCTTCAGTTTTATATTTTTATATTTTTATGTATCCCTCTGATGCCTTCAGTTTTATATGTTTATCTTTGTATTGAGAAATGTTTTTTTTTTGTTTGTTTCTGACTATCGGTCGAATAAAGTATATTGATTGATTGATAATTGGGGTTGATATGATTTATTGAAAGTCATAGTTCCTGGGGACAGAAATTCAATAGAAATCCAGCAAACCAAGAACCATTATCAGACAAGAACACATTCAGTATGCCAGGCCTTGAGAAAGATGGATTTCAAATGCATGATCACATGTGCTGTCAGATTTTCTAATGTGGCTATTTTGGGAGAGTGAAATTAATGTTGTAGATTCTAAAACAAGCAGGTCAATTGTACAAGAGTATGTAAATATGTTAGCTCCCACTTTGCACCATTCTTGGACTTTAGTTACTGTTTATCCACATGAACTCTTTCTATTGCCCAGGCTGGGTTTTATATATATATATATGTCTTTTTTTAAGGCAATTACTCAGTATGCAAATTTATCTAAAGACAACAGAGAAATCTTCAGCTTTCATTTCATATTTTACAACACAGAAATACTCCATATGTACTTTCTTAAAAAAATCATTTTGTATTACTTTGAACAATATAAAGCTATGGTCTCCAAACAATACCTTATCCCATAAATTACAGATACTTCTGTTTTAAAATGAAAATATTATTCAGTTGATTTGACTAGTGGATGGTGACATCTTTGATTACTCCCTGAAGCATAATTTCATGCAAATTTGTTATGGCTTCTGCAAATTCCTTTATTTCTTCTGATACTAGGAATCTTTTCTTTATTGTTGAGCATGGATTTTTTCTACAATGTCCACTGTTGGTACTATCGAAAGCTCTACATAATGTATGTGCCAGTACCAGATATTATCCTGGCTTATATTCAATAGTTAAAACAAAAAGCTGAAGTTTTTTTTGGGGGGGGGGGAGTCTGTGGGTACTGCCATCTCTTTCCTTCCAGAGGATTATACACAGTTCAACAGATGAACACATGAAATGTTTTAACAACCATAAACTGAAGCCAGATCTTCCTTTCTTTCTGTGCACATTGGCACATGGATTCTGCATGGGCAATAGAAGCAAATGGCAGTGGTCTCCAAGAATGATTGTATCCCTGCAACAGATTGCTCTTGTTCCAACTTCAGAGCCATTAGTTGACAATTTATTTGTCTTTTGTTAGCAATACAGTGTAATGCAGGAGTGTTTTAGTTAATTGCTTTCGTTGTCCAATTTCCTTGTCTGAATTTGAATCTGATATCTCCTCCCCTGTATTTTCAGTGTGCCAGCAGTGGGAGCTGTTATGTTTGTCATGAGTTTCTCCACAAAATCCACAATCCTCAATCACGGTTGCAGTCTTCTTATTTTACAATGTCGGCATATTTGAGTTGGTTTGTACTCTTCTGCTATCTATCTGTACTCCATTGTTACTTAGCCTTTTCCATAAGTTTGTAGTTTCCTGAATTCTATTTTTAATTTCTGCTTGTTGAGTTTCAAGCCTGCTGTTCCAGGACTTCCACTCTAGATTTTGGTGCTTTTGAATGTCTTCAATAATTGCTGTATTTGAGTATGAAAATGCATTGCTGCTGATTTTAACCCAAAAGGCAACATTCCAAAGCAGTGTCTTTAAAAGTGTGTAAGTGTGTGCTCTGTTCACCTAGTAGAATTTGCCCCAAACCAGTTATATATCCAGTGCAGAAAAATATTCAGCACTAGCCAATGGAAAGTGTTCCTTGTGATTATATTGGTTCGCCTTCTGAACAAGATATGGCTGCACAATCTCTTTACAAGCAAGAAATACCACCCTCTTCTTCAATAGGCATTGTGCATACATACACAACACGCACATCAAAGCAGGCTGTTGGGCATGTCTTCGTTTCATAGGGTGTTCTTATTCAGGATCACCACCAGTCAACTGGGGGCGGGGGCAGGACTCCATTCTACAATAATCTTGAGCATTGCATCTTCAGAACTAAAATCCTGGATTTTTTTCACCAGAGGAGGAATTTTCGGCATAAAGCTCTGTGGTCATCATAACAAACATGTGGTTGCAGCAGCACATCTGAACAAAATCTGTTCCCTGTTATCTTATATAAATGGCTGGCTGTTCATTGCTCATTTCAAGGACAAGCTGCAGGAGTCATTATACTCCTTCATCATGTGTGGAAGGGGATATCAAGACTGCAACTTCGTTAACCAAGGAGTAGCAGTGATTGGAGAAATCTCGGAAGCACAGTGAAGCCTTCTTATCCTAGTAGGTACATAAGACTGATGCAAGGAAAAACCCCAACAATTTTGGGATTCTACTCATTTTGTTACTCATATGTTAATTACATTTGTTTCCTTACTGATCTGGTCCTAGTTCAATCATTTCCATAACTCCTGTCCATTGGCAATCCAGCTTTCGAATCTGTCAGTTTCGCTGCTCTCGTTCTTCCTCACTCCCTATGTAACCTTTCTATGACCCACACAGACTGTCCTGGAGCTCCAATTCAGCCCAATGAGTTCCGAACTAAATGAATGAATTCTGAATGGGAAAGTCATCCAGAGCTCATTGGGTTGAGTTCCCATTCACTTTCATAAATAAAATAAGTGAAAATAACAGCACTCATTCACTACCCCACCATGCACACCCTTGGTTCCCGGACTTGCCCATTCAATGAGCCAAGTTTGCTCAAAGGCTCTGAGGTCTGAGGTCATAAAATATGTTCATGGTCAATTGATCTGCTATGACGAGCAGATGCACAGCGTTACTGTTTCATTCCTACAATTGTATGCTCCCTGAAATGCTGTAAGTCTTTCACATCCTTGTAATAAACAAATTCCTCTACAATTGACATTGATGAAAGAAGGTCTTCTGTTTCATTTAAATCAGTGTCTCAAAGGTGGAAGAGCTGGCACTGGTCAGTCTAACTCACGCCTGGCCCAAATTCTGTTTAAAGGAATAATCACCACCATAATAAAGGCCCCCCCCCGCCCTGAACGCAGATGGGATCCATATGGAGGAGTCCTGCTTCTTCTGATTCTCTTAAGGTCTCGTTTTTGTATGTTTTTAGCTATATCTCCCCAAGAGCATTTCAGTTCTGTTGGCACTTTATATAGCAGAATTAATAATGACATTCTCCTGGCATGCATCCAGTTGCGTAAGTTTATGGAGTAATTTTGTAATAGAGCTGTGAGAGTTTAGGAGGAAAAAAATTACCAGCAGGTGAACAAGCTGTCCACCTCACTCTTCTAAAAATTAAAAAAAGCACACACACATCTCCAGCTTAGCAAGCCTGGAAAGACTCTTGCCCCCAAGGTTTCTTTTGAGAATGAGACTATTTGAAAGAGGCAGGTCAACAAACTTGCTCTTTCCCACTTCTAGCTGCAAAAATCTTACAGTCTTTCCCATTTTATATTCCTATTTATTTATCAAATGGCTGAGCTGCCCTTGTCCTCACTTTTCCCACTACACAGTCCCCAGCCCACTTCCTTGCCATGTGAATAAAGGATTGAATGGATTTATCCCAAGGATCAGTTATCTCCTCCAAATGTTCTCCTGCATCCAGCTGCAGTTTCCCCTTCCAATCTTGTCTGTAAGCTAAAGGATGAAATTAAACTCATTGTACCCCTCTCTGTTCTTCTAACCGTCTGCAAAGCCATGCTTCTCTTTGCCAATCTGCCCCCCCCCACTTTTTTAAGTTCCAGTTGATAGGAGTGTTCCAAAAGAAATGTGGACTTCAGATCGTGCTTTCCCTTCATGCTAGATGTTGCTTCTCTCCTGCTGCTACCCTGAATGTTTTGACATGACATCAGCCCATGGTTGTCCACAGCAGACATCCAGGAACAATCATGTCAACTGAAGAAACTGCTGAAATTTCCATTAACCCAAGCTTGGATGCCTGAATCTCT
This sequence comes from Zootoca vivipara, assembly GCF_965207765.1. Taxonomy (NCBI): domain Eukaryota; kingdom Metazoa; phylum Chordata; class Lepidosauria; order Squamata; family Lacertidae; genus Zootoca; species Zootoca vivipara. The sequence goes on from NC_142591.1 coordinate 64,126,112, forward strand.
TTGGTGTAAGGGTCTTAGCCCTGGCTCACAGATGTACATCACTCGATTACTCAATGTTTCCAGCCTGGCACCTGCGTGTATGAACTGTATCCCTTGAATAGTGTTGCATTTAAGGTGACATTGACTGATGGGAATGCTATGTGTGAGATGGTCCATTTACACACGGCACTCATCAGGTTGACTCTGCAGCTATCAACGGATGAATATGCACGTAGAAGTCAACTTTCATTTAGGAGGGGGAGGCGAGAACTTCTCGTGGTCCTTCAGGGACCAATCCCAGAGCAGGGGCTGGTAAAACATTGGCAGTTGGAAGTACTAGGTCTGTTGCCCTTCTTACCATGTGCTTCGTTACAAAGGACTTTTATGGGACAAGACTGGGTGGAATGAGAGATTGCAATGGCTTGCTAAACAGCAGTTTGGAATGCTTCTGCTTCAGAGATGGATAGCCTGTGGCTCTTCAGATGCTGTTGCTCAGCCTGTCCATTGGCCACGTAGGCTGAAGCTGATGGGAGACGCTCCAACAACTTCTGGAGGGCCACAGGTTCACCACCCCTACTCTACCTCATTGGTCAGTGTCATGACGCAATACTAAAGCTCCGGATACAAACTATTCTTTGCAGTGGCAAAACTCAGGTCAGCTTTTACAAACAGGTTCCCTGCATTTTTATGAGGCGATGCCATGGATGTTTGTAAGTGCATCCTCTTCTAAGGAGATAAATAACTATACAACTTTTGGAAGACATCTGAAGGCAGACCTGTACAGGGAAGTTTTTAACGTTCCGTTATGCTTTTATATTTGTTGAAAGCTGCCCAGAGTGGCTGGGGCAACCCAGTCAGATGGGTAGGGTACAAGTATTATTATTTTTAAATTATTACCTCTTTGTTGATTGCAATTGTTTCTGCTGAGATCTTTTTGAAAAATGAAAACTCCTTAAAACTTAGAGGGATGGGGAGAGACATCATGCACCCACATCCCACCATGTGGTTGCTGCCACACACACCAAAATAAAAACAAAATAAAACCCTCCTTAGTGAGTTATCAGCTTCCTCAGAATAACATGCAAAAGTTCCTTGCATGTGGACTGCAACAGTCACACGGTGGAAACACTCAGCAGCAGATTCCAGAGACATGGAGTGGGGACTGGCTTATTCATCACATAATGTCGTTCCTTCCCTTAGCAAGAGTTTGTAAATGCTAAGACCCAGAGATGGAGTGTTGCATTGGCAATGACACAATGCTCCATTCCCCGGGTCACACATGCTATTCAGCTGGGCCTGGTGAAATAAAAGCAAAGCACAAATCAAAAAGACACAGGAGGACAAAAGTGAAAAGTGGATTGCTAAAGCACACTATAGGGGACTAAATATTGAAGGGAGAATAAAGCTAATGGAAAATAATTCTTACTTGCCTTTAGGGTTATGATGGTGCTCACAGGTGGGAAGAAGCTGATCAGTCACTATATCTGAAAGACCAGCAGGAGAATATCTGATATTCTGATTTATTTATTTTCTGTATTTTTGAGAGAACTCATAAAACAAATTTTTGAGGCACTGTACCAAAGAAGAATAAAGCCATAACAATGAGACCCTGCTAGCATTAAAAATCACAATAGGCTGAAGGTGAACCAGCAAAGAAAACCAATGCAACAGCAGCACAAAAAAATACCGTGCACAAAGCAGAACTAAAACAGCCACAATGATATTAAACGGCTAGGACTGTTGGTAGTAATAGTTTCAGAGGGTAACAAATTATTCTACCTGGTTCAGCCAATCCCCTCAGCGCAAGGATGGCTAACTTTATTTGATTTCTAGTGATCCAGTCAACGTTTTGACAAGATACGGCAAACACTTGCTCACAATTCCTCTTGCAAGGTCAAGGCACAATTAATCATTTAAAATTTATTGCATTGCTGAATGAAAGGGGAAGAACCATGGCCAATCTCCCCCCTGACAGATCTCTTAGGAAAGTCAGTTTTGTCTCAGGTCCGAAGCGCCCTGCTTCCTTCTGAGAACCTCTTATTCAAGGCCGATCCTACCATTAGGGAGAGTGAAGTAGCCCACATAAGTGGCAGATGTTAGAGACAGGAAACAGCAGTGGAGTTCCACATGCCATGGAACCTACCCCTGAACAAAGGAAGAGATGCTGTCCAGTTAACAGAATTGAATTAAGATTCAGCTCCCAGTCCATTCGATTTCTCTACTTGGAAAGATACGGAGCGCTATTTTGCCCTTCACCACTTTAAATCCATAAATATTCAATAATGGATTTATTAGATGGAATTCAATTGCCGACCTGAGTTAGAGATTGACATTATGTATAGTAAATAAAACTTTGTCATCCAACTGGGACATTTACATCATAGACAGTTCCTCTAAATAATTGACATCAACTACCCTCACACAAACTATTTCCCAGGATTTCACAAACGAATTTTTGAGTTGAGCAATTAAAACTTACATTTCAAAAGGTTAAGGACAGTTTGAACGATGGGAATGCAGTTCTCTTACTTCCCATTTGGTGGCAGCAAAGTCTGCAAATATAGGTTGGGAGGCCCAATGGCTCCTTCCCACTCTCCATTGTTTGATGCCAGAAGGCTGTGCTGACACTGGGCTGGAGGAATTAGGAGTGGGAAAGCACCGAGTGCCAGGAAGCAGACAGAGATGGGGCGGGAAATAATTTAAAAGTGGGATAGTTTCATTATCTCCCAAGGAAGAGGAAAAAAGTCGAAAGCTCCTCAGTTGCAACCAGCTTGGTTCACGCATAAGAGATTGGATTAGGCTGAGATCGTAAGCATGTCTAGTTGGCAACAAGCTCCCCTGAAATCAACTGAATGTATGCCTAAAAGAATGGATTTACAATGGAGATCCATTGATTAAATACGGTGACACCCCCCACCCCCAACAGTTGAAGCTTTTTAAAGATTCACATCTCCTGCTTAATTTTGCTCCTCAAATAAGCTATTTGCTCCAAGCACACATTAAGAGAGAGTGCTTGGAGTTGAGCTGGCTCAATCCTCCCAAGGCTGCAGCTTTATACAGCTTTATATACTCTGGCTGTAAGTCCCCATTGAACTTAATGGTACTTCTGAGCAGATATGTTTCACGCAGAGTAGACCCATTCAAATTATGTTAGGTCCATTAATTTCAATAGATCTGCCATGCTGGGCCAGATTCATCATCTAACCTGGTGCACTAGCAGGTAGCCAGCGCAACAGGGCTTCCCCGCGTCTCCTCCTGCTGCAGCTCCACACAATGTGCTCTGGAGGGTCAGGAGAACCCCCCAAATGGTGGGTGGGTGGAGGAGAGGTGAGATCATTCTGTCTGGCATGCAGAAATGCTTCCACTGATGGAATGATAGTCTTGGCATGATGTTGAATTCCACCCAACGTCAGCAAACTTGAGCTGGCCTCTGTCCATGCACTCTGGTAATAGTGGGGTGGAATCTTTACCCCCTTTCTGTTATTGAATGGAAACCTAACTGCACAAACACATACATATTTAGCATGGGACATGACAGCTGCATCAGGGCAATCTCACGAGCCAGAAACCCATGCTGGGGCAAGAGTCAGGAACACATCCATTCCCATTATAGGTGGTCTAGCTTATACATTCCAAATTGCAAGGGGTTATGGAATTGATACGAACATGTGTGATGGAGTTGGGCCATTGGCTCATCTATCCCAGTTACTGTCTGCTTTGATGAACACGTATTATCAAAAGACTACCATGCATTCATAGTAAACTGCAAGGACAGAATCATGGCAAAGAAATACAAGAAGTGTCTTTGCAAGGCATCTAAAAGTCAACACTGATGGCACCTCATGGACCTCTCTGGGGAGGAAGTTCCATAGCTGTTCCATGATCAGAGAATGAGGGCCCTTTTCTGTGACCCAGTGCTATGTTTTCACAGGGATGTGGAACCCTCAGCAACTCATCTTAGAAAGCAGGGAGGAGGCTGATACGGATAGAGTTGCCAGGTCTCAGGCTTTGGAGTCTATTTTCAAGGTGAGAAGTTCAAGTTTCAGGGCCATCAGAATTCTCTCAGGTTACTGCTTTTGATCCCTTGCTGCTGATCAGGCAGGGTTATAGAGCTTGTGGGGAGCCTTCACGGGTACTGCAGGCCCTGCTGCAGAGGTTTGCCCTGAACTTCTGGGAAGCCAGAAGTTGTAGCATGATCCTGTCACCTGGTTCTTCATGGGTTCAAGGGTTACTTATCCCTCTGCATTTACAATGGGAGATTTTTGCTTGCCAAGAAAAGAGAACAATATCATTTTTTTAAAATGCTGTGTTGTATTCTGCTTGGTGCTAAGCAGAACATCCCATCAGTGCAAGGAATTCTCCTTGCGCAATGCAACATTTCCCCCCTCTCCTCTGCCTTGCACCCCCTGAATCTGTTCTGGGGTTTCCCCCCAAGTCCTCCAGAGCAGATTTGTGAATGATATGGGGCACACATGGCAGGGAGAAGAAGGAACATCCTGTTGATCTAGTACCAATTTTAATTGTGAACAAGGGCAGAACTACCAAAGCAACTTCATTTTTAAAAAAATAAGATTCTAAAAAAATAATAAGATTCTCAAGTGCCTTTGTGTGTCCTTGGTGGTAAGGCAATTCATAATCTTTCTAAATAAATACAATATATACAAATAACAGGGCTTCTCCTTGCCCCCTTTAAGATTATATTGGCTACTAGTATTTTTATCCACTGCATTCTTAGTTTGGGGCTTCAGCGTGCAGGGAGAGGATTTGAGGCATTGGTGAAGATTTAGTTCTTAAAACAAGCCCATTGCTTGTTAAATCAGCCTGTTTCCTAAGGGACACGGCTACTAGTCTGTCTTCTAAAAGAATGTATTAGCAACAGATGTTTTCTCAGTAGTATTATGGAAAATATTTTTGCTCTGCAAACAGACACGATTCTCTGGATCTGGTACAGTTTGCTTTGCTCTGTTTATGGGTATGGTCTCTGGCCACAGAAGATTTGATAACAGCACATAGAAGAAATAGCTGTTGCTGTTAGTTGTATAAGGGAAACCTGACTCCTGTCTTGCGGCCACATTACTGTCTTGAATGCACAGCTGACTTCTCAATCTCCTGATATGCAGTCTATACAACTGGGCTACGAAGCTGGGTGGCAAAGGCAGCGCCAGTGCAGATTCTTCTTGCGAATTCTTCTTTCCCAAAGAACAGTTTTTGCTTTCTGTTTCACATGAAGCTGCCTTGTCTGGGTTAAATTATTTGTTCATGCAGTCTGATATTGGCTACTCCGACTGGTAACAGCTCTCCAGGGTCTCAGCAGAGGAGAGTCTTTCCCATCACGTGTCACCTGAACCTTTTAACGGTAGATGCAAATTGTCTGGTTGATACAGACAGCTGAATGGTAACATGCACACTGTGACCTGCTCCTAATACTTTGCAGCAATTGTCTATACGCCCTATGTTTTGTACCAATAAGTGTAAATACAGACTTTCCTCTGCTTTCATGCTAATATAAAGCTGCCTTATCCAACGCCAACCTGTTGTGCAATCTAGGTTAATATTGTCTACTCCAGGCATCCCCAAACTTTGGCCCTCCAGATGTTTTAGACTACAATTCCCATCGTCCCTGACCACTGGCCCTGTTAGCTAGGGATCATGGGAGTTGTAGGCCAAAACATCTGGAGGGCCACATTTGGGGATGCCTGGTCTACTCTGACTGCCAGCATCCCTCCCAGGCCTCCAGTAGAGGTCTTTCTCTATCAGATCATTTAAATGGAGGTGCCAGGGAAATACCACAGCTCAGTGGTGGGGCATCTGCTTTACACAAAGAAAGTTCCAGGTTCAAACCCTGGCATCTCCAGTTGGAGTTGGGAGAGCACCCCCCTCAGAACCCCCAGATTGCTGCTTCCAATCAGTGTAGACAATCTTGAGCAGAATGGACCAGTGATCTGATTCAGTACAGGGCAGATTCCTAAGCTGTGACTTTTAAGGCAAACAGACTTTGTGGCTGCAAAATACCCAAAACAGGGAACTGTGCATCTCCTCATACTCAGATGCCTCATATAACATACGGAACTGCTTTTAGTCATACCCCATACCTTCCAACATTTCTCTGATGAAAATAGGCACATCCTATTCAACAACAACAACAACAACAACAACAACAACAACAACAACAACAACAACAATATTCCACCCATCTGACCAGGTTGCCCCAGCAAACTCTGGGCAGCTTCCAACATATATAAAAACATAATGAAACATTAAACATTAAAAAACTTCCCTATACAGGTCTGCCTTCAGATGTCTTCTAAAGTTTTAAAGTTACTTATCTCCTTGGATCCAGGATGTATACTGTAACTCTGTTATGTACTGAGCTGAATCCTAGAACAATAGGATTCAGAATCAGCGGGAGCTACCCAATCCAACTCCAGGTGGAAGTGAATCCGCAACCTGATTGGCCTGCTGGAGCAGCCAATCAGGCGGCTGGCAGAAGTGAATCTGCTACCTGATTGGCCTGTAGGAGCAGCCAATCAAGCTGCAGGCAGAAGTCAATCCATAATATAATTGGCCCACAGGTGTAGCCCTGAAGTAGCCAATCACGCAAGGCCCATTGTGTAAATAATGTATATAAGCAGATGGTTTGGGGAAAAGAGCCATTCGTCTTCTCTTCTCCTCCTTGATGACTATGAGCTGAATAAAGAGCATGAAATTCACTCTTGACTCCGAGTATATTTCACTGGCGACGAGGATGGGATCCTGCTGAACTGACCGCCACCACGCACTGCACCGCAGCACCGCCACCTGCTGCACCGCTGCATCGCACCGTGCATCCAGGCTTCAGCTCCAGGACCCAAGGAACCCAGAATGGCAACCGACAGCAGCTTCTCGCCATTCAAACCAGCATCAGGAGACTGGGAAGGGTACGCCGCCCGTTTCAACTTCCTCCTGCAAGCGAAAGAAGTCACCAACGATGCCATGAAGAGGGCGACATTCTTCAGCGTCTGTGGAGAGGAGACGTTTGAAATCGCCCGGGCTCTCCTTGCACCTAGAGATGTCGCTACCGTCTCTTACAAAACAATAATGGAACGGCTGAAGGAGCACTTCTCACCACAGCCCTCGGTGGTAGCTTGCCGAAATGCCTTCTACGCAAAGCGGCAAGCCCCGGGGGAAACCATAACTGGGTTTGTGACCTCCCTCCGCCAAGCCGCCCGGTTATGCAACTTCTCAGAATTGGAGAACATGCTTTGTGACCGCCTCGTCGGTGGCCTGAGGGACGAGATGTTGCAACGACGCCTCTACGCCAAAAAAGACCTCATGTTCCAGATTGCTCTGGAGGAAGCCCTGGCAACCGAAGCCGCCGAGAGGTCAACGCAAGAGGCACGACCGGCCCCGCCATCCCAACCGAGGGTCTACCACGAAGACCTCACCGATGAATCCGAATCTGACAGGGAGGAAGTACACCGAGTACAGCGGCGCACTCAAGCAGCACACACACCACAGCAGCCTCGACGAGAAGGAGGGAACTGTGCAAGCTGCGGGGAGAACCACGAGAGGAGGACCTGTCGTTTCCGCAACGCAGAGTGCAGGCAGTGCAGAAAATTGGGACACATCGCCCTGGTGTGTCGGGCTCGACTCACCCGTCGACAAGCATCAGATGACCGACCCAGGAGCCCCAGGTCACACGGCACCATGCACCAAGGCAACTCGACGGAGATCACGGACTACCAGGTATTCCAGTTGCCCCATCCCAGCACAGAGAAAATTTATATAGAGGTACAGATAGAGGGAGCCCCATGCCGCATGGAGCTGGACACGGGTTCAACTCTATCCATAATCTCGGCCCGAACATTAAGGGAACTGTGCCCTAATGGGGGTCCCAAACTAAGGCCGGCCCCATTCACCCTCCGGGACTTCCAGAAACGTAAGGTCCCTACTATGGGGGTGGGGACCTTCAGGGTGCAATATCGAGGGCGAAAGCAACAATTGGACTTGCTGGTAGTTAAGGGCCCCTACGTTAGCTTACTGGGACTGGCATGGTTTGGACCTCTGGGGCTAGCCGTTACCGGGGTGAACCGCACTAGCTTACAAGTGGACGTGGACGCCATATGCAAAGAGTTTCCAGGGGTTTTCGATGGGGCATTGGGACGATATACAGGACCCCCCATTGCCCTACAGCTGGACCCCGCTGTACGACCCATCAGGCACAAGGCCCGCCGGGTCCCGTTCGCCCTGAAACCCCGCATAGACGAGGAATTGGACCGGCTCGTGGAGCAAGGAGTGCTGGAGCCGGTGCCCAACGCCCCCTGGGAAACTCCAATTGTCACACCCGTCAAGCCTAACGGTTCGGTCCGCATCTGTGCAGACTACAAATGCACCATAAACAAGGCTCTCACGGCCCATGCATACCCAGTGCCAGTGGTCAGCCATGTCCTCGCCACCCTGGCTGGGTCAAAAATCTTTGGCAAACTGGACTTGGCCCAAGCGTATCAACAGTTGCCTGTGGACGAAGCCACAGCAGAGGCTCAGACGATTGTGACGCACAGAGGGGCATTCAGAGTTAAGCGGCTGCAATTTGGCGTTAGCGTGGCACCAGGCATATTCCAGAATCTAATGGACTCTCTCCTTAAAGGGATTCCTGGCGTCACCCCCTTCTTCGATGATGTACTGATCGCCGGGCCCACACCTGAGGAATTTGAGGACCGCCTCCGCTCCGTCCTGCACCGTTTCCAGACGGCGGGCCTCAAGGTGAAGCGGGAAAAGTGTTTACTAGGAGTGCCGCAGGTGGACTTTCTGGGATTTAAGGTGGACGCAGAAGGGGTCCATCCAACAGGTGACAAGGTACGGGCCATTTGTGAGGCCCCAGCGCCCAAGAGCAAGCCCGAACTTCAGTCATTCTTGGGACTATTGAACTTTTACCATGCCTTCCTTCCCCATAAGGCAGCGGTAGCGGAGCCCCTACACAGACTCCTAGATAAAAGGGCCCCTTGGGTGTGGGGCCAGCGACAAAGGGCCGCATTCCAGGCAGTCAAGGACTTGCTTGTCTCGAACTCGGTCTTAGCACACTTCGACGAGAGGCTGCCAGTGGTGCTGGCATGCGACGCCTCTCCCTATGGCATCGGCGCTGTCCTGGGACACCAACTCCCGGATGGAAGAGAGGTGCCGGTGGCATACTTCTCCCAGACGCTTGCTGCAGCCGAACGAAACTACTCACAGATTGACAAGGAGGGTCTGGCAATCGTGAAGGGCGTAAAAAAATTCCATGATTTCTTGTACGGGCGGCCCTTTACCATAGTGACTGACCACAAGCCGTTGCTTGGCCTGTTTGCCCCTGAGAAGCAGACCCCCAAGTGTTGTCTCCACGTGTCCTCAGGTGGTCAATTTTCCTTGCCGGCTACCAGTATGCACTAATCCACCGCCCTGGGAAGGCGATGGGCCACGCAGACGCCCTCAGCAGGCTACCACTACCAGAAACAGGCCCCGACCCAGCGCCTGCACAAGAGGTTATGACCCTGGAGCTGCTTCCCGACCGACCCATTCAGGCACAAGAAGTTGCGCACCATTCCACAAAAGATAGGGTCATCTCCCGGGTCCTGGACTGGGTGTGGCGAGGATGGCCCAGCAGCAGCCCCGGGCCAGAATTCGCTGGCTACACAAACCGCAAACATGAACTGTCGGCCCACAAGGGGTGCCTGTTATGGGGAAGCAGGGTTGTTGTTCCCCAGCCCCTCCACAAAAGGGTCCTCACAGCCCTACACGAGACACACCCAGGGGTAGTGAGGATGAAGGCCCTTGCCAGGAGTTATGTGTGGTGGCCGGGGATTGACAGAGAGATAGAGGCCTGGGTCCAACACTGCCAGACCTGCCAAGAATCCCGCCCGGATCCCCCAAGGGCCCCAGTCCAGCCCTGGGAGTCCGCCCGACATCCATGGTCACGCTGGCACGTGGACTTCGCTGGCCCCTTCCAGGGAAAAACATTCTTCATAGTGGTGGATTCCTACACCAAATGGCTGGAGGTCGCACTGGTACCATCCACTTCTACGGCGGCAGCCATCCGGGTACTACGTAAGCTGTTTGCGACCCACGGGCTCCCTGACACCCTCGTCTCGGACAATGGAACCGCATTCACGTCAGAGGAGTTCCAGACCTTCACAGCGCAGAACGCCACCCGCCACATCCGCTCAGCACCATTCCACCCTGCCACCAATGGCCAAGCGGAGCGCATGGTGCGGACCACCAAGGACAGCCTCCGCCGCATGACACAAGGGGACTGGGAATACCGCCTTGCCGCATTTCTTCTAGCACAGCACAGCACCCCAAGCACAACGACGGGCCGGAGCCCAGCTGAATTACTAATGGGCCAGTGCCTTGCAACTAGACTGGACCAACTTCACCCCGACAGAGCTCAGGATGAGGTAGTGGTGGGGAAAGGCAGGAACCCCCGGACATTTGTGGCCCAGGACCCAGTGTATGCAAAGAATTTTGGGGCAGGCCCAGCATGGGTACCCGCCACAGTCACCAAGGTGACCGGTCCCGTGTCGTACGAGGTACTAACGGAAGGGGGGCAATGTTGGCGCCGCCACTGCGACCAGCTACGGCGACGATTCCCAGGAGGAACCCGGGAGGAGAGCGGGACAGAGGGGTCCCAAGGGGACAGCAGGGCAGTGAGGCCTGTAGAGCGAGAGGGGTGGGCAGGGGAAGCAGAAGCAGTAGGCACAGAGGGGCGCCCCGAGGCTGGAAGGACACCGGAACCAGAGCTACAACTTAGTGGTTCAGTGGCGCCAGACCAGACAGCCCTGGCACAGCCAGCAGCCTCGGAACACGAGCCAGAACCAGAACCCCTGACCAAGGAACACCCCAGGCCACTACGCACACGGAGGCGGCCAGCAGACCTTGGGGACTACGAATGCAACTTCCCAGGCAGGACTGGAACTTAGAGGGGAGGGGTGTTATGTACTGAGCTGAATCCTAGAACAATAGGATTCAGAATCAGCGGGAGCTACCCAATCCAACTCCAGGTGGAAGTGAATCCGCAACCTGATTGGCCTGCTGGAGCAGCCAATCAGGCGGCTGGCAGAAGTGAATCTGCTACCTGATTGGCCTGTAGGAGCAGCCAATCAGGCTGCAGGCAGAAGTCAATCCATAATATAATTGGCCCACAGGTGTAGCCCTGAAGTAGCCAATCACGCAAGGCCCATTGTGTAAATAATGTATATAAGCAGATGGTTTGGGGAAAAGAGCCATTCGTCTTCTCTTCTCCTCCTTGATGACTATGAGCTGAATAAAGAGCATGAAATTCACTCTTGACTCCGAGTATATTTCAAACTCCATACCCACCAACATTTCTCCGATGAAAATAGGGAAGTCCTAAGGGAAAGCTGGACATTCTGGGATCAAATTAGAAAGCAGGATGGCTTCTGTAAATCTGGGACCATCCCTAGAAAACAGGGACACTTGGAGGGTCTGCGTACCCATATCTGAGAAAAGTGTGTTTTCAGTGTCAAACAGAGCCATAAGCAGACACCAGGGCACCTGCTATAGAGTTTTAAATCTGCACTCCTTCTTCTATCTCCTTTAGAAGGTCACATGGACATGAGAGCATAGGAAGAACCTTGCCAGATCAACTACCCAGCCCACTGTCCTGTTTCTGATTGTGGCCAACCAGATGTTTCTGCAAAGCCCCCAACAGCAGACCTTGAAAGCAATAGCCTCCCCTCTTTTCTTGTCCAGCCCCCCTCCCATGCAGAACTGATATTCAGTGGCATACTGCCTCTGGCCAAGAATATAGACACCATCCTTAAAGTCCCACGGTTATTACCACCCAGGTTTTAGATTGCTTCCGTACTATTCCCCCACCAACCCCCGATGCTGTTTTATCGGATCACTTTATTGTGAAACCAATTTAAAGCTGGAAACCCAATCATGTGGTTTATTGGGGAGGGGGGTGAGGGTAGTTGGTTTTGTTTTAATCTGTGAACTTGGTTTCTTTCAGTAACTTCATAGCTGATCAGCTTCGTTGACCTGCATACCTGGTTTCTGTTAAACAATCAACTGGATTGTAAAAGGCATATTTGGGTATTATGTTAGGCTTGAAATGCCACCAAGTATATTCTGTTTCTCAAACTCTCAGCTACATGGGATCTTTCAGTGATTTGAATGTATTTGGAATGGAGAATGGAGAAGACATAAAAAGAGCTAGATTTACTGATAATTTGATATTTGGAAACATCCTTTCAGGCTATCAAGGGAAGAAGGTATAGCTGCCAAAATAAAAATTTAAGACATCAGAAGTGCTAGCTTTCCAATTCCCCATGAGGGCCAACTGTTTAAAGCAGAAAAGAGTTTTGTATCCATTTGTCACCAACTATAGATTTTAAAAACAGTTGTTTTTAAAGGAAATTCTTGTCTTTCTAAACACATCTGCAAACACATCTGATTATGACTTCAGGAATTTTATCTCCCTTGCTATCAGTCTAGTCTTAAACAGTGAAAAACTTTGCTCACACATCTCTAACCAGGCAATTCTGATTCGCTTCCACTTTTGCCAGGCAATCTTCCCTCTCCCCCTTTTTTATACAGAAATTTTTTTATCACTGACTCCATTGGTTGTCAGGAAACTCCATGTTGCAGCCTTCACCCTGTGAGCAATCTACATTCCAAACCTCAATCCAAGCAGAGGAAAAATGATCAGATAAATAATGGCCCAGAGTGCCTACAGACTGCAGCTTTTACAGTATGTTGGTATGGGTATATGAAGGAGGGACATTAGCAGCAATAGTTCCAGGCAGAACAAAACATGCTACATGCGTCATTGTTATCCAAGACTCTCTAGTAACTGTAAAACTTGATTGTATTTTCCAGACAGGTTTGTTTTATTGTTCTTGGAGCAACCCAATTATTGTACTCTGAAACCCTTCTGCTCTTATGCTATGTGTTTTCTGTAATTAGCATAGCTCCTCCTACCCCACAACAAACCTTCCTATTGGGTATTGGCTCCACCTCAACATTCCATTGATGGCCACTTTATCTTTTCCCTGGCACCATTTTTGGATCACTTTGAACAGTTCCTGCTCTATTCCCTGCAGTTTAATTGCTTCCAGACATATGTAATTACTTGGGATGTTTAAGTGTCCATTTTGGTATGCCCGTTCATTTTACTGTGGTTCAATATCTGAGAGCACCATCTTAGAATCACAGAAAGTGTCGTGTTGGAAGGGACCCACAGAGTCATCTAGTCCAACCCCCTGCAATACAACCTACTGATGTTCCTTTGCCATGCCACTGCTGACCACCCGCTTTCTTCCAGACAAAGAGCCAGCCAGCAGGAGGTTGCAACACCTTCTCCTTATTCTTGTCAGCATTCTCTTGCTCACCTTGTCTAGGCCAAAGGGAGACATAAGACAAGAGAGGAAGGTGTTGATGAAGAGAAGGGAAAATGGCATGCTCCTGAGGGCTTGCGATAGTTGTGCCCCTGCAGTGGTGCAAGCCTTGGCAAATGACTAATCTTGCCATCCCCTGCCATGGGCCCTGCATCCTAGCAATAAAGGTGATGGTGGAGAAGTAATACAGTGGATGGGTTGCGAACGTGATCCGTGCAGGAGGCATGTTCGCAACCCGCAGCGCCACATCTGTGTATGCGCAGGTCGTGACCCGGCGCTTCTGCACATACGAAAAGCATAATTTAGTGCTTCTGGGACTTCCGGGTTTGGTGTGATGCTCAACCTGAAGCAGCCGTAACCTGAGGTATGACTGTATAATGAAATAACGTAATAGCAAAACAATGTGGAAGAAATAAAAACAACAAATCTCAAAAGATCTTGACTAAAAATAAAAATAAAGTTCACCTTTTTGGGGAGGTCATTCCAGATTCTGGGTGCCACAAGAGAAGAACCCCTCTTGTTTTGACACCTGTGAAAGGTGTCAGTAAATAACTCCTGACGCACAATGCTTTTCATGTTCAGTTTCTTATAGCCCTGGCTCAGCCCCTCCTCCATTGTATACATCTCCTTAAACATGTCCACATTTAACTGGGTGCCAAGTCTGGAACCCACCTTTCTGTCATTCTGAGCGGCTCATTTCCCCACATTGATAGGGCAATTGATGGGAGGGCATGGTGCTCCTAGCTCTTTTTTTCTGTCTCTTGAAGATATGGCAGGCATTTCTGTTCTGCTATGCCCATGCCATGGAAGCACATTGTGGAGCCAATACAGCTATCTATCCACATACCAACCTACTGGCTTATTGAACAAAATATCTGGTGCCAAATCTGTGGTAAAACTCCGAGATGGACAGGTGAAGTTTCTGGCATTAGGCAACCCTAATGATAATATGTTACTAATGGAGACAAAAACAATAATCTCATCACATTTCCTAATCTTTTCAAAGCACACACCAGGATTCCCAGTGGCAATCCTATACTTCAACATCAGAATACAGGTGCAGTAGTGCAATTTTCCATATACACAATAACATGCCTTATCTTTGAATCATCATCCTATTTCAGAGAACCGCCATGATTTTCTGGTTTCATTAAAAAAATAATTATGTCAGATTACCAGATTTATAAGATACTCTTATATTATCCAAGCCTCAAACTTTGAAAACATATATTCCCTGTGTGATCTAATAATTCTCAAATGTAAATTAATCTTTAAACGACTCTCAAGAAAGTCACCTTTGGAAAGCAAAGAAGCATGAGAAAATCTCAGCCTGAAAGCAATTTGGCATAATAATACGCATTCCTGAAAGCTGGAGCTATAGTATAACTTCGAAATATATGGCTCTTTCCAGTAAAGGAACTGCTACTCCCTTGTGAAGAATTGGATAGTAAATGTGAATATTTTGCCTTCAGATGTTAATGTCACAAATTAGGATAGAAAGGAAAATATCTCAAAGGTAAAAGAAAATGGCTACTTGGTACAATTTTCTGTCAGAAGAGACCCACAGAAGGGGTCTGGCAATCATCTTGTTCCTTGAGAGGATTTGCTGTTGTCAAGAGCTGTTAACCTAGATGGGCAGAGGACCAACAACTACCACTGGCAAAAGGGTTCAAGTGTTTCATGAGCAAAGTATCCTAGGGTGTGTAGTGAGGTCCTAAGGTGGCCATGCTCAGAGTTGTGATGGGGTTGTGTTGAAACTCAAATTGTCATCTCTTACCCTGGACAATGAACACACAATTATTATTCAGATAATAATAATAATAATAATAATAATAATAATAATAATAATAATAATTTATATTTTATACCACTTTGGGCGGCTTCCAACAAAATATTAAAATACAATAGTCCTTCAGATACTAAAAGCTTCCCTAAACAGGGCTGCCTTCAGATGTCTCCTAAAAGTCTGGTACAGTGGAACCTCGGTTTATGAACACCTCGGTTTACGAATTTTCGGTTTATGAATGCCTCAGACCCATCTGGAACGGATTAATTCACTTTCCTTTACTTTCAATGGGAAAGTTCGCTTCAGTTTATGAACGCTTCAGTTTATGAACAGACTTCCGGAACCAATTACACCCATGCTTTGGGTTAAGTACGCTTCAGGTTGAGTACTCTGTGGACCCATCTGGAACAGATTAATCCACTTTCCATTACTTTCAATGGGAAAGTTCCCTTCAGTTTATGAACGCTTCAGTTTAAGTACTCCGTGGACCGTCTGGAACAGATTAATCCACTTTCCATTACTTTCAGTGGGAAAGTTCGCTTCAGTTTATGAATGCTTCAGTTTATGAACAGACTTCCGGAACCAATTGTGTTCATAAACCAAGGTACCACTGTAGCTGTGTTTTTTTCTTTGACACCTGGTGGGAGGGTGTTCCACAGGGCGGGCACCACTACCAAGAAGGCCCTCTGCCTGGTTCCCTGTAACTTCGCTTCTTGCAGTGAGAGACCCACCAGAAGGCCCTCGGTGCTGGACCTCAGTGTCTGGGCAGAATGATGGGGGTGAAGACGCTCCTTCAGGTATACTGGACTCAGGCCACTTAGGGCTTTAAAGGTCAGCACCAACACTTTGAATTGTGCTTGGAAACGTACAGATCCATCTCATGGTGATGTACAAAATAAAATAAAAATCACAGAAGGTAACAGCAGATAAATTTTAGAACAATACAAAAGAGACACCAATGGCAGAGACTTATTAATCCATCTGGGAAAACTTGTCAGAACAAAAATGTCTTCATTTCCCCCCCTGGAAAGTGCCAATAGGTCTGACTCCGTAAAAGGCAGCTTGCTATGTTCTTTTATGACTATGTGAGCAGGATTTCACTGTGACAAATCTGAGATGATCTACTTGCCTTTGGACCCTACCCTTGATCTTAACTTCTCTGTGTGTCCTGCTTCTCTTTATGGCATTGGTTTAGGGCTGTTTGGATACTGGGTATTTCATATGGTCATGGAGTCTCTTAATCAAATAAATATATAACTACCAAGCCAAAAAGAGCTGCCAATTTTTTGAAATCCAAATTTAACTCTAGGTTTAGCTTAAGAAAGTATATTCTTATATCTGATGTGTTCTGATATCGCATGACGAAAGTGTCTCATCAGCATTATTGTAGTTTTTTAGATGCCTACTCAGAACCCAGAATCATTTATGAATGTTTAATTCCCCCCCTCCTATCTATCCACCCATCCACCCCACCCCACCCCACCCTCTCTCACACATGCACACACTAATTTCTATCCTGATTTGCCACTTTTATTGACCCAGTATCCTTAACATTAATAAGCGCAAATCATTTCTGTTTAGAAATCCAGCATCTTAAATCTTAACACTTGTTGCCTGCTCATTGAGTGACTTATGATGCGGGTATCAAGTTTTCATGTTTCCACAGGCATCCCCATTCGATTACATGGAACTCAATATATGGGTTCCTTAGTGCATGAAGAGTGATCATGAATGGGGAAGCCTAACTCATGGGGATCATGAAAGGGAAAGATCATGCAAGGCCAGTAAATTTGTAAAATACCTTCTCCAGGTTAACGGCATACCAAATGAAGTGGTAAGCTCAACAGAGCACCATATTTCCTTATTTTACTTCTCTATATAGAAATGTTGCAAAACTCCGATCAGACTAGAATTTGGTAGTAAACTGAATCTGTTCAACTGTACCTCCAAAACAGATTTTGGGGGTGTCAGTTCGGAATGGACACATCTGTCAGTTGGGTTTCTATTGGTTTCTCATTTTTTGCATCATTAATTTGTTTTGCTGCATTCTCAACTACTTTTGTGAATTTTTAAAAAGTCTGCATGAAAATTCATACTCATTTTCCATGCACAATTCCCGGTTTGTAGGCAATCTTGTTTAGTAGATGCATTTTGCAAGAAATAAAGAATGTTATTTTCTCTGATGTATGAATTTTTGAATGCATTTTCCACTAATATACACATTGTGCACATTCTTTGGTTGGAATTTTGGTTGGAATTTTGTGAACCGCGTCACAAAATTCAGAGAAGTGCAACTTTCAAAGGAGAGCTGTGTTTTGGTTTGTGTCTTTGTCCGGAACATGCAAATTTTGTAGGTTTGCATTAACATGCAAACTGAACAAATCCCTAAGAATTCCACATTCGTTTTAAAAATAGGAACGTTCTAGCCCACGTATTTAAAAGGCTGTATATTGGGGGGTGGCGCGCAGAAATAGGCATTAATACTCATCCGTGGAGTTTCTGTGTTGAACAGCCATGTTCTCTTCCCTTTTATATTAATAACATCCACAAATTATTGGCTCACACATTTCCACCATCTCATTTCTTCTTTTTAAATAAAAAATCTAACAAGAAAACAACCCCTTTCCCAAATTTACCATGATGTCTACAGAAAATATTGTTCCAAAAAAAGCATGCATATCTGCAGAATCTGAGCTTTATTAGCTCAAAACCGACTTTTACCTTTGATCACAATACCTAGTGATAATTCCTTATCCCGGTTTCCATTGAACTGATCAGATCTTGGAATCTTCCTTGAGAGAGATGTGTCCATTCCGCCTCTTCAGTTAAGGATAATTAATAGTCCTTGGCTTCTCACCAAACATTTGGATGAACAAAATGCACAGCTGGAACTCCAGAGATGAGTAATACTAGACTCAAAAGTTCTTCCGAGACGCAAGACCTCCTTTGCTTTAACACTCTTTCAGCTCTTTATCACTTCTTGATGAACAACTGGCTTTCCAAGACAAGGATACTGACAGGAGGTGCCAAATTCACCACTGGCTTGGTCCCGACAGCTTTCATAGGCTTAGCTCACTGGCTCCTAACCCTCCAAGGTTGTGGGAGTGGGCAAACACCTTGGCATGGTCTCCACCGAGTCATTGCAGAGTATATCTGGGATGGATGCAGCTGTGCTTGGGCCTGCTGCACTGTCTCAACAGACACATCTCACTGCCTCAGACTGCCACCTCCTTTGCTCGCCTGCTCACTCCTCGTTTGTGTCTCATATTCCCTTTTGGATCCAGAGACTGTTATTCCTGCTTTGTTTCCTGGCTCCCGCCCCTATTAACTCATGTCAGCAACGGCAAGGAGATGGTGACGGCACACTCAGCCGGTGAGCTTCTAAAACAAAAACACACACACACCCCAAATCATTGTGCAGCTGGTCATTCTTGAATTGGTGCACCAAGCAGCACTAGGGCTTCAGGACATGTGGGGAGCTCCACATGGTCCCCCCCAAACACCAACCATTGTAGGATGGTGTCCCATCCATCAGGGTGATCTTGGCTGACTCTTGTTTTCATGAATACTTTACTTTTTACCTCACAAAGTAAGCTCAGCGTGGCTTCTGTATTTGAACATCTGTTATCTAAGATTCGTTGCCATTCCCTGGACCTTGTTGGAAATGCCACCACCAGCCATTGGCCTCCAAAGGTGCTGTTTTCTGTACATGGTAAAAGGGATATAGCAACACCACACATTTAAAGCACACCACAACAGTTATGGCTTCCCCCAAAGGATTCTGGGAACTGCAGGCCCCTCACAGAGCTACATATCCCAGCACCATTAACAGCCTACAGGAACCCAGAGTGGAACTCCCTGTGGTGTTGTCTCCCCCTAAACTCTACAGTGTTACACACGGCCTGACTAATTATGAGGCAGTTTCCTATGTTGGGAACAGCAGTCCCACCCACCACCCACCTCCAACAACTAGTTCAGTTCTATGTCTGGCACCTTTCCTAAGTGTTCACTTCACATTAAAGTACCACTATTGATTTGCTTAAAGGAAATATGTCAAGAGTTGAAGAACACGAACTACTAATATTTTATACAGGGCAATTGCAAAAAAGAAAAGAAAGAGTGGCTCTCATAAAGTGTCACTGTCCAAGAACCGTGGACATTTTTCCTGCTTGAAAAGGGATTGTTTCAACTCCTCCTCCCAACCGAATAGTTTGTCATTGGTTGAAATGCATATGGAGAGGTTGGCTTTTGTAATTTCATGCTATTCTTTCTCCCGTTGTTAGCCGAGGAGGAAGGTGCATATAACTACATAACGAGCCATATCTCTCAGCATCAAGAAAATTAGAGAAACCAGGCTTTGAAATAAGGGAAAGGTGATCTCTCTGGGAGGTGCCCTCCATCAACAGTTTTCAGAGTTCCCAAGATATCTGTATATGGCGGAATCTCAGTTCTCACTTTCCAAAGGTATTGTAAATAGCCACGTTGGGGGTGGGGAGATAGTTATTAGTCTTCCCACCCACTCTAATCTACACAGATTACACTGATGTCTGTAGGAAGCTAAATTGCACCAGCTTTTAAAAACAGCAAGACCCTACAGTGGTACCTCGGTTTACAAACACAATTGGTTCCGGAAGTCTGTACTTAACCTGAAGCGAACTTTCCCATTGAAAGTAATGGAAGGTGGATTAATCCGTTCCAGACGGTCCGTGGAGTACTTAAACTGAAGCGTACTTAACCTGAAGCGAACTTTCCCATTGAAAGTAATGGAAAGTGGATTAATCTGTTCCAGACGGGTCCGCAGAGTACTCAACCTGAAGTGTACTTAACCCGAGGTATGAGTGTAATTGGTTCTGGAAGTCCGTACTTAACCTGAAGCGTACTTAACCTGAAGCGAACTTTCCCATTGAAAGTAATGGAAAGTGGATTAATCTTTCCAGACAGGTCCGCAGAGTACTTAAACTGAAAATACTCAAACCAAGGCGTACTTAAACCGAGGTATGACTGTAATCTGAATTTTAATGATGGATGGCACAAACTCCTAAATTGCAGGTTCATGGATGTTGGATTTGGGTGGCTGATCACCCACAGACCTGAATTGAGCCACTTAAAAGTAGGGGTGGGTGAATATGTCAATTTTGGCTTCTCATTTTTTCAGCCCTAAGTTTGGTTACACAACAGGTTGCAGATTTATTTTTTAAAGGGGGGGGGGAGTCCTCATGAGAAATCATCACAATTTAAGTGTGACCATCAAGACCTGGGCAGAGGACCATTAGATGCATATAGACCAGGAATAAATGAAATACATACAGAATGCAAAATATTGTCTTTCTGTGGGAAAAAACAAGGGGAGGGGAATGGTTTTGTGAATCCACCGTAATAATTTTCTCATGGCTTGTGTTGCTAGAAAAACTGCTTCCTAGTCAACCATGTTTTGAGAATTGGGATATTTATGCCACTAGATTTCTGGTTCTCTCAGGCAAAGCCTTTTGAATCATATTAATAGCATTTTTAAGAAAATCACAACAGAAGCACTATAATATAAACAAAACTGATTGCCAATTTGCTTGTTTTGAAATAAGGGCACACAGATTAGCCTTGGCTGTATTTTCAGTGTGGGCTGATCAACCAACATAGAAATAACATTGAAAGCAATGTTGGCTCTAGATTTGCAATGGAGTGGGAACAACAGCCTAGTATAGGCTGTGCTATATTAGGCTACCATTGGTTTGCCTGTTCTGATGTCATAGAAGGCCTTCTAATCTTTCAGCTGTATATGTGACCATTTGTAGTCAATGGAGAACACTTTCCAAAGCCCATGAAAACCCATGAAAAATTATACTGCAACAGTGTCAAATTTGTGCCAAATTTGTTAAGAGCTTTTGAAGCTCAGCCTATTGTAGGATGCACAATATTTGTGCTTATAAGCGAGGGTGATTGAACCTACCTACTTGCCAAGGCAGGATCTCATGTGCCTATTAGGTGGAGAGCAGCAACATCCTGTATCAGAAGAACGTTCTGTACAAACAGAAAGGGCAGGCTAATGTTGACTGTGTTGCAGTTGTCTAGCCTCATGTCTCCACTTGTTGCTAATTCTGGACTCGGTTAAAAAGCACCACAACTATCAACAGCAGTTCCATCTACCAGCAATTCAGGATCACTTTTGGAAAGACATTCTAGGTCAAACAGTTATGATGGAAGTGTGATGAGATTGAGTTGAGTTTTCATAACATTCTGTGTGATGTTTTACTGAGTTGAATTTTTGATTTCTAGTCTAATTCTAAACCACTTCATTTATTTTTTTAAAGCATCACAGGTCATGCAGTATAGATTAGAGTGCCTACAGCTATAACCATGGTAAATCCAGGGGAACCCCAATGTCAGCAACCATGAACCCCATCAATAACTATTGTCCAATTCCCTATCAACAGCCATTACTTCAGTATTGTTTGGACTCAATTGACTTGCCTCCACTGAAGATTTAACCCAGCTCTGCTTTAATTATTGCAGGGCTCTTCATTGATTTCATTTATCTATTTAAATATAGACTACACTTTTCATTAAAAGTACAGCACGGCAATTACAAAAAGGCCAATAAAATCTGGTTGGGGGAAAGAAGTTCATGTGTCAAAGACCCATCTGAATTAACACAGTTTCCAGGAGACGTTACAATTTGGTAGGGATGATTCCTGCCGAGCCTCTACATTTTAAGGAGATCAAAATATCTGACAAAGGTGTCCTTTTACTGCTGTAATTCTCACAGAAAACATAGTTCTCCAATGAAGTAGTCCTGTGAGCACTCCAAGAAGTTATCAAATGATAATAGCTAAAGCGAAATGGAATGACAGCTAATGGAGCCTTGGCAGGCACACTAGCCAGTAGTTACGGGTCATGGCACAAATATTTATAAAGGAAGCAAAGGCTTCATTTTGTCTTCACAATTAGGCATCTTACATAAATAATGAAGGACTGAATACTGGGTAAATTTTAGATTTGCGTGCAGTAGAGAGCAAGCAAAAGAGAGGAATGGAAATACAAATAGTCCTGGGTATACAAAAAGTGTAAAATGATATACTAATGCAAATATTTTCAGTCACCAGATAAATATTCAGACTACAGCGGTTTATCATTACAGCATAATGACCAGTAGGGTTATAGGCACTTGTAGTGATCCTCATCAGAGACCCTCTTCAGGAGTGTTAACTATGTGATGATCCCCAGAGTTTTGTGGGGTATTTTGTGTTGGTGTTTTGCCAAATTCCTACATTTTGTCCACTACGAGGTAGATAACACTTCTTGTCTCTTCTGCCCTAGTCAATCTCCTTCCCATCCAAATTTCTACACTTTGTCACCTGCGCACATCTTGAAAATATGCTATGAATAGTGGACTTCAACAACATGGCTACCTTCCTTTTTTCTTTTTATAAGATGCTACCTTCCAATGGCAACATCCTCTCAGATTTTAGTTTAAGTGGGAGATAAAGAAAAACAGAAAAAGGTGTACAAGCTCAAGGAAAAACATTTTGTTGAGCTTCGGTCTCTGTCAAACACCTGGCAAAAACCATCCCATTCTTTCTATGGGTATCTATATTTCTATTGCACACTGTGTTCTAGTTAAAAGAAAATCTAGCTGATCCTTTCACGTTTATCCTTTCTCTCCCCCCCCCCTCCTACCCCAAGCCGCATGCTCACAAATACAATGGTAAAGTTAAGCTACAATAAAAAGGTCATTTTCTCCTTTCAGCAACAGTAATACAAGTGGCCGCATTTCCTGATTCTGGATTAAGTTCAAGATTTCAAATAAGGCTGGCCTCGCTCCTGATTAGCAAGTTTGATATTTATCATTGACTTCCCAGTCTTCCATATCCAGCGCGAGGGAGATTGTACAAAGGTAAACTGAAAGGAGCCTTTCTTTTATTCCACAATTAACCCCATCTGAGTAAATAATACGGTGTTGTGCACTTAAGCCTTTGCTGTTATTCACTGACTTTAGAACCCAAAACGGCTTCAAAGCCACGTTCATGAAATGATGACAAGATGCTGCAGAAACTGCTATTCGTGTGGAATATAATGCAAGGATTGTGTTTCACTGTACAGTAACAAATAGAGTATAGTTGTAATGATATAGCAGATAAAGTGTCTGGAAATGCTTACCTGAAGGAAACCCAATCCTATTTTAGTTCAGAGCCCGAGGCCTATAAACACACTGTATGGCTAGAAACCAAAATATTAAGGGCTTTAAAAAGAAAAGTAATAAAGTTTCCCACACCAAGTGAACAGAATCTCAATGTGCACTTTTGTAATTATTTTATATTAAATATAGGTATAATTAAGGATGCTTGGGCCTCATTCAGTCACTCATGGGAAATGTGGGTTGCCACTTAAACATGATCCAGAAAAAGGACAAAATAGAGATTTGCATAAAATTTGCATATACTGGTTTATATTTATAAATGCACATTTAGAAATGATTACTATAATTTAAATAGAATTGCTGTATATCTCACCTTATTGGGAGAAGACTGTGACTAGGTCAACGGTATGCCAAGTCCACCGCCTAGATGCTATTTGCTGATGGGCTCCATCTCTCCTTATGGTTCTTACCTGTAAACTGGACTTGGATTGTGCAGTCCATCAAACAGAGGATCCATGACCCAATAGTAAGATCTGCAGCCACTCTACCTAGGGGGGTATCAAAGTGATGAGGACATTTACCATTGCTGACTTAGAAAACTGGTATTTGGCCAACACAGCTTGAGACACCTCATGACGACTTGAAAAATATGAAAACTGGGTATTTGTAAAGCTTTCCCTGAAAAAAAGGAGACTAATGAAATACATTTGAGAACTTTCTGCCACCTCTACGCCATTTACCTTCCTGCTGTAGCGGTACCTATTTATCTACTTGCACTTTGATGTGCTTTCGAACTGCTAGGTTGGCAGGAGCTGGGACTGAACAACGGGAGCTCACCCCGTCGCAGGGATTCGAACCGCTGACCTTCTGATCGGCAAATCCTAGGCTCTGTGGTTTAACCCACAGCGCCACCCGCGTCCCTTTGAGATGAACTAAGCATGTGCTTAACTTTCCTATTTAAATCAGTGGAATTTGACAGCCTTTTGACTTTTGATGATGCCCCAAGGAATTACACCTTTTCCTTTCTCTGCATCAACCATCCCAGCAGTTTGTGGAAATGTGAACAGCTAATGAGTTATTCGCCAAGCTTCTTTTGTGACATTGAATTATTTGCAATCGTAACCTTATTCTGCTATAGGATTCTGCCTCCTACTTCACCTATCACTCATTTTCATAGCCACCAAGAGCTTCTTGAATTGTTCAAGGTTCGCACCCATATATCATAAGAACATAATAATAGAAGAAGAGACTGCTAGGTGAGGCCAATGGCTCATCTAGCCCAGCATCCTGTTCTCGCAGTGACCAAGCAGAATACTGTAAGAATCCTGCAAGCAGTGATGCTTTTGAATACCATTTTCTGGAAGGGACAGGGGACAGGAAGGGACAGTACTCTGGTGCATTTGTCCTGCTTGCAGAGGACAGCCATAATGGTTAGTAGCCACTGGTAGTCTTATCTGCCATGAGATAAAGCATACATACTATCTATTTGCACTTGGTTGCACTAAGCAATCATAGGCTATCCATTAGTTCAACAGTGTGGAACCTGTGGAATTTCAAATGCAGCTCTCATTATAATCCACTGGGGAGTATTCCAGACATCCATTTTTATCTTGCTTCTTCCTTACCTAAATGCTTAGATGTGATGTCATTGGGGGGGCTTCCAGTGCAAATAGCAGCTTCAGAACACGGTTTTCCGCTCTGGACAGCAGCAGCGGAGAGGAGAGTGGAATTCTCCTTCCCTGCTTGCTACAGTACAGATTTTTTTTCAGCCATGCCAGCCGATGTTATCTGCATTTTTAAAATCTGCATGTTAAATGCAATGACACATTTAAATACATTTAATACATTTAAATGTGTAGTACGGCCCTTAATTTTGGCACTGGGCGTAGGGAAAGATTGCTGAGGGCTGTAGTATCCTTCTTTGACCTTCTAGCAATAATGATGTTGTTGTTGTTTAGTCGTTTAGTCGTGTCCGACTCTTCGTGACCCCACGGACCATAGCACGCCAGGCACTCCTGTCTTGCACTGCCTCCCGCAGTTTGGTCAAACTCATGTTAGTAGCTTCGAGAACACTGTCCAACCATCTTGTCCTCTGTCGTCCCCTTCTCCTAGTGCCCTCAATCTTTCCCAACATCAGGGTCTTTTCCAAGGATTCTTCTCTTCTCATGAGGTGGCCAAAGTATTGGAGCCTCAGCTTCACGATCTGTCCTTCCAGGGAGCACTCAGGGCTGATTTCCTTAAGAATTGATAATTGTGATAAATAATTAGGGCACCTGAAAGCATCTTCAACTTGAGATGTTTTAGCAGGTGTGCATCTTAGCACAGAGTGTTAAGATTGGTACTGTTGCTTCTTGTCAAATGCCTGTTTCCCCTCAAACGTTTAATATTTAAAGTTAGTATTTTGCTAATATTCAACTACCAAAAAAACCAGAGAAAAATGTTGAAAGCTCTGAAGTCTGAACTGATACCTTCTTAATTTTCCCTGTCCCACTTATAAGTGGCCTGGAAGGTCATATTGGCATTCTGATTTTTCCACTATAGCTCTTTTTAACATATGGAAACATAGGTAAACCACTCAAATATCTCCAGAAATTCAAGTAAAAAGGTTTTAAAAATGCATAACAGATGTAATAGTACTCTTCAGGATGAATACAACTGCAGACTCAAGACTGTCAGCATATCATTCACAATCACATTTTTTCACCTGTGCATGTGATTTAAACCTGTACAATCCAGAAAACCTATTTGCCTTGTGCTTGGAAACAAACTTTACACAAAGGAAGAGGTTCAGAAACCTAATGATTTGGGAAGGGGGTAACATTGGACCTGGTTTAGTCGTCTGCTTAACCTATTCCTGTGGTACTGGGAGCTAGTTGGCCAACAGCCTTTGCAACAGGAGGAGAAACTGGGAACTGGCCAGTACAGCAGCTTCACTCTGTTGGACCAGAGAAGGGCCATAGCTCCTTCATGATACAGGAGAATGAACCAAGAAGCATTTTTCTAAGTGGGAAGGTACTGCCAGGCTGTGTGTCTTGGTAGTGGCTCCAAGTATCTAGTCCCAATATCCTGATGTGCCATCAAAGATGTGGACCATGGGAAGGAGTTCTGAGAGGCAAGTGGGACAAAAGAAACAGAGCAGTTTTAATTGGGTATACACAGAAGGGAATGTGGTTAAGGGCAGGGCAATAGCAGGTCCAATAAAATTTAAAATTATTGTGAGGTTTTTTAATGCTCATTTATATTAGACCCACTACTACCTAAAACATAAATCCATAAATTCCACTCTACTTTCTAATTCTGGGTTCAAAAGCACCTGAGTCTGAATGGCAAAAACACACCTGCAGTCTCAGTTGTGAATGGCAAAGGGACTTTTCTTTTCTTTGATGAACAGGTTTCACCACAATTAACACAGAAGCTGAGATGGAAAATTTTGGATTGAGGGTCCCTCACTTGCATGTTTATAGAAAGGGGTTGCATAACGGAAGTGCATAATGAAAGAGAACGGAGAATTGTTTTTGGCATCCTTTTCCTTCCTAAAGCACCTTCCATTCATAGAATTCATAGAGGCACATATTCAGTGCATAGAATTGGAAGTGACCACAAGGGTCATCTATAGTCCAACCCCCTGCAATGCAGGAATCTTTTGGCCAACGACCCTGAGATTAAGAGCATCATGCTCTGCTGACTGAGTTGCTGGACTAACAGTCCCGCTTCACTTTAAGGACATAAGACAAGTTCTGCTGGATCAGTGCAAGACTCCTTCTTGGTCCAACATCCTGGTTCCAATTGTGCCCTTGAAGACGCTTCAGGGAAGTTTATAAGCAGGGTGTGGGGTCAATAGCTCTCTTGCCTTGTAAGTCAGCAACATCTGGTATGGCGTTCTTGCTTCATGGTAGAGTCAGCTGTGCCGTTAATTAAAACAACTGCAGCATATGTGAACATATAACATTAAAACATTTGCTTATGCATGCACTTCTGATTTCTTTTGAAATATCTGTGGTCCAAATGCATCTCCCCCTGGCAGGTTCATTTACTTCAGTACTGCTCAGTTGAAGCTAACAGTAAGCTATGAAATGCATTCCTCAGGAACACAACCCATGGCATAGGTTCTATTTAAATGCCCAAACAAATTATGATATTAATTAAAGATTTATTATCTGTGGCAAATTGGAAGAAAAGGAGAAGTCTTACACAACTTTCATAAACGGCCAGGAAATTCATAGCCACTGAAAGAGAACCTAGCTTATCCTTGTGTATGATGAACGATGCCTTCTAACTGATAGGGAGAATGAATCACAGGTTTGGCAGGGAGCAGTAGGAAGATAACAACACTGTGAGATAATCAAGCAGCAGAACTTCAAAGGGATATTTTGAGAAAATATATTGTTTCCTTTTTATTAATATGAATAAAGTAAGAACAAGACAGTTTTAACCTTGTGCTGTCAGTGTCAATTTGGTTTTAAAGTGGGGCATAAAAGAAAGGCTAATCTAAGGAATACCTGCTTAAATACAGAAACCAAATGCTTATATAATAATTCTTTGTTGTAAAGGTCATACATTATTTTATTTTATTTTATTATTACTTATCTTGGGTCCTGCTTGAAGGTTTTCCCCAGGCAATCTGACTGGCCACTGTGAGAAGTGGAGGTTGGAGTAGATGGGCCGCTGGCCTGAACCAGCAGATTCTTCTTATTTTCTTACCTTCTTATTCAAGACATTTGTGTATATACTGCTTAATCATTAGCATTGGCAAAAACCTAGTCCATGTTAGGAGAGCCTTCAGCAAAGGCTTTGTTCCGATACTCCGATCTGGTAGAATGGGAGAAATCGCACAACCCTAAAATGTGACACATTAACCAATATATTGTGGGAAAGCGGGAAAGATGGACATGATGGTAGTTAGGGGGAGAAGAAACATGCAGTTAAATGGTATAAGCTTGGTTTAGCCAAGACTTCATGGAATGGGGCTGTACGTGGAGATTTGAAGAGGGAGGCAGCATAACGAAGGTGGTTAGCCTGACTGTTATACAAAAGAGAACTGTAGAGGCAAACATTTCAAGCAAACTCCTTTCATGCCAGTGTGGCAAAGTGGATGAAGTATTCAGCTAGGACTTGGGAGACCAGAGTTCAAATCCCCACTCAGCCATAAAGCTCGCTGATAGCAGGCAGCAGCAAGAAGTAAGAACAAGAAGATATGAATACATGAGAAAACTGTAAGGTAAAGGGTAAAGGGACCCCTGACCATTAGGTCCAGTCGTGACCGACTCTGGGGTTGCGGCGCTCATCTCGCGTTATTGGCCGAGGGAGCCGGCGTACAGCTTCCAGGTCATGTGGCCAGCATGACAAAGCCACTTCTGGCGAACCAGAGCAGCACATGGAAATGCCGTTTACCTTCCCACTATAGTGGTTCCTATTTATCCACTTGCACTTTGACGTGCTTTCGAACTGCTAGGTTGGCAGGAGCTGGGACCAAGCAACGGGAGCTCACCCCGTTGCGGGGATTCGAACCGCCGACCTTCTGATCAGCAAGCCCTAGGCTCTGTGGTTTAACCCACAGCGGTAATTCAGTTCGGCTGTGAACCTACCTAATACACACTTCCTGAAACAGTATGCAGTAATCCTTCAAATAGAGCAAACCAAAATACAGCGATCGTTCAAAATTCTTATTTTCCAGATTTTGCAATACTATTATCTAAGCAAATAAATGTGCGCAGAATGCAAATGTGCGGATAAAGTCTAGATAAAATGCATACATTAATGAAAACAACATATCAAATGAAGGTTCCATTGCACCTTAGCCTTTTCTGGGGCAGCTTGGTAAGTTTAGTTTTTGGACTACTCATTCGTGGAAGGCCACATGTTTGCATGCATTTATAATTAAACATATATTCTCCCTACATGCACATGTGAGCCTGGTGATGGAGGGGGGGGGAAGAGTCTACACTCTTTTTTCCACAACTATCATAGACGAGAGTGCGTAATATTGTAAACCTATCCCAGGAGCTGTTTACCAAAAACTCTAGACTGTCTTTCTATGGCAAGAGATGGTCTCTTATGAGTCTGACTTGTTTTTTCCCTATGACTGTTATTATGTAAGAGTGCTCGGGTTTGCGTTCTAGGTTAGGAATTTTCCACTGGTAAAATGCTCTGAAACTTTCATCATCCATTCACTAACATATTCATTAGTGCACCCCGAAGAATTTCCCTAATCTTTTGCTTCTCTTTGATTACAATATGGAAACTTGTGCTTGATTAATAATATCTCTATAAGGTTAGTTTGGGGCATCACCATAACTCTGTCAGAGATGTGCCTCTGGGGTATTTGCAAGTTAGAAGCATTTGGCTTAGTTTCTTGTTTCTGATGTCCAGACTGTTTCTGATGTCCAGACACTCACAAAGTCACCCTTTCGTGAGAGTTATGAGACCCATCTGTACATTTGTCTTACTTCAGAGAGGTGGGAAGAAAAGAGCAGGAAAGAAAGGAGGAGTAAGTGAGAGGAACATGAGGGTCACAGAAAGGCAGAATGAAGATGTTAGATAAAATAAAACATTTAAGTGAGTTAGATTCCACCCCTGTAAATGCAAAACTCCTGGTTTTTATTTGCAGCATGTTTAGACATCTATGGGCTGCTGTATGAAGGAGCTAAAATTCCCAGCACCTTAACAAACTACAGCTTTCAAGATTCTTCGGTGGGAATCCATATGGTTCAAATGTATGGTTAGGATGCGTTTTAGTTATGAGGGAGAAGGCTTCTTATCTAGTCTCTCCCTGACATCTGTTTTGTTTTTTTATGTGTAGGGATTTTCTTGTTATGGAGGTGCATTCAGTCATGGGAGCCTACACTGGAGAAACAAATTTAGCCCCTGATCTGCTGTTTATAAGAACTAGGCCTCGAAGGAATAAAGAAATATCAACTCAATAGCTGTCTCTTAAAACATATTCCCATTAAAGATAAGTAGCCCAATATATTAGCTTGCATTTATCTAAAGTGCTGCTATTTCATGGTCTGAATTTCTGCATCACAAAGTCCTTTAAGCATCCAGAGAACTAATACTGGAACTCTGTTTACAGAGTGGGGCTTTCTGGTTCCTCCAACCCACTGCATGCCTCTGTCGGAAATTTCCATTCCACCTTGAGCTACAGAAATGGGATTGTTACATGTCACATGCCTGTTTTACATTCCAGCACTGTTTGCTGGCATAAGCAGAACTTCTGCTGGGTTGTTTCGCTTTTGCTTTTGACTCTCTCTCAGAAGAGACGGCAAGGAGAGAGACAACATGTTTCTTTGTCCTGATTTATGATTAATAAATCCTAGTTCCTAGTATGTCTCCACAAGCTTCAAGCCTCTTTTGTTGCACAGTTTTGCTCTGCTAAGTAAAGTGTGCCCATGTCCGCAGACTTGGGTTACTGATTTATGTCGCACCAGAGGTCGAGGGATCTTCACAGCTGGCCGTTAGACCCCCGGATGCCGACAACGAGGTTATGGGCCCAGATCCAAGGCTTTACACTGGAATAGGACTGCTGTCAGCTGCTGCAGCGTTCCGGGAAGGTCTCATTCAGACCATCTGATGGGTCTGACACTGAATTGGAAGAACCACTGTTCACTATCGGCCACCATTCTCCTAAGAAAGAGGAGATGAGTGCTGAAGACTTGCGTCTAGTACGCAGATCTGAAAGGGCCACCAAGGGTAAACCTCCAAAGAGGTATGCTGTTGAGTTTGCTAAAACAGCAACAGCTGTTGTTAGTAGCTCAGAGAAGGTGTGGAACCTTCAAGCTTCCAAGAGGTCCAGGAGTTAACCTCAAATGATGCTGAGCCATGGCTTAAGGCCATGAAGGCTTAACTTGATTCCTTAGAAAGCAACAAGACCTGGGAGCTGGTTCCAATAGTACCAGGGATGAAGCTGGTGGACAGCAAATGGGTCTTTAAGGCCAAGACAGACCAGAATGGCAAGGTAGTAAGACATAAAGCCAGATTGGTCGCCAGAGGTTTTTCACAGGTACCAGGACAGGACTATCACAAGACCTCTCACCCACCGTCAAGTATGAGAGCATTAGGCTTATGCTCAAGATTGCTGCAGAAGAGAAGCTTCATGTTTCACATCACAGTGTGGACACAGCTTTTTTGTATAGGGTTCTGGGGGAGGAGATTTACATGCTTCCACCTGATGGAGTGCAGGTACAGAAGGGAATGGTCTGTAAGCTACAGAAATCCCTTTGGTCTCAGAGTCCCAGGTGTTGGAATACAAAACTAACAGAGACATTGTTTTCTCTAGGTTTTCACCAAGGCAAAGCAGATCCATGTGTGTTTGTCAAAGAGCAGGGGCAAAGCAAACTGTATTGTGTGTGCTTCGTTGATGATCTTCTTTCTTTTTTTGGAAGCATCAGGCTTTGTACCAGAGCACCCTAGCTCAATTGAAGGAGCACTTTGACATGAAAGATCTTGGTGAGGTATCCAACTATCTTTCTCTGGAAGTAGAGAGAAACCAGGCAGGTGATATTCTGGTACACGAATCTCAGAAAATTGCTGATGTGGTAACCAGACTGATTAGGGTTGTCGCACCAGATGTCGAGGGATCTTCTCAGCGTGCCAGCTGGAAGGAGATGATCCAGCTAGGGGCTAGCCAGCTGGTCATTCGACCCCCAGATGCCGACACCCTTATCCCTCAAGAATGGTGGGATCCCATCTGGAGTGGTGTGGGATGGGAGCTTAGGTGGCTGAATGAGCTGGAGAAACTGGAAGAATTAAGGGCGGTGCCTTTGCACAAATGTAAGGAACCTTCCACTAGCAGAAAACACTCTTGGACCTAAGTAGAAAGTGACAGCACCAGAGGAAGTTTGGATGAGCCCTAAGATTCTCAGTATGTGCAATTCAGTACCAGGCATCAGATTTCCTCTCTTTGGGAACTTGTGTGTTTGCAGATTATACAAATGAATACAGATGGCTGAAGGTTACATTTTGTTCTGTTGGGAACACAGACCCTCCAAGTATCTCTAGTTTCCAGGGGCATCCCTGATTTAGAGAAGCCATTCTGGCTTCTGATTTGATCCTGGAATGTCCCACTTTTCCTTAGGATGTCCCTGTTTTCATTGGAGAAATGTTGGAGGATATGGAGTTATCCGACCCCTGAGTCATCTGAAGGCAATCCTTTATAGGGAAGGTGTTTTTTTTAATGTTTAATGTTTCATTATGTTTTTCTATATGTTGGAAGCTGCCCAGAGTGGCTGGGGCAACTCAGTAAGATGTGTGGGGTATAGATAATAAAATTATCATTATGGAATGGGGCGTCCCTATTTTCATCAGAGAAATATTGGAGGGTAGGTGAACACCTATTGCTTTTGCTGTGGAAGCATGCCTGGTGCATGAAAGCACATAAACGAGTACAGGGTTTAGCTTGCAAACGGCTTGCGATAACTCAAAATCCCTATTTTTATTAACTAATTGTAGGCATCTATGTTAAGCCTTGAAACACATTTCTGGTCCCCTTGTGCCTTGTTTCCCAGATAGTAGCACCTGGAAAAACATACAGCAAGATTTTTGTAACAGATATGAGTTCAGACAGTAAGGAAAGGACTGTATTATATTACCTCCTTTTAAACTTCTGGCAATGGAAATGGAATCCAGTGGTTGGTTCTCAGGCAAAGGAATAAAAATGCCGCAGTCTTAATTCAGAAGAATAAACTTCACGATAGGTACCTGTTTCCCATGATAACAAACTGGTAACCATTTGCTGAGAAACTGTAGACCATGACTATTCTCTGACCTTAAGTCTCACATTCTTTGTGAGTTTGGCTCTTCAAATCACACACAAAACCACCAATCAGCATTCTGTGACCAATGGGCATTCTAAGGCTCCTCAGGCTTAGTTTTTTTCCAGGGCTGGGCAGGAATAATGGTAGTGTCCCTCTCCTTTTTGTTGTCTAGAGGTTTTTAGTACTTCTGCAAACCTTGGGGTTCCTTCCCCAAACCTGCTGATATCTTCTGCTTGCAACATAAGCAATGACACATTCAGCTGGACCTCAAAAATAGAGGGGGAAATGTTAAGGCCACATCCACACACTGTCAGGAGTATGGGCAGGAGTCAGGCTCTGGGGCCTGTAGTGCTTTGCAGGACTGGGGCCTGCCTCAGCTTGTGCTGGAGAAGCAAGGAGTGGCCACTCAGATGAGGCCACTTGATACCTCACTGCACCTGGTGGCAGGAGCTGGGAAGGATAAAAGCCCAGCATTTCCCTTCAGCTCTTTGCCACAGCAACGCTATCCCTGCCTGGTTGCCTCTGGTCTCTTGCTCCCTCGCCTTGCCGACGCCTTGTTCCTTGGACCCTCGCCTTGCTGACGCCTTGACCCTCGACCCTTGGACCCTCGCCTTGCTGACGCCTTGCTCCTTGACTCCCAGACCTTCGCCTCTGCCATGCTCCTTGACCCTGCGACTGCCTGCTGCTGGACCCTCAGCCCTGCACCTGCTCCTGCTTCTACACCACCATCTTGCCTCTGGTCCTGATGTCCTCAGTCAGGGCTTCAACCGCCCGCTGACCGGACCATGACACACACCATACATTTAAAGCACGTTAATGGTAATCACTTCCACCAAAGCATTATGGGAAATGTAGTTAAGAGTGCTGGCCTCGCAGAGCTACAGTTCTCAGGATGCTTTGGGGGGAGCCATGACTGTAAAAGCACTATAATAGCGTTTTAAATGCAAGGTGTGAATGTGGGCCAAATTTATGTAGCGGTAAATCTTATCTCTCTCTCTCTCCCCCCCCCCTGGGTTTTGCTTTCATCTGTATTTTATGAACGTATATTCTTATTGATACACTTTCAGGATTGTGAGGATGGGGGGAACTGCCAAATTTTTGATTAAACAATAAAATTTTGATTTGATTCATTTTGGACTGATTGCTATAGTACTGTATGAATGATAGCCATCGCCCATGAACCTGGTCTTTCCCCTTGTTCTAAGTTTACAACAAAACACTGAAAATGTGAAACACAAGAAGTTAATTTTTAATCGTTTAATGCTGGAAAAGTTTTCTCAGATTTGACTTCCCCACAGGAACCTGGATCTGTTTATTTAAGAAAGAGACGCTCAGCCAAGGTAGCTTGAAATTTTCAGGGAAATATTCTCCATATGCTCTATAATTAGCTGTTTTATGAAGCTGCTCCATGTCCGCATATTGGCATAAATAGCTAAAGTGGGGAAGAGGACCCCCACCCCGATTCATTTATTCTTAAAGCTGTGCTTTATTATTATTATTATTTTAATATGTAAACAGCTCAGATTATAAAACTTCAGAGTGGCATAGAGAAAAACCACAAATAAATATAATACAAAATATGACACCAAAAATGATACAGTTAAAATAACATGATGGCAACAAATGATCAGGGGACAATACAAATTTCATGCAGAAAAGGCTTTGGTAACTAAAAATGCCTGAAGTGTGCATATGAGAGAATAGATGTATGGAGCATGCTGTATCTTAAGTATTAAAGAATTCCACATTGAGCAGGCCATAGCACTGAAAGTCCTGTGATTGGTGGGCACAAGGTGAATATTCGGAGTTCTTGCTTTTATATGTGCTGAAATCCAGGCAGATGGGTGGGGTATAAATAATAAAATTATTATTATTATTATTATTATTATTATTATTATTATTATTATTAGTGGTGGTGGTGGTTTGTTCCAGTACTATGGAACAAAATGGCAGGACTGTAAGGAGAGAGGCAGTCTCTCATTGGTCCCAAGTTGTTGAAGGCAGGCTTCCTCAACCTCAGCCCTCCAGATGTTTTGAGACTACAATTCCCATCATCCCTGACCACTGGTCCTGCTAGCTAGGGATCATGGGAGTTGTAGGCCAAAAACATCTGGAGGGCCGAGGTTGAGGAAGCCTGGTTTAAGGCTTTGTAAACAGGTAACAGTACCTTGAACCTGGCCCAGTAGCATGGAAGCAGCCAGTGCAGCTGCAAAAGTGTGACATGTTGGTGGTGGGGTTAGTTCAGGTAGCAACCTCGCAGCAGCCTTTTTGCCCTAATGGCAGCCTCTCGACCAGCCTCAAGGGCAGCCCCACAGGAAATGCATTGGAGTAATCAACTTGCCAAGTTACAAACTGGAGGAAATGAGTGCAAATTCTCAACGTAACACAGTGGATGTGCCTTCTTTTTCACAAAAGATGTGCAGCGGGCTGCATGCCTCTGATTTCCCAAAGGGCCACAAGGAGACCACCTTTTAGTTAGTTGCTTTCTAGTGCAGAACCACCTGGAACAATGCTACGGAAATGAATTTGCCAAAGCCGCTGCTGCCACCTTGCAGAATGCAAAGAAATGCCGCAACAAAGGTTTTGCTGTCCTGAACAAATGTCTGCTAGGATTGCCCCAGCCAGATTTTATTATTATTATTATTGCAAACCACTATGAGGTAAATGTGGGCATGGGGTGGGGTTGAAAGAGTATATTCCTGGGATAATTAGCCACATGATGGACAACTTTTAACAATAAACATGGAATTGCCATCAGAAACAGCAGCCCTGTGTAAACGTCTTCCCTGCCTACGGTACCTTATAACGTGCAGGAAAGGTTACCCATGTCCTAATTTTACAACACTGCATTATTTATCCTGACCCTACTAGCTAGCATCCAAGCTGTGGAGCAGGGCTGGAAAAACACATATACTGGACCAGGTTATAGGTTTTATAGCAGGTTGGAAAGCGAGAAAGGGAGAACTAGGCTGACATGTTTATGTGATGTGTTTATCACAGTGTGTAGTTCTGCCCTCAATTAACTAATGCCAATAGTGATAAAGCTGTATCAGCCATCTCTCGGTTCTCTGCCTGCCCTGCCCTTTAATGCTTGTTTTTCATTTATTCAGGTCCTTAATCCTTTGGAATCACTTGACATAACGCCCATACCGTTAAAAACATATTCGTGCATTTCAACTTATTTAAAATTATATCGCTTCATTATGAGCCGGCTGAAGCTGAATATCTCTGTCAGCTTTGTCTATTTAATTGCCCCCTTCCCCAATGCTCCAACTCTGATATTCGGGGTATTTAAGACCTCATTCTTCTCAAGAATGCTGGGGTCTTCTAATCTCTCCCCCCCCACCTTCTTTTATTGATATATATGAACTTTGGAGGAATTCCTCTCCTAGTGAATTTGTGTCCCCCCCCCCTGCAGCTCTCCATACAGCTGAGTTTGGGTGATGACTGGCCGTCCCTAAGCCTGATGCCTTCCAGATGTAGTCCAGATGGGAACTACAGCTCCCATCAGACCCAGCCAGCATGACCAATGTCCAGGGATGAAGTAAGTCATAGTCTGAGCAACATCTCAGGGGCACCAGGTTGGGGAAGGCTGGTCTAGATTAACACGTGCTGGTTTACTGGTTTGTTTGTGTGTGGGGTTTTTTTGCTGCCTTTCAGAAATATTTATTTATCAATTTGACTTATTAGTTGCTCACCTCAAAACAGCCTCTAGATGACTTACAAAAAATTAAGGCACAGCACAAAAACGAAAGGAATGCCTTGCAGAAAACTGCCTCAAAAGTAGACCCAGCAAAACTCCAGCAGCTGAAAACAGTACAGGGGTTACAGACGCTTCAGGTTACAGACGCTTCAGGCTACAGACTCCACTAACCCATAATTAGTACCTTGGGTTAAGAACTTTGCTTCAAGATGAGAACAGAAATCGCATGACGGCGGTGCGGCAGCAGCAGGAGGCCCCATTAGCTAAAGTGGTGCTTCAGGTTAAGAACAGTTTCAGGTTAAGAACGGACCTCCGGAACGAATTAAGTTCTTAACCAGAGGTACCACTGTACTAGGGTATTTGTTAGGACATATAACCTGTCCTGGGACTACCTGATGAAGTGTGGGCTGTAAATGCCTATAAATGAGTACACAACTCTTTTATTTATGATGCATTTCTACTTTTTCATCCAGAGTTGCTTGCCAGCTAGTTTAGTTGACAGGATCTCCTTGTTTGGACTGTGTGGAAACAATTGCAGCCTATTTCAGTGCTATAGTTGCTTTCTACATATACGTAAGCTTCCCCACCCAATTTTATTTTATTTTTGCATCTATTCAGCTCTGTTGAAAATAATATCCAGCACCTTGTTGCTTTTACACAC
This sequence comes from Zootoca vivipara, assembly GCF_965207765.1. NCBI lineage: Eukaryota > Metazoa > Chordata > Lepidosauria > Squamata > Lacertidae > Zootoca > Zootoca vivipara. Next base: position 64,163,497 of record NC_142591.1, read on the forward strand.
ACATTGACACTTGCTGAGGAGAATTGGTGATTAACCCCTCCTGTCTGTCCACCGATTTTCCATTGAAAATTCTCACCTCACCAAAATATTCTCTGGGTTGCAATGGAGCTTTGGCAAGTGGGAAAAGGTTTGCATACCCCTTTCCACCCAACAATTTCCCCAGCAAATGCACTCAGCATGCAATTCTATTACAAGAGAAATATCCTCACCCATTAATACATAGTTCCAATCTTTACTGCCTGGGGTTAACAAAAATTCGATGCTGGAGAATGAGTGCAGGATGTTGGGAAGGAGAGGGAGATATATGAATGATTAAAATATCAAAAATGAAAATCAGTGTTTTTGAAACCTCCAGAGCTGGAAATAATTAGAAACTGGCTGGTAACTGTCAAATATCAATAAATGAAGGATGCAATTTCTAATAACTCAAACATAAAATATGCTGATAAGTTAAGAAGGAGCCATAAGGGGAAAGAAAGAAGAGAACAGGGAACTGAAATCTGTTAGCAATTATTACTAGTGCCAGTGCAGTTCTAAAGGAGTCACATTTGGTCTCCTCCATCGCTCCACCCATTCTAAGGTCTTTGCATCCAGCTAGCTCACGAGAAGTGGTACCCACAAGTCCTACAGGCATCCAGAGATCCTGGAACATTTTTGAAATATGTATTTATGATGTTGGACAGGTTGCACAAGTCCAGGTATCACATGAAAAGTCCTTTGCAGCAGCAACTGATCATCCTAGAGACTGTGGGGCAACAGACAACTTCCCCCCCAAGTAGTGACATTGCATACCACCCTGCAGTCATCAGACGAATGGCAGTCTAGGAATACAATTAGTAAATAAAGCATAGCAGCAACATACCACAACTTGCCATGGAGATAAAACAGATGCATAGGATTAAACTACACTGGCACAAACTTGCACCAGGATCAATCATTTTATTGCACAGTCTCTGTCACACACTTGCATTTGATGATTAGTAACATTTGGCTTGGCAGGATGGTACAGATGGCCAAGTTACCCTAGAAAAGACTTTCTTCAAATGTTGTTCCACTCCCATCAGCTCCAGTCAGCCATGGATGATGTGCTATAGTCCAAAACATATGGAGGGCACCAGGTTGGGGAATGCTACTGTAGAGTGAAGGACTGCATGAATACTGTGCATGAACTCTGAGTATTGGTTTCTCGGGTGGTTGGATACGCACCATAGTATGCTATGACTTGGTAAACTATCAATTTCTGTTTTTTTCATTTCTTCCTTTTTTTCAGTCTTCAGTCCAGTTCTCCAGATTTCAATATTAGTTTGCAATTTGTTTTAAAAAAATTGTTAAAAAAGAAGTCCCTGTGAAAATGCATTTTACTGCAATTTTCTCTTGATACCCTGCAATTTTGCCTAATGCACACATTTATGCAAATGTAGTTTCCCTAGTATAATGCATGTTGTATGTAAACTTATTTGCAAATGTAGTTTCCCTAGTATAATGCATTTTGTATGTAAACTTCATGAATACATGCATCAATAAGCTTTTAGTGCACACACAAAAAACTGGAGAACTGCATTGCAAAATTCAGAGAAGTGTGAATTTTAAAAGCTGGCTGTGTTTCAATTCATGAATTCATTTGGAAAGTGCAAATTAATTGCCTTCAAATGCACATTGAACCAAAGTTCTCCCCCAACCCTATCTGTAATCACTATAATGAAAAGCAGTTTCAGCCAGCAGAGGCTGGTCCATTAGGGCAAACAGGGCACTGCCACACCAGCTCCAGTTTACCCTCAGCCAGACCCCATCTGAGTACCTTCTTACTTAAGCAACTTACTTACGCACTGGGCAGCAGCACCTGTCAGCTTCCTCCTCCCTAGTCTCAGTCTTGCCCTTGTAGAGCTCAGTAGGGAGGAGGATGGGGGCAAAGCTAGAATTGGTTGGCTCTTCCTCATGGGCTATTGGTCTCCCTGCCTTCTGCCCAGTGGGCACCAGCACCACTGCAGCTCGGCTGTGAAGCACATCTCTTTCATGGCAAAAGTCCCAAGTTCAGCCCCCGACATCTCCCACTGAAGAGTTGCAGTGCTGAATCCCACCCAAACTCTTGGAGAGCCCCTATTGGCCAGGTTAGACAGCACTGGACTGAATGGACCAGACTGATGGCGTAAAGTGGCTTTGCATTTTTACACACTGGTCACATTCACACCATCCATTTAAAGCACTTTGACACCACTTTGACCGTCACAGGTTCCCCCCCCCCTCAAGAATCCTGGGAACTGTAGTTTGTTAAGGCTACTTAGAGTTGTTAGAAAGCCCTCACAGAGCTACAATTCCCACCACCCAAAACAAAGTACAGTTCCCAGGATTATTTAGGGAAAGCCATGACTGTTAGAGTGGTATAAGAGTTTTTGTATTTATTTATTTTTAATGGATGGTGTGGTTGCGAACACCATCATGTCTACTTTTTTGTCCATCCCGAGCTGGTAGATTTTATAAGTGTGAAGATTTTGCTGCGTGGAGGCTGCTTCATAATTCTTCATCTTGCCATTTTTACACATGATAAATTCCTTGATATCTGTGACTAGGCGATAATCTACCAGATCATATGATCAATTACATTTATTTTTTTGCCTCCTGACCTCCACTCTCCTACTCTGCCCCAATTCCGTGGGGACCACTTCTAACATTCCAAACTGCTGAGCAGCCTTCGAGCAGCCATCATTTAAAAACAACCGGCCACAAATTGTTTCCTCATTTCCCTGGATGTGTTGGGGTTTTTTTTACTTCCCTCCTCCTCCCCCCACCTCCACATAAACTTGCACACATACACCCACACACAAATCCGTCTCCCCAAATTACACAAACCTGTGATCCGAGAGAAAAATTCTCAGCAGCGGCCAAGTATATACAATTTAGAATTTGGAAGTTTTTACTAAGGTGGCAAGAACCTCTAAGTGCCCAAGGAAGCAAAAGGGCATGCTGTAATCTGCACTAGTCCTGACATGCTATCGTAATGACTTCACAACACCACCACTGTCGTGTTACAATCCACACAATAATACCAGAAGACTGCAAATCTTGTAAATTGAAAGGACAGAGCAATCACTGGGGTTATGCTAGACATACAGTTGCTATTAGGGGAGGGTCTGTAGCTCAGCATGCTCAACGTGCAAATAGTCCCAGGTTTGTTCATCTCCAGGGAGGGCTGGAACCCTGGAGAACCTTTGGCCCTCCAGATTCTGAAGAATTACAACTCTCATCACCCCGACCATTGGCCATGCTGCTTGAGGCTGATGGCAGTTGGAGTTCAACAACACTTAGAGGTTTACAGGTTCCTCGATCCTGGTGTATGAGGGACAAACAGTGTCACTCAGTACAAAGCGTTGGGCAGCGGACAACTGTGGTGGGAGGGGGTGGCTGCGGTGGCTGTGGCTGTGGCAGCTGAGGTGGGAGGACAGCTGTGGCGGGTGGGGGAAAGGTGGCAGCATGCTGAACGGAGGGGTGCCCCAGATTTGGGTGGGAAGGTGTTGGAAGGGTATGTGATCCTACATTGGTGAGTTCCCACTTCCATACTTGATGGTGAGTGGTGGCATGCAGCCAGGTCCGGGAGCAGCCATTTTAACTTCCCACAATGCCCTGGAGCAAGGATCACCAAACTTTTTAAGCCAATGGGAACTTTTGGAATTTTGAAAAACTGCCAATGGCACTAGTCGCAAAATGGTCGAGTTATGAAGGACAGAAAATGGGTGCTGGGGGTGGGGCTTAACACAAAATGGATGTCACAACAAAAAGAGTAAAAAAAGAAAAGAAAATACAGGACCACAAAATGATGTGGGCATGCCCCCCATCAGCCACCCCATAGGGTATTTCATTTTAGGGGCTGAAAAAAAATGCAAATTTCTTCAGTGTGGGGTCTTAAAAATATGCTTTTGGGTGTGAGGAATTCAAATCTGCTGTTATTTTTGTAATTGCACAACATTTAGCTTGGTAAGTCTACATTTGATGAAGAAGCACATAAACTGCTTTCGGAAAACCAAAATTTTAAAAATTTATCTTCCTTCTTAAAATGTCAGATAATGCTAATTAATAATAAAAAATAACAATAATAAATACTAATATATAATATTAGTATATAATATAACTGGAAGTATTTGGCGATTCTTTTTAGTGCTTTCTATGTCATTTTACGAACATTTTACTTACCAAGCAAAACGAAATGTTATTAATTTAACCAAAATATATTTTGAATTCCCAAGTAATATTACAACCTTTTCGCATCTCTCATTGAAAAATCCAACACACCATAACATATCAGCCACCATCACCCTCACTCACAGAGAGAAGCTCTTTGTTCCATTCTCCTTTTCGGAATAGAAGGGAAGGTAGATGTCCAGTCATGGTGTCAAATGAAACGTGGGCGCGTTTAAGGGTGTGTGTTAAATGTAGGAGAGATTGAACCAGTGCAAATAGGAACTGAACAGGAAGAACAAAATTTCTTTCATACGTTGTAAACCTTTGAGGGGATATTTGCAGAGCCATTTTGTGGGTGCCATGGGACGTACTTGTGGACACCCTGGCTCTCATGGGAGCCACACTGACAAGCCCAGCCTTGGAGCTATTCCAAGTTGCCTCACACAGGGAACTCAGCAACTAGGCACCAGCACAGAAGTGGGCCCTGCTAGTGTGTCGAGGCCCCATAAGTTGTCCTGGGAAGCCACATGCTGGAGCCCAAGTGCTGAGGTACCTGTTGCAAGAGTTCAAGGTCCCTAGCAGAGATTCCCTTGCTGTTCTACATCACGTTGTAGCATGTGGCGCATAGGAGCAATAACAAAATAACTCCATCCCTTGCAGTCTTTAAAATTGACTTTGGGAGGGGTTTTTTTGTAAATGTGTAGGAGAATTTATATGTTGTTTGCTTTTCACTGAGCATACACAAATCTTTGGTTGGGTACACAGTGGTCTGCACACACACACACAAACACACACAAAGCGGAGCGGGGGGGAACCACAGTCTCCGAATGAATCTGTTATATGTCAAAGTATGATCAGCCACATTTGTTGGCTCTATGTATAACAGGAGCTGGATCATCAGCTAGATTGGCTCTGCGCCCAGGGTAGCCGAGCAAGGCTCACATATACACAGCCTTTCTCGTTAATGCTTCCCGCTCGGCTCCTTGTCCCCGAGCGCGGGGCCTCCAGAATAATTTAAATCAATCTTTTTTGGGATGCTAAGCTTTAAGGTGTGTGTGCTTATAAATAAGAACATATATTATGGTCATTATAAAACCTTGTGTCTGTTCTAAGTTGAGCCCAGTCTGAAAAGCATTAGGTAGTAATATAATACAGTCTTAGCTTTCCTGGCCTCCATCACTTACTATCTTGCTGAGATGCTCACACCAAGCTGATTAAAAGGGTCTGTGGTTGATGCGGCTGATTCTTCCCCACCTGAGCATATCCCTTGCACATACACACAAAAATCTGGCACGGAAAAACAGGGCTCGTCTCTAACTTTGATGAAGTGACTTGATGTTCCCAGTTGAGGAGTTCCCGTCTCAGGTTTCTTGCAAATAAACAAAGCACTCCGCTGAGCTTACGGACCATAATGTATCGCTATCACTGCTCCATTACGAGGAGAGTGTTTTGCCCCTTTCCTACAATCATATATCCCAGACTGCAAAGCAAAATGTACACTCGTGCCGTTGCCAACAGATTAACGCATTTTGCAGCGAATATATGATTCTCTGCCAAAATATTTCCAAGAGTTCAGCACAAATGCAAAACTATCATCGAAGTCTTCAGAGTCACATTCATTTACCTTCTCATGTGGTGAGCATCTGTGGCCGGCTGGCTGGCTGGCAGTACAATGCCTTTGCGATGTGGCAGGTTGCCAGCCCAGCTATACACTTGTAATTGTGTTTCCTCCTATAAGTTAGGGTTTCTCCCCCGCCTCCACTTTTCAATGTTCGTCTTAAATCTTGCTCAAGACTCCTACATTTCCTTGTTCACTCTCAATTAACTCTTAAGACCAAGGAGAAAATTCAGCCCTGGAGAGTTCTATGGCCGTGCCTTAAGTTCTTTTGCATGTTTATCTTGTTCCTTGTGGCCCAACCAGGACCATCAAGGGCTTGGCTTAGATTAAAAAAATAAAAAAAAGATCAGGAGGCTCTGAGTTTTATCTTACCCCAACTTGGTAGTCCACAGTTAATCATAATTAGATCCAGTTATGGTTTGTGGAATATTACAGCAAAAACAAAATCTAAAACAAAATCCAGAATTTGAAACATGTATTAGAGCAAGGTGCTGGAGGAGACTCTTGAGAGTCCCATGGACTGCAAGAAGATCAAACCTATCCATTCTTAAGGAAATCAGCCCTGAGTGCTCCCTGGAAGGACAGATCGTGAAGCTGAGGCTCCAATACTTTGGCCACCTCATGAGAAGAGAAGAATCCTTGGAAAAGACCCTGATGTTGGGAAAGATTGAGGGCACTAGGAGAAGGGGACGACAGAGGACAAGATGGTTGGACAGTGTTCTCGAAGCTACGAACATGAGTTTGACCAAACTGCGGGAGGCAGTGCAAGACAGGAGTGCCTGGCGTGCTATGGTCCATGGGGTCACGAAGAGTCGGACACGACTAAACAACTAAACAACAACAAATTAGAACAACTCTAAAGGTAAGGGTAAAGGGACCCCTGACCATTAGGTCCAGTCGTGACCGACTCTGGGGTTGTGGCGCTCATCTCGCGTTATTGGCCAAGGGAGCCAGCGTACAGCTTCCAGGTCATGTGGCCAGCATGACAAAGCCGCTTCTGGCGAACCAGAGCAGCACACGGAAACTGCGTTTACCTTCCCGCTTGGAGCGGTACCTATTTATTTACTTGCACTTTGACGTGCTTTCAAACTGCTAGGTTGGCAGGAGAGAACAACTCTAATATCGGGTTAAAAACAGAAACTGCAGGCTGGATCCAGATGAAGTTATTTCCACTTCATTCTCACTGATGTCACATTAATTGCAATTGGAGCTAAGTGCAAATGAAGTCTGAATACAAGCCTCTTTAACAGCTGCAAGGTGTTAATATTTCCATTAATATTATGTCAGCAGTTTAACAGGAGAGGTTAATGAAGACCTATGGCTATTTCTGCTTCAAAATACAGATCTAAAACAGAATTTCCATAGGGTCTGGGGAGGGGGAAAGAATCCCACAGTATTTTTGTTTTTGTGTGACATAGCTTAAAAACATATTTAATTGTACACAAAAGTATAGGTCAAGGAGATAAAACACAATTTCCTGCCCAGCACCAGCTTAACTACATGGAAACATATTGTCATGTTTCTTTAGTAAGTGTCAAAAGAAATGTGTTTCACCAGGGCTCTATACAAATTTAATCAATAAATAATAACAACGAATGTTTGTAAAACAGCAATGGTTAAGTGGACACAGTATCTTTGCAAGGAAGCAGGGTAGGTAGAAAACTAGAAAAGCTTGGACATGCTTTCATAACCTCGTTGGCCACACTTCCACAACCTTTTTGATTGTCAAACAGCCAGACCAGGTCTGGGATCCAACAGCCACAACTTTATAGTAATGCAGCAGGAACATTCAAGTCACAGGTCCAAACCTAAATACCTGTTCTTGTGTTGTCCGATCTATTGAATGACATGGAAGTTCAGTACCACAAGGTTTGCTGTATAGCAGTCTCCATTAACTGTGATGTCTAATATAGCAATTCTCAGAACATTTAACTCGAAAAGAACTTGGGTAGGTTGCCAAATTAACAGATATACCTATAAAGTCTTCCGTATCTGCAGTCCACTTCAACCTCCCATCTATTCTGAATAAATCTTCCACGATGTAAGATTATTAAAAACACATAAAGAATCTGTTTAATGCAGGATCCAGAGTTGTATGTCTGGATTGTTTCCAAACGACATGTATGTGCTCTTGAAATACACCCACAGAGGATTAAGTACTTCAAAGTTCTATTGCTTGCATACTCCCTGACCAATGCAAATTGGCCCGTTGTGAATCATCTTCTATATTTCATAGTCCATAAAATTCTTTTGTAATGTACTTTCCTTCTGTGAAACATGGAAGCTACAGAAGTTCACTAAGCAGCATAAAGAGTGAGTTCTTTAAAATGAATGTCAAGTTAGAAAGAAACAGGTTTTCCATGCGCTTCTAGATGCAATCGGCTTGGGCATACAGGTTCTCCCTCAGAAAACGATTCCAGGGCCTAGAAGTATGTGCATGGCCATCTTCCACTACCTAAACCAGTGTTTCTCAACCTTTTTTGGGCCAAGGCACACTTGTTCCATGAAAAAAATCACGAGGCACACCACCATTAAAAAAGTTTAAAAAATTAACTCTGTGCCTATATTGACTATATATATAGAGAGAGCCCAGTTTAGTATGTGGGGTAAGTCCTAAATCTCAGTGAATTATGACTGTAAGAAACACTTGCCAATTGCTGTGTTGGTTGCAATCTCCTGTAATAAGGCTTCACAAGCCGCTGATTTCTCTGCCAGCACGTGCTCCTCGCCGAAGAGGCCGCTCACTCCCTCGTAGACGCTGCTGGCTGCCCTCCGGAGGCTGTTCTGCTTGTCGGCCCGCGGCCTCGCGCCGATCAAGCCCCGGGCACCGCCAGCAAGAGCAGCGAGAGCGAGACAAACAGCAGCAGCAGCACCCACCAGCTGCCTCTCACGTCCGAGGCCGTGGTGGTGGCTATTGAGAGCTGCGCTCGCCCCGCGTCGTGACCCGGCCAGCTTCCTTTCCGGTGGGTCAGTGCTGAGTATTGGCGGCCGCCAGGCACGTGACAATGCAAATCGCCCTTCTCGTCGCCGCACGTCGCGGCACACCAGCCAGCGTCTCGCAGCACACTAGTGTGCCGCGGAACAGCGGTTGAGAAACGCTGACCTAAACCACTCAAGAAGTGGTTGGATGTATCTGAAAGCTACCCATTTGGTTTTGGGGTTGAGGGAGTAGCGAGAGACAGACTGATTTGAAGCATCTCCTTCTGTGACCTTCTCAATAGGTGATCAGCACCGACAGTCGAAGCACATTGCCAATTACATTTCTCAGGTAGGAGAGACTAGCTCTGTGAAGGATGGAGGACAGGAATCAGGACCAGAGCTCTTCCTTGCATGACACCCACCCTATGGAAAGTGAGGGGTATCATGTCCTTTCACTGTGGCATAGAGCAAAATGGAGTTGGCAACCCCTGATATATACGGTACCAAGCAATCCTTTGTTGTTGTTGTTGTTGTTTTAAAAAAATACATTCAACATTTAATAACTAGCATGCAAAACGCACTTTAAAAGTGCCACATACATTTGCAGCACAAATAACAATATACTAAACACGTGTGTTACATCTTTAGACTGGCACAGAGCCAGGGTTGTTTGCCGATAACTCTCTGTAATAAAAGAGTAGATTGGCTTCAACATTCCCGTCAGTGCATTTTCATCATTTTCTTCCTTTCCCCCCCATAATATTATGTAAGATATGCATGCATGTATAATGCCCATCCTCAAGTGGCCTTTATTTCCTCAGAGACCCTAAGAGAAACTCAAAACACCCAACTGAGTCTGCGCTCTTTTAAAGAGGGTGAATTCACTTTTTGCTTAATTTTGGAAAGGGCTTCATAAATATTTTGTGTAAGTAAAACTGCTGACTTTTTACAGAAAAGCATTATATGCATTTGAGTTCATGCACTCTAAGAAAGCATTTCAGAATCATAAACAACTAGGGTGAGGTCACTCCATGGTAATATATATATATATATTTAAGTCCACAAATCCACAGAAACAGCACAACGTTGCTATTGCTTAAAGCTGGTGCTTTAAAGTTCACTGCATATATGGAACGGCATACAAATCTTTGACAGTAAACAGATGGAAGTGTTGAAGTGCATACACAAATGAGCTGAACTTTCAGCTCAAACACACAGTTATTTTGAATTGTCCTCAATGGTAGCAACAATTTGTTTTGGCCTGAAAAACAATCCAATATGGCTTGGAACTAGCCAAAGCTAAACGTTTTAAAATCCCAATGATTTTAATGGAAGAGAATTAAGATGTAGAAGTATTAAGACCTTAACCAATTACATCATTTATAGACTTAATTTTTGCAGGATTTTGTACCTTATCTTCGTTGGCTTCTGCTTTAATCTTCTCTACGGTTGTATTCACATAGTAGTTTGTTTCATTTCCCAATGTTTCCCTAGCTGTAAGGTTAAAGCCACTTCTGGGAAACTAATGGGGTACAGAACATGTTCAGTCCTCATTTCCGGGTTATTTGATTCCAGAAGAAAAAAAACCTTAAACTGAAAAATGTTGGGAGTAAAGTGGTGAAATTTTGGGGGGTGGAGTGGTGCATGGAGTTCTGTCCTGCTGTTTTCCTGGGGGAACAAAAACACACATGCATAGAAAAGTCGCTGAAGTAGCAACGTTGTCCAACAACGTTCATTGTTGTGTTACACCACACCCACTGGTGTGAATTAAATTTAGAATGACATGCTGGTATATTGGTCCTGTATTATGACCGGAACTCCAAGAAACAAGAGAGAGGCACTAGCATTATAACCAGGAAAACTAACGCAATATTTGGCACATCTGAAAGCACTCTAAAACCCCATAAGATACTGTCAAACTACCAGACCATTTAGCTCAGTGTTGTCTATATGAGCCTTATTAGCTTAGCCCCCTCAAGATGTTTTGTTCTATGACTTCCATCAGACCCAGCTAGCATGGCCAATGGTTAGGGATGATGGGAGTTGTAGTCCAAAACATCTGGAAGGCTCCAGATTGGGGAAGGCTGATCTACACCAATGGGCAGCAGCTCTCCACAGATTCAAACAGGTTATACACCCCTCAGTCCTACCTGGAGAAGAAGAGAAGGAGGAGGAGGAGGAGGAGTTTGGACTTGATACCTCGCCTTTCACTCCCCTTAAGGAGTCTCAAAGCGGCTAACATTCTCCTTTCCCTTCCTCCCCCACAACAAACACTCTGTGAGGTGAGTGAGGCTGAGAGACTTCAGAGAAATGTGCCTAGCCCAAGGTCACCCAGCAGCTGCGTGTGGAGGAGCGGGGAAGTGAACCTGGTTTCCCAGATTACGAGTCCACTGCTCTTAACCACTACACCAGAGATTAAATTGGGAACCTTCTAAATGCAAAAGATGTGCTCTACCGTTGAGCTGTGTCCCTTCCCCTAATGGCCTCGTTGCAACGATCATTTTCAGGATGGGCTTCAATAACGGGAAGTGAATACTAGGCAAAGTGGGATCCATCTCTACAAAAAGATCATACGGCACTTGTTAATATTCAAAATGCATCATGACATTTATCCTATTTAGTCTCATGACATTCTAATTCGTTGTGTTACTATCCCCAGATAGGACAGTTTGGCATTTTTAATTTGTAAAAACAACCAACCAACCAACCAACCAAAAAGGCATTTCCCAGATGGTAGTAGCAAGGGAGAAAGAACCCTTTTACAGAAATCTATGATCTGCTCTCTCTTCTAGGCAGGCATGCAGTAAAACAGAAGACAACTTCCTCATGGAAATGGGATCATAAACATGGTTAATGGTAGCTTTGAATTCACACACCTCTGGCAAATATGTTCTTGATTTATAAAATTCATAGGGGTTATTTTAACAAAGATTGCCAGATGGAATGCATCACTGAAGATTTAATACCGATTTGTTAAACATAATAGAACTTAAATACACTACTTAATGATATTTTTATTTAAGGAAGGCTGAGTGAAAAGGAGCCCTGGTTTTCCTTTTGGCAGAAGCAGCTGCTAAAGCAAAAGGTAGGAGTATTCCTACAATGTCAAGAGTGGGGGAACTTCTCTGATGGGAAAGCAACCAGCATAGAAACCAGCACTTTGTAGGGATGGGAAGAAATTCAGCTTGGTTAACATTGAAAGGAAAATTTACCTAATAAGCTCTTTCCAAAACAATATATGAGCCGGAACACAGCAGTCCTTCAAAATTCACACTTCTCTGAATTTTGCGTTGTTAGTCTCCAGCCAAGGAATGTGTACCAAAAACAGCATATACCGTAGTCAAGTGTGTCTAAAAATGCATGTATTTCTGAAAACAACATAACAAACCACAGCTCCCAGGATTCTTTGCGGGGGGGGGAGGTATATGCTTTAAATATATGGTGCGAATGTGATCCTGGGGGGAAATGGGAGCTGCCACAAAAATGCAAATCCCCCAAAGGGCAACCAATTTTGTTGACTGCCATTTCCCCCACAGAATGTGTGGAAGCATCACTGTGTCTATGGCATTCTGAAAATAAGGTAGGAGTCGCCTGGAGCTCATTGCCGAAGCATTTTCTGTACCACCAGAAGAGAAAATAGCTTCCGCCCCACAAATGATTGATGAATGGATACGAATTGGAGGAATTAAAATGACTGTCATCACTGTTGACGGTCATTTTGTAATAAATGAACATTGAACTGAATGGGCCACATTTGGTTCAATTTCTCGTTTTCTTACACAACGAATGCACAAAGAGGAAAACCTGATATCTACACCAGAGACTGACCAGACTCTATAGCATTGGGGAGCTACTCTACAGCATTCTCCTGTATAATTTTTTCCATTCCTTATTAAAGTTTCTATCTTCCTGGTTTCTAATTTTCTCGGTCATTTTCGCTATTTTAGCATAGTCCATCATCTTCATCAGCTATTTGTCTCTGGTTGGGACTTTATCTTCTTTCCATCTCTGAGCCAATAGTATCTGCACTGCTGTTGTCGCATACATAAATAATTGTTTCTGCACCTTTGCTATCTCTGCATCTAAAATTCCTAGTAAAAAAGCTTCTGGTTTTTCCACAAACATTATTTTAAACATTTTTTTCAACTCATTATATATCATCTCACAGAATGCATTTGTTATTTTGCACGTCCACCACATATGATAGACCGTGCCTTCCTTCTCCTTACACTTCCAACAAACATTTGAAGCAGTTCTATACATTTTTGCTAATTTTGTAGGTGTTAAATACCAATGAGACATCACTTTCATAGAGTCCTCTCAGATATTGTGAGCTTACGATTCACTGTGTGTCAAGGCCCCGAACCCTCCCCCATTTGGGAGAATAAAACACGATGACACCAGTATTTTAGGTTAATGGGCTAAAAAAGGCCACAACTTTATTGGTTACAGAATGTGAGTGGTATTAGCTTTAGGCATTGGACCCGAACCGACTATATCTGACTCCTGCCTGCCATGCAGGAAGTCTCACAAGGGTTAACAACCTGTAGGGGGAGCCCTGCACATCAACTAGGAGCTCCCCCAGGGTCACTGGAAAGGTCATGCCATGGCCCTAGCCACCATCCGGGCTTCAGACAGGAACCACAACCCCCGGATTCCTTTAACGGAATACCCTTAAAGGGGAGGGGTAGGTGATGGCCACAACCTCCCCTCCCATAAAACAAGCCTTTCCAATGCCTAACCGCAAAACCTTACAAAGTTGTGACGATTTGCTGCGAGGTAGGCAAAAAAACCAAATGGCTGGTGCCAATTTGCCAAGTGGAAAAAATTCTTGCCAGGCCCCTTCAAGAGGCGACCTACCAAGGTCCATAGCAAGGTCAAGGTATCAAATGCAAAAAATAGGGCAGGAGGGCAGGAGATCTGAGGAAGCAGGACCAGAAGGGCAAACTCCCAGCCACGCGGCTCTTTAAATGCTGCAAGCCACGCCCCCGCTAATCGGATTGGCTGGCTGTGGCCATGACACAACCGGGATTCCCCCTATGGCGCGGGGAACTAGCCACGCCCCCCACTGGATGCGGGAAGAGTCCGAGGCCTGATAGCAACCCCACCCGCCTCAGAAGGTGACCGGCTTTCTGGCAGGGGACCAGACCATATTATTATTTGCAGCCAAACCCTGTTTTGAAGTAGGAACCTTCTTTGGCTGGAGTCTTCTGGTGTGTGTGTGGGGGGGTCTATTGTTCATGTTCAACAAAGAGCTCTCGTAAAGGTTCAGTCCAGGGAACTTACTAAGAGAACTGCAATATTCATCCAATTTTTACACAGTGTTGTGTCCGTGCACTGAATGACAGGATTGCTTTTAACCAGTCAGGAACTACTTGTTCGTTATGTGGGTTTTCTGGCAAATTCAGACAGATAAATGTTAGGAGTACAACTGCAACAAAGGTGTGTGTGTTGTTGTTTGGGCTGAAAAATCTTTCACTGATTCCATCAGCAAGACTAGTCCATATGACCTGCCCAAACATATTTCTGTTACTTAGATCAGAGAGAAAAAGAAACCGAAAACACATTGGAATTGAGAAAGATACCCAAGTTTTCCATTGCTTAATGAGAAACTTTTGGATTTTTAAATATAAAACTTTCTCTTTATGTTATTCATTAAACATATCGCCATTAACTGCAACATAATGGCACCAGAAATGAAATTTTATCTGCTACTCTTTTTTTAATCATCCAGTAAATAAAACTGACCTTTCATTGTTGCTTCAGGCTTCCAACGAAGTCGTCTTAGCTTCAGGCTTCCAATGAGAAGAAGGGAAATCTATCTAACTGGGCAGCTGTTTGGGATTCTACATGAGTACAGCATGGTGTTATCATCACCATCACATTTGGTGATAAATACTTCAATTCCACAAAGCCACAAAACTATCTGAAAGAAAGAGATTGCCCAAAGCTTAAGGAAAGAGACATACTGTACTTGTTTTGCCTTTTGATCCTGAAACCATTTAGCAACCTGTTTGTTGAACATTTTTTTCTGATTTGCTGGCTCAAAGCTTCGGCAGAGGTTATATGACCAATCTTTATTGAGAATTCATTCTAATTTTTTTGGTAGGGAGGTTATACAACAGTGAGCACCCATCCTGATATGTTTGTGACTTGCTCGTCTACTGGTTAATCAGTACTTTATTATACACTTTTTAGTACATGCCCTTTCCTAACTGGAAAAGTTAGTTTCGTACATGTTCTTTCCTAACTCATTGTGTTTTTGGAAGTGGGTTTGTTTATTTATTTTAAAAATTATATCCCGCTTTTCCCCATCTAGGTTTCAAAGTAGCTTGCAACAATAAAATATACCATATACACAATTTAAAGCATACGGTAAATTAAACCTCCAAAATTTGAAGCCTCAAGAATATAAATGTGGGGGGGGGATTAAACATCTGAGAAGCATTCAGAGTGCAAAGGTGTCCCATGATAAAACAGGCATTTGAAATTGAAAGGATAATCTGGGGATATTAAGTTTTGCCTTATAGTCACATTTTTTTCTTATATAGCTTATATTTTATACACGTACACACACATTGGAATGATCCGATATCATATGGCAAAACATTTGAATCCTCCCACAATGCTGAATACATTGAATTTGTTGTTATTTAGAGCTTAGTCATTGCTGATGCCCACTACGATTTCTTTTCTCGTCCTAGTGACCACATTCAAAAAGGTGCATTTTGTTGTTTGTTTGTTTGTTTGTTTGTTTGTATATTAAATTTGTATATTGCTCTTCATCCAAAGATCACAGGGAAGCTCACAACATAATAATACATCCTGGGATCAATACGATGATGGACAGGTATGTATGAATACAACAAAAAAAATACATGTGAAACTGGGGTCCTTTTCTTTTACAATTGAGATATATATTTTTAGTTGAGCCTAGCATCGAAACATTAGCTAAGTACAAAAGCCAATGGCTAAGTTCTGATTTGCCCTCTTGCCTGGAAGGTGTAGATCAGGTTGGTTTGTACATAGGAATTGATGCAGAATGAGAAGGTTTAAACTCAAGTATTTATTTACTTCTTTAGTTAATTGTGCTTTTCCAACATATGGTCCCCAAGACTTGTACTGTACATTAAAGTAGCCCAAATAATTTTCCCAATGGAAAAACAGAGCCTGTTTCTTTCTCTGTTTTGGATGCAATACTTTGCTCAGTGCAATCCATCCAGCATTCACTGTAAGGTTGTATGGTTGGTAGTCTTGTGCGTTTCCAACCATTTTGTGTTTTAGCCTCTCTTTTAAGCAAAGTGTTCCAGTAACAGAACCTGTATTTATAAGCTTAAGCAGGGGAACATGCTTGCATGTCAATAAGAGATACTAAGGTCAAGAGAAAAGATGACAGTTTGGATCTGAATGAATGCAAGTATGTTTTCTATCAGATTTCGTAGAAACCTTGTATTAATTTATCAGACTCTTTTCTGTTATCCCCCCCCACCCCCAAACGCCCTTCCAAGCCAACCCAAAGCATTTGTTACTATTAGCTATTTACGGGCGATTTTTCAAATTACAAACAAAGGCTATTTCTTGCTCCAGCTCTCTGGGCAAAGATGCTTACAATTTGCTTCTGCAAAGGAAAACTTCAGGAGATATATTGTTTTTTACATTGGCGATAGGGATTTTCCTGTAACATTAAGTAAAAAAATACTTTCAGTAGAGATATGCATAGAGGGGAAAACTCAGTTTAGAAGATAAACAGCTGAACAAGTATGAGTGTTTACATATGGATGTTAGAGTATATATTTGCACAACCAAAGGCTGAAGTAAACAAATGAAATTTATTAGCCTTGCGACTTTGCAACAGAGTTTTTAAAGTGAAATTGCTACCGTAAGTGGGAATGCTGATACAGGGGGGGTCTCGAATCTGACTAAAACAATTGGAGAAGCATTAGGAGACCCCTATCTTCCCCCCCCCCAGTTCCTGGGAAGAGGCATTGATTGTTACAAACCACTTGGAGAATTTCGGGTGCCTGAAGGGAGTAAGGGCTTCCTAACAACTCACAGCACCCTTAACAAACTACAGTTCCCAGGATTCATTAGGGAGCATCATGGCTGTTAAGGTGGTATAATAGCACTTTAAATGTACAGTGATATCGCCCTTAGACTGGAGAGATCTGGGTTTCAATCCCTGTTCAGCTACAAAGCTCACCGCAGTGATGGACTTTGGGCTTTCAAATTTCAGCAACGCCCTGTGTGATGCCAAAATTCAGTGCCCCCACCTCTCACCCTCTGTTCTAAATCATTGTTGTGGTGCTCCCAGTGGCAGCCTCTTGGCTCGGCACCCAGTACAGCCGAACCGGTCGTGCTCCGCTAAATCTGCCTCTGCTCACTGGGTTAAAGGTAAGGGTAAAGGGACCCCTGGCCATTAGGTCCAGGCGCGGACGACTCTGGGGTTGCCGCGCTCATCTCGCATTATTGGCCGAGGGAGCTGTCGTACAGCTTCCGGGTCATGTGACTAAGTCACTTCTGGCAAACCAGAGCAGCGCATGGAAATGCCGTTTACCTTCCCGCCAGAGTGGTACCTATTTATCTACTTGCACTTTGACGTGCTTTCGAACTGCTAGGTTGTCAGGAGCTGGGACCAAAAAACGGGAGCTCACCCCGTTGCGGGGATTCGAACCACCGACCTTCTGATCGGCAAGCCCTAGGCTCTGTGGTTTAACCCACAGTGCCACCCACGTCACTGCTCACTGGATTACCTGGGTCCAAAATCTGTTCCTGTCTTTCTCTCCCTCTCAACCTCATCCAGGTTCAAGGGTTAAAAAGGACAGACCATACATGCTGTCTTCAGATCCTTGGAAAAGGAAGAAGATAATAATAATATTTAATACAAGAATTAAAACAAAAGATAGCTGCAGAGAAAAGCAGCCAGGGATCGGAAAACATCCTAAGGAAGGCTTTGTGGTCTGTGTGGAAGGTTTCTTCATTTTAACCTCAAACGATTGCAAAGATCAGCGCTGTGAACTTTTCAAAGGTCATTTAGAGATTTTGTGCAGCTTATCTGTCAAAGAGCCCTTGGTTTTCAGCCCCAGCTTGTGTTTTTCATTTATTTCCACTTTTTGTTAGCATCCAAAGTGAAGATTTTATTAGACGCAAATGTAGTGAAGCGAGGATTAGCTATTTTTAATTTGCAACAGGAAATGCATAAAGTACAAGTTTTTACAACAAGCCAGAGGTGCATTCTGCAGGTATTAGTATCCAGGGAGAATCTTGAATACTCGTTTCTTTGTTAATACTTTTTATTGGAGGACATTTTCATAACTTCTAATTGAAGTGGAGACAGCAGGCTGTAGATGTTCTACATCTGTAACTTGGGGGAATTTGCCACTTAGCACACAACAGCATATATGCGAATATTTAATAGCTTGTCCTAAATTAGTTGGCGCATGCAAACTTTTGTATACAATTACTAGGATGATGGAGACTCCATCTTGTACTCAATATGTACTTTTAAATCTGGTTCCTATTACAATTGCTACTCCATTTATTAAAGTTTACATGTCCAAACTGAGGCTGCGGAGTAAAAACAGAACAGGTCCCCCTATAAAATAGTAAGTGAGGCATTAGAGCACACGCCGCAGGAATATTTAGACAATAAAATCATTTTAAAGAGTGTTGCATCCAGAGTAAGTAATCCGTCCTGCATTTGAACAGTCTCAATTGAATTGCTATTGCTTGAGCACCTATCTGTTAGTAGAAATAACTTGGAACTCTTAGATCACCAGAAAATGTTCGTTTTTTTAAAAAAAGCTAACATTTTATTTATTAAAAGAGCTCATTATAAAACAAAACATCCAATATACATGGTACCAACAATATAATTTCAAACAGAAATGTTTAGAGAGAGAGAGAGAGAGAGAGAGAGAGAGAGAGAGAGAGAGAGAGAGAGAGAAATTCAACTTCTACAACAGCTAAATTCTTGTTCTCTAAATTTTACTGCATGAGTTCATTTTATCATAGGGTGTTTTTTTTTTATTCAACAAAAACACCCCCAAGGAAAAACGCTACATTTCGGAAATTCTCCCCGGACATCCATTCTGCCTTTGAAATCGCGGTAATGTCCAGGAAAATCCGGACATATAGGAGCTCTATTTTATCATGAACAATTATATAATCATACAGGAAATTTTGTGTGGATGCATAATTGCACCTAATGGTGTATACATGGGAACAGACTCCCCCTCTTCCCCCCACCCGGTACAATTCCCCCTGGGACAGATGGTACATCCTCAGACTCTGTCACTCCTAGGAGGATTTGCTCTGTGAACATTCAGGGCATGTGTCAGAAAGGAGCCCTTTGTACCAGGCATCCAGGCTCTGAGCAGCATGAGTTTTAATTTTAAAAAAGGGGTAGGGGTGGGGGAAGAAGGCAGTGCAAAACCCTTGGACCAACTTGCAATTACTTTTTATACTTATTATTTTAAAAATATTGTGCAATTGTTTTTTTCTGTTTTGCAAACCACTTAGAAGATTACCTGGACATGAAGCGGTATATAAGTGTGTGTGTGTGTGTTTTGTGACCAGGAGACTACCACATAGTGGAATCTGCCAGACAGCAGAGTCTGCAGAGGGCCATTGATCCAATTAGGGTCAGGATCCACCCAGATTGGATCTACTTTCGGATTTGAGGAGGAACATTCCTCCTTCATCCCTAGGCATGTCACAGCATTACTTCCAGGGGCGCATTCTTGGGCAAATAAAGATGGCTGCTCACATCTGGGGACAACCATATCCCTTTCCTCACCCTGAATGTCCCTGGGGGAAATGTAACATCAAGGTGTAAGGTGATGTTCAATTTTCCCTTCGCCCTCAGGATAGACCTATATTGAAATTAATGAACCTAACATGGCCATTACTTTCAATGGGTCTGTTCTAAGTAAAAGCATAGCTAAATGCCATTTGTGATTTTGTTCCTAGGAACATTGTGGCACAGGCAGTGTTTTTTTCCCCTTAAAAAAATGTTTAGGGGTACTCTCATTTTCCTACTCCTATTGAAATACTGCCCCTCAATGAGGCCAAACTTAGATTCACAGAATGTATAGGGGTATGCGTACCCCTGCGTCCTTACAGGAAAAAAAGCACTGGGCACAGGAATGCTGCTGAGCTTCTGGGAGCGACTAAACGACTACTTTATGCAATGCCAAGGCCTTCTTTTTCTTTCTAAGAGAGAAAGAAGGGGAGAGTCTTCAGCCTTTTTGCATTTAAAGGAAAAGCAAAATTATATATAAAATAAAACCAGTGTTCAGTGGGTGTGCTTTCTTCCTGCCCCCACCCCCCTTTATCCCAGGGTTATTTTAGAGACCCTGAACCTGGAGCTATCATATAGCCATCACATTTAGCAACCGCTGATAACCTTATATAAGCTTGTTGTCAGGGCCGTCTTAAGCGTGTCTGGCGCCCTGGTGCCGTGGTGCGAAAATCCCTCCAGCGCCCCCCCCGCCCCGTTTCCCAACGCGGCTGTCTGGCGGGTGTTGCGCAGCTGCCGCAGGCGCGGCAGCGCGGCACCCCCCTGGCGGCCCACCGCCCTGGCGCATTGCGCCACCCAGCCTTGCCTTAGAGCCGGCCCTGCTTGTTATTTGTAGACTTATCAACTGCACTATGCTTATTTTGTACTGTGATTTTCATGCTTTAACTTTTAAAAAACGACTTTCTGTATTTTGCCTTGAGGCTCAGAAGGCAGTATATAAATCCATCACATCTCTTTTTCCACTTTGTATGTGATTTGCGCTGTGAGGACAACTTAAAATATCGTGAGAACATCTGTCTCAGAGCAATCACTAATAACTGGGACTTTCATAGCCTCTTGGTTTTTCTCCTGTTTTCTCGGATACGAGCCAAATATTGATCATAATGTTCTGCTGGCAAATCCTGCACAGTGCATTCACATATTCTATGTTTCTTCTTAACTGCATTATACCACTCTAAATATTGACTGTTTCTGTCAACAGCAAAACTGGATTGCATTAACTTAAACATTTTTAAAATGCAATATTGGTTCCATATGATGTTCATAAAATACAGCTCTAGTGCCAATGGGATTAGGGGAGGAAGCTGTTTTTCACTTATACAAACGGTGAATGGAATACACAAGTAAAGAAATAAAATTATTCAGCATTAGCAAGTCTAGAAAAATTGAAAAGTCCACTGCATTGAAACTCAAAGGCCGAGAAGTGACATGCAACAACCCCCTCAATGTTGGGCGCAACTCAGTGCCTGCTTCACAGCCAGAGAATCAAGGCTGAAAGGCAGTGGCTTCTGGAAGGTGGTTAAAAGCTAATTCCTGCCCATCAAGCTGCTGTTAAAGGCACAAGAGCAGATTGGGATTTTTCCCCCCTTGTAAGATGGCAATGTTATCTACAAGTGAAGTGGTATTCCAAACCTGACATTTAAAGGAGACCGCTATTCATTCCAGCTTGTCTTCTGATTTTGTAGATTTTTCTAATAGTATCTCTTGTCCCAATTATCTGGATTATTTTCAAAAGGATATGGACCTGGTAGAGACAGAGATGTTTTCTTTCCTATGTCCCACAACCACTGTTTGTCACAGTTGTGCCCTTAAACATGAATCAGGACATGTAGGGTTAATTCAGCCTCTTGGATGCTTCCACCAAAGAAAAAGTGCTGTCTTTTCAGGTTCAGAAATTGATGATGAAAAGGAAACCTACCACATGCAGCAATCTAGGATAGGATATGTTTCCCTTGAAAGATACTCCAAAACAGACATAAACCAGAGACAGACACTGAGCTATGTTCTGGAATGGTTCCATTAAAGTCATTGCACCTTACTCTCCAACGTGTCCCAATAAAGATTTATCAGTGAAGTAATGAGAAAAGTATCCAGATTTGGGTCACGGTAAGTACGCAGCCCTTCTAAAGCAAACTTTATTACCCAAGTCATTTTGAAGCTAAGGTAACAATGCTTGATAACCTGAGATTTGCTGCAACACTTCATAATGGGTTTATTTATTGCACATTTATGTTTTAGCCTCAGATTAGCACTTTATAGCCAAGTGGGGATTTTAAAGTGGAGTTCCCACAACCAAGCTCAGTACTCAGGCTGCTACACTACACTGTTTACGGGCCAGGAAGTTGGGTACGCTTCTTTACAGATCTCAAAAATGGCATTTGTTTGGTGGGTTTGATCACTTGGAAATGGGTTTAATATTTATTACCAATGAAACGATTAAAAGCAGTTCCCCCAAAATATAATTCCATTTGATTGGCTCTGAAACCTGCTTATAAGTTAAATACGCTTTAGGGAAAAGATGTGGAGCCTTACAATTTATTTACAAGAACACTGTAAGCAGGTTAAAACATTAGCAGGATTTTAACCACACTTGTAAACTAACAGAAATTATGGATAATTTTGGAAGGATAAAACTTGGATACTATTGATATGCAGCTGTTAATAATAGCATTAAGACCCATGGGAGGGGTGGGGGGAAGTCAGGAGATTCAGAGTAATCTCTACATTTGGATTTTGAATTGTTTTTGTTGTATGTTTACTTTAAAAATAAATAAATCATTTTTTAAAATAAATATAAAATATAAGCTAAAGTTCCAAAGTTGATTTATTCTATTCAGTTCCATGAAACCACAGAGGGATATAGGCAACATTCAACTTACTCAGGGGTTACATTACAGGGATGGCACAAAAAGCGAACATTGTGTATAGTCAAAACACACTGAGTGCAATGGCAGGTGGAATTGCCAAAGCTCCCCCCACCCCCGAAGCCCACCCCTTCTTTGCCCCCTTTTTATTTTTTGTTTTCACCCAGCGCGAAAAGCTGAATGTGCACAAGTTAAATTGGCATAAGTTGCGAGTTGCCTGTATAACAAAAGAGAGCCTTAGATCAGAAAAAGGAAACATATGGTCTTCCAGCTATTCTTGGTCTTCAACTCCAAACCCAGCAAGGCCAAAGGTCAAAGATCGACTGGGTTATAGGGCAACAACACCTGTAGGATTACAGGTTCCCCACCCTTGCCTTAGATATGAACCTAGGGCTTGCCGATCAGAAGGCTGGCGGTTAAAATCCCTGTGATGGGTGAGTTCCCATTGCTCGGTCCCAGCTCCTGCCAACCTCGCAGTTCGAAAGCACGTCAAAGTGCAAGTAGATAAATAGGTACCACTCCAGTGGGAAGGTAAACAGCGTTTCCGTGCACTGCTCTGGTTTTGCCAGAAGCGGCTTAATCATGCTGGCCACATGACCCGGAAAAACAGTAAAGCGAGATGAGCGCCGCAACCCATAGTCATTTGTGACTGGACTCAACTGTCAGGGGTCTTTTTTAACATTTCGAATACATCTGCCTTGAGAGAAGCACAACATAACACAAAAGTCTGAAGCCCAAATTTAAGGGAGAAAAGAACCAGTCAGAATTCTGATGAAGAAGAATCAGTAAACATTTTGCCTCTCCCTGTGCCCCGCTTTGACCTGGTATTTTAATATCCGATAACTTTCTTCCCCCCTCAATGGGATCTTCAAAATTTATATAATTTCATCTTTTGGGGTGGAGGCATCAATTAGATTGTGAGCCTGTGGGTGTGGGCTGCCTCAGCATCACTCAAGCAAACTCACCCCTTCCAGTATCTGAAATGATTCCCTTGCTCCACAAATTATCTATAGGCAATTCTTTCAAGTGACTGGAAGTGCCAGATCTCTGCCAAGTGCAGGGATGTGGTTCCAGATACGCAGCTTTCATCTTCTGGCAAAATTTCCACTTGTGTTCAGGCTTGATCTGAGGATTGCCTAAATCTTGCCAGGAACACATAGATTGTTAGTGAACTAAGCTTTTCAACAGCTGCTCTAGGAATCGGCACATTTTCACGGGGGCGGGGGCGGGGGGTGGATTCTGTGTTTTCTTTCTGTTTAATGGCAGTATCAAATGAAAGCAGGGGAATTTGGTCCAAAATAACTGAAGGCTTGCTCCGTGAAGATGTAGCTACTTCAGATCCTGTACATATTTACTTGGAAGTCAGACTTGCTTAGCTAAATGGGACTTACTCCCGAGTATAGCACTGCAAACCAATCTATGCATGCTAAATCCTATACAGGTGAGAATGGTCAGGATTACAGCCATGCATATTTACTCAGAAGTCCAGAAGACCAAAGGTAGGGATGGGGGAGGAGTTCACCAAAGCTGGACTCCTCTAATTTAACCTACGTGAATCTTGACTTGATCATGGGTCCACTTCAGAATCTGCAGTGCTAGTAATTTTTTTACAAGGCAATTCCAAGGCTTGCAACTCTGCCTCCATTCCTCCAAAAATAATTGTTTTTAAACTTGTAACGTAGGCCATGCAGTCTGGAGCCTATGGGCATAGCTGCCAAGTCTCCCGCTGAAAAAGGCGGGATCAGCAGCGGTGCTGCACCGGAAGTTGCATAGAAGCAACTTCCGGTGCTGGCGCCGCCTGATTTCCGGTGCCTATACATGGCTAGCGCGGCACCGGAAGTCCGGACATGCGTAGAAGCGACTTCCGGTGCCGCGCTACCCATGTCTGGGCACCGGAATTCGGGCGGCACCAGGACCCAAAATGGAGCCTCCCTGGCAGGTAGGAAATCCAGGGATTTACGGGATTTTTCCCAATCCGGGCTGCCAGCGGGAAACGGTTTAAAATATGGGGGTTTCCCGCTAAAAACGGGAGACTTGGCAGCTATGCCTATGGGGGCAGCCATGTTTTCTTTCCCTCGGAAAGCAACGGAACATTATCAGACCCAACACTTCTAGGGAGGCTTGCTATGTGGTGACAAAGAGGGGCACCAATGCTAACGACTCCAGGCTATGACTTGCTGCACGGGTTTTCAACCAGTGTGCTGTGGCACCCTGGGGTGCCTTGAATGATAGCTGCGGGCAACACTGGCCTGTGTCCCTCTTTTCTTCCCTCCCTCCTGATGCCCTCTTGCATCACCCAAAGTCTTGCACAGCTGTTTGTTGCAGTCTCCCTGGCTACAAGCTCCCCAGGTGAATGGTGCCTCTGGAGCTGGCCAGGGGGTGCTTCCCAGACCCCTGTGGGGCAGGGTGAGGAGGTACCTCTCTTTAGGGAAGGGGGCAGCTCAGAGGCCAGGGCAGCAGCAGTGGCTGCCTGGAGGGCTCTCAAGGAGAGGGGAGGAGAGAGGAGGCCACAAGGGAAGGGGTTCAAAAAAGGGTGAGGCTGATAGCTCTGCAGGCAAAGAGTGACATAACTGGGTTCCTGAGCCTCACAGGAGTGTCACAGAGAGAATGTAGTTGGTCAAGGGAGATGTGGACTCAAAAAGGTTGAAAATCATTGGCTTGCTGCCTGACCTATTTTTAAATGTTTGAAAGAAATTTATTTTTTATAGAGGTATGGAGGCAGCGCTGAAACTCTTGGATCACCTCATAAATACTTTATCTTTTTTTAAAAAATAGTGTGTTTCTGTGCAGATCTTTAAAGGATTCTCTTCATGCATATGAAGTTTATTCAAAATCCATTCCACACTCTTGAATGCTGCCCAGTTTTGCTTAAATACAAGCCCAGTGACAACACGTGGCATCTTCTGGCAACTGCTAGGGTGCCAGCTTTTTTAAAATGCAGCTAGGTTTGGGAGCACCATTTTAATTTCCCATAGAATATTCCTGGGGTATCTTGGGGAAATAAAAATGGCAGCTCCCAGAGTGGCTGGGGCAACCCACCCAGTTGGGTGGGGTATAAATGATAAAAATTTTATTATCCAGCACCAGTTCAGGGCACTGCCAGCAGATCTTCAGAGGGGGGGAAATAAGAATGATGAAACGAAAACCAAAATAAGAGCAACAGTTGTTGTTTAGTCGTTTAGTCGTGTCCGACTCTTTGTGACCCCATGGACCAGAGCACGCCAGGCACTCCTGTCTTCCACTGCCTCTCGCAGTTTGGTCAAACTCATGTTCGTAGCTTCGAGAACACTGTCCAACCATCTCATCCTCTGTCCTCTCCTTCTCCTTGTGCTCTCCATCTTTCCCAACATCAGGGTCTTTTCCAGGGATTCTTCTCTTCTCATGGGGTGGCCAAAGTATTGGAGCCTCAGCTTCACGATCTGTCCTTCCAGTGAGCACTCAGGGCTGATTTCCTTCAGAATGGATAGGTTTGATCTTCTTGCAGTCCATGAGACTCTCAAGAGTCTCCTCCAGCACCACAATTCAAAAGCATCAATTCTTCGGCGATCAGCCTTCTTTATGGTCCAGCTCTCACTTCCATACATCACTACTGGGAAAACCATAGCTTTAACTATACGGACCTTTGTCGGCAAGGTGATGTCTCTGCTTTTTAAGATGCTGTCTAGGTTTGTCATTGCTTTTCTCCCAAGAAGCAGGCATCTTTTAATTTTGTGACTGCCGTCACCATCTGCAGTAATCAAGGAGCCCAAGAAAGTAAAATCTCTCACTGCCTCCATTTCTTCCCCTTCTATTTGCCAGGAGGTGATGGGACCAGTGGCCATGATCTTAGTTTTTTTATGTTGAGCTTCAGACCATATTTTGCGCTCTCCTCTTTCATCCTCATTAAAAGGTTCTTTAATTCCTCCTCACTTTCTGCCATCAAGGTTGTGTCATCTGCATATCTGAGGTTGTTGATATTTCTTCTGGCAATCTAAATTCCAGTTAGGGGTTCATCTATTCCAGCCTTTCGCATGATGAATTCTGCATATAAGTTAAATAAGCAGGGAGACAATATACAACCTTGTCATACTCCTTTCCCAATTTTGAACCAATCCGTTGTTCCATATCCAGTTCTATCTGTAGCTTCTTGTCCCACATAGAGATTTCTCAGGAGACAGATGAGGTGATCAGGCATGCCCATTTCTTTAAGAACTTGCCACTTTTTGCTGTGGTCAACACAGCAACAGTAAAAAAAAAAGAGCAACAGTAGCAAAAACAAAACCAACAGAGAAAACTATTTAGCCATGCATTGAATACACAAGAAAACTCTTTCTGCCTCATGTGTTGCAATCAGGTAAAAGGGTAAAAGGTAAAGGACCCCAGGACAGTTAACTCCAGTCAAAGGTGACTATGGGGTTGTGGCTCATCTTGCTTTCAGGCTGAGGAAGCTGGTGTTTGTCCACAGACAGCTTTCTGGGTCATGTGGCCAGCATGACTAAACCGCTTCCGACGCAGTGGAATACCGTGACATAAGCCAGAGCGCATGTAAACACCGTTTACTTTCCTGCCACAGTGGTACCTATTTATCTACTTGCACTGGCATGCTTTCGAACTGCTAGGTTAACAGGAGCTGGGATAGAGCAACGGGAATTCACTCCATCACGGGGATTCGAACCACCGACCTTCCGATCGGCAAGCCCAAGAGGCTCAGTGGTTTAGGCCACAGTGCCACAAACGTCCCTGTTGCAATCAAATGTACGTTAGTGGGTGCAAAACAACTGACCTGCATGTACAAGGCCCCTACACCCTATCACACGAGTGAGGAACCTCTGGTCCTCTAGATGTTCCTAGTCTCCAGCTCTCATCAACCCCAGTCAGCATGGTCGATGGTCAGGGGTGATGGGAGTCGTAGCTCAGCAACATCTGGCGGGCCACAAGTTCCCTAATCCTACACCCATCAAAAAGAAAGGGAACCTCTAGTAATGGCTATCAGTATATTCAGATGCTAGCTAATTGACTAGCATCAAAGTGCTGGTCTCATTCCCAAGTTCAGAACCTCAAACAGGGACATGTGCCAGCAGTACTCCAGAGACGTCCATTTAATTCCTGGCTGTTTACCTTGGAAATGAAAACAGAACTTTCTGAGCTGCAATGTGCTAAAAATGAGGGCATTGCTCTTTAAAACAGCTGAACCCTGCAAAAGAATGAAAACCCAGCAGGATCTGCAGGTGACTACATAGTGCTGAGCCAGCTAATAGCAACATTGGAGAGCAGCCAACCCTTGCTGGGCTCCACTCTATTAAAATCCATGTCACTACTCCGCATATTGAGGTGTTTCTTTAACACCAGGGGCTGGAGTCTCTAACCTCTTTCTCTGGAGTTGCCTCACTGAAGTCAATGAAAATTTCCCACCAGAGTCTGTACAAGTGATGTACAAATTGCATTGCTGGACACTGAAATATAAGAAGAAAATCAGGATAGTCTTCTGATGGGGAATTAATGAAATTAAACCATTCTGTTTTTCCTTCTAACTTATGACCTAGGAGTGCTCGTTTTCTCTATTTTTGTATAACTTTTGTATACCTTGTAAGATTATATAACGAAAGAGTACAGGAGAAAGGCCTAATTCAATTCAATGAGGTTTACGTCTACGAGAACGGAGGATTTCCCCCCCATGCAAATTTATTTCCAGGAAATAAACCAGTGCTGTGTTTCTAGAAAAAGAGGTGCCGGAGCTCGGCATGAACTTCTCCTTTGTTCTCTCAGAACGTCAATGGTGCCCACCCGAGAGGTGCCAGAGGTGCCACAGAATACTACGATGGGCGTGTTGTTGTTAGAAATTATTTCGAAAAGGAAATAAATGCATTTTAAAATTAAGAAGAGGCTGGTGGCCCTTCTTGCCCAGAATCCTATTCCCACAATGGCCAACCAGATGCCTGTGGGAAACCTCCAGGTAGGACATTTACAGCATTAAAATCTGCTCCTAGGACATGTTTACCTGGAAAAATACCCACTAAGCTGAACTGGATGTGCAGTCAAAAAAAAAATCCCTTAGAAGTTCCAATGAGTTCAATGAAATCTATCTGTTTCTTTGTTCCATGCATTTATACCAGGCATCCCCAAACTTTGGCCCTCCAGATGTTTTGGATGACAATACCCATCTTCCCCGACCACTGGTCCTGTTAGCTAGGGATCAAGGGAGTTGTAGGCCAAAACATCTGGAGGGCTGCTGTTTGGGGATGCCTGATTTATACTACCGTGTTTCACATAAAATAAGACACTGTCTTATATTTATTTTACTCAAGAAAATAAGCCGATGGCTTTTTTTCGGGGGTGTCTTATTTTTTTAAAATTACCTCCTCTTCCTGCTGTGGCTCGGCACCTGGAACTGGCTGCTGCTGCTGCTGCTGCTGCTGCTGCTGCGCTACTGGGTGCTTTGTTGGCGCTTCAGCAGGGCGCGCTGCTGGGTCCTGCCGGGTCGGGGCTCCAAGCGGTGCGCGGTGCGGCTCTTGCCACGTCCCGCTGCCGGGTTGGAGCTCAGCAAAGCGCGCGCTGCTGCCTTTGCCAGCTCCCGCTCCGTCGGGGCTCGGCAAAGCGCACGCTGCTGCCTTTGCCGGCTCCCGCTCTGTCGGGACTTGGTGCAGCGTGAGCTGCGGGTCGCGCAGGGTCCTGCTGGGTCGGGGCTCGGCGCGGGGCGTGCTGCAGCTTCTGCTGGCTCCCGCTCCATCTGAGCTCCATGCAGCGCACGTTGCGCATCCACTTCCGGCAAGGACAGGCATCTTCCTTTTCCTGTTCCTTACGGAAGCGCCATCCGGACCTGCTCCCAGCACGGTATAGTACCGGTACCCCAGCATGTCTTATTTTGGGGGGATGCCTTATATTTTATTGCCTTGAGAAAATCGTGCCATGGCTTATTTTATAGGCACGTCTTATTTTGTGAGAAACACAGTATTCCCCACCCCTTCTCACACTGGGACCAGCATGGCGCAGTAGTTTGAGTGACAGGTTCAAATTCCTGCTTCACCATGATGCTCACTTGGTCACCTTGGGCGAGTCGCCAACTCTTCACCTATGCCACCTTACAAGGTTGTTGTGAGAAGAAAATGGAGGAGGAGAAGGAGGACTATGCACACTGTCTTGACTTCCAACTCCGCTATTTCCTCACAAGTGAATTTATTGCAGCTTTATTTCCTAGAGCTTAGGATCGCCTGCTTTGGATTTCTCTGGGTGTGTATCAAACAAGGAGGGTAAACAGATTGCTCTTTTAGTTAGCTGGCTAGGGGTGTTCTTCTGCCTGCCCTCTCTCTTTGTTTCCCCCTGATTTTCTGATAAAGAACAAAATGTGAGCAGCATGACACATTGAAGCAATTTTGCTTTTTTTTTGTAATAAAAAGCCTGTGCAAAAGGAGAGTAACTCTTTCAACTCTCTCAAAAGGACAGCTGGCTGTGGATTGCATTTGTGAGCATGCATGTACGTGGATTTTCTGCTAGTATTGTAAATTGCCATAATCACCAGCAACAGAGACCATGACTAAAATTGCAATGCAAATGAGGACCAGCAGAGTGCATCTTGCTTTTCAGCAGCTGCTGAAAAACAGCTAAAGCTGTCAAAATCACCTCTTCCAAGAGTTGCACAGAGATTTCTGAACCCCCCTCCCCAAAGTGGGCTAAAGTAGGTCACAAAGAGAGAAAGGAGACTGGGTGGATGTGTGTGGATGGATGGGAAACAGGGATTGGAGAGGAATTCTATTCAATCTGCATTTAAAGATGAACTTAAAGATGAAACCACATAATTGTGGTTTTTGAAACAATACACGGACTGAAACATTTCAGAAGACATCTGAAGGCAGCCCTGTTTAGGGAAGCTTTTAATGTTTAACAGACCATTGCATTTTAATATTTTGTTGGAAGCCACCCAGAGTGGCTGGGGAAACCCAGCCAGATGGGTGGGGTATAAATAATATAATATATTATTATTATTATTATTATTATTATTATTATTATATTTCAAACATCCTTTGAAATTCACACTTCTTTGAAATTTGCAACACACTTCTCCAGCCAAGTGATGTGTACAAAAATACATATTCTAGCATAAAGTGTGTGTGTAAAAATAATGCATTGTATTAAGGAAAATTGGTTTACAAAAATGTGTGCATTAGGAAACATTGCATGCAAAAATGGGTATACAATGAGAAATTCACACTAAAGCACTAGTGAATTTTCATGAAGGCTTTTTTCAAAAGAATTCACAAACTGATGTGGAAATGTGCTGAACTGAACTTAACAATGGAAAAATGAGAAACTGGGGAAAACCTAAATATTTGCTCATCCCTAATGGGAAATGTTTAAGGAAAGCAAATATGGCAGCGATCTCTACCCCTTCTATTTCATATCACATGGAGAATGTTTATATTTGGTTATTATGAAAAAGCAACCACAGCAAATGGTCTTAAAATAGGCTTATTTTTCATTGCTCATATATACCTAAGAGCAGGAAAAGGAAATCTTGCTGGTCTTTCAATCCCTGCAATTTCTTTGCCTTCCCCATATAGAAATTTGAAATAGCACCTGTGAGGAGACTCTTTTAAAGATGTCTTTTAAGACATCTTAGTGGTGGGGATAGGAGAGAGATATGGTTCCTTTGGGTTTTTTAAGCAAAACTATGCAGGTGGCGCTGTGGGTGAAACCACAGAGCCTAGGGCTTGCCGACCAGAAGGTCGGCATTTCAAATCCCTGTGACGGGGTGAGCTCCCGTTGCTCGGTCCCAGTTCCTGCCAACTTAGCAGTTCGAAAGCACATCAGTGCAAGTAGATAAATAGGTGCCGCTGCAAGCAGGAAGGTAAACGGCATTTCCGTGCGCTGCTCTGGTTCGCCAGAAGCAGCTTTGTCATGCTGGCCACATGACCTGGAAGCTGTACTTGGTCAATAAAGCGAGATGAGCACTGCAACCCCAGAGTCAGTCACGACTGGACCTAATGGTCAGGGTTTCCCTTTACCTTTTACCTAATCGACACTTTCTGAGACAATCAAAGTGGAACACAGCTTTTCTGAATTTTGTGGCACAGTTCTTCAAGAAAACAGTATGTATATTAAAGAAAAGTTTCCATAAAAGGCACGATATTAGCAAAAATAACACAGAATGCATTCTATCAAGGATAATGTTCTTGCAAAAACGTGTATATCAGGCAAAGTTGCATACAAAAAGAATATTATGAGAAGTTTAAACAAAGATGCAAATTTTCACAAGGACTTTTCCTTTAAACTTGCAAACTGATGCAGAATTGTGGCAAATGGAGCTTGAGACTGGAAAAATGAGAAACAGAGATCCAATGATGTACCCACCCCTACCGGGTGGGGTTGCTTTCTAAGACATGCGGGCAGCCTCATCCTATGCAAGTCCAGTGTGAGCACCCAGCACACTCATGAAGACCCAATCAGCATTTGGAGCGGTGTTTTGAATTGGTAAATATTTTATTGGAAGACAGGCACAACCAAATCCTACTGGAGATGACAGAACGTAAGCCTTTAACTGTGCCATTTAGCTGTATTTATTTAAATGAAACCTAATTTCTGCTGCTCTCTGTAAGGGTGAACTGTGCAATTAACGTCACGGTGGAAGGGATGTGTTTCATTTTCGAGATGCTTGGTGGTTTGTAGTGACAGCAGCTCAAATCTATTTATGCTGTCCAGTCAAAAACATGGTCGTTTCAACTTTTTAAGAGCATGCCTTTTTTAAAAAAACATCATTGGTAAATGGAAATTTTGACTTTCTGCCCAGGACACCATGACAGCTTCTCCTTTACAAAAGAAACATCAAATAATAGGATAATAAATCCCTACTTTTCCTCTCTAAACAAGTGTTGCTTCAAGTTATGCTTGCAGTTGCTTTCCTCTCACCGTCTGGCAAAGTTCCTTGAGATGATTGTATCTATTTAATGAAAGACTTTCAGCTCATCTATCTCTTTCCACACTTTACTGATTTTCATTTAAACATCATCAGCTAGCACTCTAATGGATCATGACTGTTTTGCGTAGCAATTGAACAATTTTATTTTATTTTTTTTCATTTTGAAAGCTCGGGTGTTTATTTGAACAGCAACGAGCTATTAGCCAGGCAGCCACACAGAAGGGAACGAGGTGTTCCAAAACTACCTCCCATACATTTTGCATATATGCTATTCTTACAGAAACACATTCCAAACTGAGCCAAATTTCAGAGTTTGGGAATCTGCTAGCCAGAATATTAGCAAGTACAGCAGCTGTCGAACGTTTCGGAAGCTGAATGATTCAGTTTTCAAAAGCCGAAAAACCAGAATTAAATGCTTCCGTTTCTGAACGCACCTTGGAAATCGAACAGCTTCCAAGGTGCGTTTCTCAATTTTCTCAATGGAATTTGCTGACCGCCCATTGCAACCTCGGTTGTCGGACGACTCGGAAGTTGAACGGTCTTCCGGAATGGATTACGTTCCAACAACAAAGGTACTACTGTACTTACCTTAATGAACATACCTCACTTGTGTTAAAAGGTCTGCCTGGCTTCTGTTTTGTTCCCAGGATTAATTCATGGTACCGGTTTCTATTAATAAAACCATTCCTGGCCTAGACCCAGGGTATGTATGGGAAGGGCTGCCTTTTGCCATACAAACCGTAGAACATCTTTGCACGCTGCCCCTGCCTATGCCACCTCCGCCTTCCAAGGTCAGTAAAACAGTAGGAAAATACAAGGTCTTTTTATGGAGGTGCTGAATCTTAGAAACACCCTCCTCGAGGAGGTATTTACCTCATGCTCTTATCATATCAGTGTCAAGAGAAGGCCATTGTATCCTGTCAGGCTTTGGGGACTTAACCCAGACGTACTGTTATTTTGCTACTTCTGCTTTTTTGTACAATTATTATTTTTGTTGCTTGTTTTGATTTCAATTATGATATTGTTTTTAAAAGGGGGGAGGAGCCAGCAAGCATGTTGAGCATGATAAATGCAGGAGCAAGTTCAGCGTATCTTAGAAACTAAACATTTGACTGGATTTTCAACATTTTCAGATTAATAGTAACAAAGACGTCTAGCATTTACGTAGCATTTTGAGGTGCTCAAAGCACTTCATATAAACCATCTCAGCAAACTTTGCATCTCTCATTTGCAGCCTCATTTGTAACAGGGGAAACTTATTTCACCATCTCGTTGCCAGATTCTTCTTGATCTACTCAGCTGGGTCAATTTTATCATGCAAAAAGTAAAAACAAATAAATCCCTTTTAGCTTTGATACCTGCAGTAAGATTTCTTTATGCAGACCCAGTGCCATCGCTGTCAGGAACCAAGGGCCCCGAGAAGACCCACATTTTATGTCTGCCTTGGGCCCCATTTTTAAAATTAAATTGCCTTTATCTATTTTGGTGCTCTGGCACTGAGTGGCTTCTGGCTGCCATCTTGGATTTACCTCATAGTGATCCAGAAGTTAAATGATTCAAGAAACCTGTGAGGAGTGGGTGGGGAAGATATCCTCTGCCACACAAACATGGCACACACCATGAACTGGCCACCCCCAACCCAAAAGAGTAGGTTTCTTCTGTTTTCATCATGTAGTCTACTAGACAATCACCTAAATCTGCACTGTTAAATTTCCTTTTCCTTTCTCCCAGTTTTAAACAGGCCATTAACTAGCCTCATAGATCTATGGCATTTTCAGGATTAAAACAAGGACCACACCGGCCTTTATCATTCCTCAAGTACTTTGCTCTGCGAGCTGGGATAACATGCCATAATGAATGATTCCATTGAATGCCAGAAGCTACATAATCCATTTTAATGTGCATTATAAATGCTTGGTCTTCCTTTTCTTTCCCCCCTTTCCTTCCTGAGTTGTATCAGTGCGTTATGTAACCTTACGTTTACACTGTAATACCTAATATTTGTTCTTAACAGCAAAGGAGCCAAAGGAGCATGTTGTTATTGTTGCACATTTCTTCTGGATTTTGGTGCCAAGAACCTTTTAATCCCAGCTCCGACAGCGACTCCCCCTGTGGCCATGGATTTAGCACTTAACCTCCTGCCTGCCCATCCATCTGTAAAATGGGGATAACAGCACTTGTGTCTTTCATTAAAAAAGAAGAAAAGTTGTGCAAATTAATTAGCTAAAACTGTGGAGATTTTTAAGCACTTTGATTTTTCAACATTACTGAATTATTATTATTATTATTATTATTATTATTATTATTATTATCCTGCCTTTCCTCCCGACTGAGATTCAAGGCATCTTACACAAATTAAAATAACACAGATAAAATGTAAGAAAGCTAAAAATGTATAAAATACCATCATTAAAAAGTAATTAAACTGGCTGTTTAAAGAACATCAGAAGATTCCCACTGGATTAGGCCAGACCAAAGGCCCATCTAGTCCACATTGATAGGCTTACCAGATGTCTACAAGAAACCTCCAAGCCCCCAAGCCCTCTTCTTCTGTTGTTTCTCAGCAACTGGTATTCAGAGACATTCTTCCTCTGTTGCTGGAGGTAGTATACACCCATCCCAACCAGTAGCCATTTTGATAACTTCATCCGCCATGAATAAATCTAATCATTTTTTAAAACCATGTCTAAGTTGGTGGCTAATCACTACATCTTGTGGCAGTGAATTCCGTGCTTTCTTCCATCCTGAATGATCTCTCACTATTCAGCTTCATTGGATTGCTCTAGATTCTTTGCCATTTATCGCTGCCGCAGGGGTTTGTGGTTTTTTAAAAATGGTGGGAGGGGGACGACAAGGTCTGTGCCTGACCCAAAAGTCCCTTAAAGAAGAACCAGCACGGAGGGGAGGGGGAGCAGGTGACATGCTGGGGACAGCATGTGTTGAATAAAAAAAAGGGAAGAAGATTTAATGGGAGGGGAAATGGAAATGAAAAGAAGTGGATAATAGTTTTTTAAAAAATGGGGGGACCAGCAGCTGATGAAGAGGACAAAGCAGTGGGTAGAGTGGGTCAGTGTGGGAATGGGGTAAAAGTTGCTAATTTATGAGATAATTGGATTGATAAAGACGGTCTGAATCTGGATTATTATAAAGAGCTTGCCGAAACTTCTGGAGACACCGACTCCAAGGGAGGGGGGGGGGACTGAAATAGATCTTAATGTATTAAATTTGAATAAGATGTTGAAATTGATTATATGGATATTTTGGGGTATGAAAAATTGGCTTTGGGAAAAATATATAAGTAAAGGGGTCTAGTTGTTAGAGGAGGGTGTGTGTTTTAACAAGTATTGATATATGTTCAAATGATTATTATTGATAAATGCTCAAGATATAAGAATTGATAGATGATTTAAGAAATATTGAGAAGTGTTGAGAAGTGAAAATAGAATGATTTAGCTATAATAACGAACTCAATGAGAGGGATGTGAGGAAGTCCATAAAGTTATGAAACATGATTAAGATGCTATATATTTTTTGTTTTCTTTTTTTCTTTTCAATTTTATTTTTTATTGTTTTCGCTCTTTTTTGATGTATTTTTTGTATGTTGCTTTAAAATGAATAATTTTTTCCCCAAAAAAATGGTGTTCCATGATCATTTTGATTATATTTTATCCTATGAACTGATATTTTGCTGAGGAGATTTTGTATCCCAGTGTTTTCATTTATCAGTATATTGCTTTTTGGAGACCTGTTGCTAAAAAGCAGCCTGCAGTTTTAAAAATAAAATATAGTACTGACCTACATTATTGGTTTTTGTGAAGGTTGCAACTAGAAATACATGTAAAGAGTTTAAAACATAAAATATATTTCTGCATTGTGATGGCAATGCAAATGTTCGCAAAATATTCTTCATGCTGATGATACATATCTGACTAATATCTAATGTAATTTAATATTTAATTGTATTTTATTATTGTCACATATTAAAATCAAATATTAAATACTGCCCTTAGATATGGTCAGATATGTATCATGTACTATGCAACAGCATTTACTATTTGACACTATTTGGCAGTGTGGGACTGTGACAACCAATAGTTTTCAGTATTTTATAGTATTTGACATGCAGTAGTATTTAATACATATATTATTGTAAAGCTGTTGGTCTTTGATATTTGACACATCTCTTGTCCTCTGACAGCACTTGCTAGGAGGTATCCCCTTAAAAGACAGTAACATCAATATTTAATATTTGCACTGGTTTTAATTGTATTTTAGAATTGTACCCTAATGTTTTTATGGTGTGGCAATATATAAATACTTTTGTAAATAAATTCCGAATATTGAGGCGAAATTTCACACTCAAAATTGGGATTTCAAAATCTGACAGATTTGAAAAAAATGAGAATGTGTTCCAGTTCTGGCAGGGCAGCTCTGCATTTCAAAAAGTCTTCCGGCATATGTCTAATCACTGGGAAGATGGAATTAACAGGTAGGTAGCCGTGTTGGTCTAACAAACTAAGTTTTTTATTGGTATGAGCTTTCGTGTGCATGCACAAACAAAAACTTATACCAATAACAAACTTAGTTGGTCTCTAAGATGCTACTGGAAGGAATTTTTAAATTTTGTTTCGATTGACAGAAGTATTTTTCCTGTGGTACTGGCAAGCTGTTTTCGGCCTGGTGCTATTGTCAAAGAACTAACCCGTTGCCTGCATTCTGGGATGGAACATTCTCAGGAGAAGAGTGTGCCTAACCGGGGGGGTGGTTCACAGGAATAAACATGTCTGCTTTTCTCAGAACTTTTCCAACAGTCATGGCAAGTGCCCATCCAAACTGGTAGGGCAGAAGGCAGAGAGAGACCAATAGTCAGCGGAACCAGATACAATGACAGATGGAGCCAACCAGTGGCATAGTGTGGGTTGCCAGCACCCAGGGCCGTGCAGAGGGGGTGGGTGGTAGGGAAACAGCTGGAGTACACATGCACATTCAACTCCCTAACGGTGTCCATGTCACCCAGGAGATCGCAGTCCCAGGGATAAGAAAAGAAGAGTTGTGCAACAGAACAACTGAACAAGCTCACTACTCTAGATCACCTGGAGAAGCCGTTTTCAATGGAGCCCAGCAACGGAACTACATCCAAGACTGCAGGGGTGGCCAACTCCCAAGAGACTGCAATCTACTCATAGAGTTAAAAACTGGGAGTGATCTACCCCCTTGGGGGGGGGGTTCAGGTTAAAGTTGTTGAGCTTTTTTCTTTTAGGAAGGAGGAAGGCCCATTTGGGGGGGGGTTGGGTCAAAATTGTTGAGTTTTTTCAGTGAGGAGGTAAAATGTTGAGGTTTCTTTAGGGGAGCCACAGTTGTTCAGCTTCTTTGGAGGGAGCCAGTGATCTACCACAGACGTCCAGTGATCTACCAGTAGATCACGATCTACCTGTTGCACATGCCTGCAAGAGTATTAAACGGAACTACATCTACATCCAAGAGTATTAAAAGAACTGGCAGAGTTGATTTCAGAACCACTGGCAATAGTCTTTGAAAATTCCTGGAGAACAGGCGAAGTTCCAGCAGACTGGAGGAGGGCAAATGTTGTCCCTATTTTCAAAAAGGAGGAAAGAGAGGACCCAAACAATTACCGCCCAGTCAGCCTGACATCAATACCAGGAAAGATTCTAGAGCAGATCATTAAGCAAATGGTCTGTGAGCACCTAGAAAGGAACGCTGTGATCACTAAAAGTCAGCATGGGTTTCTGAAAAATAAGTTATGTCAGACTAATCTGATCTCATTTTTGACAGAATTACAAGCCTGGTAGATGAAGGGAACACTGTGGATGTAGCATATCTTGATTTCAGCAAGGCCTTTGATAAGGTGCCCCATGATATTCTTGTAAAGAATCTGGTAAAATGTGGGCTAGACAATGCTACCATTCAGTGGATTTGTAACTGGCTGACTGACTAAACCCAAAGAGTGCTCATCAATGGCTCCTCCTCATCCTGGAGAGTAGTGACTAATGGGGTGCCACAGGGTTCTGTCTTGGGCCCAGTCTTATTCAACATCTTTATCAGTGACTTGGATGATGGGCTTGAGGGCATCCTGAGCAAGTTTGCAGATTACACCAAATTGGGAGGGGTGGCTAATACCCCAGAGGACAGGATCACACTTCAAAATGACCGTAACAGATTAGACAACTGGGCCAAAGCAAACAAGATGAATTTTAACAATGCAGAAATCCAACCCAAAACATTGTCCGACCATAATGCAGTTACGGTCTTACTACAATGGAGTAAGAGAACAAGAAGATGGAGGCTGAATGAGTCTCTCTTAAATGATGAGATTATAGTAGAAAAAGCAAAGGGGACTTTAAAAGAATACTTTGATCTAAATAACACAGAAGGAATAGGTATAAATACCATATGGGACGCCAGTAAAGCAGTCCTCAGAGGTTTCTTTATACTTCAAAATTCGACCCAAAAGAAGCAAAAAGAAAAAAGAAAACAAGAGGTGATACAAAAAATCAGAGAAGCTGAGAAAGAATTATATAATAACCCAAATAGTGAGGAAATTAAAAGGAATCTTAAAATATGGCAATCACAATATTCAATGATAATTTCTGAAGAAATAGAATGGAAGCAAAAATTAATGAAGCAAAGAAATTTCGAATCCGCTAATAAACCAGGGAAGCTTCTAGCTTGGCAGCTAAAGAAGAAAGAGAGTGAAAAATTAATAAATAAACTGAGAATAGATGGTAAAATAGTGTCAGACCCAAAAGAAATTGAAAATAAGTTTGGGGAATATTATCAAGCACTATACAAAGAAGGAAAAGAAACCTCAGAGGAGATAAAAGAATATTTAGAGAAAAATGGCCTTCCAAAGCTTAATGATGAGCAAAGAGAAATGTTAAATGCCCCTATTACAATAGTTGAGATCCAAAACGCTATTAAAAAAGTTAAAGTAGGAAAGTCGCCAGGACCAGACGGTCTCTCGGGATTATATTATAAAAAACTCGAAGAGGTACTCTTAGAACCATTACAGAAAATTATGAATAATATTCAGACCCAGGGAGAGTTGCCCAACTCTTGGAGAGACTCCTATATTACGATCATTCCAAAACAAGGGAAAGATAAACAGGAAATAACAAACTATAGACCTATCGCTCTTTTGAACAATGACTACAAATTATTCGCATCCATTCTGGCAGATCGAACGAAGAAAGTCCTTAAAGATATTATCCACGGGGACCAGGCAGGCTTCCTGCCTGGCAGACACATCCAAAATAATACAAGAATATTAATAAATATTCTGGAATATTTGGATTTACGCATCGACAAACCGGCTGCCATTATGGCAGTCGACGCGGAAAAAGCATTTGACACGGTCTCGTGGAAATTTATGAATAGTATTCTTCATCAAATGGACTTCAGGAGGTGTTACAAAAATAACGTACATGCTATTTACACAACTCAAAAAGCAAAAATTTTGATTAATGGTTCAATAGCACAAGAATGTGAAATTCAGAAGGGGGTGAGGCAGGGTTGCCCGCTATCCCCTCTGATTTTCATATTAGTTTTGGAGGTGCTGTGTAATAAAATCAGAGAGGAAAAAAATATTAAAGGCGTACAGTTGGGGGGAAACAAATACAAACTAAGATCTTTTGCAGACGACCTCATTATATTTACAGAACAGCCAAAAGAAAGTCTAATTAGAGCGATAGAAGTTATTGACGAATTTGGGAAAGTCTCGGGCTTCAAATTAAATACAGATAAAACAAATTTACTAACCAAAAATTTAACAAATGTAGAGCAACAAGACCTGGAGAAAGCTACAAAATTAAAAATACATATAAAAATTAAATATCTTGGGATCTGGATTACCTCAAAAAATATAAACCTCTTCGAGAACAACTACACAAAAGTCTGGGAAGAGATTAAAAGAGATATGGAGGTGTGGACCAGATTACAATTGTCTTTCCTGGGCCGGATTGCTACGGTAAAATTAAATATTTTACCTAGGTTTCTCTTTCTATTCCAAACAATACCCATTATACGAAAATTGGAATGTATAGAGTCGTGGCAAAAAGAGATATCGAAATTTGTTTGGGCCGGAAAGAGACCTAGAATAAAACACAAAGTTTTAATAGACATTAGGGAAAGGGGTGGATTTGGCCTGCCGGATCTTAAAATATATTATGAGGCCGCCTGTATGGCCTGGCTAAGGGAATGGTTGCTCTTAGATAATTCGACTCTATTAGATCTTGAAGGGCACGATACTCGTTTTGGATGGCATGCTTATCTAGTATATGGTAAAAAACAATCCCATGGGGGCTTTACAAACCACATAATAAGACACTCGTTGTTCAAAGTATGGGAAAAATACAAGGGGTTCTTGGAACCTAAGACCCCAAAATGGGCGTCCCCCTTAGAAGCACTCGCGGTAAAAAGGACAAATATGAAAAGGGACTGGGCGACATACAACACTCTGTTGATAACCTCGGAGGGTCAAACGAAAATGAAAAACTATGAAGAAGTGAAAACTCACTTCACAACTTGGTTAGAATATCATCAAACTTATAACTTATATAAAAAAGACAAAGAAATAGGTTTTGAAGAAAAACCAACAAGACTAGAGAGGGAGTTGATCAACAATAAGACAAAGATGGTATCTAGAATGTATAGACTCCTATTAGAATTTGGTGTAATGGATGAAATAACTAAGGTGTACATGATAAGATGGGCCCAAGATATTGGTCGCCCCATCCTGATGGAAGAGTGGGAACGGCTATGGAAAGTGGAAATAAATTTTACCGCGAGCAATGCAATCAAGGAAAATATGTTAAAGATGCAACACCGTTGGTATCTTACTCCCTCCAGACTCTCTAAGATTTATAAAAACTTATCAAGTCTATGCTGGAGGTGTGGGGGAAGTAGGGGTGACCTATATCACATGTGGTGGTCATGTGAGAAAATAAAAAAAAAAATTGGGGACTCATTTATGAGGAAATAAAGAAAATGCTAGGAATAGCATTTCAAAAAAACCCAGAGATGCTATTACTAAGCATAATAGGGAAAGATATACCCAATTCGTCAAAAGAATTATTTTTGTACGCAACTGCAGCAGCCAGGATTCTGGTTGCTAAAAACTGGAAAGAAACAGATGTCCCCACAATTTGGGATTGGCAGTGCAAATTACAGGAATTGGCGGAGATGGCCATCTTGACCAATAATATACGAGGCAGATCCAAACAAAACCTAGCCGCAAAGTGGGATAAATATAAGAAATATGTTGAAAAATACTGTAAAGGATTTTCACCTGTATTAATACTGGACTAAAAATTAAAAAGGGCGGGAAGAAAAACAAATTTCTGATAACAGAATATTGGTGCACTAAGAAGTAAGAACGAATTGGATAATTGATTTAGATAAATGTACTGTGTTGTGTACGTTCTAAGTTAAGATAGGTAAATGCATAAGGGAAAGGCAGGAAGTCCACGGAAAAATTAAATTAAATATAAGAGGCAGGTATTAGGCCCACCTTCTTATCCCACGCCTTATTTAACAACGTTATTGAGAAAGAATGAGAATACAAACTTTAACGATAAATAACGACAAAACGACCTGATTGAAAGAGAATTTTATTGAACTAAACGACATTAACAGTAAAGTGAAGAATATAAGTTTCAAGGATAAACAACGATAAAATGATTTGATGAAAAGATAAATTTTTATTAAACTAAATAACATTCATTTAATAGAGACACCGGAAATACAAATATGACAGGGAAATATGATGCAATTAGGTGAGGGAGGGAATGGTGGACGGGTGGGGAAGGGGGAGGGGAAGAGAGGGTTTATCTGTTGATTTGACTGTTTTATTTTATGTTCTTTTTTGTACGTGCTTTTTGTAAGATGCTACTTCTGTATTGTTATATTGTATTTTTTAAAACAATAAAGGAAAATTAAAAAAAAACAACAAGGAGAAATGTAAAGTACTACACTTGGGCAAAAAAAATAAAAGTCACAAATACAGGATGGGAGACACCTGGCTTGAGAGCAGTACAGTACATGTGAAAAGGATCTAGGAGTCTTGGTAGACCACAAACTTGACATGAGTCAACAGTGTGATGCAGCAGCTAAAAAAGCCAATGCAATTCTGGGCTGCATCAATAGGAGTATAGCATCTAGATCAAGGGAAGTAATAGTACCACTGTATTCTGCTCTGGTCAGACCTCACCTGGAGTACTGTGTCCAGTTCTGGGCACCACAGTTCAAGAAGGATACTGACAAGCTAGAACGTGTCCGGAAGAGGGCAACCAAAATGGTCAAAGGCCTGAAAATGATGCCTTATGAGGAACGGCTTAGGGAGCTGGGTATGTTTAGCCTGGAGAAGAGAAGGTTAAGGGGTGATATGATAGCCATGTTCAAATATATAAAAGGATGTCATATAGAGGAGGGAGAAAGGTTGTTTTCTGCTGCTCCAGAGAAGCGGACACGGAGCAATGGATTCAAACTACAAGAAAGAAGATTCCACCTGAACATTAGGAAGAACTTCCTGACAGTAAGAGCTGTTTGGCAGTGGAATTTGCTACCAAGGAGTGTGGTGGAGTCTCCTTTGGAGGTCTTTAAGCAGAGGCTTGACAGGCGTATGTCAAGAATGCTTTGATGGTGTTTCCTGCTTGGCAGGCGGTTGGACTGGATGGCCCTTGTGGTCTCTTCCAACTCTATGATTCTATGATTCTATGGAAGCACACAGCTGTATTGAGGCAGCACCAGGTGTTGAAATTTTGCACCCCTAACAATTTTGCTCATTTTGCTCAGCCATCCCCTGACTGGTTGTAAGTCAGAATGCAGGCAAGTGAGGACAGGATCAGGGCAGACTGAGGTTGATGGAGCAGGGCCCCATGTGTCTTAAAAGATCATCCTCCACAGGATATGGTTTGGTACCCAACGAAGAGCGCAAAGCTACCATCTGGACAGTCCCTTAATATAAAAGAATATACTTTCCTCTAGGATAAAATTTCTCAAGTCTTGCCACCTAAGCTTAGTAATATGGATCCTGGCCAAGCCTGCTGGTATTAAGCCTTTGTTTAATCTCCATTACAAACGAGACCTAGTGAGGATGCTTTAACTCTCAATTCTGCAGAGCAACATAAAACCAGAAATTTG
Organism: Zootoca vivipara; assembly: GCF_965207765.1. NCBI lineage: Eukaryota > Metazoa > Chordata > Lepidosauria > Squamata > Lacertidae > Zootoca > Zootoca vivipara. The sequence goes on from NC_142591.1 coordinate 64,206,915, forward strand.
TTTTGGAAGGAGCAGCAGCTCAGAGAGAAAAGCGCTGTCCACAGCTGGCAATGGAGGTTTTTCTCCGCAGTCTGAAGTAAAAAAAATAAAAATGATATTATACACATACCAAAACATAAACACATTGTAAAGTGCACTTTCAGTCCAGATTCCAAACACACTGAGCACAGCATGATTTAATGGTGGATAAACTCAGAATAATGTCTCAAGGGAAGGAATTGCAAGATCCAGAATGACAGCTGCTATCATTCCAGAACAAGTAATTGTTTATAGATGAATTATTTGTCATGATTAATTATGGAGTGACATGGAAATCAAATGGCTTGCCACTGCCAAATTTGTTTTCAGTTTCATGAGGCACAGAATGGGATGTGCCACAGACAGGGACCATAATGAGAAGCTGCTGAATTGAAAGACTCTCCCAATGCTTCTCATATATCCAAAAATTTGTCACAGCCAATGAGGTCTTGTTTGGTCCAGTGACTTGTGAACTGAACATGCAGTTCAGGTTCTACCTCCACCATGAGTTTGCATCTTAACTCCAGCTCTGCATTTGTAAGAGAAGGAAAGATTTGCTGCCCCTAAGATGTTCAAGTGAGGCAGAGAAATGCAGTAAAAGATAATAATGGGTTTTGCTTTCAACTCCCCAGACAAAAGGCAGAACTGCAAACATCATGTGTATGAAAAAGCAGAAATGAGCAATGAATGGGGATGGATGCAGAAAAGAGGCAATGGGTTGAGCTGGCCTAGCCTATTTCCTGGCCCCACCCTTCATATGTCACTCAGACTAAGTGTAGAGATGGATGGTTCTGTCAATCTCAGTTTCTCTTAGTTTGTCATTTTTTGATTCTCAAATTCAGTTCACCCCATTTCTGATACATATGCAGTTATTATTTTTCTAAAGCCCACATGGAAATTCACATGCATTTCCTATTGCATCCCCCCGCAATAATTCCTCATTTTTGTATATGATTTTGCCTAGTATATGCATCTTTACAAATAGCTTTGCCCTAATAGAACACATTTTGAGGTATATTATTTGCACTGATAAACATATCACTTTCCACTAGCATATGCATTGGGGTCTGCATTCTTTGGTTGGGGAACTGCATTGCCAAATTCAGAGAAGTATGAATTTCAAAGGAGAGGTGTGCTTCAATTCACATATTCGGTTCGCGAAATGTGAATTTCTTAGCTACAGCAAGGGGAGCAGCAGTAGGGGGAGGAAATATATGTATGTATTTTAATGTATAATTTTGCATATAATTAGCTGGGCTTTAAAAATATATATATATGCATGAGCAACTCAGACAAATGTGGATACTTGATGGAAGAGGTGACCCAATGCAGGCAAGCTTAAGTGGCTTGAAACCACTAAATTCTGTGACTAAATCCATTTTAAATGTGCTTTTGTGTGTACGCATCATTAACACAGCATGCTGCCCAGCATGGTAGCAATATTACTGGGGGTTGCATTTTCTCTGGGAGGGTGAAAAAATGCTTTTAGTTTCCTTTAATTATCAGGGACTTGGAGAGTAACAGAATCAAAAGAGAACAATATACACAGCTCTCCATTCCTCCCTGCTGATCACACTGTTAGATGACCGAAACATTTCATTTGGCCCTTCCAGGCTTCCATATAGCTTTTCACGAGAGCACATGGTCTTTTGCCCAGGCAGGTGAATGAATATTGAAAGTGGTTCCCGATGCATCAGTTCAGTTCTACAGATGTGGCTACAAGAACCAACTGTCTCACACAGGGGCGGAGGAACGGAGTGCAGTGGGGGTGGTCCGCCCCGGGTGTCACCGCTGAGAGGGTGACAAAATGCTGGGGGCCTGCTATGCACCCGAGCCATGCGTCTCTCCTGGGAGTGATGCGGTGCCTTGGGCGCACGCAGGCTTTGCGCTGCCCCAAATGGTCCGCCCGCTGCCTCCCCCCCCCAGCTGTAGAGTGGCTGAGTGGGATGAGGCAGGCAGTCCTCGGAGGCCCCGTGGTGGAGCGTCCTGCCCTGGCTTGCCCCGCCCCATGGGCGGCTGGCTCTGCCCCTGGGTGCAGGGCACACACACCGCCCCAGGCGCTGGTCCCACATCCTATAATTAGGGCGAGATCCAGAGAACCAGAAGAATGGATGTCAGCTAAGCCAAGTCCCCTCAAGCTGCAGCCATAAAAAGAGGGAGGAAAGTGTCAGTACTGTATCTTCCCAATGAACTTTTCAAGTAGAGGTCTGAAATCCAACTCTGAACTGATTACACTTTTGACTAGCTGTCACAAGTACAGAACCAAAATGTATTTAATGTCTTCAGTGTGGCTGTTTGACTAATGAAGCCCAGAAACTGTAGGGAGGCCTCTTGTATCACTCTCTCCTTGGGGGGGGGGTGGATTGAAAATTACTTTTTGGAGGCTGGTAGTGCAGTAAGTGTATTCTGATGCTCTTATGTCAGAGCTTGGTGATACATATCTCTTCACAATTCAAGCATTCACCACTTTACTAGCGTTTCTCTCTCTTTCTCTCCCCGCAGTGAAAGTTTGTATGTGATGACCCTGCCTGTCAACTTCTTCTGGATATGGTATTCACCTCCTTTTGATGTTTCTTTCGGAGAGCCCATTTGGACATATCAACTTGCGATGAGCGTCAGATTTAGGGAAACCTCCTGGCTTTTGCCGATAAAGGCAGTGAACCCCAAACAAACAACCTCTCTGCCAGGCTGGACTGCATATAATATTGGGAAGGATAAAGAGAGCTTAGTTTCCTAGCCTAAGTGGAAGCGAAGCGTAAAAATTGAGCGGGGCTTTTAGTCTTTTGCTGATCGATTAGATAAAGGCCTCACAAATCCCAGTCGGGAGGTTTCCACCTTACAGTCTAAGAAAATGAGAAAGCATCTTCAGATCTAGAGATAACCAGTAAGGGCTACCTTTCAAGCAAGAAGAGACTGTACAAGAATTAAAATGCCAACAAGTGAACTGTAATATGACAAGGATAGATGGAATGACCAACCCACTGTAGATGTGTTCTTTATGTTTCCTTTGCTATCAAATTTTCCTTATACTAGACATGGACCTTTATGGCCTGGTTGACCCACATTCTTCAGAGACTCTAGCCCTAGCATAGCTGCCAAGTTCTCCCTTTTTTTAAAGGGAAATTCCCTTATGCTGAATAGACTTCCTCGCGAGAAAAGGGAAAACTTGGCAGCTATGAACCCTAGTCAGGTGTTTGCTCAAACTCATGTGGTCTTAAGACCCCAACATTCACAGGTGTAAAAACTCCTATTCAGAGCTTTGCATATTTAACCCAAGGGTCTGAAGAGAGTTTCTGAGTTTGCTTGGTTGAGCATGCTTAGAAGCCTTTGTTTGTTTGTTTGTTTGTTATTTATGTATCAATTGAAATCAGTGCTGTCCTGAATTGCAAGTTCTACACATCATAAAGCAAAGGCAGACATTAGACCAGGGGTCCCCAGACTTACCGTGCGGCGGGCCGGAGGGCAGGGGAGTGCGCGCGCAGCGGGCCGGAGGGCGGGGGAGTGCGTGCCCGTGCACATGCGCGCACGCACACGGGCGGGGAAAAAATCGCCGAAAATCGCTTGTGCGCATGCGTATGGGCCTCCCCCGACCCAGAAGTGAACCAGAAATGACCTCTTCCGGGTTGGGAGAGGCCCATACGCATGCGCACAAAGGATTTTTGGCGATTTTTGGCCGATTTTTTAGATCGTCGCTGCGCCGCGCGTCGTGAGAGCGGGCGGCGGGGGTCATCGCGGGCCGGATTGGAAGGCCGATTGGGCCGCATCCGGCCCGGGGACCGTAGTTTGGGGACCCCTGCATTAGACTAATAAATGTAAATAATAAATATAATAATAAATGGTGCAGCCTCCTCTCTACCCCATGACGCCGGTGCGGGGAGGCAATTCCTCTAAGCTTCAGATAATCCAATACCATGTGGCCTTCTCCATACCTTGGATAGAAAGCATGAAAAAGAGCCTCCTAGGAAGATCTGAGATCTTGCATCAGTTATTCTTTTCTGCCCTCCACACAGATCCCAGAGTGTTAATTTGCAGCTCTTTGTTCCAGATAGGGTAGGAATTATAGCACGTTTCACATTATCAGTCATTTAAAACAGGCAAGTCCAGTCTCTGGCTGCGGTTTAAAAATATTTATTGCAAACAACGGGGAACACTTAAGAACCATTATTTTCAATCTAGATGACATTATGTTTAGCATCCATTTCCTCCAACTATGAAAACACGCAGCTTGTGGAATCTGTCAGCTCTCCCGGCAACCCACATGGATTTGAAACGACACCTCCCAGTAAGTAACTCAAAACGTGGAGGGAGGGTGGTGGTGGTAACACAGCGCAGTATCCCAACGACCTGTTTTACATTACAAGGATTTGCTGCAGAAATCTGACATAAGAATGACAATGTAGCTGTGGGGAGGATATTAGGTTACACAGCACTGACTACAGGTCTTGTTTATAGCCACTGTCAAGACCGCACATTATTTTGTTCTAAAGGAAAAACACCTTGAAGAAGCCAGATAGCTACCACTAAGTTATAGGCATAAGATTATCCTTTCAAATAACATTTTAAACTTCCATAACGTGACTTGGCTGTGTGTGTGTGTTTTAATGGCAACAAAATGTGTTTTAGGCAGTGCTTTTGAATGCATGGTGTCATATGATTAGAAACATCCTGTCAGATAAAACAATAAGCAAAGGCTTTCATTTCCATCAAGCATCCTCTCTTGCACGATTAACCTCGGAATGCAAAGCCTGTGCAAAGGGGGAGTTGCCTGCACATACATTTCAATTTATACGATTCTGCTTCCGCATATGTATCAGAAATGTCCTTTTCTGGTGGTTAGCGCTTATGTAATTGTAGCGGTAGATCAGGATTGCATTTATTGCAGTCCATGCATTCATCCGAAGGTCCGGACAAAGTCTAGTTTGCATATAGCATGAATGTTCTCCAGGCAGGTGAGCTTTTGTGCATCCCCCGCTGAAAGGAAATGCACCACCAAAAAAGAAAGCAAAATGGCCCCCAATTTCTTTTGGGAATTATAGGGACAGAACTACCTAAATTGTATAGAAATTTATTTATGTATGCTACTACAGCAGCAAGAATGCTACTTGCCCAAAGGTGGAAAGAGGCAGAAGTCCCGGCAAAGGAAGAATGGATACACAAAGGTGGGATATGCAGAAATGGTGAAACTTACTGGAAGAATAAGAAATCTAGATCACATTTTTTTTATAAAAGAATGGAAATGGTTTATTGAATATTTACAGATAAACTGCAAACAGATAAAAGCATTAGCAGGATTATTGTAATAACCTGCAGTTTCATAAGAGTATCTATTTAAAGTAGACAATTAAATGAGCAAATTAAATGAATTTGGATATGCAGAAGATATTAAAAAAATAAATTTAAGGAACAACAGAAAGAGGGGGAGGAAGTTACACTTTGAAATGTTAAATTGATTGTAAAACTAATGAAATGTATAAACTTGAAAAGTATAAATAAAAATTTAAAATAAAAAAGAAAGCAAAATAAAACTGAGATTTGAATAGCCTTTGCTATTGCATATATCGCAATATATTGCATATCGGGAAATCAGCCCCGAGTGCTCACTGGAAGGACAGATCCTGAAGCTTAGGCTCCAATACTTTGGCCACCTCATGAGAAGAGAAGACTCCTTGAAAAAGATGTTGGGAAAGGAGAAGGGGACGACAGAGGACGAGATGGTTGGACAGTGTTCTCGAAGCTACGAACATGAGTTTGACCAAACTGCGGGAGGCAGTGGAAGACAGGAGTGCCTGGCGTGCTATGGTCCATGGGGTCACGAAGAGTCGGACACAACTAAACGACTAAACAACAACAATTGCGTGTGTGTCATAGCTGTCAAGTTTTCCCTTTTCTCGTGAGGAAGCCTATTCAGCATAAGGGAATTTCCCTTTAAAAAAGGGAGAACTTGACAGCTATGGTGTGTGGGTGGGTGAGTGTGCTCGCACGCAAATTCAGAAGAATGGCTGCAATGGAACTAGAAACTCAACACATTCTTACCTTAGTGGGGAAGAATGCAACATTTCCTGAGTATCTGCTTGGTCTTCTGTCCAAGTACAAACTGTTGATGGGCAGATTCCTGTTCTCCCTTCTTAGAGTTATTGATCTTTAAAACAGACTTTGACCAGACAGTCCTTCAAACAGAGAACAGAACACTGTTAAGTAGGACAGGTGACCAGCCTATCTGTATGCACGATGAGAGACTCTGTCTTCTGCAGGGTTCCCAGCTAGGAGCAGAGAAAGGAGCAGAGGAAGCTGCCATATACTGAATCTGAGCTAATTGGTTCATCTAGCTCAGTACTGTCAACAGTAACATGCAGTGACTCTCCAGGGGTTCAGAGATGAGTTCTCTCCCAATCCAACCTAGAGATTCTGCAGATTGAACCTTGGATCTTCGGTGTGCAAAGTGGATCTTCTACCATCGAGCTATTATCCTTCCCTATGACAGTTGTGTTGACAGTGTTAGGTTTTTCCTTTAAGACTGATGTGGTCAATGGTGCTACACAGAGATGTGTGTTTGTAACCTTGTTCTGAATGTTTAACACACCTGTGAGCTTTTGCTAATTTGAATAATTGAAGGTAGAGTTTGCTTACTGTAATGTGATTGGGTAATTGACTATTTTGAATTCTGTATTTAAGCAAATGGTTCATGGGTGTGGTGGTGGTGATGTATTGTGAAATGAGAGGAAAGGAGTAGAGGAGTGTGTTGTATATAATTGTAAATAAAAGCAAGCAAAGATACTGAAGACGACTTTGTTATTTCGTCAACCCTGCCGCTGTTGCCACTCGGTTGGTGCGTATTTTGCCCAACATCCGGTTATGGGCCCAGGAACTGCGCATGGGTGTTTGAACTGCTTGCTAAGAGGGCTGCGAAGCTGAGCTGTCTGCCAGTCGAAAAGGAGCCAGAAGTATATCCAGGATGGATGACGGCGAAAAGACGGCGCTTACCTTTCCTCAACTAACTGATGGTAATTATAGTCTTTGGTCCTTTAGAATGAGAGGATTACTCGAATGTAAGGACCTGTTTAACTACACTGTGGACACCCCTCCTCAGCCACTCACCCCTGAATGGATACGGGGGGATAACAAAGCCAAAGCTTTTATAAACTTAGCAGTGCCCGACCAGCAAGTTGTGTATATCAGAGATAAAACGTCGGCTAAAGAAATGTGGGAGAGTTTGGCTGCAGTCCATTTGAGAAAAGAGTCCGCGTCAGCCTTGGCGTTTTACCGCCAGCTTTATCAGGCAAAACTGCAACCTGGCGGTGACTTGGCAGCTCACCTGAGACATTTACAAAAAAACAGGTTGGAGCTTTTGAGAAGAGACGTTGTGGTTCCTGTTAATCAATTTTGTTTTATAATCCTCTGCTCATTAAACAAAGAGTATGATGCAGTCGCAAGCCAGCTCGCTTTGGTCCCTCCTGACCAGCTGAGTATTGAAGGTGTGACTGCAAAACTGATGGCGGAGCTGGACAGGCGAGATGCCTCTGTTATGCCGGTTCCCAAAGAGCAGAATGTGCATTCAAATGACAATGGGGACGTTGTAGCTTTAAGAGCCAACAAGAAATGCTTTGCCTGTGGCCTTTTGGAACATTTTGCCTCGGAATGCAGAGCAAAGAGTAAAAAGACTTCCTCTAAGTTGCAAAAGGGACGCACAGCCACTCAGGCATGGAAGCCTTCACAGCGACTGCAGCGAGGTAGTCAACCCGAGCCACAAGCATTCTTTGCAGAACCACAGCCTTGTGAGGATAAAAGAGGTAACTGGGACTTTTTCATCATCGATAGTGGCGCATCGCAACATTTGTGCAGCAATCGCAGTCTCTTCATAAATTACACACCAGAGACTGGAAATGTGCATTTAGCAAATGGAATAGTTTTGCCCTCACTTGGGAAGGGTACTATAAAACTGCATAGTTTGAATATTACTATATCAGATGTTGTTTATTGCCCTGAACTGTGTGGGAACTTATTATCGGTTTATCAGTTTGCACGTCAAGGTGTTAGAACTAAATTTACTGAAAAAATGTGCCGGTTTTATCGGGCCAATAAGCAGGTTCTCTATGCAAAACAGACTCATGGGCTTTACAGGCTTAAGTTTCACTCCTCTTCAGGAGGAAGCAATAGCTGTTGTGGTGTTGCCAATAGGAGCATGCAGGGGTTGGCAAATTGTCAGCCACATAAAAACTGCCTACATGAAGCTCACCGCAAGCTTTGCCATAAAAACTTTGCAGATGTTTTGAAAACACGGGATATAGTGCATGGTCTAGAAATTAAACCGTGTAAATTTTACATGAACTGTCTGTCCTGCTGCAAACATAAAATTAAGGTGGCACGAAAGGGCAAAAGCACTATGAGAGAAGTAGCGGAGCCTTTTGAAAGGGTTCACTGTGATCTAGTAGGACCATTGCCAGAATCACTTGGAGGGTCCCGATTCTGGCTAACACTTGTGGACCAGAAAACCAGATATGTTTGGACATATGCAATCTCTAAGAAGTCTCAAGCACTAGAAATGTATAAAAAGTTTTGCAATTGGGTTAAGACTCATTTTGGTAAAAATATACAAAATCTGTACTCTGATCTTGGAGGTGAATTTATGTCGCAGGAATTTGAAGAGTTCCTAAATGCGCAGGGGACAGTACACCAAGTGTCCTCACCCAGGAGTCCCTGGCAGAATGGGATTGCTGAGGTTGTTAACAAAAACCTTCAATCTGGGATAAAAACAATGCTCCACGATGCTCAACTTCCTGATAGCTTCTGGGCTGAATGTTTGAGCTGTTATACCCATATAAAGAATCGATCCTATCATTCTGCATTAATAGTAACACCTTATGAAATGCTTTTTGGAAAGCGTCCCAATCTAAAGTATTTGTGTGTTTGGGGCAGTGATGTTATGATGCATTACCCAGCTAAAGGGAAGCTGCAGGAAAGAGGTATCCCAGGTAAATTTATGGGATATCAGCAAGGGAATTATCGCATTTATTTACCAGACACAAAAAAGTTTCACCTTACCCGTAGCATTATACCTTCAGTACACTGGGATGGTGTAGCTGAGTTTCAAGATAGTGATGGTCTTAAAGAAATATCCCCAAAGAGTACAGCTGATGCTAACGAGCAGCCAGTTGATACCGATCCTGACAGTAATCAGTCAGAGATTGGAGGATGTGAGTTTAAAGGGGAACAAGAGGCAATGGACAACTCAGACCACACTGTAAGTCCAAAACCCTCTACTAGCCGTATTTCTGAAGTTTTGGAAGGAAATTTAAAAGCTGACAGTGAAAGTTTACCAGAGCTTAGACGCTCCAGTAGGATAACTAGACCGCCTCAGCGTTACATCAATGAACAACAGCTACAAAGGCAGAAACGACAGGAGCAGTTGTTTAAACGTAGAAACATTGCTACTGTTGATGAGGAAATAGAAGTTGCAAACAATGTATATTGTAACCAAGTTAATTTTGAACCAAAAAGTTTTAAAGAGATACACACCATGCCAAAGTCACAAGCTCAACAATGGATGAAAGCGATAGACTCTGAGCTTGCGTCTCTAAAGCAAAATAACACCTGGACTTTTGTGAAGCAAACACCTGATATGCGAGTCATAGACTCAAGGTGGGTGTTCAAAGTAAAACTCAATGATAAAAATAAAGTAATGAGATATAAAGCTAGGTTAGTAGCAAGGGGTTACCAACAATTGGAAGGCATTGATTATGAGAATGTGTTTTTTCTCCGAGTGTGAAGTTTGAAAGTATAAAGTTGATGATGCTAGACGCTGTTAAAAATGGGTGTGAATTGTACCATTGTGACATTTCCACAGCTTATCTTAATGCTGATTTGCATGAACACATATACATGAAAGTTCCGGATGGTGTAGATCAGGGGCCCCCAAACTACGGCCCCCGGGCCGGATGCGGCCCAATCGGCCTCCCAATCCGGCCCGCGACGACCCCCGCCGCCCGCTGCCGCCGCCCGCTCTTACGGCGCGCGGCGCGGCGGCGATCAGAAAAATCGGCAAAAAATCGCCGAAAATCCTTTTTGCGCATGCGTATGGGCCTCTCCCGACCCAGAAGAGGTCATTTCCGATGCACTTCCAGGTCGGGGGAGGCCCATACGCATGCGCACAAGCGATTTTCGGCGATTTTTCCCCCGCCCGTGTGCGTGTGCGCATGCGCATGGGCACGCACTCCCCCGCCCTCCGGCCCACTGCGCGCGCACTCCCCTGCCCTCCGGCCCGCCGCGCGGTTGGCGCGGCGGGCACCGGCCCACTGCGCGGTAAGTCTGGGGACCCCTGGTGTAGATGCTGCACCTGGAGTAGTTTGTAAATTAAACAAATCTCTGTATGGCCTACATCAAAGTGGCAAGAATTGGCACGAAACTTTAAAACAAACCTTGATTGAATTTGGGTTTGCGCAGGGGAAAGCTGATAATTGCATTTTTACCAAACAATGTGGAAATTCTGTTGTCAAATTGGCTGTTTATGTTGATTTATTATTTTCATGTAAACATTTAAAGGAATACCAGTTGTTTATTTCTCAACTTGGTAAACGTTTTGATGTAAAAGATTTGGGGAATGTTAAGAATTACCTGTCCATGCAAATAGACAGGGCTGCAGATGGTTCTTTTGCTGTACATCAAACTGCAAAAATAAGAGATTTAATAGAAGTGCTAAATTTGGAGAACGCAAAAGGAAAAGAAACCCCATTAACATGTGGATTTACTTTTACTAAAGAGGATACACCTTTTCATGACAAAACACTTTACAGATCGATATTAGGAAAGCTGAACTTTATTCAGCGCGTGTCCAGACCAGACATATCTTTCAGTTTTAATTTTCTTTCCACATTTGTGGAGAATCCAACCAAGCAGTGTTTTCGAGCGTTAAAAAGAGTGGTGCTTTATCTTAAACACACACTGCATTACAGGTTACATTTTAAGGCGCATAATGACTCAGGGTTCGATATTTTTTGTGATGCATCTCATGCGTCTGAACATTTCAAATATAAAGGTGTGTCCGGTTTTGTTTACAGATACAATGAATGTCCATTTGAATGGAGAACACGCAGACAGCGTATAATTTGTATGTCAACCACAGAAAGTGAACTTTGTGCATGTTCTGAAGCCATAAGAGACATTGAATGGTTTTTGCAGTTGTTTGCAGACCTAAAAATAAAAGTAAAATTACCAATACCTGTGCACATTGATTCCCAAAGTGGAATAGCCATTTTGACATCAGAAGGCAATACCCAACGTACCAGAACGTTACGGTTACGTTTGGAGTTTGAAAAACAAATGATTAATGAAAAAATTATTACTTTTGAATATGTAGCTGAACTAGAGCAAATAGCAGATATTTTCACAAAAGCTTTGCCAACAGCTACGCATCTTAAACATACACAGAAGATGCTGAATGTTACTGCTACGCATCATTGACCAGCAGGGGGTTGTTAGGTTTTTCCTTTAAGACTGATGTGGTCAATGGTGCTACACAGAGATGTGTGTTTGTAACCTTGTTCTGAATGTTTAACACACCTGTGAGCTTTTGCTAATTTGAATAATTGAAGGTAGAGTTTGCTTACTGTAATGTGATTGGGTAATTGACTATTTTGAATTCTGTATTTAAGCAAATGGTTCATGGGTGTGGTGGTGGTGATGTATTGTGAAATGAGAGGAAAGGAGTAGAGGAGTGTGTTGTATATAATTGTAAATAAAAGCAAGCAAAGATACTGAAGACGACTTTGTTATTTCGTCAACCCTGCCGCTGTTGCCACTCGGCTGGTGCGTATTTTGCCCAACAGACAGAGCCTAGGTGCAAAGTGTCCACTCAAACATGCTGGTTATATAAGGATCTACAAGTAGAATGCTTGGAAATGCCGGGTCATTTGAATGAACAACACCAAAGTTATAGGCAGCAGAAGACTTGCTTCATCTCCCACTGAAATGAATGGGGAAATAAAATGAATGGGAATGGTGGGAATGAATCAAGGAGTTCTGAATCAGTTGTAACTGCCTATTCCTGCGTGAACCTGTTTATAGACCATGCATTCATCTGAGGTCCTTCTCTGGGTCCTGACTCCTAAAGAAGCACAGAAGGTGGCAGAGAAAAGGCCTTTTTTTGTAAAAGCCCACCATCTTTGGAGCACTCTTTTTTAGAAAACACACTTGGCACCAAATTTGCTATTAATCCAGCACCAGATAAAAATGCCCCCCTTTCCTGAGCATATGGCCAGCTTTAATTATATTGTTGTGGTTACTCAATCCAGGTTTTAGTGCGTGTTTTTATAATTGTTACTGCACTGATATTACGCATTACTTTATTGGTTTTTATTATATTTTATTGTATTACAAATATCTTGTAAATCACTCTGAGGCTTTTTTTTTTGCTTTTTAGTATAAAGCAATACACTAAATCAAGCAATTGAAAATGAATGAAAGGTGAACGAATGAATAATGAAATACGTGAATCTTTTAATAAGTCACACGTTAACAAGTAAATAAAATTCTGGCATACTCCTGTGTGTTCCCGCTTTTGGGATGGATTGTGTTACAGGCAGCATAGCAGCTTTCTGGGGAGCTGACATGTAGGTTAGATACTTTCTGAGCAGGAATTGTTTACCATGCATTTAAGGCCATCCAGTATCCTATGCTCCCCCCCCCCCATGGAGTATTAGATTCCCCTGCTAGCAAAGGATGTCGCCTCTTTTGACTGAGTTCACCAGCCAAGATGGACACTGCTACACCCCATATAGGTGGTCCCCACTCTTCTGCCAAACTTCAGCAGGCAAGAAACCAACCCAATAAAGAAGAGGGAACCAAGCAAACGAAACCTTGGGGCTCCAGTTTTGAGCTTTAACTTGCAGCCTAAAAAATCAGACCAAAATCCAAGCCGTTGTGATTGCAGTGTGGGTGGCACAGCCATCAGAGGGGGCATAAGTTATCTTGGTCCCTAACCCATCCCTATTCTTTCTCATGTAAGCCGCACACTCCTTCACAAATAACTTTCTCTCTCATAGAGATGTGGCTTTGCTTTAACCCACCCCCACCCTCATTTTTTTTAACCCATTAAGCAGCCAGGGGTTGGGAACGTGTGATGCCCCCCCCCCCCCCGCGCACGGGCAGATGATGCTGTACTCTAGCTCCCATCATCCACAGCCAATATATACAATAGTTAGAGGTGATGAGAGTTCCAACAACATCTGGAAAGCCAATGCAATCAACAACTTGGCATGTCCTCAACAATCCCCAAATGGTCAGTACCCATAGGACATACTTACCCTAATGTCTTCTGCTGGCAGGGTAGAGATATCTCTGGCCAGGTCCCAAAGTTACCTGGTTGCATTATTCTCTTTTCAGCAAAGGATGTCATAAGACCCTATTCATGGTGTGCAAAGTTTTTCTTTTAAAAAACGCCCAGAAAAGGCTTTCAGTCTTGAAAATAAAGCTGTTTTTAAATATATTTAAATATTTGGCTCTGACTAAGACATTTATATTTCCGTCCTCGTTCCCCTTATTCCCGAAAACGTCTTCCTGACAATGGGACTGGTGTTTCTTTTGGGGTGGGGTGGGGGGGACAGATGGAAGGTCACTAGTTTATTGAGTGTTCAGGTGTTCTGTCTCTTTTTATTTCTTTTCTCTTTTTTAATTCTGAGATTTATATATAAATTTTTAAGAAGCTTTAAACTATTATTGAGGCTCCACTTAGAGCATTATATTGACCATAAAAATTTCACTGTGTGATCAGAAACACATGTAGGGGAGTATTTAGAAGTCAGCACACACCCTAGCGTGATTTTATTGGAAACATAGGAATGCCCCTCAGAGTAATTGGAAGACGGAATGTGGAAGTCATTTTTACAGGCGAGCAGGGGCATCGCCTCCTGTGGGCATGTCTCGGGCAGTCAAGTGAGCATAATATCAGGAAGCACTTGTGCTAATTGAAGGAATTCTCATGTCCGAAGCCTGTTCTGTTGTTTCCTCACCCTCTCCCCCCCTTTTAAGTTTCAGCTCAAACTACAGTACCGTATCCATATTTCCTTAGAAAGATGCCCCATTTCGTCCCATGAGATTTACTCCCAAGTTAGCGGCAGTAAATATGTGCAAAGGCTGTAAACGGCTTTGGGGCACCTACAGATTGATCATCATAGCTTATAGAAAGCAAAGATGATTTAGCTACAAATAGCCATGCACTTGGTTTGTACCTTGAATTTGCTCTCATCTTCCCTTTGAAGGGCTCCCTTGGATAGCATCATTTCTACCATATATATCAGTGTTGTTGTTTAGTCGTTTAGTTGTGTCCGACTCTTCGTGACCCCATGGACCATAGCACGCCAGGCACTCCTGTCTTGCACTGCCTCCCACAGTTTGGTCAAACTCATGTTTGTAGCTTCGAGAACACTGTCCAACCATCTTGTCCTCTGACGTCCCCTTCTCCTAGTGCCCTCAATCTTTCCCAACATCAGGGTCTTTTCCAGGGAGTCTTCTCTTCTCATGAGGTGGCCAAAGTATTGGAGCCTGAGCTTCACGATCTGTCCTTCCAGGGAGCACTCAGGGCTGATTTCCTTAAGAATGGATAGGTTTGATCTTCTTGCAGTCCATGGGACTCTCAAGAGTCTCCTCCAGCACCATAATTCAAAATATATTCAATATAATTCAATATATATCAGTAGCAGAAGGCAAAGTGGGGTTGCACTGCTCCTCTGACCTCCCTCTGGCAGAGGGCAAGGTGGAGGTGAGGTTGGTGCAGTGCAGATGCATCAGCAGAGCCAACCTGGTGCTCCTATTGGTGCGTTTTCACTGTGCTGACTTTACCATTGCCTCGTCCTCCTCCTCTTGATCCTGGTGTGCTGTAGCAACCCAGCCCAGTCAAGTGAGCAGCATTGCCCTATCACACCACCTGTTATGTATTGGTGTATATAGTTTTCCCTCAGGTCCTTGACAGTTGTTTTAGGAGGGAACTTTAGGAGGGAACTTAGAATTATGTGTGATACATTGTTGAGCCAGCCTCTATCAAAGCATGCCAGCTCGGGAATGCAGTTCAGTTCTGTTCTGGCTTCCAAATAAAGAGCTTCTTGAAGAATCGCTGTGTTGTCTACCCACTATTTAACCCACTAATGGAACCCCTTGCTATGCCACCCTTAGTTCTTTGCAGGAAGAGTGAAAACAAGAGCAATAACAACTTGCAACAAGCAACCAGAATTTTCCAGGGTTTCATCATGCAAGTAGTTAAATAGGTATCACTGCGATGGGAAGGTAAACAGTGTTTCCGTGCACTCTGGTTTCCGTCACGGTGTCCCGTTGTGCGAGAAGCGGTTTAGTCATGCTGGCCACATGACCCAGAAAGCTCTCTGTGGACAAACGCCAGCTCCCTTGGCCTGAAAGCGAGATGAGAGCCACAACCCCATAGTCGCCTTTGACTGGAATTAACCATCCAGGGGTCCTTTACCTTTAGCTTTACCATACAAATCTATACAATGTCAGTTGTTTTCATTTGAAATAATCTTTCAGTACTAGGCCTGGCTTTGTAGTATAAAATGAATTGTACTATAGAATTCAGCCATATGAGAGTATGTGGGGAATTTTATTTTATTTTATGAGAGAGAGAGAGAGAATGAGAATCTAATTTGCCTCCTCTTTCATCTACAGCTTGTCAGGTACAGGGGTAACTGTGCAATTTTTCAAGGTGGCATTTTTAAAAACACTTTT
This sequence comes from Zootoca vivipara, assembly GCF_965207765.1. Taxonomy (NCBI): domain Eukaryota; kingdom Metazoa; phylum Chordata; class Lepidosauria; order Squamata; family Lacertidae; genus Zootoca; species Zootoca vivipara. The sequence goes on from NC_142591.1 coordinate 64,222,656, forward strand.
GGGGTGATGCTTGCCATTGACAAGAACAAGGGAAGAAGTTTCTCACCCCCTTTTTCACCCTCTCCCCAATTCAGGATGCCATTTACCCTGAAACACTGCATCAGAACAACATGAGGTATGTCTTGACATAGTGCCATTGCAAGGGGGGGGTGTCACGGTGGAGCTGAGTTTGAAGCCTCTTGGGCTTGCCAATCAGAAAGTTGGCATTTCAAATCCCCATGACAGGGTGAGTTCCCGTTCCTCTGTCCCAGCTCCTGCCAACCTAGCAATTCAAAAGCACACCAGTGCAAGTAGATAAATAGGTACCGCTGTGGCAGGAAGCTAAACGGCATTTCCTTGCACTCTGGTTTCCCTCACGCTGTTCCGTTGCTCCAGAAGCGGTTTAGTCATGCTGGGCACATGACCCGGAAAGCTGTCTGTGGACAAATGCCAGCTCCCTCAGCCTGAAAGCGAGATGAGCGCCGCAACCCCATAGTCGCCTTTGACTGGATTTAACCGTCCAGGGGTCCTTTACCTTTACCTTTACCTAATACAGTCATACCTCGGGTTACACCCGCTTCAGGTTGTGTCTTTTCGGGTTGCGCTCCGCTCCTGGAAATACCAGAACAGGATACTTTCGGGTTTTGGCGCGCATGCATGCACAGAAGCGCCAAATTGCGCTTTGCGCATGCACAGAAGCGCCAAATCGTGACCTGTGCGTGCGCAAACACGGGTTGCGAACGTGCCTCCCACAGAGATCACGTTCGCAACCCGAGCGTCCGCTGTACATTATTTTTGCCACTGACCTTTCTTTGTAGCAACTCATTTCCTTGCAGAGATACTTTGGTGCTGTGTAAAAAGATGAGCCAGCCCCAGCCTTTTGACTCCATTATTTCTAATATGCATGCATAAAACCTCCCTGCCAAAATGCTCAAGCAGCAATTACACTTCCCTGCCTGTTCTGCCCTGAGGAGGTTTTTCCATCTAAATGGGACACTTTGACTGACTTGCCTGTGCTTGCTTTGGGGAATTCTGTAAACCCACTAGAAGCAATTAGGCCTCCTCTTGAGACTGGGGGGTTTGGTTAGAGGCATGGTGGGCCTATTGTATTGGTTAAAATGCTGCTCTGTTTTCATAGTGTAACCCAGAAAGCAAAATCTTCAGCTTTCCTGGTCATCAGTGCATGACTGCAGAAGAGTTAGGCTGGCTCTTTACCTACCACCCCTTTTTGAAGCATTTTTTCATATATATATATATATATATATATATATATATATATATATATATAGGAGACGGGGAGGGGGGAGATAATTTGTTTCAATGCACATTTAAAGGCAAACTTACAGTAGGGTGAAGTATGCATAAAATGCATACATTAGTGAAAGTAACATAAAAATGAACTGTATTAGGAAAAATTGCTTTGCAAAAATATGTCCATTGGGAAAATTGCATTAAAGTGTTTAAATTAGGAGAAAGTCACACCTAACAATGAATTTTCACGAGGATGTTGTTTTCAGGGTCTGCTCTGGGCTCTCTAGAATTTTTGGACTACAGTGGTGCCTCGCTAGATGAATTTAATTCGTTCCACGGGTCTTTTCTTATAACGAAAAAATGCGTCTAGCGAATCCCATAGGAATGCATTGAATTTTTTTTGAATTTTTTTTTGCCCATAGGAACGCATTAATTGAATTTCAATGCATTCCTATGGGAAACCGCGATTCGCTAGACGAAAACGAATTCATCTAGCGAGGCAACCTCCGCTAGAAAAAAACCTTTCATTAAGCGAAAATTTCGTTAAGCAGGGCATTCGTTAAGCGAGGCACCACTGTATCTTCTTATGCTGTGTGAGTGTGTAGGAGAAATTGGACAATTACCATTTGTTCCACTGTTAAGTTCGGTTCACCATATTTTAGTATCAGTTTGCATTTTTTTAAAAAAAGTTTTTGTGCAAATCCACCAGCATTTTATTAAACATTTATCCTAATATACACATTTTTGTATGCAATTTCCCCTACTTTACACATTTTTCACAAGCAGCTTTCCTGAATGTAATACACACTTGTATGTTATTTTTCATTTTTATGCACACTATTTATTGCACCTATTCTTTGCTGCACAAAATTCAGAGAAGTGTGGTTTTTTTTCTGGGGATAGCTGCATTTCGGTTCATGCATGGTTTTGGGAAGTGCAAATCAGGTAGGTTCACATTAAAATGTGAATGAAATGAAAATACTCCCCCATCCCCTGTGTGTGTGTGTGTGTAGCTTGCACAGCTCTTTGATCCCAGCCACAGAGCTGTCTTTTGATCTTGCCCAGCACTGCAATATTTCACAGCTATATCATCTAGTACAAATGCTTTGGACCGGATGTGAGGAAATGACACCATGAAAATCTATGGCTCAAAAAACCATAGAGAGTGCAAAGATCCAGAAGCATTTGGCCTGCTGACCAAGCATAACATCCAAGATTGCATCCCCTGGCATAGAGATTTAGGATGGGGAGGGGAGTTTGACACCATGAAAATCCCCAGTGAAGAAACCTTTGGCAGGGTTTAGATCCAGCAACATCTGGTCACCCCCAAGGTTCACACCCAATTTATGTGTGTGAAAGAAAGAAAGAAAGAAAGAAAGAAAGAAAGAAAGAAAGAAAGATTAATTTCATCATGACGATGTGTGTAATCAGATCTTTTAAAAATGGCTTCAGATCCTGGACAAAATGTTCTGTGCTAATAACTGGTCTTGAACTGCCGAGGTTCCCTTTGAAGTACCAAATACAGATACATGATCCCATTTAGTGACAGCCCTTTAAATTACAGGCTGCTTAAATCCACGAGAATGCTTCTCATCTGTTCCATATTTCTGCCCCGCTCCACTGTAAAACAAAGCCGCACCCAGCGCTGTCAGCAAAACATTGTCCCAGCCCAGCCGTTCCTCTCGGAATCTGATAATAATGGCTAACGTTACCTCGAGAGAGAGAGAGAACCTACAGGCAAACATGTCACGCAGAGCCCAGCTTGACTAAGACCAGATACATGCCACTGGTCATAAAGGGTAAACACTTAAGACATTTAACCCAGCTGAGAGGTACTAAATGGAAGGCAGTGGTCATCTGGCTTTTGAATCACCTAATTGACATGTCAGAAAATAAGCACTTTATTGACAGGATGTGATTGCAGAGAAAAGTCATTTTTCATTTAAAGAGCCAGATACTTCCCCCCTCCTCTTTCTTGCTGAGCCCACAGCGATTAGCGGACACTTTGTTGTGGGACTAAAATGGACCAGGCTATATATACACATTACTTGCTGAGTTGCTTCTTCTTGCTACCATTACTAGCGTTCTAACTCGTCTGCAATGAATCAAAAGATGCATCCAGGCTTCTCCTGGCTTTCTTCTGATGTTATGTGAACAATTGCGGCTCTTTTCAGCTTGCCATGGGTGCCACATTTAAGCCATGCATGCAGGCTTCAATGTTCCAGCCCACTGCCTTCACCGCAGTGAAACCGATAAGTGTTTACTCCAGATCGGAACTATTGAAACAACTGCTTGCCTTTTAGGTGGATGGACACCTCACAGGTCTGGTATGAGAGGCATGAACTTGTGTAACAGCCATCTGAAATAAGGCTGCAGTGCTCAAAACAAAAGCTTTCCACCGAACCAGTGGTTACATTCCAAAGATCGAGGTGAACACTGAAATCAGGAGCCCTGCCTGGAATTGCAAAGGACTGCAATGAAGTTGCTCAGTGCAGAAGGGCACACAGTTTGCACATTCCATTCCATTTCACTTTTAATTTGTGTACCACCTTTCTAAACACAAGGCGGTTTATAGCAGAAAAATATACAACAACTAGCTGGCCCTGCCACGCGTTGCTGTGGGTTATTTGCATGATTTCCCCTACCCTGTGCCAATCCATGACGTATCCCTGTGATTCCTCCCCTCCTCCCCTCACCCCCCGGCTTATCCCTGTGATTCCCCCCTCATCCCCCTCCCTCATCCCTGTGAATCCCCCAACTCTGTCCTGATCCATGACCTATTATGCCCCCTCTTCCCCCCCCCTGGCTTATCCCTGTGATTTCCCTCCTCTCCTCCATCCAACCCCCACCCCGGGTTATCCCTGTGACCCGTTCATTTTGCACACAATCATTCCCCCAATGCGTGTGTTCTGTAAAATTTTGCCCTGTCCCAACCCTGACTCCCCTACCCACGTGTGTTATGTGAAATAACATTTATTCTACCCAAAGGCATGGCCCTGTAAAAGGCCCATATTCAGTTGATTCTATGCTGCGGCCTATTTGGCCCCCCCATCCCCCACCCAGGCAGGCCCCTATATCCACTCAGCCTAGTCTGCAAAGCTGAGGCAAGATAGTGTGGAGAGGGCAGGTTTCATCCCTGTGTCTCCCCCCACCCTGTTCTGACCCATTACCTATCCCTGCCCCCTATTCAGCCCCCCATCCCCCCCCAGGCAGGCCCCTACCTCCACTTGGCAATGTTGGGCCTTGTTGCTGCAAAAGGCCTGTTTTCAGTTGGTTGCTGTGGAATTTTGTGGTGTCATCTGGTGGCGCAGCTTTGGAGGCAGCAGTGGGCGATCTGCCTTTCTATTGGATGCTACTGGAGTCTTCAGAGCTTCTGCTGGTGATGTCTAATTTGGGTGCCACTTTTTTGTGTTTAATCATTATTTTGGGTATGAAAGGTTTGCTTTTTGGAAAAAAAATTATGCCAGATCCCTCACTGTTGGGCATGGAATGTTGTGGCCAGATTTGTTACATTACAGTTCAGCACACGCAATGCCTACATTTTTATATATATAGAAGAACACACACCTTATAATAATCTGATCCAATACAGAAGGTCATGATAAAACATAACTTTTAAATAGAGTAATAGTCAATAATCTAGTAGAATATAATAGTAAAAAATCAAATTAAATCTCAAAACATCAGCAAATAATAATTAAACAGAAATTAATTGCTAAACTATGATCAATTAAAATTATAGTAACTGTAAGTCACAATGCACAAAATGCCACAATGCATACAAAACCATGCTCAGAGGCACACTCTGTGTTTCTTTAAATATTTTCTTATCAGACCAATTCTCATTCATACATCTCTGTCTCAGTGGTTTCCCATGTTGTAGGGTTGCCATATTTCAAGATGTAAAAACCAGGACACTAGGAAAGTTGAGCTTTTTTTTAGACAAACCCCAAAGTTGTTGAGGTGTTTTATGTTTTGTTTAGTTTTTTACAAAAAAACTACATATTGTACATTTAAAACATCCTTATACCACTTCAGCAGGTATAGAGAAACTTGGGAAATGTTGTGTGTTTCTAGGAGTCTTTGGAGAAAGCCGTGATTGGGGGAAGTGGGGTAATTGTGCTTTAAGTGTAAGGAGCAGATGTGATGTGATCTTCATGCAAAAATCTCAACAATGCTGCACCTTTCACGTACTCTCAGAGAGGGCCAGCAATCTCCTTTGTTGCTTGCTGTTACTTCCTATGATCTAAAGTGAGCCTTGGCATTGGTGTAGATAACCAGAAATATCACTCCTCAGACTAAATTAGTTTATAGCTATGTTCTCCGGGTTGTGTTAAAGGGCCGAGGGAAGGAATCATCAAGGAAACCTCTGTCAGGGAATCCCATCCGTTTGGAACAAACAGAAGCAAGGGCTTTGCAGAAATCATACTACAAACTATTAGTATATTATTTCACCAAGCTGCAACTGCAGCAGGTTGAAGAGACCAAGGTTCGGTATGTTGCATTCATTATGGGCATGAAAGGGCTGTCCATATTCCTCCACCTTCCCCCCCCCCTTTGTGTTGAATGAATGCATGGAAGTTGTGTTGAATGAATGAATGGAAACTGGATCACACCCATTTCGAAAATACCCACTGGTATACCCACCCCTCAGCCACCACATGCCTGGCATCAGTGTTGAAGATAGCCTATGTGTGCACACATGTATATGCATGGGGTTACTCCACAGAAGCGTGCCAGCCCCTTTCACACTAACTCTCAATGGGCCAGACATTGGTCCAGTCCGGTGGGAGGCTCTGCCAAGAGAGATTCATCAGGCAGCTTCTGCTGTGACCTCTGCATACCTGTTGAAAACCTTCCTATGCTGCCAATGGAGACAATAGCCTTCTGCAATAGTTAGCTGAGCTTTGGTTTCAAATTGTTGATATGGTGCCTATCGTTTTATGCACTGCTGTTGTAAACTGTTCTGATATTTTTTTTATGCAGGTTGGCATGGTCAGGCCCACTGGCAGGAGACCTCTGCTTCTCCTCTTCATCTGCCTCTCTCTCTCTTTCTCTCTGTCAAACAAACCACAGTGGCGGTGGTGAGAAGGAGGCAGAGCTGCCTGTTGATTGGCTCTGCTTGAAGAGAACAAACAGATGAAGCGGAGAAGCAGCCAGGAAAAATACAGAAGAAATAAACAGAAAGGAAGGAAGGCTACAGTACATAAAACGAGGCTGGAGGCTGTGTGTCATGGGCAGCTCATCCGGTTTTGCCACCTGAGGCAAAATGGGAAAATGCAACCCTGCACACTCACAACCCCCCCCCATCAAAGCCTTGTTTACCAGGGTCATGTGGCTGTGGCTTCCAGAGAGATCCACCCAGGAGAGGTGTCATACAACCTTCCCATGACCCCAGTTAGTGAGGCACTCTGGAGGCCTCTGCACGATTTTGCAGGGCTCTCACGAGATCTCGCGGGAACCCGGAAGCTGCCACCACGGGGGGGGGGGGCATGCCTGTGGAGGAGCCCATGGATTCTGCTGCCGCCTGAGGTGGTTGCCTCAGTTTGCCTCATGGACGGGCCAGCCCTGCTGTATGTAGTTGCCGAAATGTGATCTAAACAGATATTGACATTGTTTCTAAGTTTTGTCAGGAGAAGCTCATGCTTTACAAGACCAAGACTCAAATTCCGCTGGATTTCATGGGAGGCAATGTCATGCATTTATCGCCTCACTGAATTGGGCGGTTTTTCATGTGTGAGATTTGTTACATTTGTGCATTTTTTTCATATCACCGTTGAATATCTTTGTGGGGCCAGTACACATAAAGGAATGTTTGGGACCATGATACCAGATATAAGGAAGATCCACACATCAGCCCTCCAGAGCCTCCATTTACAGTAATTGAAAAGTCGGGTGCTACACTTACAGCATAATTATTATCCAAAAGAAACCACAAAGAGAGCTGGGCTTCCAGTGACATGCCTGGGGGAACCTTCCCTCTCTCAGCAAATCCAGGTGATAGAGTTTACATGGCAGCACTTAATGCTTAGTAAAAAACCATGTATGGAATGTTGATAAGAAATGAGGCTGTGAAGTCTGAACGTAATTCATTGCTGACGAGTCTGTTGCCTGCAGTAAAACATGCAGCAAGTTGACCGCGCTGACATGTAGTTGTGGACACTTCATATATAGTGAAATTAGTGATATTGAGCTGTTCATTTGTTTTCCACCAGAACAACACTCACACTCGGACAATTCCCTGCATTTTTGCCCAAAGGGAATTTTAAAGAATATTCTCAGCTCCGATCATGCTTACAGTCATTTAGCGACATCAGGTTTCGTTCTGGTTTGGGGCTGTAATTGATCAATATGGAAAACAGTAGGTGGGAGATGAAATATGTATGAAGCCAAACAAACAAATGCTCCGATTTCTGGAGGAAATCCCCCTAGGACACTTCCCCCCTCTGCAGGGTTTATGGCTTTAGTGAACCATTCTCACGCCATTTAATCTGTTTTCTGAAGCAGGTTGGCAGGGATGTGAAGAGCATCAGCAAACCTCACCATGCCATTGCGGACCTAGGCGTAGAAGAGCCAGAGGGAAGTGGGGTGCACTTACAACTATGCAACATGAGAGGCAGGAGAGCAATATTGGGATTGAATGAGACAACTTTATTGATCACGCCTGACAGCTGGTTAATGGTTGAACAGTGAGGGTGCTGAGAGTTGTTGGGAGACTCTCATTCTTCTCACGCAGCTACAATTCCCAGGGTGCTTTAACAGTCAAATCCTGTTCCCAGGAACTCTGAGAATTGTAGCACCGTGGGGTGAATGGAGGATCTCGTGACACTCAGCACATTTAGCAAACTACAGTTCCCAGGACTGTTTGAGGGAAACCTTGATTCTTTAACGTGGCATGGTGCTGCTTTAAATGTACCATGTCAATGGAGCCAGTGTTTCAAGTGATAACATACACACCCCTCAAAGCAACCTATAAGGTTAAACTCTCTTATTTCTAAAAAGGCAGTTAGGCATTACTATGTGTAAAACCAAAGCTACCACGATGTGCTTCTCACTAGTCAACCTCTATAAATGAGAGGCTTTGGTTGAGTATAGACAGTGTACAAGCACATGGCTTGACACGAAGGAATGTACTCTCTCTGCTTCCATTCCACAAGTCAGTGTACAATGATCTGCCTGCCATAATTGGAAAGGAAGGGTCATCCCAGAGGTCATAGGTTTAGAAGGGTGCTACTTCAAAGACATTTATCTCCTTTACAAGACCATTAAGCCTCTGGTAATGGTCTATTGTCTTTCATCATCTCAACCTCTTCACCTGCTTGTTTACTTTTACCCTAAGTTCAAAATGCAAGGGAGGATGGAAGCAGGTGCTTGCCAGCGCATGTCTTGAGAGGCCGGCCCTCTGTGTCATTTCCAAGGAAATTGTTCGGGATTCTCGATCAGGAGGACTGATTTAGTGTTTGATCCCTCGGGCGACAGAAGCACCCTCGCAACTTGATTGGTGGCGAGCAGAAGTGCAAAGAGGGTTGATTTGATCATCAACATCCATGGAGTCTGGGCAGTATCAGAGCTTTCACCTGTTGCATAAGATCAGGGTGAATATCTGGATGAGTTTGGACTCGAAACACAGGAGAGCAGAGGCTGAATGTCTGACCTGTGTGACTCGGGCTTGACTCTTACCTGCGTCAGGAACTTACGTGATGGCGTTGGGCAACTGATTGTGTCTCAGCCTCCATCAGCTGCATGGGGATAATAACACTGACCTGTCTTCCATACTGATCTTACAGGCTGATTGGAAGGATCGCAAAGGTCAAAGGCAGGCATGATGCTGGACATCTAGAATCAGATCTCTTGCTTTCGTATATACCATTTGCCTCTGGGAAGCCCACAAGCCAGACAGGAGCACAATAACACTGAGGGGTGTTTATGTGGGTGTGCCAGACTACTGTCAATAAGCATGTAAAGATGAACTCATTGCAAAAGGTAGGTTAGTTAGATTGAGAGACCATGACTAGGCAAGGTCACCCAGTGCAGAGCAGGGATTTGAACCCAGATCTCTCATGGCCAGAGTGCTAACCTCGACATCAGATTGCCTTGAGCTTTCCATTGCAGGCTCCTCTGTGTGTGTGTGTGTGTGTGTGTGTGTGTGTGTGTGTTTTATTAATGATTTCTTGGTTTACAAAAGTATATGAAATGTCTCTTTTTTCAAGTTACATTTTCTACAGGTCAGTTTCATTTGTTGAGACATTAGTGTTACATTAGGAAGAAAAGGGGGGGAAGAGGTGAGGGGGCCATGGTGGGTGAGTCCATTGCAGGCTTTTGAGTTGGAAAGCTTGGACACAGAATGAAGAAATATATATACAGTGGTACCTCGGTTTATGAACACAATTGGTTCCGGAAGTCTGTTCATAAACTGAAGCGTTCATAAACTGAAGCGAGCTTTCCCATTGAAAGTAATGGAAAGGGAATTAATCCGTTCCAGATGGGTCCGCGGCATTCGTAAACCGAAAATTTGTAAACCGAGGTGTTCATAAACCGAGGTTCCACTGTATAAGAATGGAAATATTTTGCAAAAAACAAACAAAACATAGTTCTGTTAAAATGTATGCAGGATTTGAAGTATAGCAACAGATGAGAATTGTAGCTTAGTAATTTATAATTAACTTATATAATGGGTAAAACATTTTTTAAAATTAAATTTACAAATTTTACAAATTAATATAAACAACCATCTGATGGTTGTTTATATTAATTTGTAAAATTTGTAAATTTAATTTTAAAAAATGTTTTTAAAAGGGGAAGCTTGGATGCTGCACTTTTTGTTTCATTGAGATAAGATATCTTTGAACATTAAGCTGTGTGCCCAAATGCTTTTGCTGTTTGTTCCTAGGGTTGGGTTTTGAAGGGAGGTGGTTGGGTTGATGCTTAGCTCTGGAATCCAGTCCCTCCCCAACCTCAGTCCTGGCATCTCTTTTTTCTGACTCACTGCAGGAGGCATTTATTCCGTGGTATTTTATTTTTAATTGGGACTTGCAAAACATGTCCTTTGTCCCACTGGTAGGCAAAGGAGATCAGTCTAGTCTGTGTCAGTTGCTTGGCTTTTGACAACTGCTACTAGCAACAGTTGTTCTTTTTAATTTCGATTAGCACGTCCCTAGTATCACAGGGAACCAAATATAAACGTAGCAAAAGACGCGAAATTATCTGGGTGGTGCTAGAGATGTGCAGTTTCTGGGGCCCACAGCTCCCCCTTCTGTAAGAGCAACCAGCTGTCATGCGTATCGCCCCAATCACATTGGATCATTTGTGCAACACATCTGGGGACTCTGCATTCAGCTGAAGAGTATGGAGAGCAACATATCCTTAACAGGTCAGGTTGAAATGTTAGAGACCCTTTCCCTGTTGCATTCCACCAGTGCAGGGATCAGAAGATAGGGAGCTGCCTTCTTCTGAGTCAGGCCCCTGATCTATCTATTGCCTAGCCCAGCTGATAGCAGCTCTCCAGGGTTTCAGAGGGGAAATGTTCACATGCCTAGCTGGAACTGCTGGGGTTTGAACCTGGGACTTTGTGCGTACAAGCAATTCCTCTACAACTGAGCTATGATCCTTGCCTAGGTTGGGAAATCTTTCTCAGTCTGAGTGAAGCATTTCTTTCTGGGACCAAGTACCAGTGGTCACTAGGGTGCAATGCAAAAGTGGCCAGAGCCACAGACGCAACTCTTACCTGTCACACACAGAAGTTGGATGTAGCTTAGTGGTAGAGCACACGCTTCACATGTATGAGGTTCTGGGTTCAATCCCCAGGTGTTTTTGGCAGCTGGGATAGCTCAGTCAGAAGAGCATGAGACTCTTAATCACAGGGTCATGAGTTCAAGTCCCACGTCGGGCAAAAGATTCCTGCACTGCAGGGAGTTGGGCTAGATGGCCCTTATGGTCCCTTCCAGCTCTACAATTCTGTGGTTCAATGTGCACACCTGTCCATCCTGCATCAGAGTAAGCAAGAGGCCTTATCACAGTGCAAGGGCCCATTCCAGGGAAAGCACCTGGGGGCAGTGTTGATGAACAAGACTGGATGGGAGGTGTGGCCTGAAAAGTAGGTATGGTCACAAGGTCCAGATAAAAAACCCTGGAGGGCCACATTTCAGCCCAAAGCTCCTCAACCAGTGGCTTCACAACAGGGGGCGGCGGGGCGGTGTGCTCCCGGTAGCACGTCTCTGGGGGTGAAAAGGCGGCGCGAGCAGCCATCGCGCCGCCGCAGCCACATGTAGAGGATCCTCCAATCACAGCTGCAGCCACAAGCAGAGGATCCCATCCCTCCCAGCCTCCCTCCCTCCCTGGCTCGCCATAAGCAGCTCCCGCTTTCCCGCTTACACTGAACCGGGGAGGGAAGGATGGGAGTGGGGGGGTGACAAAAAAATTCCGCACCGGGTACCACCTGGGCTTGCTACGCCTCTGTCCTCAACCCTGCACTAGGTGGGGGGGGGGGAGAGGGCACATAGAAAAGTAACCAGCCAATGGCTAAAGACACACATCTTTGTAATGTTAGAATAGTCGAGTAAGGGAAGCAGGACCTTTTCTGGAATTTAGGTTGTATATGCTAGAGGAGAACAGCAGGTTGACATGTTCCTTATGCTCTGAAGTCCTTCAGGCTGTTTAACGCAGACACAGGATTCCAGCTCACTGAAAGACTTCAGATGGGGCAGATAAAACTTAGCAAGCTATAATACTCAGAGAAAGACAATGCACACTTTCCCACATTTTTGGCACTAGCTTATATCCCCATTTGGAAGACACAAGCAAGCTTTTACACATTACAATTGCTGTGTTTCAAGACACCAGTTACTAATGAATATGTAGTGCATGCTTGGTCAGTGTTTAGGTAGCCAAAGGTAAGGCAACCTTTATCTTTTGACAAATATCTTTATATATGTATGGTGTGTGTATATGCTGTGCATGTAAACAGTTCAATTGAATCACTAGCTTTTTAAGCGACCGGCCAAGTCATTTTTGCTGGCTCCACGGTTGAAGGAACTCTCCTACAAACAAGCTCTGGTTGACAAATCGCTGTTGTGTTTACTTTGAATAAGGCCCAGCTACGTCTAGTTCCTTACTTAGCAAGCGGTTTCTGCAGCTCTGAGTCAAAGACTGACATCAGGCTTGTATTCAAAGTGATAATAAATATAACATGGCAAAATGATATAAATCCATAGCTGCACACTTCTGAATGTTTGTTCAGTAACTTAGTCCTTCCAAAAAGATCTGTGTTGACTTAAGAAAAGTTGCACTGAAGAATTATTGTTGACATATGCAAGAAACATAAGCCATCTATCAATAAATGAGTCCAGTTGTATTTGTTCACCAAATACCCAAACTTGTTCATGTAATTTGTCCATCAAGGATACCTCTCATATCCCTTGGGTATTCCTTGGGTATCACTGAGTGCAAATGGGTATCATTATTCCATTTGTGTATACTTTATGAACAGCTAGTTGATTTGGTGCCCCTCACACATTTGGGGTTGGATCCGAAGAATCCTTTGACGGGCACTGCACATCCAAGGATGTTTGGGGCTTGTCTTGCTCAAAAATACTCCACCTTATCAACTCGTTTGGACATTCAGAAGGAGACTGTGGTTCAAACGTAGAAAAGCAAAGATTCCATAGGGCACAGCCAACCTTTGGGTACACTTAGAATATGTTTTTGGAGGATTTTTGGTCCAAATGCCAAGTGGTTTCTTTGAGAAAGAAGACATTGTGACCAACATGCATTACCTGCCAAGCCAAAGGAACATCTCCTTCCATTTATTTCCTCCCATCCATGTGCATTAAGACCATCAGAGCAAACTCGCCTCCAAGTTCCTCTCCCATCTAAAGTGTGGTGGGTGATAGCTCCAGTTTTAGAACTCAATGGGGTTGGCAGAGCTCTTTCCAGATTAGCCTTCTGGCAGCAGATGAAACTCCTTTTATTAAAAGCTTTAAATTAAATTACATTTTTAGCTGGAGCCCTTGTCCTCATTATTTATTTTTATTTTGCAGATGGCATTTTATTGCATTTTGCTCAGAGAGCCTGGCTGTGGAGCAGGACATAAATTTAATAAATATAAATACCCACTAGAGGGATTGCTGGCACAAGTCAGAAAACAGGTTCTGTTCTGCTCACATCCTGGTATTTCCCAGTGGGAAATCTTGTCCTTCCTCACATTTTGCAAACCCATCCACTCACCCTGCCTTTTTGGCAACGAGAGCAGTACAATGTAAAGTAGAAACCAGAAGTGCACAGCATTGACCATAAGGTTTGGCTCCTGATTTGGTGATTGTAGAAAACAGACTGCCTTAGTCCAATGTGTGTCAGAGGCTGTCTGATTTTGCTCAGGGTCCAAGTCTGCTTGGGGGTAAAACAGGGCTCCATTTCCTCCTCCACCATCCCTTCACAAAACCAATAAAACTCTCCCCCCCCCCTTTTGGCAGAATTGGATGAAATTTGCAACCATAGTAGCCCCTTGGAATCTTCTAAATGACAGGCAAATAAGAACAGTGTGTTGGAAAATTTTACATTTTGATTATTAATTTTTTTTTTAAAGGAAACATCTATAACTTTTCAAAAATTTAGTCAGCACGTATGGTAGACACTCCTGAAGGCACGTGTCCTGCCAAATTTCAGAAGGAAACATGTAGCGGTATTCTTGCAAGGACAGATTTTACTGATTGGGGATATATAATAAAGGGATCGCTTAATTTACTTTCGTATTTTGTGGACAATTGGTCTGAAAATAGCATAAATGAGAGAGGTAAGAAGCCTGACAGATTGTAGGCAAATAAGGTCTAGTGATTATTGTGCTAAGGACCTGTTAAAGTTGATGGGGAGGTAGAAGTGAAAGGGAGTTGGTTTTCTCCCTTAGTTTTTATTTGAGGGCACTGATCCAATGGCATTAGGATGCTGCCCCAGAAAGTCCTGCATTCAGAACAGCAGGGAAGTGTTTTGATTTGAGGAGCAGGTTGGTATGTGTCTGGAAAACACATGGGCACATATTGAATGCACGTAAATGTGGGGGGTTGCCTAAAAATCACTTGCTGGGACACACTAAGATATGTGTAAAAAAGATACACGAGAGAGAGAGAGAGAGAGAGAGAGAGAGAGAGAGAGAGAGAGAGAATTGAATAATATAAGACAGACTGTGGCTGAATGAAATCACTTTAGACTGACTAAATAAAAACTACACTGATCTTAAAGCAAACTCTTCAGACCAGAACTATTCTAAGGGGAAAGGGGCACATGACTCAAAAACAACAGCAAGATTAAATCAAAGGAATAAATTTTAAAGGACTGAAGGTTTTGAAAGGAAGGAGTGGGTGAAGGGAGGGAGTGGGGGGTGGGGGTGGTTTGGCCTTAAGAAAGATGACAGCCTTGAAATGCTCACTAAGAAGAGAACTTGCAAAAGAGCAAAGGAAGCCCCAAAAAGTGTTTTATTTGGTCGGGGAGCAGTATCCCTGCCACATAGCCTAGTCTGAATACTAAGAGGAAAGGCTGCCTCATGGATTTGGTGTATGCGCAAAATGGAATGTGACCCGCGCACAGAAAGGGCCACTTTGAGCCACAATAATTGTGCCAAAAATGCACCATGTGACTCTGTGTCCCCCCCTCCCCCCAATCCCACTGCAGATGTACAGATATATTTAGGTCTAGGCACTTGCTAGCAAAGGGACCCAAGACAAGACTCAACTTGTTTAGAAATCTAATGAAGAACACAGACCAGGCATCTCTTGGTCAGCTTCTTTGACAGCTTTCCTGCCAGTCTGGCTTACAGCGTTTTTGAAAGGGGGCGGGGAACTAACGTTGTCTGTGGCATAAACCTGAATCAGACGTTGTTTACTAGCAGCTTATGGAACAGATGAGTTTACGGATCCAAAAATGCAGGACAATTTGCCTTTACTCACCTGGTGAACAGATCTCTGTGTGTGCGCACGCTCGTGCATTTCCCTGCATTAAAATCACTGGAGGTTTCAACAACAGTGTTGAAAAAGGAACACCTAGGAAAATAAGAAGAGTCCTTCTGCATCGGCCAAAGGCCCAGCTATTCCAGAATACTGCTGCTTCCCACAACAGGACATGGGGGAAATTGCCCTCTCCTGCTGCAGTGACTGGTATTCCGAATCATTGGTAGCCTTACTCCTTGTGACTTATATTATTATTTTAGATGATTTATTTACAGCCTTTTGCACAACTCTCTCTCTCTCTCTCTCCCTTTAACATAAACACAATCCTGTCAACACACATGGCAACAGATACTGAAAAACAATCCTATATAATAATGTCCAAGTTGTCCCTGCGTCCAGTTGTCCCGTGTGTCCCTGGGGTACTGCGCATGGGCCCCAGGGACACAGGGATTGGACAGCAGAGACGACGTACACACACGCGCACACGCTCTCCCCCCCCTCTGCCAACTGCCGCTCCCGGCCGGACAAGCGCCTCAGTGTGCTTGCGCTAAAGAGCGAGGAGGAGGAGGAGGCTGCTTTAGCCCCCTTTCCCCCCCCTACGACCAGCAGACCAAGGGGCTCAGTACCTTGGATGCCGGTCTGGTGGGACATGACGGCAAGCAGCCGCCAGGAACTGCCGCCTCTCGGGCCGGGGGCAAAGGCAGGAAGCGGCGGCGGGGAAAGAGAGCCGCAACTCAGCGCCTCGCTTGCCTTCGCCCCGGCGGAGGCTCCTTCGGGCCAGGCAGCGGCGCCAGGACTCGGGCCGGAGACACCGGGGAAGCGGCAGAGACACCGGGAAAGCGGCAGAGTCACCGCTGCCATGTGCAGCTGAGGACGCGGCGGGCGTCGAGCCGAGGGGGCCGCCGGGGAGGCCGCCTCGAGCTCCGGGCTCCTTCCTTCCTCCTCCTCCTCCTCCTCCAGCAGCAGCAGCAGGAGCACGACAATGGTGGGACCCCCTCCTCCCATCTCCCGGCAGCTCCGGCCACCCCTCGCGGCTCCTCACGGGCGTCGCCATAGCCTCTGGCTGGCTGCTGGAAGAGGAGGAGTAGGCTCACTGGCCCTGGGATCCACCCACCGCTGCCTCCTTTCCGCCCCTTGGCTGCCTGAGCCCCGACACCTCTCCTTTTCCTAGCGGCGCCCATGGTGTCCTGGCCGAGGAGGTGGCGCCGCGGCCCCGGCTTCTGCCGAGACACGCGCTCTAGCGCCCGTTTTTAAACGGGCTGAATTCCACTAGTTACTATATATTCTTGCATATAAGACTACTTTTTAACCCAGGAAAATCTTCTCAAAGGTTGGGGGTTGTCTTATACGCTAGATCGTATTTCTTATATGCCGAGTATATCCCAAACTCTATATTTTAACTGGAAAAGTTGGGGGTTGTCTTATACGCCCAGTCATCTTATACGGTACTAATATCAGCAGCAATGAGCTCTCCCCTCCAAACACCCACCCCTAAAGCTATATTCTAAATAGTCAGCTAAAATATATAGGGAGATGGAGCCAAATGCCCCTCAAATGTTTCACAAATGAGGAGCCACCACTGAAAATACGTTGTCTAATCCCATGCTTAAACTAAATTGGTGGCCATTGCTGTAGGACCTGAGTCAATGGAGTCAAGTTACAAATCACAGCAGGTTCTTTTGGCGTTCTTATGGCACCCTTGACAAGATCTATCACAAAACAACTCTGCAAAATGAAAGTATTGCACCCAAAAAACCCCTCTACCTTGGGCCCCCTAAGAGCTCATCTGATAGTACGCACAAAATTAATTTTCTACACCAAGGAAAACCAATATGGTGCTTTCCTGAGAGCCAGTATGGTGTAGTGGTTAAGAGTGGTGGTTAAGAGCGATAGACTCGTAATCTAGTGAACCAGGTTCGCTTCCCCACTCCTCCACATGCAGCTGCTGGGTGACCTTGGGATAGTCACACTTCTTTGAAGTCTCTCAACCCCACTCACCTCACAGAGTGTTTGTTGTGGGAGAGGAAGGGAAAGGAGAATGTTAGCCACTTTGAGACTCCTTCAGGTAGTGATAAAGCGGTATATCAAATCCAAACTACTACTACTACTCCCCCTCCTTCTTCCAGATGTTTTGGGCTCCAACTCCCAGAGCCCCTGACCACTGATGCTGGCTGGGGCTGATGGGAGTCATGGTCCACAACATCTGGAGGTCCTCGTTCTGTGCTGCCATTAATATATAGTACCCATATAGTATCCATGTTGGGAAAGATTGAGTGCAAAAGGAGAAGCGGACGACAGAGGACAAGATGGTTGGACAGTGTTCTCGAAGCTACGAACATGAGTTTGACCAAACTGTGGGGGGCAGTGGAAGAGAGGAGCCTCTGGTGTGTTCTGGTCCATGGGGTCACAAAGAGTCGGACATGACTAAACGACTAAACAACAACAACCCATATAGAAGCATATGACTGCAGTTGAACAATGGACCAATTGAAGCAACCTTTAAAGAAAAAAATGCAAGTAAAACAACCCCAAATTTAGTTGTAGAAGTACATTTTGATCCTGCAGGAATAGCTAAAGCAAATGTTTTGCAAATCAAGCCCTTTCCAGTTTGTTGTTGTAAAATAACCTCTGCCGAAGACAAAACCCAAAATGTGTTTAGCTGTGCATTGGATCAAGTGGCCATCTAAAATTAAAATTGGGGACAGTCTGATCTGCACAACTTTTGCTTCAGCACTTAGCAGTCCTAATATAATCAAGTTTACTTCTGCAGACAAATCTGGGACTTTTTGATTTGCAAATTATTAGTTACAGCTTGCATATATCCAAAGACAAAAACTGAAATGTGTTTGGCAGTTTTCATTGGCTAAAGCGGCCAACTAAGATTAAAAATGAGGACTGTTTGATCTCCCTGACTTGCTTTCGTGGTTAAGCAATCCTTATACAACCACGTTTCCTTCTACAGACAAATATGGGACTGTTTTATTGCAAATTATGGTTTTACAGCTCATTTATATCTGGAGAAATGTCTTTCATTAACATGATAGGTTTTATTCCATAATTCCTACTGTATGTTTTTTACGGATACTGTATTAAAGAGAGTGGTTTAGATTAACGTTGTGTGTACTCCCAGATCAACCCCTATTGATGGCAGCCTTTATGAAATCACTTTCAATGGAACAGGATGTACATTTTTGTGCTTATCTGCAAAGCTGGGATGTGTTAATAATGTAATATTATTAAATAATTTCTGAGTAGACATGTGTAGGATTGTGAGCTGTTAATGGCTGCTTACACACCAACCTTTAAAACACATGACTTCCCCTAAAGGATCCTGGTAACTGTAGTTTACACCCATAGAACTACAGTTCCCAGCTTCCTTAAACTACAGTGCCGCAGCACTGGAGCATTGGAAAGAGGAAGCGCACAGCCTAGAATTAAATAAATATGTGGGAAGGGATAAAAAGATGTGTGGGTGTCACGTATTTCCTGGGATTATTTTTTCTTTCTTAAACAAGTTTGTGGGAATTAGGCGGTTGGACTAAATGACCCTTGGGGGTCCCTTCCAACTCTACAATTCTATGATTCTATGAATTTACTTATTGGAAACTTTCTGAATTCACACTTCTCCGACTTTTGCAATGCAGATCTTCAGCCATAGTGTGATGAGGTGTTCATATAATTGCATATATTCATGGAAGTACTATGAAACGTGCATTATATTAGTGGAGATTATTTTTGCAAAAAAAAATGTGTACGTTAGGAAAAATTGCACTAAAATGCTAAAGGGTTTCCACAAGGACTGAAAACAAAAACCCAAACCCTGGTATGGAAATGTGGAGAACTGAACATTTAAGATCGGGGGTGGGGAAATGAGAAACTGAAATTGAAATATTAGCCCATTCCTAGACTCAACAGGTTTAAATAGAAGAGTTTTCAGCTCCGTGCTAAGTTGTATAGGTTTGGCAGCTGGTGGCGTTCTGCTTGGCCATTAGATAAGACAGCTATTTTGTGCTCTTTTGTAGACTTGTATTTGCCCAGGGCTGACCTGCATTTGACCTGCTGAGCGAACAGTGCTTTTCGCCAACCATCAGAACGTTCTCCAAATACCTGCCGGCTGCCTTGAGACAAAAGCCAAGCCGCGTTTTTGCATGGTGGGATGAAAAAGAGAATGCAGCTCATCTTTGTTAAAAGGCTCTCCTCACAGCCCGGTGCATTTCATGAGGGGAGGAGGCCGGTAAGGTAAGAAGACTGCACCTGTCATGGAAGAGTGCGGTAAGCAAACAACATTCTCCTGCGATGTTCAATAGAATTACTCAGGTTCCTTGCATGACCCTCTTACTCAGCTCCCCAACGCTAGCTGCCTGACAGATCTTGCAAGGCTAAAAGATCAAGCTGGAAAACGGCCCTCTTAATATGCCGTGCAGATGAGGTAGGTGACCCTTGACTCCTGCCCATTAAGTTAGCAGTTTGAGCTTTCGCTTTTTAATCTGGACACTTCCTCAGTAGCTTTACATGGTTCGTACATTCATTGTACATGCAGAAAATTCACTTGTTCCACACACGGTCCAAAAATGCTCAACATTCATGAGGTTCTTCTGCTACTGTGTTTCTCCGAAAATAAGACACCGTCTTATATTTATTTTTCCTCAGAAAAACACAAGGTGGATTATTTTCAGGGGGTTTTCAATTACATGTCCAGCTAGCCTCTTCCTTGGCGGCCTCCAGAACTGCGCCTATCACTATGTCTTATTTTCGGGGTATGGCTTATTTTCGGGGTATGCGCAAAAGCTTAGAAATCCTGCTGCGGCTTATTTTATGGGTATGTCTTATTTTTTTTGGAGAAACAGGGTATCTGCCCAAGGACACCAGACCATAGCTGCCAAGTTATCCCTTTTTTTAAGGGATTTTCCCTTATGCTGAATAGGCTTCCTCGCGAGAAAAGGGAAAACTTGGCAGCTATGCACCAGACGTGGTTTCCCACTAGTCTCCGGAGACCATGAGAATACCAGTTGAGATGCTCTTTTATTAATACTATTTCCTTGGAATTGTTAAAATGGCTGAAGGGAAGAAAGCTGCTATCAGGTCATGGACTCAGCTTGACAACAGGCTGAAGCAAGATCTGATTCTGCCGTCGGTCAAATGAGCCAGGAGCAGGTGACATGGTCACAAAGGGGCTGGAGGCACCTGATACCAGATCAGGCATGCAGGAACCAGGCATCAAAGGCAGGAGACATGGCTATGGGCAGACTGAAGGTCAGGTACAGGATCGAGAAGACCGACAAGGGAAGCATCTGCTTTGCTAGCTCACTTGTAAGGAAGGGTTTTATAGCAGGAGTGAGGAACTGGATCCAGCCGGAGTGTCGAGTGAGGAACTGGATCCAGCCGGAGTGTCAGATCATGAACTGACTTGGTATCCAAGGACCATTCTTACATTTTAGTCAGGCGCGGGTGGTGCTGTGGTCTAAACCACTGAGCCTCTTGGGCTTGCCAATTGGAAGGTCGGCAGTTTGAATCCCCGCAACAGAGTGAGCTCCCATTGCTCGGTCCCAGCTCCTGCCAACCTAGCAGTTCAAAAGCATGCCAGTGCAAGTAGATAAATAGGTACGGCTGTGGCAGGAAGGTAAACAGTGTTTCTGTGCACTCTTGTTTCTGTCACGGTGTTCCATTGCTCCAGAAGCGATTTAGTCATGCTGGCCACATGACCCAGAAAGTTGTCTCTGTGGACGGACACCAGCTCCCTCGGCCTGAATGCGAGATGAGCACCACAACCCCATAGTCGCCTTTGACTAGATTTAACCATCCAGGGGTCAATCAATCAATCATAATTTATTACGGTCAGAGACCAGCTCAAAAAGCACACCTGGGACAGCTTTCACAAGAATAAAATACTGTATACCTTTAGAACATTGTAGAACAACAGCTTAAAGATTGAAATCTGAGATAAACACATATACATATAAAGACCTAAAATCTGGGCTCCATACAAATTGGCCCTGCCACCATGGAGGCCGACTTCGACTGTTTTCCTAGTGAACTAATTTGTTTCATGGGGTGGTCTGCGCCTGCAAATCTGCACGCAGAATCTGGCGACCATCCAGGTCGTCTTGTGGTCTTTGCCTAAGAGAAGAAAATTGAGTTTAGACTTATCCAAAAGGTCAGCAAGCCTCCCCAGCTGAGGGTCAATGGTATCTCTCTGCGCATCTCGTCGTAAAAGGGACATCTAAAAAATAAATGCTTGGGGCTTCCTATTTCCCCTAATGGGCAGGCGCAAAGTCTCTGAGCATACGGGACTTTTCCAAATGTCCTTCCAAAACCAGCGAGGGCAAGGCCAAGAGTAAAAGCCCTTCTTGTGTTTCTTGGTGCAAGAAAATAGAGGTATGCTGCCGGGGCTGCAACATATCTCTCATTTTCCACAATTATATAATTGAAGGACCTCAAGCAGTCCTGTTGTCTCTCTGTATCAATGATTCTTTGCCTGACCACATATCTTGCTTGACCCAGGCCCAAATTTAGAAGGGCTTGAGGAGCAAAGCCCAATTTCTGAAGAGTATTCAGAACTGCTGTCTGCCAGCCAGACTGGAACATAGAATCAGTGGCGCTATTCCTCGGGGGAGCAATTTCAGCGTCAGCCACTTGTAACCGTCCAGGGGTCCTTTACCTTTTACCTTACCTTCCCATTTTAGTTGCCTATGAATAACCTGATTTTCATACAGCATCAGGTGATTCAAACATAAAGCTGATGCTCGGGATGGAGCAATCGAGAAATTTCTGGGACAACAATGAGGTATCAGCTCCACCCAAGGCATGATGGAGAACAGCAACAACCAGGAAAAGATAGAGAAAACATTTTACAAGGACAGGAAGAAACACCACGGACAGAATAATTGTCACACACAGGAAGAAAAAGAATATAGTTTGAGTGCCTCACTTGTAGTTCTATACAGTGGTACCTCTACTTACGAATAACTCTGCTTATGAATATTTCTACTTACGAATATTTCTACTTACAAATGGAGCTCCGTCCGCCATCTTGGATGCGGTTTAGATAGGATTTTTTCTACTTACGAATTTTTAGATAGGGTTGCTTCGACTTACGAATTGTTTCTCCCAATGCATTCCTATGGGATTCGACTTACAATTTTTTTCGACTTACAAATGTGTGTTCAGAACACATTAAATTCATAAGTAGAGGTACCACTGTAAATCACTTAATGTGTCAACATGAATAGAAGTTATTAATATTGCAGTCATTGTATAAGGGAATATTATTATGATTGGAATGTAATTGAAATTAATAAGATTTTGGAACGCAGAAATGAAGGGAATAATCAAACCATCAATTCTAGCACGCAGGGGGGGGGCACCTAAATTATATAATTCAGTATTTGAATGATTGGTATTAGTAATTGTATTATGATTTGGTATTGTTATAATGAGGCTATTATTGAATTGTAATTATTTTTAAAAAAATTTAAAAAAATTATCCAACATAAAGCTGCTGCAGCAGGAGTATGCACGGACTAAGATTGCTTGCCTGCTGCTTTTTAAAGGCTGGACAGAGGCTTATCTCAGATCCTAGCACTGTGGAGGTAAGAGAGATAAGAGAGGCTTAGCTCCAATATCAGCACTGTGGTGCTCAGTGCTAAAATCAGAGATAAGAGATCGCTTACCATTGATCTTAATGCTTAGACTGGAGATAACAGCTCTCTACACTTGATGTTGTATGACATAATATGACTGTCAAGAGGGCATGGTTGGCCCAAAATGGTCTGGTGGGACTAACTAAGCCTGTGATCTAAAGGGTCGCCGCCAGTATTGGGTCTAGTGCTCTGTCTCCTAACTTGGTGTCCTCCATATGTTGTTGAAATACAACTGCCATCGGTCAACACAACCAATGGCCAGGAAAGACAGAATTTGCAGTCAAACAACTTTTGGAAGGCGACAGGCGAGAATTCTACCACTGAACCACCAATGCGTCCCATATGCAGTTTTATGTCTAGAGGGAGCTCAACACAAGGTGGAATCTGTCGCCTGGACAAGATTCCTTATATTCTGGCTAAAAATCTGCCTCGACCTTGACAGAGATCCCTTCCTCCAGGAAATGCTTTCGGACACCTTCCTCCCCCCAGGGCTACAACACTTCAACAGGAAGGTACAGCAACTGGGGCTTTCAGTAGAACTCCTCCGCTCAATGTCCTTACAATCTGCCAAAGCCACAGTCTTAACTAGGTTGTGGGACATTGAGAGACAGGATCTTATAGCGGCAGCAGGCACAACATGTTCCCCCCTTCTTTTCCACCTCCTGTGGGCTCATGAAACAAAACCTAATTATCTTGACTTCCTACTGAACCCACAAGAAAGAAGGGCATTTTTGTTGGCCAGGTTCAACGCAAATCCATCGAACCTCCTGTGGGGAAGATTCTCGGGCAGGGCGAAGGACGAGAGGTTGTGTCCGTGTCATGACCCTCAGGTGGAAAGCCTTCTGCATATGGTTTTCCATTGTAATCTTTACGTTGACCTTCGTCAACAATTCCTGGACCAGCTCGGCATCCCCAGCAGGAGACCAGAGCGGGAAATCTTACAATTCCTTCTGCTGGGGAAGGACCAGGTCCTCACCAAGATGGTGGCTCAATATCTTAATTTACTATTTTCTCGTCGTTCTACTCTGCAGTCGTCTGAATTATTAGAAGCCCCATTGTCGTGAAAGCGGATAGCGGATTATTCCCTTCTCTCTCTTAACACAGCGTTTGCCACAGTGACAGTTTTAATCTGTTATTATTTTGTCTGTGAGTTTGTTTGATGCCAATAAAGGTTTTACTTACTACTTACTTACTTTTGGAAGGCACCAGGTTGGGAAAGACTGGGTCTAGGCAATGTAATTTCATTTATTACTATTATTTTATTTACTTATTAAATTTGTTTAGTGCCTTTCATATGAAGAGCTCAGGGTGGTTCACAGCATAAAAATACAAAATACAGATACCGTGTTTCTCATATTTTAAGGCATCCCTACAAAATAAGGCATGGCAGGATTTTCCTGAGGTGGAAAAATATAAGGCATACCTCGAAAATAAGCCGTACCGGGTGGTGGAAGAAGGTCTGTGACAAAGAAGGGTTGCTGCTGCCGCGTTAACCCCCGAGACCTGGCTGCAGCCTCAGCGCGCAGCGCGTGCAGCCCCAGAACCCGGCTGTAGCATTTGCGCACCGCGCGCGGACACCCGGGACCTGGCTGTAGCCTCAGCGCGCAGCCCCAGGACCCGGCTGCAGCCTTTGCGTGCGGACACCCAGGACCTGCAGCCTTTGCCTGCCGCGTGCGCAACCCCAGGACCCGGCTGCAGCCTCTACCTGCCGCGCGCGCAGCCCCAGGACCCGGCTGCAGCCTCTGCCTGCCGCGCGCGAAGACCCGGTGGGAGCAGGTCTGTGGTCTGTACAGATACCGGTACCGGTACTTAATTAAAAAATAAGACATCCCTTGAAAATAAGCCATGCTGTGTTTTTTTCAGGAAAAAATTAATATAAGATGTGTCTTATAATATGAGAAACACGGTACAAAAAATAAAATAAAACATAACCCCCCCACCACAAAATACAGTAGAAAAATAAGAATCAATACAAACCAATAGCACCACACAAGAACATATAAAAGGCAATAGAATATTAACCACCCTGTTTGAAGAGGAGTGTTTTTGCCTGGGTCCTAAAGATATATAATGAAGGTGCCAAGTAAGCCTCTCTGGGAAGAGCATTTCACAAATGGGAAGCCACTGTAGGAAAGACCTGTTCTCTTTTTCCCACCCCCTGGACCTCTTATGGGGGAGGCACACAAAGAAGGACCTTGGAGGATGATCACAGAATCCGGGTCATTTCATATGGTAAGTAAAGTTAGCTAGATGATCCAATGGTCTGATTTAGTATAAGGCAGCTCCCAGCGTCCCTGTTTGATGGCCCACAAGCCCTCCTCTACCATGTCCAAACAAGCAACCAAAATAAAGCCCCCTGCAAAGATGAGGGGCTTTCAATGTTTTGTCTAATAGTGTCCCTCTGATGAGAAACTTTAGACCTCTTTATGGAACTGAAGGTGTGTGAGCCAGGAAGGTAAAATGCTCGTAAAGTGCAACGTTGAGGCAGGGGAAAGTGTGTTAACATGAGCTGAAGATACATGTTTGCATAATCAAGTTTGTGTTTTTTGTTTTAAAAAAGAGAGAGATTGAAAGTCCTGACGAAGGTCAATGCAAAGCCTAGGATGGAAGGAACTGCATAATATTTGCCCAGACTGTTTTGACTGGTAGTCGGATAATACGGGAAAGAACCTGTGCTCACTTGTTCTGCAGACTCTGGAGCAAGAGTTGTCTATTTAGCTTTTTAGCGCGCCACTCTGACGCTAAGCAGTAAACACTATGCTAGGTGTGAGGAGCCTGTAGCCGTCCAGATGTTGTTGGACTACAGCTCCCATTAGCCCTGGCCAGTATGGATGAAGGCCTGGGATGAAGGGCATTGTAGTCCAGCAACATCTGGTGGGCCACGAGTTCCTTCACTACATTGATGTGAAGATTGGTACTTATACGTATTCTGTCACTGTTGCATGCTAATATTTATTTGGGCTCTCTGCACATTGTATGAATCTCTTTGCAAGGCTTTTTGCTCATGACATTTCCCAAACGTCTTCAGTTTTGTTATGAAAGGATGTGGAACAATTATGACCACTGGCTTCTAAATGGTTTTCACAGCAGAATAAGGCCTGACCCCTGAATTCCAAGTGACAAGTGAAATGTACTAATGACACATTTTAAGAGTTCTACTGCAACAGATCTATCTTTCCACACATTGTAGGTCATAAGTACACACATGTAATCTTTCAAAAACTGCAATCTCTAAACTAGGTCATAAATTGAGCAGGTCAATGCATGCAGTGCAAAGGTGATATTGTATCTTCTGTACTGGAGGTGTGGAATAATATTATTTTAAAGACATTGTTTATATTTTAAAAATAGCGCACAGTAATTTATGCAAGAGAATCCGTTGGCGTCAAGTATTTCCTAATTGGAAACATTCAGTTTCATACATTGTTAGCCTTACTCAGGACAGACCCATTAAAAATCAGGGATATGAACTTAGGTTCATAAATCTCAGTGGGTCTACTCTGAGTATGGAACAGTTAGATACAATTCATGGGAAATCAGAAAACTCTGGGAGCAACTCTATGCACAAGAAGCTGGTGTGAAGGAAGCCAGTGTAAATTAAGATGTCATAAAGTTACACCCTGTTCAGCTGTTCTGTCTAAGCCTGGCAAAGGGGAAACATGTCTTTAAAATAGTGTTCTATGCCAGGTTGCCAGGTCATGTGACTTAGTGAACAGGCTTAGGATCCCGTCTGAGTCCTTTCTCTCTGGTCCCACACCTGCAGACTGCTCCCTTTTGGGGGCTCACACTGGCCTTGGCTCAGCCCTAGACTGAGCCCTAGCTAAGCTAGGATGAGCTTACACCAGTTTATCTTCAGATGAGCCAGAGAGCTGCTGAATCCTAAGCTGGACCATAGGTTTTCCTCCTCAGTGCTTTGGGCTATAGTTTGGGCTCATCCCCTTGGACCATAGGTTTTCCTCCTCGGTGCTTTGGGCTATAGTTGTATGCATGCTTACTTGGGGAACACATTAAACTCAGGACTTCTCCAGATATCTTTCTTGCCACATTTCTAGGCACAGAGCTTTAAAGTGCTTTCTTTCTTTCTTTCTTTCTTTCTTTCTTTCTTTCTTTCTTTCTGTCTTTCTGTCTTTCTGTCTTTCTGTCTTTCTGTCTTTCTGTCTTTCTGTCTTTCTGTCTTTCTGTCTTTCTTCCTTCCTTCCTTTCCCTGTGTTATGTACTGAGCTAAAACCCACTCTTTACTGCTGAATTGGAATGAATGGCAATCTGCAGAAAACACAAATTGCTGTTTGTTCTGATTCTTCATTAAAGAGCAGGTTTTCCTAGGGAAAGTGAGAGGCAATTTTTTAAAAAAACGCTTTGACACAGAGCTGTAAAGCATGGACATGTACCTAGGAAACGTAGAGACAAAGGTAAGTGTGGGTAAGCCCTCAGTGGGGATTTCTTCTAAGTAAATGCGGACAGGATTGTACCGCAGTTTTCTTCCATACACCAGATCCCCTTACAACACAAGACAAATGGTAAGGTTTTTAAACACTACCTAGGACAGGCATCCCCAAACTTCGGCCCTCCAGATGTTTTGGACTACAATTCCCATCATCCCTGACCACTGGTCCCGTTAGCTAGGGATAATGGGAGTTGTAGGCCAAAACATCTGGAGGGCCGCAGTTTGGGGATGCCTGACCTAGGAAGTTGCAGTCCTCACAAGCCACTAATATAGCCCATAGGTTGGAAGAATCTTGTTTTCCAGTTGTCTTCCCTCTAATAGATTGAATTAATCTCTTATAATCAACTCACATTTTAATTACTCATATTTTCAATATCTCATACCCTCTAATGCCCACCTCCCAAAGAGGGAGGATAATCTTCAATTAACATTTTTGCTAATGAATTCACAATAATTTCTAAATCAGGCACTAACTGATACCACTAACACGGTTAAATGGATCTGTTTTCTTTTTCTTTTGGTAATAATAATAATAATAATAATAATAATAATAATAATAATAATAATAATTTATTATTTATACCCCGCCCATCTGGCTGGGTTTCCCCAGCCACTCTGGGCAGCTTCCGACAGAAAAATAAAATAAAATTATCGATTAAACATTAAAAGCCTCCCTAAACAGTACTGTGATGGCACTGGGGAAGGTCTTGATAAATGGTGCTTGATTGTAAACGTGTGTGTGTAAGAGTTTTTAAACTGTTGCCCTGGAGTCCTTTGCCTCTCCTCCCTTCTTTTGAAGAATTAGAGGTGCTTTTGCTATAGAACTATTAACCAGCTTTAGTACAGAAACTTTGTGGTAATATACTACTTTAAAAAAATAAATATACTGTATGATGATCTTTCTGGCCCCACAGCCCAACTCCCAGCAGCTGTGAAAGAGGCTCTGCTTAACTCTCCTTGGCACTGAGGACCTGCAAGTCTAGCTAGGGTGCTATAATAATCAAAATCCTTTTGGGGGCATGGGTTAAATGAAATGTGATGTATGTGGGTGTGCCATCTTCATGGGATTTGGGTGTGAACTTTGCATACTGTTCCTGAAAAGAAAACTCCAGAGGAACAGCTGCAGATTGGCAGCTGGGGGTGAGGTTCCCTTAACTTGCTTGCTTGTACCAATCAGACCATGTAAAGTGCCCACATTTCACTAAGGGACAGAGACTCTTATTTGGAAGCAGATCTGGATGCTCTTGCAGGGGAAAAAATATTTAGATTCATAATAGTCCAGCCATTCCTCATGTTTAGGATGGTCGGGTGGGGTCAGGGAATGGTGACTTTGGTGCTATTTGGGGGCAAGAATGCTCAGGGAACAAACAGCGAGGGGCAGAGACTGGGTAAGTATCCGCATCTGGGGATCGGCTCCAGAATGAGTGCCACACATATGCTCAGGTGGAAATGGCCCGGAGACCTCTGCATCCTCCATCCCCCTATTAAAATGAGACTTTTGCTGAGGGCGATCCAGCTGTGTTAAAATATTGAGCCAATCTACTGATTTGCCATATATTTCCCCACTTGTTTCATGAACACCATTTTATGATTGGTTTGATTCGCACATGAGGCCGTGATGGGCACCATCTTGGACGGCTTTAAAAGAAATTTGACGGATTCACAGAGGACAGGGCTATCAATGGTTACAAGCTACAATGGCAGCGATGCTTTTGAATGCCAGTTGCTGGAAACCACAGGAGAGGAGAGGAGAGTCCTCTTGTTCTCAAATCCCGCTTTTGGGTTTGGCTTTTTCATTCGGAACAGAAAAGGGCAGCCAAAATGATCAAGGGGCTGGAGCAAGTTCTCTTATAATGGAAGATTCCAGTGTTTTTGGGCCAGGTCATATCTACACCACACATTTATAGCATATGGCTTTCCTCAGCGAATTCTTGCACTTTACAGAGCTATAATTCCCAAACTACAGTTCCCAGGGTTCTGTGGGGTAGGCCTCTGCTTTCAATGAGTGTGTGACCAGAGATCTCTAAAATTATTCCTGGTGTGCAGACATTTCCCCCTAATATATACACTTTTGCAAACACTGGCTGGAGCATAGAAAAATTTGGATAAATGCAAATTTCAAAAGCAAGCTGAGTTTTGGTTTGCATATTGTTTTGGAAAGTGCAAAATTGATAGATATGGCATTAAATGTCTACTGGATCAATGTTTTCTTCCATCCCTCATGGAGACCTTTCCCTGGTAGGAATGTTGGTAGGAGCTGAATTTTGTTCATTGAATTTTTATCTTGAAGTCTGGTTTTTAACTGATTTTTGCTGATTTGCATTTCATGCTGTTGGAAGCGGCTTTAAGACTTTTACACTAAAAGGGACAAATAAATGCAATAACTAATAACAACAAGTCAACATCCTTCTGCCCACGAAACTTCACGGACTGATTCTAGCTTTGCTTCCCTTCCCCCTCAACCCCTGCACCTTGCCAGGCTTCCAACAGGCTTGATCTGAACATCTTCCACTAGATGTAAACTGTTAATGGACACCAGCATGTCAAGATAAATATTTGGCTCTCAAAATATTACTGAAGTACACCTGGTCTAAGTAGGTTTCGCATTGATTCAGCCTGCAAGAGACATCACACAGGAAGCATTTGACTCTCATGCTTGTCCTCTTACAGGGCTTCCAGCGATTTTATGCAACAAAATGTGCCCATTTTTTTAAAAAAAAAGAGGGAAAGAGACAATAGAGTACTGTAGAGTGTAATAGAAAACAACAGCTAACATTTCATGGAATCAAGTTATTTTGGGATCTGATGCTGATAATCAATTTGGGGTGCAGTCTGGCGAGTATCCGATGCAAATGTATCCAGCATTTTTTCGCCAACTGGGAGCAGTCAAGAAACGCAGATAAGTTAAAGTGCACTATCAATGAACCATTCATGAACTCAGATAGTGCCCTGCTTGTGTACAAAGTAGACACAGGCAAACCTTTCTGCCTGTCATTCTGGATTCTTTTTTTAATTAGCAGTTGTGAATCACGCTTATACGGTGTGTCAGGTACTAGGGAGGGAGCTCTGTGCCTTTTGCAAATCAACTTCAAGTCTACTTAAGAGGGGGGGGGGAAATCCCCTGAAATACAGGAAGGACTCTAGATATCATTCCATCTGCAAATAACTGAATTCCATCCAAATGATAATGTGAACCCTTCTCATAATTCAATCCATTAAAAATGGAGACATTGAAAGTCAAGCCGCTTTGGGGCTGCTATTTGAAACAGCTGCTAGAGCAATGTCTCCCCTCCTTGCTTTTAAAATTAATCTAAGCTTTGTGACTTGCCGGATGATGAAGGACTGGATCGCATCCAGGGTTATGCCATGACTGGAAAAGGCCCCCTTAGAGGCAGACAGGACAGTCCTTTGCATGACTACTCAGCTGTAAGCAACACCGAGTTCAATGGGACTTACTCCCTGGTAAATCACTCAAGGATTTCAGCCTGAATTGCCTGAAGATTTGCCCCTGTGCTTCTAACGCTGCCAAGAAAACCTGCTAGCAGATTAGCAGCTGGGTTCATCTTAATTTACTTCTCTCTCTTTTTGTATTGTGCATGCTTGTTGGGTAAATACAATATTCAGAGGCACATGAGACAAAGGTAGCTAGATTTCTAGACCTCTTAAACTGCCATAACTGGGTTGGAGAAGTCGAGCATCTAGGCATCAATCTCATCTCAAACAGTAAAGGTAAAGTAAAGGGACCCCTGACCATTAGGTCCAGTCGTGACCGACTCTGGGGTTGTGGCACTCATCTCGCATTATTGGCCGAGGGAGCTGGCGTATAGCTTCCAGGTCATGTGGCCAGCATGACAAAGTCACTTCTGGCGAAGCAGAGCAGCGCATGGAAACACTGTTTACATTCCCGCTGGTGCGGTACCTATTTATCTACTTGCACTTCGAGGTGCTTTCAAAGTGCTAGGTTGGCAGGAGCTGGGACCGAGCAACGGGAGCTCACCCCGTGGCGGGGATTCGAACCGCCAACCTTCTGATCGGCAAGCCCTAGGCTCAGTGGTTTAACCCACAGCGCCACCCACGTCCCATCTCAAACAGTAGGCAATACCAAATGTTTTAAGGTGAAGCCTGGAAAGCACCTATATTAATGGAAGGAGCACAAGAAAACAAGGGCCCTTCCAAACTGATATTATAATGTGCATGCACTTTGTAACATGCTATTGACACAATACTAGTGTATTAGTACTGGATTTATCCTACTTCAGTTTGTTCTGTGGTGCTCCCCCAATCCCACCCCCCATTATTGCTATCTGGAGGGGCTAAAGTAGGACAAAAATAATCTAAACTGTTTGCAGAATAAAAAATTAAGGGATTTCAGCAGGAAGTCATAGAATCATAGAATCATAGAGTTGGAAGAGACCACAAGGGCCATCCAGTCCAACCCCCTGCCAAGCAGGAAAGTGACAAGATTTGAACTGAAGGCATAACAATTATTGAAAGCAGGATGAGTGTGACCACCCCAGTAGCATCATAAACACAAATAATCATTAATGCACAATAAAAAAACATGTGGGGGGGGGAACAAATAAATAAAGGTTCCTACAGTATGTACTACCCAGGCAGGGTTTGTTCAAAGTGGAAGGCCCAGTGATTTGCTCCCTAGCTTCCACAGCCAGTTGTGTGGGTATTTTTCTGCAATTCATTGCAAGCTCAGAATGGGATGTTGGGAAGCACAATTCAATTTTTATTTTATTTTATTTTATTTATACCCCGCCCATCTGGCTAGGTTTCCCCAGCCACTGGGCGGCTTACAGCATAATTCAATGTTCAGCTGTAGTAAAACCAACAAATGCAAGGTTGTAGTTGTTGTGATTGCACAGATAGGTTTGAAAACGTTGGAGATGCTCCCAGTCCACACATGTTGCAGCAGGTTGTTGCGCACATATGGCTCCACACAGATCGTGGACTAGTTTTTTAAAAAATAATTGTTACTAAAGATTTTCGTGGGTTACAAAAGTGAGGAGTTGGAAAAGAGGCTACGTCTGGGTCCCTGCTCCCTCCACACACCATTCAAAAGGAGGGTGGGAGTTCTCACCTTTGGTCTGGCTGACGCTGCGTATGAAGGATGGGATCAGGAACTATGCATGCCCTACCCTATTTTTGCATGCAGTCTCTGATCCACTCAGGGAATTCATGGTAAATGCATTGCCTATAAGAAATTACTGTATATACTCAAGTATAAGCTGACCCGAATATAAGCCGAGACTCCGAATATAAGCCGGGGGGGCTTTTTCAGCGTAAAAAATGTCCTGGAAAAGTCGGCTTGTACTTGAGTATATACGGTACATTGCTGCATTCATGAAGCACAGTTATTTAATTATGAGAGGAGGGTCTCAGCTTAACCACAAGACCCAGCAAAACAATGGAGTCCTTACTCCTCAGTCCAGTGACCATACACACCTCTGTGCAACTGCAGAACTATTCATTTTCCATGTAATACCATTTTGGCGAGCATGAAACCAGCTGCTGAAATATGTCTATAATTATTGACACATTAGCACCTTGTGAATTAACACCATTAACACCTACCAAATCATCTTTTTACACCCACTCGGGCAGGAAAATGTCCATTGTGTCGTGAAGCCAGCACAGTTGGGGGAAATGGTAATACTGAGGAATGTGGCAGGGGCTGCAAAGGCAGGAGTTTCTTGGCCCAGAGAAGAGAACCTAAACTTATGCAATGAATGAGAAATTGATATGAATGAGGCCCATTCAACTTCGCTTTCATTTGCTGCCATGCCTTGAATAACCAAGGAGTAAGAATGGGCCTGTTTTCATTGTCCCATTCATATCCATTTGTCATTCATTATTTTTTGTGGGCATGGTGTCTTGCTTTTTCCAGTGACAACAGCTGGTTTTTGGAGGCCGCCCCCTCCTTGTAGCAACTATTTTATTTTGTCAGAATACGCCAGATTTTGCATCATTCTGGTACATTCACGGGGGCAGAATAACAGCTACCGGTGGGGGGCATCTTTTGTGTGTAGCAGGAGGCAGCCAGCCACCCACCCACCTGAATGCCCCGGAATGATGTGGTGCAAGGCATTCTGGGAAATTAACTCACCCTGATGCCACCATTATCAGCAGTGGTGAAAACCATTAAAATTTACTACATCCTTTATTGTGGTCAGTTTATCCTGTGATTGGTCCAGCACAACACACCTGCCTGACTCATTGTACTTTTGCAGGATATTCCAAACCATAATCTCAGCATGTAAGAGCATCAACGAGACGAGTTCTCAGAAATCCCCCGAAAGTTCAGCTTGCTACAACATCACTAAAAAATGGCACTATGCCATGGCTCAATGCTGGAAGAAGCAAACTCCAGAGTTTCCTGCCTTTCTATGGATTGGATCAACACCAGGACAGATAAGGAGGTTTCAAGAAGGATTGGGTACTATTCACCACTCTTCCACGACTCTCCTTGCAGGAGGAGCACTGCAACTTGAAAGGCTATGCCGATTGTATAGACAGGCAAAGCAGCCACATGGAGCAGCAATCCTCTATCCTATAGCATTGCAAAGGTATGGTAGGGTGGGGACACCTCTCTCAATGCAGCTACTTGACGAGGCGCCCTATTCTGGGCTGGCCGCAATGGGACAAGAGTTCCAGCAGACTGGACCATTTCATAACCAACCATTGCCCAATGACACTGAAGTCTGCAGAGTAAAAATCACACGAACCATGATTGAATAGGGCAGCACCCTGGGGGAATGTGTCGGCCAAGACATTTTGGAGATCCCAGTGGAAGCACAAAGGAATTTGATATGAGGAAATGGGAGCGAACTGTGTCAAGACCTACCGGGGGGGGCGGAATTTATCAACTGATCTTAGACTGTCACTCTAGAAATGGGGAAAGGGGGAAGAACTGTAAACTCTGAGTTGTTCGCTGGAACCCTAAGAGGAAAGCCATGCCAGGAGTTATTAACACATATTATTGATAATGACTACTTAAGCATTTGTACAGAGTAGGCTCTTTATCATTCAAACATCATCCTTACAACTAGGGCTGTCTTAAGCATATGTGGCGGCTGGGTGCAAAGATCCGCCTGGCACCCCTCCCACACACACACACAGGTTGCCCAGTCCCAGGCGCGCAGGAGGGCAGAGCTGGCTGGCTCAGCATCTCGCTGGCTCAATCACCCCTGAACTTGTGGCGCAGAGCCGCCCACAGGAGAAGAGCCTGCCGCAGCACTCCAACCGACAGGTGGGCTCTTCCCCAGACTCAACTCTCAGGCCCTGGACTCTCAGCCTGGCGCCCCTGAGAGCCCGACGCCCAGGTGCCCTGCACCCCTAGCGTCTATGGGTAAGATGGCCCTGCTTACAACCAACTTGCAAAGCTGACCACCATTATTATTCCCATGTTGCAAATAGGATCTGTGACTTGCCTAAGGTGACTCGGTGAATTTATTTCTCATTTGATCCAGGCATTTTCCCAGCTGACACATTTATTTATTTAGTTATTTAAATGATTGCTGTTTATCTTACTCTTTGGCCAATAAAAGGCTCCAGGGCAGCCTACAAACCACTTTAGAAAAAAGACCCTGCTCTCAGGCATACAATCTAAAAAGACACAGCACAAGAGGAAAATGGATTGGGAAGGAGAAGGATATTAGCTAGCTTGGTTACAAGTTGTTGTAATGGAACCTATAAGAAGAGGAGACACCCAAAGTTGCTGGTGATTCAGCCATTGCGAATGGAGTGGTTGTGTTCTCCCCTCCCTGGCCGCAGCCTGATGTGATAACACTATACTTTATTTCACATGTACAGACAAGTGCCAGGAAGCCTAAAAAACCCAATACCATCTATATTCACTGCCTCTGTTCTCCCCCATATAAAAAGTAAAAATAATGTAAAATAGCTTGGATTCAGAGTTCCCATGATAATCTGTGGGTGCAGCTGCAAGTCACATGCCTACAATTTTAAGCAGGTTTCCCACTCATTATAGTGACTTGGACCCTAAGTTCTCAAGAGCAGAACTTTACTGATGGAATACTCCCACTGGTGGGAGACAGAGAGGGAGACAAGATTTGCCATCTTCTCCTTCCTCCTGCAGCCCCATTTACCTCCTGAAAATTGAATTGGAGGGCTGTGAGATCTGCCAAAACAGGTGGTGCAGGAGGTGGTGCAGGAGTCTGGGTGTGGGGGGGTTAGTGAAAATCCTCTCTTGCCATTCCCCCTCCTTCCTACAGCAGGTGCCTTCCCTGAGTCTTAGTTCCTTCCATGAACATTGCATTAGTCCTGACGTACATGTAAGGGATGCCCTACCTAGACCCAATCCAATATGCTTGCAAGTCAACAAAAATGGATCCCAATCAGCCTTTCTCAACCTGGCACCCTCCACATGGGAGTCCAAGACATCTGGAGTTCACCAGGTTGACAAAGGCTGATCTCCGTTTAGCTGTCTAAAGCTGAAGCGCACAGAAAGTTCATTCTTCATGATAACATATTACGTAGCTCCTCTTTAGTGCCTACCTAATGACCAAATTGGCACCTCGGCCAAAGCGTTTAGCACTTCACGATCCCAGTTGTTCCAACAAAGTTAAAGCGAAGCAACACACCAGCCCCTGAACACAGCACACAGCACAGTTTTGTGTTGACATTGGCAGAGCTGAACCAGTCCATCAGAGGAGAGCGGAGGGGAAACCGATGACATCACTTAGCCCTCACCCTTACACAGTGACCCACATCAAAGGCATTTTAATCACTGCCCAGAGGAATGGACATTCTAGAATGCAAAATGAATCACATTTCAAAGTCCTCTGAGGTCAGACGCAGCTTCTGGCAAATCCAGGGGAGAGACACGATGTGGACAACCTCTCTTTACAAGCAAACCCAGAGAGACTGTAATACTGACAATTCACGTGAAGGACTGCCCCAAAGGGGTTAGCCAGAGTCCTTCATGATGACTGATTAATGAGATGTGATCAATGGCTCCCCGGAGACCCCAATACATAGATTATCTTACTGTTAACATGTCTGGCTGAGGGGGGGGGGAATGTTATAAAAATCCTTAGTTTAAAAATGGCCAGGGCTGAGTTGGGAGATCAACTTGGTTGCTTGGCCAAAGAACCCATTGTGTAAGCAGAAGACACTTCCATTCATACTGGGAAGGAGCCCCCCCCCAATCATTTTCTCCGTGGTCCAACTGCAGCCTTCCATACTTCTTCCCACAAACCTCTCTGGGGGATCCTGTGACCCCCGCTAAATCTAGTTTGTAAGACTGCATAAGGCAGGCATCCCCAAACTGCGGCCCTCCAGATGTTTTGGCCTACAACTCCTATGATCCCTAGCTAAGAGGACCAGTGGTCAGGGATGATATGAATTGTAGTTCAAAACATCTGGAGGGCCGAAGTTTGGGGATGCCTGGCATAAGGGATAACCCTGCCTCTGCAGAGGAGCAGCTGAATTGCTGGATCCAAGTCATTGCATTTGAAAGCTCTGATATCAAAAAATAGTTCCCCCTCGCTATATGTATTTGCAAAGCCTGCTTTGGATTATTTTATAGGGATGGTGTGTAAAGCTGCAAAGTATTGGATGATGGAACAAATTAAAGGGCAGAAAGTGCAGCTTCCCTTGTGCTCCCCCCCTTAAAAAAAAAACCTTAAACTTAGCAGACGAAAGAAACAGTTCATAAAATAGATGTTGTTTCTGAAACTTTGGCTGACTTTGCTCGACTGAAAGGCCATCTGAGATGGTAAAGAATCTTCACAAACATTCCAGTCACTCAGAGTTCCTCTAAAGGATGTTGCGTGAATGAGACTAGCATATGAGTGGTATATGTAAGTAGTGTGAATGGGGATGTACGTATATGGAAATGGGGGTGCAAATGATGTCAAGCTTTGGCTGGGTAGTTTGGTGTTTAAAAATAAATAAATAAATAAATAAATAGGAAAAGCAGAAGATTTGATAGTCTCCATCTCAGTTGCACAACTGCAAAGGTGATTAATTGTCATAAAATTGCCCAGTCATTTTTCAAACCCAGCCATGGTGTTTGACACACCAGGCTCTTCTGAACTGACAACATGCTGTGCAGAAGAAATTGTTCCCTGCATTTCTTTTCTCTTCATTTACTGGTCATTAATTTACAGCCTTTGGGAAATTAGAAATATGCACCATCATGTGCAAAATTCCAGTTTTATTTGTACCTTTGCCATAATATGGAACACATTTTGCTCATTTAATGAAGTCCCAGATTGGCTTGTCTTTGACAGGAGCAGCAGGAGTGACAGAGTAGTTCGGAAATCATTTGGAGGAGGAGAACAAAACGCCAGGTGTTAAATGAGCAAATGGGGATCAGAGGGGCACAATGCGGAGTCTACCTGCCCCAGCACAAACCTAAAGGTGAATTACCCTAGATGAGGCCTCCAAAACTAGTTTGGGTTTCTAAAATATTTTTAATTAGCTATGTCTATTAAATGTTCAGATGTCATAAATATGTCAGAAAACCAATCAGTCCATTTGAAATACTTCCTAACATTGTAAGGATGTTCGTTGTTAAAATACAATAAGGAGAGTGCAGCATTCCTTAAATACATTTGTTCGTAGTCTTTTCTCTCTGCAAAAGTTTAAATAGTTTTTAAAGGCAGTATTTCATTTTTAAAAAGCACATTGGCGCAGACAAGTGAAACCTCAAGCAAAATGTTGCAGTTTATCCTACCCTTCCTGCTTAGGATACTTATAATATAATCAGTAATAATAATAATAATAATAATAATAATAATAATAATAATAATAATATATTTCTTATATCACCCGTCCAACTAGGTTTCCCCAACCACTCTGGGCAGCTTTCAACAGAATATAAAAACACAGTGAGACGTCAAACATTAAAAACTTTGGAAAGTCATGTAATTGTTTCTTTCTTTGGCATCTGATTGGGAGGGCGTTCCACAGGACGGGTGCCACTACCGAGAAGGCCCTTTGCCTGGTTCCCTGTAACTTCGCTTCTTGCAGTGAGGGACTCGCCAGAAGGCCCTTGGCACTGGACCTCAGTGTCCAGGCTGAATGATGGCGGTGGAGACGCTCCTTCAGGTATACATGCCTGAGACCATTTAGGGCTTTAAAAGTCAGCACCAACACTTTGAGTTGTCCTTGGAAACGTATTGGGAACCAATATAGATATTTTAGGACGTAACAAATAACATCCCCCAAGACATTCTGGGAACTATAGTTTTCCCCTCACAGAGCTACGATTCCCAGCACCCTTAGCAAACCTCATGATTCAGGGGGTGGGGGGTATTGGGCTTTAAATGTGTGTTGAGTGTGCTTCCATCGTACAATGTGGATGTGCCTAAGATTGTGTTTTCATGCTACTCCTAATGATTTCAATGGACCTTGGGCAGGAGAAATTCCCAGCTGACAGTGCCTTAAAATTCTAACCTTCTTTTTGAAGGGCAATCCATTCAAAGGCACTGTCTAATTTCTTAGGAAGGGCCAGGCATTTGATGGGTAACAAATGGGTAAAGTCAACAAGGAGAGAGTGGCCGGAACTGAAAGGAGGGAATTTCAAGTGCTCTCACCAGCAATGCAAACACTTAAGAGCTCTTGCTCTTTTCATTGTGCTAATTGTTAGAGGAGGGTATGCTAAGACATGCATGAGTGGCTGATATTTCAAAAGTATTGTAATCGGGCTCTTACTGCAGGTTTCTGTAAGAATCTGCCACTATGTAACAGAAAAAAAGGATATTACAGTTTCCCTTATTTCCAACCGAGTCCCACCACTTTGCTTTTCTAGCACATACTATTTTATCACTGGCATATTTTATAGAAGACTTGGTTTGGGGGGGGGGGGGTTGCTCGGAATGCTTTTGCAAACAATTCTCCCGCAAAAGCATTCTGTTATTCTGGGAAATTTAACTGAGATGGCATCATCCTGTTTTAGAAACACTGCCGTGTTAAGTAAACTTGACCTGTAGTACCAAAGCATTGGTTTTTCTTTTGTGACATCAGACCATTGAAATGCATAGGGGAAGATAATATATATATATATATATATATATATATATATATATATATATATATATATATATATGCCTTCCATAGCTGAAAGGAGGGGAATTAACCATTTTAGAAATAATTAGGCCATTAACTTTGCTTCCTGTCTAACAGAGCAAAACTGGGACTGAAATGTAGAATCTAACAGCTTTAATGGCCTTATAAAAATGAGATTAAACTCAGAAGCTGCATGAGTTGTAAAGACTATCATGAATTACTTGTGGATACGGGAAGCCAAGTCCCACATCCCATTTAATAGGATGGTTCTTATTTTTGCAGCCCTTGCTAAATATAATCTTGGGTACTTTGTTAAAATTATGCTAAAGTTGCCACATTTTAGGTTTTAGCAACCTACAATAGGTATGTCTGATCCAATGGTTTTTGCACATGGTGTGGAGGGAAGTGAGGGGAAGGTGAGGCTTGTCAACCTGGGAAGGTAGCCCATCTAGGAGAAGGAAAATTCTGATCCTAAACCTCCGCTGCTTTGTGGGTTATCTTCAGGAGAAGAAAAGGCTAAGGAGTAAACCCTACACAAATCCGGAGTGAAGTCCCTAAGATGGTTCTTTTATATTGCCAATGCCACCCACCTGAGCATGGGCATACCCAGGATCAAAGCTAGGGGGGCACACCAGCCACGCCCCCAGCCACCCGATTGGCTAGCTGGCAATGATGTGGCCCCCAGAGAAAATGAGGTGCCGCGGAGCATTGTGGGGCAGCACTTTCTGTGCTGTGCTCGCTGTGACTTGAAGGAGTGTGGGCTGAAGTTAGCCCAGGTCCAGGTCCAGGTTTCCTTCAACGGAGGCAGCTTTGCTGCTGCTGCCATTTCGCTTCAGCCAAGCGCCCCTGCCTGTCCTCTCCAGCTGCCCTGCTTCTAGGGGAGGGCAGCTGCCCCCCCTTCCCCATGCTGGGTACGCCCATGCACCTGAGAGATGCCGGAGTGAGTTCTGGCTGGGGGGGGGGAAGCCCTGAAAAAACTTATTGCTTTTATTGTAGAGCAAAAAACACAGTAAAACATCGAACATTAAAAACTTCCCAATACAGAGCTGCCTTCAGATGTACAGTATTCTAAAAAGTTATGTACAGTCATACCTCGGGTTGCGTACGCTGCGGGTTGCGTACTTTCAGGTTGTGTACTCGGTGGACCCGTAAGTGTTTACTTCCGGGTTCTGCCACGTGCGCATGCGCATAAGCGCTCTGCGCGCTTCACACATGTGCTAAAGCACCGCTCAGGTTGAGTACTTTTTAGGGTGCGAACAGCACCCTGGAACAGATTGTGTACTCAACCCAAGGTACCACTGTAGTTCTATATCTCTTTGACATCTGAGTGGCATAGTCTCTCTCCCCTACTGCAAAGACTCCTGCTTCTTGGGAGAAAAACAATGACAAACATAGACAGCATCTTAAAAAGCAGAGACATTACCTTGCCAACAAAGGTCCGTAAGTATAGTTAAAGCTATGGTTTCCCCAGTAGTGATGTATGGAAGTGAGAGCTGGACCATAAAGAAGGCTGATCGCTGAAGAATTGATGCTTTTGAATTATGGTGCTGGAGGAGACTCTTGAGAGTCCCATGGACTGCAAGAAGATCAAACCTATCCATTCTGAAGGAAATCAGCCCTGAGTGCTCACTGGAAGGACAGATTGCGAAGCTGAGGCTCCAATACTTTGGCCACCTCATGAGAAGAGAAGAATCCTTGGAAAAGACCCTGATGTTGGGAAAGATTGAGGGCACAAGGAAAAGGGGACGACAGAGGACGCAGATGGCTGGACAGTGTTCTCGAAGCTACGAACATGAGTTTGACCAAACTGTGGGAGGCAGTGCAAGACAGGAGTGCCTGGCGTGCTATGGTCCATGGGGTCACGAAGAGTCGGACACGACTAAACGACTAAACAACAACATATTTAGAGCTTCATCTGAATTGGCCTTCTGGTTAATTTTGGCTCTTGCCTGTTCTCGTTTCCTTTAAAAGACAGAGAAGTCAGTGAAGATGACCCATTAGTGTCGGGACAAAAGGTTGGTTACTCACCCCACCCCCACCCCCACCCTATAGGGAACATATTTTAAAGTCCTTTTAGGTGCTACTTTAATGATCTGCAGTCTATATTTAAACACTGGGCCACGGCACCAGTACATCTCAGCAATTCTGAAGAGGAAGAAGAAAAAGTTCAACTCCTTATGCAAATCCAGCAGCTGTGCTGCAAAGTGAAGAAAAAGAACAAAGAACCCAACCCACCAACCACCGCCTAAAACCCCCAAAACTATTAGCTGCTGGCAGAAAGCCAACAATCCATTAATGACAGCCTGGTATCTCTCCAGGAATGTAAAATGTTTAACTGAATAAACATTAAAGCAGGAAGCATTCGGTTTCTGTCACTAAGCGAAAACCTCAGCGTGATCCTGCCCCAGAAGAGTTCAGAAGTGGGCAAGAAAACTCTGTGGAGCTGATAAAAGAGCTATTTGGTACCAGGAGAAGCCGGCGAGGTGTATTCTTACTCTGTCTTCAGAGGCATGATGTATGAGGTATGATACTTTTATTGGATCAAGCCCCTGGTGATACATAAAGGAGAGAAGAAAGAAGATCATCAGCTGAGAACGTCGGCCGAGAACTCGCAACAACAGATAATGCTTTGTAATTGCAGCACAGAATTTCTGGGAACTTTTCATTGCGAGGAAAGGGCAAAGGCAGTGAGTTAAAAGACAGCAAAAAAAAATGCAGAGCGCGGAGAATATTTCTTCCACATGAGAACTTGTACTAAAACAAACTCAGATTAAATGTAAGGCTGTCAACTAATTAACAAAACTCTGAGGTGTGTTTAAATGGCCTGGATTTGATTTACATTGAAATAAATGTCCATGTTGCAAAAATCCCAATAGGTGCCTTTTGAAAGACTGAGATGATCAACAACTCCATGTACAAAAGCTGCAGTTCACAGTGGTAGAAGAACAACAACAACAAACAGACTATTTTGGCCAGCTCAGCCAAATGCTGGCTTCTATGGGAATCTACTAACCTTTAGCTGAGAGTTCTGCATTGCACAGGGTTGGACTAGATCAGTGTTTCTCAACCAGTGTGCCTCCAGATGTTTTGGGACTACAACTCCCATCATTCCTGACCACTGGTCTTGCTAGCTAGGGATGATGGGAGTTGTAGTCCCAAAACATCTGGAGGCACACTGGTTGAGAAACACTGGACTAGATGACCCTTGGTGTCCCTTTCAACTCGACAATTCTATGATTCTATTCTTCTTCTTCAAAACTTCCATTCATTTCATCTTTTTCACTTTATTTCCTAAGCTATGGTTGTTGTTGTTTTAAGATTCAGTACATTCTTAAGTCATAACTCAATCCTAACCTTGCCTATCCAGAAGTAAGTCCTGCTGAATTCAATGGGGCTTACTCAGAGACAGACTTAGGTCTTTCAAATTTCAGCAGCTACCTGTGCAAGGCCAACATTCACCCCCCCCCTGCCTCTTGCCTTCCGTTCTTTGTGTGCACTGCGCCATAGTTGTAATGCCCTGCGGTTCACCCCTCTGCTTGGCACCTAATGCACGGGAAATGGTCATGCTGCCCTAGATCCATGTCTGGCTAACTCCCAGGTCAGTGGGGTTAGGATTGCAGCTTTACTCATTAGCTGTCATTCTGTTACATTTCTTTCAGTTTTGAGCAGCTAGAAAGTACATTCTGAAAGTACCTTGAACATGGCCATCCTTCCCATTGGGCTGACTGGCACGGTGCACGCCTGCCCAGCAGGGGGCGAATCAAGGAGGCACACAGAGCTGCCCACGCCTCCGCCTCGCTCCTTTCCCGGCAGCAGTGGCTGAAGCGAGGCAGC
This sequence comes from Zootoca vivipara, assembly GCF_965207765.1. Classification (NCBI taxonomy): domain Eukaryota; kingdom Metazoa; phylum Chordata; class Lepidosauria; order Squamata; family Lacertidae; genus Zootoca; species Zootoca vivipara. The sequence goes on from NC_142591.1 coordinate 64,265,783, forward strand.
AGCAGGGGAGCTGCCTCTGTCGAGGGAGACCTGGACCTGGACCTGGGCTACCTTCCACCCACACTCCTTCAAGTCACAGCAAGCACAGATAGTGCTGCCCTACAATGCTCCGTGGCACCTCATTTGCATACAAATGAGGTGCCATGGAGCATTGTGGGGCAGTGCTGTCTGTGCTCGCTGTGACTTGAAGGAGTGTGGGCAGGCATGCACATGAGGTGCCACGGAGCAAACCTTCTATTGGGGTGAGGGGTGCTGGAGGGATCATCGTGCCACAGCGCCCAGTACACTTAAGACAGCCCGGATCTTGAACTACCAGGGCCCATCCTGAGTGGTATTTTACGTTTCTTTGTTTTGCAGGTTTATTCTGCCACATGTCATTGATGTAATAACAATATAAAATACTAATAATAATAATAATTAATAATAATATATTTATGTAATAACAATATAAAATAATAAATAATAATAATAATAATAATAATAATAATAATAATAATAATAATATATTTATACCCCCACCCATCTGGCTAGGTTTCCCCAGCCACTCTGGGTGGCTTAAAAAGCTTCCCTAAACAGGGCTGTCTCCAGATGTCTTCTAAAAGTCAGATAGTTGTTTATTCCCTTGACATCTGATGGGAGGGCGTTCCACAGGGCGGGGGCCACTACCAAGAAGGCCCTCTGCGTGGTTCCCTGTAACTTCGCTTCTCGCAGTGAGGGAACCGCCAGAAGGCCCTTGGTACTGGACCTCAGTATCCGGGCAGAATGATGGGGGAGGAGACGCTCCTTCAGGTATACTGGACCGAGGCCGTACCATTTGTGGTATGAAACTTATAGGATTTCAGCAGAAAGCTACGGGACATGCACTGATTGGAAAGGAAGCAGAATGTCCACCTTGAAATTTTTACAGGCACATGCAGTGTTGAAAGCGGAATCAGAGGTGGATTTAGGGGAGCACGACTGGTTTGCCCAAACTGGGTGCTGAGCCGAGAGGGCGCTGCAGGGAGAACCACAACAATAACTTAGAACAGAGGATGAGAAGCAGGGCAGGGACACATTTTGGCAACACACAGGACACTACAGTGGTACCTTGAGTTACAAACGCTTCAGGTTACAAACGCTTCAGGTTACAGACTCCGCTAACCCAGAAATAGTACCTCGGGTTAAGAACTTTGCTTCAGGGTGAGAACAGAAATTGTGCTCTGGTGGCGCAGCAACAGCAGGAGACCCCATTAGCTAAAGTGGTGCTTCAGGTTAAGAACAGTTTCAGGTTAAGAACGGACCTCCGGAACTAATTAAGTTCTAAACCAGAGGTACCACTGTACTGAAATTTGAACTCCGCCACATGCAGGATCACATATAACCAACCTGATACTATCGTGAGCAAAAACCAACATGCATGCATAATAAGTAGGACATCTGGAGGAGCCATGGCTGAATTAACTGCCTCCTCCTTCCAGCTCTGAGAGCCTTCAAAATACCTCACAGTAGCTTTTTCTGCATTGCTCTTCATGGGATCCATGGCTATGTTCCCATCTGCAAGAAACTCTAAGCAGGAGCAAAATGTCTGTGTCAACAACCTTCATGTGAGTACTCGGGGGGAAAGAAGCACCACATAGACTTAAGTGGGGTTGCCTGAACTCTGTGCTGAAGTCTTTCTAGCTTTTGAGATTTCACCAGCTATCGCTCTCTCAAAGCACCCAAATAACTAGAAACGTGCTTTAAAATGTGCATGTGGCCCAGGTTTTGTTTTTATGTGGACAAATGCTCAGTTCTCAAGTTATGGGGGAGGACATGCAGCAGTGGTTTGGGCTACAATAAACAAGGGCCAAAAAGCAAGGGAAGGGAGGACTATAGGAACAAATCTCTGAAGGAGTCAATCATCCAGACTCTGGAGGTTTAGAGAGGAAGGAAATCTTTGCCATTCTAGTGTACAATTGTTAATTATTGACCCAGCTGACACAAGGCTGCTTTGGGGTCTCAGAAGAGTTTGGAGTACTCTGCGTGATATTTTTAAGGCTTGGCACTGATGCACAATTAATAGGTTTTTACTTGACCAATAAAAAAAAACCCCAAAGAGCTAAAAGTATAAAGATATAAAATAAGTATTTTCTCAATACTGTGAAAACAATTTTTTAAAAAAGAAATAGAAAGAATAAGCAGCCAGTGGCCCTATCTAAAATGAACAGTCATGGAACAAGAGCAGCATTATTCACCAAGAACCGCATCAAGCAATCTTTCCCTCTGTGTAAATAATATCCACACTGTTTATGCCAGTGTAAAAGCTCCTTTAAAAATATTCATGATTGGTTGCAATATTGCTTACACACTGGAATGCAGCACATGCTATCAGCGACAGAGACATGCCAATGTTCGTTTCAGAGATCATGCAATATCGAGCACCTGTCTCTTCCCTCGGGTCACGCACATATTTCTGAAACCACTGCTTTCCACTGCCTTAAAAGGGAGAATCTCTCTTTGATTTTGAGGGGAAAGAGTGGAGCAATTACGCTGTGCGTGTTGTGTCAGGCTAGGTCAGATAATGGCCCCCGTGGTATGCACAAAAAGTCTCCAACGCTCAATGCACTGTTACAGTGTCTTTAAATTGCTGTCCACCAACAGCATCTGCTTGAGGAGCTGATACAATACAACACAATCCAATCAAGATGGTCCTTCCTCAGAAGGAAACCCCAGGTATCGCCATCCCTACCTCAGAGAAGCAAATGAGAGTCAGGAACACCCACTGGGGGGGGGTGATAAATGCTGAAGTACAGCCATTCATAATGACAACCCCTTAGCTACATCCCTTCTAAAAAGGAATAAAAAATATTTCTTTTTACCAACGCAGACATTTACAGCATTAATACCAAGCCAACTGCCCTCTCTCGCTCTCTCTCTCTGACACAATATCCAGCCTGATACAAGTTATGATATTGTTTCCCAAGTTATCACCCAGTGGTTAGGTAACAAGCCCTTCATTTCAGCACCTGGGGTACACCAAATAACAAATTGTCAATGCCAAAACACAACGTCTCGTATCTTCTGTGTGCCGTATACAGTGCCTCATGAGCACATATTTTTGTGCCCAGGGTCAAAGGCTCAATCTTTTCTAGGTGTGCCTCAATATTACCCTTGGTTTCAAGAGGGATTTGAGTCACAAACGATCCTCAAATACCAGAAATGATCCTGCTCTCACACCGTCATATTACTTTACCAGACTTCATAACAGGGAAGCCTCTCCATTCCAAATTGAGAGCAGGCCTTCAGTTTGATGAGGTAGGGGCATGGGGAGGGAAAATGTTATTTCCTTCTAAATCGTTCTATAAGTGGGCTCCATTGCATCATATTGCAGCCCGGCTGCAGGGAACGTAACGCTGCATAAAACAAAAAGTGATCTTCTGCACTTTGGGCACCTTGGGTGACACATTTAAATGGTTCTGTCTCTCTGCCAACTGACCTCCCAAGTATTTCAGAGCACCAGAGCTTGGCAACTCCTTTCTAGCCAATTTTTTCTAGCCCAGTGACATATCATCAGAGGTTTGTGTTATTCTGCAGGGGCACAGACAATTTGCAGGATGTCATACAGGGTGCAGAATCCAGCTTCCTAATAATCTCTGTTTTCAGTTTATAATATATATGAGAAAGACAGTGTGTGTGTGTGTGTGTGTGTGTGTGTGTGGTTTGTTTAGCCCTTATGGATAAACAAATGTGCTTGAAAGTGGGTAGGCTATTTCTGCTAAAATCTCAAAACCACTGAACACCCACTGGTTGGGGATAGGGTTTCAGGGTTCTCCAGAGCTCTCCACTACCAACAAAAATGGAATAAAGTATCCAAAAGGGTAGTGGGGGGAATCACTTTAAAATATACAGATCTGCTTAATTTGCCTAACAAATATGGGTAACATCCAGCTTCTCTTGGCACTGAATATGAATTTCCTTGGCACAGAATTTTATTGTGCAGATTGCATGCATACCTTGCTTATCGTGCCTTTTAAGGGTCTTCCTGCAAACCCCAGAATTGCTAGCAGCCCCTGCTGAATTCCTAGCTTGTGGCACTTTGCTCACCCTGACCTCTGCCAGAAGCTAATGCCTGGTTCACGAAGAAGCATGGGTGCAGATCCTTCCGACGTTACACTTTTGTGTACCCGAACAAAATCAGAAAACAGCCCTGAATGCCAGGCACTCAAGGCAGACAGGGGAGACGAGACACGGAGAGTATGAGCAGGAGCCAAGTGCTAGGTAAATGTTCAGAGCCACAGAGGTATTCAAAGGTTGGTTAGCAAGGGGCAGGTCACAAAAGCTAACCAAAGTGTAGCAGGGATCAGCAAGCAGAAAGGAGGGCAGAAGGGAACTACGTTGGAAACTCAGCAAGCAGCATCCAAAAAAACAAACTCAACAGGATGGTAAAGACCAGCCAGAAGGTGTAGGATGAGAGGTGGACCTGAAGCAAGGGGGGGGGGAATTTACATACATCTCTTTGGATATTTGGGGTTAACCACAGAGTTTCCTCCTTTATGCCTTTCAAATACCTACCCCCCTTTTTTTGTCCTCTTGTGGCATCTCTGAGATGGACTCTGGCAAATCCTCTCCTGATGTTGACATTGGGGGGCCCATATCTCACCTTGAGGGGTGGGGAGGATGGAATGGCCAAACTGTAAAATAGGTAAATTTTAGAGCCTGGATAGGAAACCTTCAGGGACAAAATTTAGCACCTCCCTCTCTCCGTCACCTAGTCCTACAGGTACCCCCTTTAACCTGTTGGGTACCAAAGAATGAAAGTTACAGGTAGGTAAAGGACAGCCATATTTTTTCTTCATGCACCACAATGCAATTAGGCAAGTGGCAATATCCAATTTCAAGCTCAGCAGGTCTTTCGCCCTCTTCTGGCCAGCAAATGCACTGCATACATGTTATTTCAGCATGCTCAAAAATGTTGAACTGAACAGTGAACCTGAAAGAGAAGGCATATTGCTTTGCATCCCAGACAAAGAGAGAGATCCTGTTTGGGAGTTCCTCCATGAAATAAATCTATTTTAATTTATCCTGTAACATAGAATGGGTTTCTGTAACACAGAATGTATACTAATAGGCCTGGAAGCTATCTTAGTGCTTAGGCTTGAAATTACACGGCAGGAGGAAGTCTAGGGAAAAATTGTTTTATCTTTCCACTGCCATCTCCTTCCCCTCAGATATGTCAGCTTATGCAATTTCGTTGTTCCCACAAGGGGACAATGACAATAAATATATCTTATCTTATTTCCTTAAAAGAAAAGATACATTGCATTTTTTAAAGTAAGAAATCAAGGTCACAATCCAGCAAATTTGAAGCATGTTTACATTTCCCACCAATAATGTTTCCATGAAATTCACTTGGACTTCGAAGTGCTCAGTTTGGATGTGTGGTGGCAAATCTTTGCTGATTTCAGACATTAGGAACAACTTGTGCCTCTTCCCATCCACCCAGTCTAATCAGCCTTCCATCCCTGCTTATGGAATCAGGTGATTTAATGCATGAGTTGTTCTAAACTTCCGCTAAATTTTGGCTCAGGCGAGTTTACACTGTACTGCAGTATGCAGGTTCTACACAAGGTGGAACATGAAAAGCGACCCTTGCACCTTGTACTATGTCAGACAATTGTCCCATCTAGTCTGGAACCATTTTTGGTTTTACTCCAATTGGTGGAAGTTATCCCAGCTCCTTTTCCCAGGCGCTGCTGCCAGGTGCTATGGCAGATGTCCGAGATTTTGCCATGCCTCTGAGTTAAGGCCCCTCCCCACAGGAAAAAACTGCCCATTGGGGATGAGGAACCTATGGCATTCCTGATGTTACTGGTCAGTTATTCCCACCAGCTTCAGCCAGCATGGTCAACGCTCACTGCACCAACCTTCCCACCCCCTTATCCCCCTCTCTCAGAGGAAGCACAGCAAAGTGGTTGAGAGAACAGGTGAGTTGTGGTACCCCACCCCATTGGCCAACCATCTGAAGGGCCATAGGTTCCCCATCCCATAGAATATTTGACGTGAAACCAAAAGGTCGTTAGATCCCATGGACCAAGACTGCTCACATAAATGTTTGTTCATCAGCTTTGTATCATATACTAAATGTTAACTTATCAGGGCATGAACTGCGTAGAAAATCCAGACCACTGGGCATGAGTCAGCCCCTGGTGGTTTTATTGGTGCTCTTCTTCTTTTAAAAGGTAAAGATAAAGGACCCCTGACAGTTGAGTCCAGTCGTAAACGACTCTGGGGTTGCGGCACTCATTTCGCTTTACTGGCCGAGGGAGCTGGCATTTTTCCGGGTCATGTGGCCAGCATGACTAAGCCGCTTCCGGCAAAACCAGAGCAGCACACGGAAATGCCGTTTCCCTTCCCGCCAGAGCAGTACCTATTTATCTACTTGCACTTTGACATGCTTTCAAACTGCTAAGTTAGCAGGAGCTGGGACCGAGCAACGGGAGCTCACCCCATCGCGGGGATTCGAACTGCCGACCTTCCGATCGGCAAGCCCTAGGCTCAGTGGTTTAGACCACAGCGCCACCTGTGTCCCTTCTTCTTTTGCATACCACCAAAGCATGCCTGGTATTTGCACAATAGGTCCAACACTACTGTCAGAAACAGAAGAAAGTTACCTAAGTAAAGTTAGCGAGGAAAGACATTGAAGACAAAAAAATTGCATTAAAGGGACGTGCTCATTTTTAAATTCACTTGTCTGCTCCATGTAAGGAAGGCATGAACATTTAACTTCTAGTGAGATGGAGCTGTGAAGAATGCATTGCTGAAGGGATGGAGACAAGGCTGTCAAACCTTGGTACAATTCAAAATCAGCTTTTCCTGCCCACAGACCTGAATCCACATAGCTCGCCACCATCCGTGCCGAAAGGAGGAACGGTCCACAATGAATTGTCTTTCTTGGTAAGAGAAGACAAACACGTCTGTTCTCATCACATTTATAATCTAAAAGTCCTTACTTCTACACAGCATATTTAACACAGAGAGCATTAGGAATGCTTAAACTCCATTGAAATTAGTAAGATTTAAATAATATTCACTTACATCTACTGCCTTCAAGTAGGATAAAGAATGGCCTACCTTATCCATACAGAACAGCATCACAGCTACTAAGCCACCTCTAACCACAGCTGTACCACTGCCTGGAGCTGTATGTGAATTGTACTCCAAAATATCTAGAGGACACCAGGTTGGGGGAGAGGGTTCCATCCATTCCAAGCAAGCAAGCAGATGCATGCAGTTCTTCCTACCTGTGCAAAGATGTGCTCCCTCCTTTTAAAGTACTGTGGCACAAACCGTATGTAGAAGAGCACTGCAAGTTTCCTCTGCAAACTCAACAGTGTCTGAGTTATAGACAGTTGTGCTGCTGTTATTAATATAATGATCATTATGTGAGGCAATATTTCCTGATTCCTTTCTATTGCATGCAGACATGTTCACCTTTCCCCACCCCAACCCCCTTTGCGCTGCATAGACTATAATGTATTTTAAAAGTATCAAGCACAGCTGCCATTTATATGCTGCTTCTCCTCCTTTTTACTGGGATTACCCAACAGACGTAGCTTCCACTCTTCATGAAATCCTTCCGTATTTTTAGAAGTTACCCTTAAGAAGTTCTTGAGAACATGCATTAAAAGGGAAGTTTAAATCACAAAGGGCTTTGTGAATTTTGTTTTTTAATTGGTGCTTCTTTCAGATCAACTAATAGATTTTAAGAATTGTAGCCAACATCCTGATATGGTTTGGTTTTTAATGCAAGAGTATTTAATCAAAATAGAACAGAAAAAGCAACTGGCTTCCAGGGAGGAAAGAGTTTAATAATACAGTTGGTTTTAGTACCATCCAGTAAAAATGTTCTGGTTATTAATTTACCTTAAAGAGTGTTAGGCTCCGTACACACTAACCCATTCGTAGCACAAAAGTGTTGTTGTTTTCTCAATCAGGAACTGTTCATGTTACTTTCAAACTAGTGTAGATTGATTCTAGATCCCGCTATCCGCAAGGGTGGGTGTGGTTACCTGATAAGACAATTGAAACCCCTCCCCTTCTTTAGGCTAACCCCTCCTTTTCTTCCCTGCACATGCCCCGAACAAAGCAGGAAGTGGTGACTGGGAACTTGATATATGCCCACCCATAGCATCACTAAGCAGGTGTAGGGATACACATCCACACCCACCGCTGGCACTGCCTACAACTGCTTTCATCCATTTGCCAAATGAGCACATTGCACGGCAATGCAGAATCCATCCACAATGAGCTTTTATTTCCAGAACAGAGCCAGTTTCTCAAGAAGATATTTTCAGGGGCAAAAAAAAAATATGCAACAGATCTAAATTGTGTGCGGACTACATTGGGGTGGGGGAAGCACGGACTCCATTGGTTCTCGAATAAAATGCCGTGGGTACGCAGCCTTAAGAGTTGCATATTATTTGGTGCACAACCCAGCAGGAAGTTCTCCTTCTTCAGCCTCACTGAAATAGGAACTGCGTAGCAGCGTGAGAACATAGGAAGTTGCTTAATACCAATGGACCATTTTGTCCAGTATTGTTCGCACTGACTGGCTGCAACTTTCCAGGGTTTCGGACAGGAAGTCTCTCCCAGCTCCACCCGGGGATTGAACCTGGGAACTTCTGCAGGCAAAGCAGATGCTCTACCACTAAGCTACAGGCCTTCCGCAGCAAGGCATGCAGACCTTCCCGGTGGATTGTGCTCTTGCAATGTGGTGAGGTAGACAACAGAAAAAAAGAACTCTCCATTATTAACACAGAATTTTAACTCTTGCAATAACATTTCAAGAAAGGGGGGGGGACGATAAAGTTACAGACATACAGCTGAAATACTGGATTAATGCTCAACTCTGTACAGCTCAAATATAAACTTTTTTAACCAAAAAAAATTAGACATTTGAGTGCATATCATGTTTTGGACATTTAGGGGAAGGGGGAGAAATGAATGTTGTTTGCCACCATTTCTGCACTTTGCAGTCTGTTTAAATAAACAAGTATTTACAGCTTCAATACGAACAACAGTGCATCCAAACCAAAGTGTGCATTAAAGAACAATTATTGCTCCTGGCCGAGACTTTCCTTTATTAGCATCATTATATTATTTATTTACTTATTTACTTTTTTTTACACTTGTACTTCTCCCCCCCACCCCTGCCGCCCCACCCCATCCCACCCACCCCCGGCCATTTTGCAGCTCTTGTGACGTCAAGATACAGTCTAACCACTCTAGAATTCACCGGAGGAATCTCCCCATGGACTCAGAAGTGCATTATCTTGTACGTCAAGCCATTCTTCGCAGAAGGCTGGGAAAGAAGGCAAATGTTCGTAGTGATGCGCTTGCTCTTGGCATCGCTTTGCACAACTGTGTAATACTGCTGTAGCTTACTGTAAGGCACCTGCCTTTTCCTGGAACTTAATTCAGCTACCTGGCGAAACTTAGCTTGAAACTAAAAGGCGTTTCCAAACCCATCTTTAAAAAAGGGGGGGACCCATCTTGTGTGTGCTTTCTTTAAACTCCTTTCACAGCTTTTCATTACTAGGATCTAAAGCCCAACCTCACTGGTAATTACAGTTTGGCATTGCACTTTGTGGAGGATGGGGAGGGGTGTCAAAGGCTGTTTCAGCCTGCTAATCTTGCAAAGCAACAGAAAGGAGAATACTCCCTGATGCCTCTGGAGGAATATCAAGCCAGCTCTGTTCTGCACTTGCTCTTTCCAATTTCTCCTCTTAAAAGAAAGCCTGTATCTTCACACAACGCTAAGAATACAATCCGACACTTAACAGGAAGTATTTGGCATTTTTCTGTTCCCACGGCCCCTTTCCCCACGGCAATCCCCAAGGCCTCAGCCTCCTGCTTTCATAGAATTGTAGAGCTGGAAGGGACCCAGTGGGTCATCTAGTCCAACCCCCTGCAATGATTTATTGTCTGCTGCTCTCTCAACAGGAAGTGTCTCTGAGGCAGGTGCTTTCCTACCTGCCCTCCTGGGTAAAACTACAATCTGGAAAACAAAACCATCCAGGCAATTTGTAAGCATGTGCTAATTTACTTGTGGAGGATGGAAAGTGGAAGGGCGACCTGGGTATCCTGGGCTGGGGGAGATATCAGCCACCATGAGCATCACTCATGAAAGTGGCTATCACCATTTCTCACAATACTGATCTCAAAGGCACTGCTTATCTGGATTTCCTTTCTGGTCCCCTCTGCTTCCCTGCACCCCCTACTCTGAGCATCTCTGATTTGTAGGTAAGAGGAGATCAAAGTGGCCCCCATCTCTGGAAAAACTCTGCCTGACCTCCTAATATCGAATACGTGGGAGCAGACTGGGACCAGCTACTCCTAGCCATAGAGCATCATTAGGAAGATGCCCACTCTCCTCCTAGCCTTTGCCCCGTGTTTTCCGAACGAGAGGGGCTTTCCTTGCTCCTTAAACTGCTGTCTGCTCCGTCTACCAAAAGGGAATCCTGAACTTGGAAAGCTGATGGGCAGCAGGAAGGGGTGGGCGCGGACACAATTTCTAGCGGGCCTCTTCTCCTCTCCACCCCGACGTGGCTACCCCTTGACAAGTGCACGGAGCGCTTGGGGGGAACGGGCTTAGCAGGGCGCAGGCGCGCTCCTCAATCCCACTGCAGGCGTTCGCGGCGGCAGCAACTGCAGCAGCGGCCGTCCCGTCGAGCGCCTCTTTTGCTTTCTCCTCCCTGCGCAGGGCTACCCCTAGCGAGTCACTCGTGTGCGCTCTCTCTCCCCAAGTTCCCTGGTGCTTCTTTTATTTCCCTCCAGGGGGAGACAGAGAGGCGCGGCGCTACCTGCACCCGCAGGACTCGACGACCATATCCTCGTACTGCTTATAGACGACGTTGTTGCCCGCGTCCGTGTACAGGATGCTGATGGGCGTCAGTTTGGTGGGCACGCAGCAGCTGGGCGGCGTCGAGCCCGGGTCCATGGAGTTCATGAGGGTCTGGATGATGGCGTGGTTCGTGGGCTCCAGGTGCGAGCGCAGCGGGAAGTCGCACACGCCCTCGCAGTGGTACGCCTCGTACTCCAGAGGGGCGATAATCCAGTCGTCCCAGCCCAGCTCCTTGAAGTTCACGTGCAGGGCCTTTTTGCTGCACCGCAGCCGCGCTTTCTTGCCGTGGCGCTTGCCGTGGCGGTTGTGGTAAGCCGTGCGCCTCATCCGACGGCTCTGCAAGCGCAACTGCGCAGCGGCAGTCGATTCCTGGGGAGGCGCGTGCGCGCCCTGCTGCTGGGCTCCCCTTTCCTGGCGCAGCTCGGAGAAGAGATTCTTCCGCCGGGACTTGGTGAAAACCACCAGCAGTGCCTTCTCCTGCTGCGCCCGAGCGCCTCGCCCCAGACCCAGATCGCGCAGGTCCAACAGGGGCTGCTGGGCTTGAGTTCGAGTCCCCGCGACGGCGCGCACCTCAAGGCACAGTTGCTGCGGCTGCTGCGGCTGCTTTTTCCACGGCTGGTGAGGCTGCAGCGCCTGCCACACATCAAACACCACCCAGCCGCCCCCGGCCTGGGCCGACGCCGCCTCGTGCAGGCCCCAAGTCCTGGAGTCCAGGAGGCGGCCCGACAGGCAGGGCGAGACCTGCACATGGGCCAGGCCTGTCTGCGCCTTGGAGGAATGATCGCCAGGGGCTTTGCGAAAGAGCCGCAACTCCGCTCCTACCAGCTCCTCTTTGTCGGAGAGAGTCGATACATCAAACAAATACTTCTGTCTCCTTAAAGCGCTGGGCGAAAGATCGTCTGCAAGATAAAACGCATAATTGCAGTCAGTTTCACCTCTGAAGCGGGAACGTGTGCGGGGTGGGGAGGAGGCGGCCACTGCCCAGGTAGAACTGACCTCTTCCAGCAGGCTGGCTTGGCACGACAGAGAAAGGGGAGCGCCGCCTTGCTGGTCTGCATGCTGCTAAAAGACGCAGGGGCCTACAGGTCCCTACTGGAACCCAGGGCACTTCTTTCCTAGGCTAGGGGGTGGGAGGGCGATGCAATGGACTGCTGCCACTGAGATCATGGAATTGAAGAATGGGAAGGGACCATTTCCATGGAAAAATATGTATGTTCCGGATTAGGGAGGGTGGGAATGCAGGAGGCATTTGATGAGGACAGTGTCCTGTGGATGCTGCAGAAAAACTTTGCCTGAGCATTTATTGAAATTGCTATACAGTATAGAAGGGCCCCTTATCTTTCTCTCAAAAGTCCAGGCTAACAGGATCCCCCAGGGCAGAGAGACTGGGAGGCCCGCAGTAGTTGCTAGTGGAACCCCTGCTGTCCCCCTAAAACAAAACCAGGAGTACTGAGAGTAGATCTATAGTGCTGGGGATCTGCTCTCTGTTATTACCTTGCTCTCTTAAGAACCTAGGATCTTCTGCATGCAAAACCACAAACTCTACCACAAAGCCCTCTTCCTTTGTTTTATACTGTATATATTTTTAAAAGGCATTTCTTTTGTTTTTTCCAAAACCTGCTTATATGTGTGCTCATGTGGATTACATTCACCCTGAGACAAACCTGGATTTCTTTTTTTGACACATTTTGTGTACAAAGTGTAGGCTGTGAAAAGCAAACCAGATTCAGCCCCACCCCCGTGCGCGCCTTAGCTGCTTTCCAATAAAAAAAGTTTACAGGCCAGCAAATACAAAAAAAAAAAAAATCCCCCAGCCTCTGGGTTTCCCCCAAGAGCTAATAAAAATCAGTATATATTTCAACAGTAAAAGTGTCACCACACAGAGCCTGCTCTCGTGAGCTCCGCACTGCAGCTCAAGCTGGGAAAGGGAGCTGAAACTGCTTGCAAGAGACCCGGTTATTTATTGATCGCGAAGGTCACTACTAGTATTCCTAATCAGTGTGTTTTTACAAGCTAAAAGACCTGGTTAAAAGGTCTTGGGAAGACGGGTGGGGCAGAGGGGAGGCGCAGGAGGGTGTTGGGTGGGAATCAAGACCTTCCAACTTGCCAGTGACAGGAAGAATCAATTTCACATTGGCGCCCTCACCCCCCAAAAAGAGTGCCATAACCCTTCCAGCTAAAATTGGCTCAGGGTTCCTGTGCCCCTTTGAGCTATGCATTTCACCCATAGACAGGAGCTGATACGTTGTTTGGGATTGTATAGCAGAGGAACAGGGGAACCTTTTCCAGACCAAGGGCCACATTTCCCTTCGGGGGCCATAATACCAGTGGTAGGCAGATCTAGAGGCTAGAAGAGATATTTTGCAAACACCCATATATCATCAACTGAACTTAACCTGTAACTGAAAAAGGTTGCTGATACAATTCTATTCATCTTAAAGCTACGGTAACATGTATCACCGTGGTTGTGGGTGTGCGTGCAAAGTGGGGGGCTGGAAAGAGGAGGAGGCATGGAAAGAGGAGGGGGTCTGTCTGTAAGGGAGAGGAGAAATGGAGGAATGAGGAGGTAAGGAAAAGGGGGTGAAGGTGATAATGTGGTATATATTTTTATTGGGTTGGTGGGTTTTTTTTAGATAATATGGTATATATGTGCAAAGGCTGGCTATGCAATAGGAGAGAGAATAAGACATGGAAAATGGGGGTGATCTGTGTGCAAGGGGGTCCTGAGAAAAGAAGGAGGGTGAAAAAAGTTTGTGAAGGTGGAAATGTGAGTGTAAAGGGGGTTGCAAAAAAGAAGGCAGGAGGAATGGAAATAGGGTTGAAGATACCAGCTGGGGTATGAAGGGATATGCAGAATAGGTGGGGATGAATGTTTGAAAGTCCCCTTGGCTTGGGGAAACGTACAATGGGAACTACTTTAGAATAAACATGGTTGCAAGTTTGACTCAGAGCCGTCTTTCCCATAGGGCTTAGTGGTGCGTCATGCCAGGGCGCCGGCCTTTCAGGGGCGCTCCAGCAAGTGGGGGAGCTGTGTGGCTTTGCCGGCGGCCTCCCCTTTCCCTGCACGCCTGCTAGCTGCGCCTTGCCAATCATATGGCTGGTGGGTGTGCAGCTTCCTTCTCAAGCCTCCTTGGGAAGGCGGCTGCAGACCTGGGTGGTAGCTAACTATTCTTCTAGTCTTCCTTTGTTAGCCCCACCCATTCATCGTTACCACGCCCCTTTGGCCACGCCCCTTCCTTAAAGAGACACAGAGTGAAATTTAGTTAATAAAGGGAAACATACTGAGTGGCCCCATTACTTGCTCTTCTTTTTGAAAGGAAATCATTCACCATCGCTCTTGCTTGCTTGCTCTCTCTCTCTCTCTATTATAAGAAATCAGATCAAATTAAAAGCAAAGCAAAATGTTCTTAATCCCTTACCACTTCTAAATCTTACTTCACCAGTAGACATCTGCTCACTTTCTCCTCCTTCACTTGAATAACTAAAACTTGACCAATTCGTGCAGGGTAGGGCTATCAACGGTTCCATGTTCAGAAGCAGTATACCTTGGGACCCTAGATGCATGGGGACCACCACCTACACGCCATGCTTCTGGGGTTCCCAGAGTCATCTGGCACCAGACTCTAGTATGAACAAGATAAATCTGAGTCCGATTCAGCAAAGCAATTATTATGTCATCGCCTTGATTCAACAAGCGGATTGCGTTTGTTGATTATATAACAATAATAATAATTTCTTATTCATACCTCGCCCATCTGGCTGGGTTTCCCCAGCCACTCTGGGCTACTTCCAACAAAATATTAAAATACAATAGTCCATCAAACATTAAAAGCTTCCCTAAACAGGGCTGCCTTCAGATGTCTTCTAAAAGTCAGATAGTTGTTTATTTCCTTGACATCTGGTGGGAGGGCGTTCCACAGGGCAGGCACCACTACCAAGAAGGCCCTCTGCCTGGTTCCCTGTAACCTCACTTCTCGCAGGCAGAGAACCGCCAGAAGGCCCTCGGAGCTGGATCTCAGTGTCCGGGCAGAATGATGGGGTGGAGATGCTCCTTAAGGTATACTAGGCCGAGGCTGTTTAGGGCTTTAAAGTTCAGCATCAACACTTTGAATTGTGCTCAGAAACATACTGGGAGCCAATGTAGGTCTTTCAAGACCAGTGTTATGTGGTCTCGGCAACCGCTCCCAGTCACCAGTCTAGCCGCCGCATTCTAGATTACTTGTAGTTTCCAGGTCACCTTCAAAGGTAGCCCCACATAGAGCGCATTGCAGTACTCCAAGCGAGCATGCACCACTCTGGGGAGATAGCCCGTGGGCAGCCTGCGTACCAGATGAAGCTGGTAAACAGCTGCCGTAGACACAGAATTGACCTGCGCCTCCATGGACAGCTGTGAGTCCAAAATTACTCCCAGGCTGCGCACCTGCTCCTTCGGGGGCACAGTTACCCCATTCAGGACCAGGGAGTCCTCGACCCCTGTCTGCCTCCTGTCCCCCAGAAACAGTACTTCTATCTTGTCTTTTTTTTAAAAAAAAAATATTTTTATTAATTTTCCAATTAAAACCAATTATATCACATTCAATATTTCAAATTATACACATATATATATCAATCAAACCGAATGTTATGCCAAATCATCTAAATAATTTATTTTTGGGTTCCCATGCTTCAAGAAATTGGGAATTCCTCGCAACTGTCCACTGCCGTCTTATTTCTAAAGTTCAAATCGTCCTCCAAGCTCATAATATTCCAAATCTTCCCCTTACAGTCACCTAGATGTTTTCCACTTTCATCCGATTGTTCCAGCTGCTGAGATAAATGTCAAACGAAGTTTCACAGATGTTCTTTCTCCTGTGTGAGTTAATCAGTCCAGCCTCCCCATAAATCTTCTTGGTGGAGCTCCCTGTTGCGACGGAGTAGCAGCGCCATCTTAAAAGGCTCAAATCACTTTCATTTTCTCTCATAGCCATGAAGATTTACGATTTATTTATCTTTATAGAATTTACAGCTTTTTCAGGCAGGAGACCCAAACATCCAACCATGAACTCTTGGTAAATTAATGGATCTCCTTGCCCTATAGCTGAACTTAGCTTCAGGTCGCTGCTCCAATTTAAAGTGCGTCACAGCTCATAAATCCTCCGAACGCGTCCAGAACTCCTTCCGTCTGACTAGGGGGGGGCTTTTCTCATCGGCAACTTCACATCTTTAAGAAATATGCTCAGTAACAACAGCTATAAAGTTCAGTACTTCTATCTTGTCAGGATTCAACCTCAATCTGTTAGCCGCCATCCATCCTCCAACCGCCTCCAGACCAACACAGGACCTTCACCGCCTCCACTGGTTCTGATTTAAAAGAGAGGTAGAGCTCCTAGCAATGAAAACGTGGATAAACTTCCCCTCACGCCCCCGCAAAGGCAGCTGAGCTTCCCTATCTCGTTTTGAAGTGAAGCTATGCATATTAAGATCAAATGGCAGCAGGTAGAGGAGTGTGGCTATGATAACTGAGATTAGAGTCTAAAACAGGCATCCCCAAACTGTGGCCCTCCAGATGTTTGGCCTACAACTCCCATAGATCCCTAGCTAACAGGACCAGTGGTCAGGGATGATGGGAATTGTAGTCCAAAACATCTGGAGGGCCAAAGTCTGGGGATGCCTGGTCTAAAATGACCTAACCAGCCCCATTGCCCGGGAGGCAACACCACGCAACATCACTCCTCCTGTCCGAGGACTGCACCGACAACCATTTCCCTCCACATCTACCACGCATCTGTCCCCAGACAAGGACAGGCATCCCCAGATAGGGATGTGAATGTCTCCTGTCTTAAAAGCCTGGAGGGCAGCTGGCAGTCAGCTGGGTCCCTAGCAGTTGTTGTTGGGCTACAACTCCCATCGTCCCTGACCACTGGTCTTGCTAGCTAGGGATGATGGGAGTTGTAGTCCAACAACAGCTGGGGACCCAAGGTTGAGAAGCACTTGTGTAAACAACACTGAGCCCAAAGGGCCGATGATCTGGCTCAGAGTCAAGCACCTTTCTATGTCCCTGTACATACAAACAGGATCAAGACTTCCTACCTTCCTTCCTGGCAGCATGCGAGGGGCCAGCAAGCTGCAGGGCACTCTGAGGTCCCAGGTTCAATCCCCGGCACTTCCAGGTTGGGCTGGGAGAGACTCCCTGTCTGAAACCCTGGAGAGCAGCTGCCAGTCAGAGTAGACAGTATTGAGCAACCTCGACCAGTGGTCTGACTCTGCATAAAGCACCTGCCTATTCCTTAACCTACCTCACAGGGTTGTTGTGGGGTTTAAATACGAGGAGAGGGGGGCGGAGGGAGGGAGGGAGGGAGGGAGGGAGAGAGAGAGAGAGAGAGAGAGAGAGAGAGAGAGAACCATGTAAGGCGCCTCAAGCTCCTTGGAGAAAATTGGTGGGGTAGAAATACTACACACAGAGCACAAACATCCATACGGTATATGCCAGCAGAGATTCTGGCTGCAATCCGATATTTACTTGGGCTTTCCCTCTCTGTAGCAAAGCTGCTCAGACGAGGATTGGGAAGAGCCCTGAGCCACTGACTGAGTTCAGCAAACGTTCCCTAAACCCCATCAATGAAAGTGGAATAATACAGGGCCTAGGAGCAAGGGAGAAGAATTCAGATTTCCAGTCTCCAAATGGTGGGCACAATTGTACACATGCTCCCTCCGAGTCCAGCGCTCTCCAGATGCCATTTGGCTCCTCCATTTAATTGCCACTAACCAGAGGTTAGTGGAGAAAGCTAGAGAGTTCCAGAAAAACATCTACTTCTGCTTCATTGACTATGCAAAAGCTTCATTGACAGTGTCGACCACAGAAAACTATGGCAAGCCCTTAAAGAAATGAGAGTGCCTGATCACCTCATCTGTCTCCTGAGAAATCTCTATGTGGGACAAGAAGCTACAGTTAGAACTGGATACGGAATAACTGATTGGTTCAAAATTGGGAAAGGAGTACGACAAGGCTGTATATTGTCTCCCTGCTTATTTAACTTATATGCAGAATTCATCATGCGAAAGGCTGGACTGGATGAATCCCAAACCGGAATTAAGATTGCCGGAAGAAATATCAACAACCTCAGATATGCTGATGACACAACCTTGATGGCAGAAAGTGAGGAGGAATTAAACTTTTAATGAGGGTGAAAGTGGAGAGCGCAAAATATGGTCTGAAGCTCAACATCAAAAAAACTAAGATCATGGCCACTGGTCCCATCACCTCCTGGCGAATAGAAGGGGAAGAAATGGAGGCAGTGAGAGATTTTACTTTATTGGGCTCCATGATCACTGCAGATGGTGACAGCAGTCACGAAATTAAAAGACTCCTGCTTCTTGGGAGAAAAACAATGACAAACATAGACAGCATCTTAAAAAGCAGAGACATTACCTTGCCAACAAAGGTCCGTAAGTATAGTTAAAGCTATGGTTTCCCCAGTAGTGATGTATGGAAGTGAGAGCTGGACCATAAAGAAGGCTGATCGCTGAAGAATTGATGCTTTTGAATTATGGTGCTGGAGGAGACTCTTGAGAGTCCCATGGACTGCAAGAAGATCAAACCTATCCATTCTTAAGGAAATCAGCCCTGAGTGCTCACTGGAAGGACAGATCGTGAAGCTGAGGCTCCAATACTTTGGCCACCTCATGAGAAGAGAAGACTCCCTGGAAAAGACCCTGATGTTGGGAAAGATTGAGGGCACTAGGAGAAGGGGACGTCAGAGGACAGGATGGTTGGACAGTGTTCTCGAGGCTACGAACATGAGTTTGACCAAACTGCGGGAGGCAGTGCAAGACAGGAGTGCCTGGCGTGCTATGGTCCATGGGGTCACGAAGAGTCGGACACGACTAAACGTCTAAACAACAACAACAACCGGAGGTTAGGAACTGGGCTGCAGGTGCACTGTTTTCTAATGGCTTATCGAGTGGCTGGTCAAATTAGTCGATAATCCGCAAACCCCTGGAATAAAAATGGGGTCGCTTTCTTGGGAATAAATGTCATCAAAGTCCAAGGGAATTTGCACAGAATTAGGACCCAGACAGCAAGGGGCGTTTCAATTTATTCAGACGTGAAGGCCTTTGCTTTCTACTGTTGTTTGTTCCCGTTAAAACAAGGGGACAGGATTTATCTATCATTTCAAGCCTAGCCAAAAAAAAACCCAACATCCAACACATCAAATCTGCAAAAGGAAGATCCAAAATTAATATATTGTCACATACACACAATGAGATGCAAATGAGGGTGGGGTCTGCCCTCTCACATCCTCCAGTTTAGTTAGAAGTCTCGTTTCACCCCCTCTGGAAACTAGCCGTTTTGATTTCTGGCTGGCTCGGTTTGGTAATCCCGCAATCCGAATTAATCCCTTCCTCAGTGAACGGTCAAGAAAGTGCATCGTTAAAGTGAGGAAAGATTTCAAAGGCCACACCTCATCTCAGGCACATCAAGGGCTCCGTAAACAATTAAAAAGCTAATTTTTTAAAAAAAATTAGATCAAGGCCGTAGTGAATGCCAGAACCAGTTTAGCCATTTCGAAACGCGAAGGAGTTGTTTCAGAGACGCACAAGCCAGCGCGGTTCCGTTCCCTTTTCATAGAATCAGAGTTGGGACTTCAAGGGTCACGTAGTCCAATATTTCACCCAATGTGGGGCTTGAACCCACAGCCCTGAGATTAAGAGTCCCATGCTCTACCAACTGAGCTATCCCAGGGTTGATCCATAACTGAGCCAAGACTTATTATGTAAGATGCGTTGCAAAGCGCCATCAGATCGATTTTTAAAAAATAAAAATCAGCTAAATCTGTTGGTTTATTGACAATCTGATACGGGGAAGGGGAAAGAAGAGGAAGCTTCAGAGTTTGAAACTTCAGAAGGAAATGTGGGTCCACACACTCCAACCCTCCACCGAGGGAATCTCTGCTTTGAAGTGAAAATCGTGCGATCCTTACTCAGCTCTTTCCAAACCAGCTAATCTGAGGTTGCAGCCGCAAACCAACTCACTCACCTAGGCGGAAAGCCCTACCGAAGGGAACGGGTCTGTCTTCCCAGTTTAGGATCGGCGCTGCTTCAGCTCCCAGCGATTCCAGCGCCTTAAATTAAATTAGAA
Source organism: Zootoca vivipara (assembly GCF_965207765.1). Lineage (NCBI taxonomy): Eukaryota > Metazoa > Chordata > Lepidosauria > Squamata > Lacertidae > Zootoca > Zootoca vivipara. Next base: position 64,285,762 of record NC_142591.1, read on the forward strand.
ACGGAGGTGTTTCTAGAAAGGGAAAGTTGCTGCCGCTTTCAGACAGGATGGGGTAACCCTCCGCCCTCTCACGGCTCGCTGCGGTTATTCCTAAACGGAACTAGAGCTCCGTCCTGACCTGTAATACGATCCCCGCCCGTCCTAATAAAAGATGGGGGCGGGATCCAGACTCATTGATTCCTTGGGGGTTTTCAGGCTGAATTACGTGCCACTGATTTCAGTCGGCTTGATTTACGCAAGGAAGTAACTCCAGGGCGGCGGCCCGAAACGTAGGAGATTTCTTGGGTGGATTCCTATTTATCCTGTTTCATTATTCCCTCTCTTTCCCATATGTTCAGGCTGTGAGTGCCGCTGATTTATGGAGCCCAAACGGCACCGTCTCCGCACACAGGAGCTTTCAGCAGGGTCGACGAGTCCAACGCTTTGCAGATATATATATAATGGAGAGCGTTGGGGGGGCCCAGGAGGGAGCCCCAAAACAACCGAGCGAAGACTGGTCAAGGAATGCAACAGTCGGAGAGAAGGGCGGAACACGAGCTTGAAATGGATTCTCTGCTCAACGTTATTTTTCCTAAGGTCTCGCTTGCATTGGGCAACGATGTCCGAGTTATATTCTGTCTCTGCATCCCTCCCCCCTTTGGGTTCAACTATTTTGGACGCTCCAGACCTCTTCGAATTTGTTGAGCAGCTCCTTCTGGTGGGTTCCTTCTGAAGGAGGGAGGAATTTGCAGCAGATCTACTCAGAAGCAATTCCAGAAAAAGTTTATTGTCCATCCCTATCCAGGTTTCTCAGAGACTCAGCAGTGCTCTTTATATCTGCCTAAGGTTTCTTCCTAAGCGTGCATAGGATCGCGCCCACGATTTCTGCGCTCAGATAGCTTGGCGGCTGCAAGAGAACTTACTTCCCAAGCAAGCGTGTTTCAAAGAAATGAAGTTAAAGCTGCGAGCCATCCTTTGGGAATTAAGTGGGAAAGGACAGGATGGAATTCTAAGTGGCCTTCAGCCCGCTTGCTTCGTTTCAGCCGAGTACTCTTTCAAATCCGATTTAAAACCAAAAAACAGGCGATGTTGCGACTTCAAAGCACTTGAGCTCTGAACCAATTCCCTTCGCATTTGTTTGTAGGTAAGACTGTATGCTCACTGGAAGGACAGATCGTGAAGCTGAGGCTCCAATACTTTGGCCACCTCATGAGAAGAGAAGAATCCTTGGGAAAGACCCTGATGTTGGGTAAGATTGAGGGCACAAGGAGAAGGGGACGACAGAGGACGAGATGGTTGGACAGTGTTCTCGAAGCCACCAACATGAGTCTGACCAAACTGCGGGAGGCAGTGGAAGACAGGAGTGCCTGGCGTGCTCTGGTCCATGGGGTCACGAAGAGTCGGACACGACTAAACTACTAAACAACAACAACAACAAGACTACATGTGCTTCTACACCGTGTGAGCCTAACCTCTTCTGATCAGAGGAAAACCCCACTGTAGCCAGTAGATTTCAGGATCGTAGGACCGCAGTTTTACGAGAGAGTAAGTCACATAGTGTTTGGTTGGGCTTACTTCTGAGTGAACATGCTTAGGATAGGGTTGCGTGGCTTATTAATTGAGCGGATTCTTTCTATGCATCATTCATTTCAATCAAAGTTCCCGGGACCTACCACTATGAGGTGAGCAGTTTGGGGCAAATTTCTAGCTCACGGAGGATCTTGAAAAAGTCCCTCGGGGTAATTCTAGACAGCTCCCTGGATTCTCAGTCTTCATTAAACAAAAAACAAACAAAAAAACGGCGCCTCCTTTTACTAGGGCAGCGTTGGCCCGCCCAGCTGCTGTCTTCAGCTGCCGTCGAGGAAGCCTCGTGGGACTTCTTTGTGAGTAAGCAGACCTCTGGCTGCATGATTATAAGCCCTACAATTAAATCAGGTTAAACATTTTAGGCTTGCTACCTCTATTTCCGTTCCGGTTCTCCCTCCCCGATTCCTTTTTGTCTCACCGCCTCCTCCTTGGCGTGCCAGGTGACTTCTCGCCCTCTAAAGGAGGTTTTTCTTTAAAAATAAAAATAAAACAAAATCGAAAGGCGTGCACTGAGATACATCGGGTGTGAAGCGGCTCTCCGCATCCCCCCCCACGCCCTTCTCTGCACTGCTGTTGTGGTATCTTTTCGCCGAGATTCGTGCAAGCCACCCGTATTCCCTGGAGATGGCACGCCAAGGCGCTGGTCCTCAAGGTTTTATCTTTTTCTCCCTCTCGTTTACCAGAAGATTCGGACGACTGCCCCGTTCCTCCCATCTGTCGCCAAGCTAAGCTGAAGCACAAGGAGCGAGGAGAGCACCCTAGCTGTTTGGGAGGCCCTTGGAAGTCCCGCTCTTCATTGGTGGCTCAAAGCCCCTGTCGAGGACCCTCCTGGTGGCTGGTCAAGAAACACCCGCAGCCTGCACAGTACCGTGTTTCCCCTTTTTTAAGACACCGTCTTATAACTTTTTTCCCTCAAAAAAACACACAGTGGCTTATTTTCAGGGGGTGTCTTTTTTTAAAAAAAAAAGTGCTGGTACAACTGGGACCCACTGGCTCAGGATGCTCGGTGCTCTCTTCTGCACATTGCTGGGCGCGTTGTTGGCGCTGCCAGTTCCGAGCGCCTGCAGGGTGGGGTGGGGGTGGCAGTGCTTTAAACCCCCAACCCTGTAGAAAGCAATGGAAGTTATGGACTGTAACAATCCTTAAGAGGCGCAGGTCTTAAAAAACCCCTGGTATCACCCTTGAAGCACAGCCTTCCAAAGTCAGGGGGGAATAGGTCTGTTTAGACAAAGGAAAGGATCGGGGGTGATTCTGTGCCCTGGGACCCACAGAACTACTTTAAAAATCCCAACCTGGGGGGGGGGTCAAATAGTGAAGCCCCATAGCCCTGTAGCAACAGAAGGCACATTCTGAAGCACCCGAGCTGTTCGGTTCCATAAAAAATCCAGGAATTGTAAAATTAACAACAATAATGGGGGGGCACTCTATCCAAAGAGTTAAGAAGGAATGGGAAAGTGTTGAGTTATATATGGAAAAATATGGAAAGGAAAGTTAGTTAAAGATAAAAAATAAATAATTATCGCAAGGGGAAAAATAACATCATAAAGGGTAATAATATTAAATATAAAATAGACAACACAACAGAAAAAGCAAGTATATGACTAAATGAGATCGCACAGGAGTGAGGGAAGTGGGGAGAGAGGGAGGGGGGTAAGGAATGGAAGGAGGCAATGGTTGGAGGAGGGTATAGGGGGATGAATTAAAGGAAAATTAAGACTGAGAAGCGCATGGTTTTTGTTTTTTAAAGATGCAAAGGCTTGCAATCAGCCAAAGTATAGAGCCCAACTTCTAGGAGACTGCGATCTACTTGCGGATTTATAAACTGGAGGTGATCTACCCCCGTTATATTGGTGTTCAGGTCAGAGTTGTTTTTAGAGAGAGGAAATATCCCATTTTTGAGGTTAAAGTAAAAGTTCCTGACCTTTTTTTTATAATGAGGAAATGCTGCTAAAACTCCGTTCTTCATTCCACGAAGGGGAGAGGGGGCGGGGCCGGGTGCTCAAAGACAAAAGAAATGGAAAAGGAGATAGCGATCAAATCCAGCCTCGCATTCATGCAGCCGTCGGGAGAGGCAGGGGCTGCAGCCGAGTGCTGCTTCACAAACAAACGGGGGAAAGTGCTTAGAACCCAGAGAATCCAGCTGAAAAACACGAAGCAGCAACAGCAATTGCACACACACCATCCCAAGCCAGCACAGTAACCAAGTCCCAAAAGCAAGAAAGGACTCAGCAAACACTGCTGCGGCCGGCGTTGCTGCTGCTGACTCGGGGAGCTCAGTGATCTCTTCCGCACAGCGCCTATCACTATGGCTTATTTTCGGGGTACGGTTTATATTTCTCAAATGCTTAGAAATGCTGCTATGGCTTATTTTATGACTACGCCTTAAAAAGGGGGAAACACGGTAACAGCGGTGACAGCCTCGTCTTGCGCCTCGGCCCATCTGAGGCAGAGCGAGACGGCCCTTTTCGCCTTGGGCGGCATTGTTTTCCGCCCCAGAGAGAGGAGTTATATAATATATATTACTCCAGGACGGGTTTTAATGAACGGCGCGCTCCGGTCATCAACCGTCTTGGAAGAAAGCGCACGTCGAAAAGGGAAGGTGCCTCGCCCTCCTAACCGAAATCTCCACCTTCTCCAACCTGGTACCCCCTCCGGATGTTTCAAAGTGGTTGTCCAAACTAGGTTGGAGGCTGCTGTGAAACCTTGACACCCGGAATGGGGACTCTCCAGTAGTTGTTGGACTCCAATTCCCATCAGCCTCAGCTGAAAGGAACACCAACAGATAAGGATGATGGGATATGTAGTCCAGCCAAGGCCATGTCAGACGACAGGAGCCCCCCTCTTAACTGCGTTAAATACATCAGCCCATGCCAATTCTTCCGGAAGCGCTTAGACTACAACTCCCATCATTCCTCACCATCTACTGTACTGGCCGGGGCTGATGGGAACTGGAGTTGGGGAGGCTGGCATAGACTGCTGTTTGGGAACATCAATCCAAGTAATCCTTGAAGCCTTGATAAATTTAGCCCGGACAGCCTAATCAACAAACCAGCGTCCTCCTGGAAAACTAGAATTTAAACTCAGTTAACAAGACAGGTGTAATCGAAGGGGTGTGTATATTATCAAACTATTCCAGTTTTGGACCGTTTCAGCACCTGAATCTTCCATGACCGAAAATATATATGCCACAAGACGAAAATAAGAAACGCAGAATTTGGATTTTTCAAACCACAACCCGCAACAGGGTTGCATTCAGTCTTAGAGTAGACAAATCGAAGTTAATGGACGTGACTAACTTGAGCTCATTAATATCAATGGGTCTACTCTGAGTAGGACTTAGCAATGTAGCTGGCGTCCAACCATTTATGAAGGCGCATGGCTCACCCAGCGCTAGATAAGTCCAACTGGCACTGTTTTCCCATTGTATTAAATGGGGACGATCATTCGAGCCAGTGGCCACAGCACAGCCAGTTCAAAACTATATATGTTTACTCCCTGGATTATGATGGGACTGGCTCACTAGTAAGTATGCATGGCGCTGCATTTAAAGATAAGCAGTCTCCTTTCCAGCCATTTAGCAGGGCTTCATTTTTTTAACTGATAATATTTTAACAAATAATAAAATATTATTATACAGAGCTTGATTTTAGTAAAACCTCTAAGGGATTTACATTGAAATCATCAATAAAAGCAATTTTAACGTAATTAAAAGCATTAAAGACAATTCAAATTAACAGTAAAAAAAGATTAAAGCACGTCTACGCGTTGCGCCCGGGTAAAGGTAAAGGTAAAGGGACCCCTGACCATTAGGTCCAGTGACGGACTCTGGGGTTGCGGCGCTCATCTAGTGTTATTGGCTGAGGGAGCCGGCGTACAGCTTCCAGGTCATGTGGCCAGCATGACAAAGCCGCTTCTGGCTTTGTCAGAGCAGCACACGGAAACGCCATTTACCTTCCTGCTGGAGCGCTACCTATTTATCTACTTGCATTTTGATGTGCTTTCGAACTGCTAGGTTGGCAGGAGCTGGGACCGAGCAAGGGGAGCTCACCCCGTCGCGGGGATTCGAACCGCTGACCTTCTGATCGGCAAGCCCTAGGCTCTGTGGTTTAACCCACAGCGCCACCCGCGTCTCTTGCGCCGGGGTAGGCTTGCCTAAATGAAAATGTTTTAAGCAGGTACTGTACCCGGAAGTGTCGAGGGACGGCGCCTGCCTGGTGTCAACAGGCAGGGAGTTCCAATGTTTGGGTGCTCCCACACTAAAAGAACGCTTTCTTCCAAGTGTGGCCTGAGTAGCGTTTATGTGGTGCCCCTTCTGCAGATCCAGGTGGTCGAGTGGGCGTATCTGGGAAGAGGCGGCCCCCTCAGGGAAATCCAGCGGCTTCCTCCCGCTCCTCCCTCTCCACTGCTTCACTTCAATTGCGTGAGGAAATCCCTACAATTGCTGAGCCCAGGGAACGCCTTTAAAAAGTATCCGCAACTTTCTGGCGGGTAAAGTTGCACTTCGTCGCAAGATAAAACGGGTCAACTTGCGTTTCACTACAAAGAAAACTTTTCGAGTGACTAAAATAAATAATATGTGTTCTGACGAGATCATCCGCCCCTCTTTTAGCTCCCAAATGCAACAGAACATGAGACGGCAAGCTTCCATTGGATGTGCACGCCATTTACTCAGAAGTAAATCCCATTATTTTCAGTGGGGCTTTCTCCCAGGCAAGAGTGTAAGGAATGGCAACCCTGAAAAAGCTGTTGACAGTAAAAATAAGAGAGATGGCCCACAAACTGCTGTTTTATTGTCTGCAACGCGTTCTTGGCTCAATAATCCTGCTTTAATGGTGGGTTTATTCTGCTTGATTAGACAGAATCACAGAGTTGGAAGGGACCCAAAAGTTCATCTAGCCCAAATACTTGCAAGGCAGCTAAAGTTTTTTTTCTGCCATGCTTCCGCAATGCTACCACCTTATTGCTGTCCGGGGGCGGGGCAGAAGGGCTGCGGCATATCAACAGCAGGACAAAAGTGGACTTCTGGTGTGAAATGTTACAGGATTCCAGCAGGAAGTGTTGCAGGATATGCACTGGTGGGAAATGAAGCAGTATGACACACACACCCCGACTTTTGCAGGGGCAAATAGCATTGAGAAGGGGATCCCGAGCAACCGCCCTATAGAATTAGGAGCAGAGGGTCATTAATGCGCAACAAAAGGCGGCTGATAACATAGGCGTAGCTAGGGGGGGGGGTCAAGATCAATACAAATCTGAGGTTCTGAGCCCCCCCCCAACAAAAATCCTGGCTACGCCCATGGCTGGTAAGGCCGAGAGGGAGAATAGCTGTGTCTATTCAGCTTCCACATCTGATATTTGGAGCAAGATGGTGAGAGAACTCAGAGTCAGGCCCATTGAACCCAGCACACAGACTAAGGAGATTCAGCAGCACGTGAAATAATTCCCCTCTCCATTTTGTTACCCCCCCCTCTCTCCACCCCTTCCCAACACACACATACTGTTGTGGTGGTGATTGCTAGGAAGGGGCGCCTGGGTTCGCCCTGGAGATGGAAGGAGAGACGGGCCCTCCCTGCTCTCCTGCATGGAGCCGCCTAAGCTAGAGTTCTAACTCAGGATCACGCGCAACCCGGAGAGGTAGGCAGGCAGCGCGGAGAAGTCTGCCTCGAAGCCCCTCGCCGTCCTAAGGAAATCCCCAGTGGGATGAGGACGGTCGAAGTCTGACGCGCACAGGAACAAGTGCATCATTCCCGGAGCCAGGAGGGTCCAGAGAGGAAGCCTTCCGGATGTTGTTTAACTCCTATCATCCGTCCTCCTTGGTCGGGCTGCCTGTAGCTGATGGAACTTGGAGTCCAAGAACATCTGCACCGCACCAGCTTCTGATACAGCGCTGGAGCGAAAAGAACCGTGTTCAAATCCCGTGCTTTTTGGACCCCAAAAACGTGGACTATTTAATCATTTCTTCTTCCTCTCTCTGGGTAGAGGGTTGTTGTAAGGATTAAAGGGGAGGAGGGAGGAACCTAGTATAGCCACCACAGGTGCAAAATGAAGGTGTGCGTGTTGGACCACCTGTCTATCTTTGGGCTGATGTGAGTTGCCCAACAAAATCTGTAGGGTTATAATAACTGTCTGACACAAAATAATGTACGTACACCGCCGTTCCACAGCTAGGGAGCCGCTAAAGCTTTGGACCAGGAATTCTCAAACAAGCATTTCTTGTCCTGACCTCCTTCTTGTCCTGACATCTATCGCCTGCACGCTAAAATGGGTGACTCCAAGCGCCGCTATGAGAGGAAGGGAGAGATAGGATAAATTCTGCTTATTCCAGCCAGTCTGAGCAGCCATTTCCCCTTGGCTGAGCCTAGCAGAAAGCCATCTGAGGGTGAAGTCAAAATTCAGCGAGGGCGAACGGGGATATGTGATACTGTAGTCCGCATACGTGTTTACGCTTGGTCCCCCCCCCCCTGTTGTGAACCGTCGGGGGATCTTCGAATGAAAGGCGGTGTAAAAATTTAAAATAAAAATAATACTCAGAAGTTCTATTAATGGCAGTGGGGCTTATTCCCAGGTAAGTCAGCACAGGTCTGCAGCCTGAGGCAAGAAACCGCATTGTTGTTATTACATTTATTTCATAATCGTAGAGTTAGAAGGGATCCCGAGGATCATCTAGTCCAACCCCCTGCAATGCAGGATTCTTTTTGTCCAACATGGGGCTTCAACCCACGATCGCGAAATTAGGAGTCTCATGCCCTACTGTACCGCTTCATGCCAAAAATAGGCTTCTGAGCGGTTTACAGAATATAAAAAGGCACCTCAACGTCGATGCACCTGACCATATTATTATTATTATTTAATTTATATTGCGCATTATAAAAACCACTGAAACATTAAGGCGTGTGATCATAATATTTATTTGCTTCTTGGCTAATATTTATTTGCTTCTTGGCTTGCTGCTTCCTTCCACAACAAACTTCTTCCGTGGTTTCTTAAGTATAAAAACCGGTTCCATAAACAGCAGGCTGAGAAAGTCCAAAAAGCTCTGCAATATCAAACCACCACTCGCAAGGCGGTGGACTCTCCTTCATGGGAAGTTTTTAAACAGAGGGTGGATGGCCCTCTGTCAGGGATTCCTGCATTGCAAGGGGTTGGACTAGATGACCCCTGGGTGTACTTTTCAATTCTGCGATTCCATAATTCTATGAAATTCCTACCTCGGTCAGCATTCTGTTCCCAAGCCTATGCGCCTGCGAAACCCACAAGTGAGACGCAGAAGATATAGCACGCAGCGGGCTCATAGGATGGAGGGAGCTGTTTTCTTTGGGGTACCTGCGCTTTCCTTGTGGAAAGACATTTCCAGGAACACACCCAGTTTACATCATAATGAGAACTCGGGAGCGAGAAATCCTCCAAACTGAAATCCTAGGCCAATCCGAATCAAGGCCATTTATTGCGCTGCTACTGGACAGACGGATGTTATGGTGAAGAAACAAATCTCCTCCCTGCGTAAAGTGCTGCGTTTTCGCCTCTCTTATCCTCTACGTCTCCCCGCTTCCCAGTACTGTGGTGGATTCAATCCCCACAGCAGGATTCGAAAGGCAGGCAGTTTTGGATACATAAATAAGTACCACGAGCCACGTGGGCTGTATGATCCCGTTATGCCGCGTCTACCGTGCTTCCCCCTTAAAATAAAAAAATACAAAATCAGGTTGCCTCGGGCACAGACTTACAAATCTCCTGCCCCGGAACAACAGGCCTGGAGTGAACCCAGACCAATACCGTCAAAGAGTAACACAGAGCAATTTGGATCCAAGCCCTCCGGATCTCACCAGAGGTGCCTGCCAAACGCCTCTAAACCCTGCAGACATTCGTTGCAAACAAGTTATTTAACTCCCCGCCCCTACACCTAACCAGATGTGTCCGCTCTCTTGCGCTTCCTTCCCAAAGAAAGGGGGGAAAGCGTCCTACGGAGTTCAGCGAGGCTTCTTCCGAAATAAATCCGCCTAGGGCGGCAGCTTAAAGTTAGGCGCTTTCTTGGGAGTACCACTGAACTCAATAAGGATTGCTCCGGAGTAAACACGCTTAGGAGGGGGACACAACAATACTGTCCTCATCCCAGGCGTTTTCTGCGTCCAGACAATATGCCTCCAACTCAGTTTAGTGCTGGCTTGCTGGGGGGCAGGGGGAGAATGGACCCCCAGGCTGGTCCCCCTCCCTTCAACCCCGGTCTTCTACCTCTTTGCTGGGCCAGGAAGCGCAGATTGGAACCGTCTGCGGGCTCCGTCGGTCTGGTCTGCATTAGCGGTTTGTTTTTTTTTGTTTGTTTGTTTGTTTGTTTTATAAGGGGCTCAAACAAATCGAATACAAGGTCACCCCATCATTAAAAGCGGTGAATTCCCTTCTTCCCCATTAAAATACTTCCCTGCTTGTATTTCATTCGCCTTTCGCCAACCACAACACAACCCCGAAGGCGCGGCCCGGATTGAGCTTCCCTCGTCTCGCCCCGGCCGGCCGGCCGGCGGATGGTCCCACCTAGAAACCTGCCGCTTTCCGTCAACACGCAGCCGGAGAGGAGCTGCGCGAGGGACCCGCATTCCTCAGCCGTCGCAGCCCAGCCCTGCTTCCCACCCCGCAGGGGTTGTTTTCGAACTGCGGGCGCTCCCCGCCCCTCGAAAAACTTCCCTTCCCTCTCGCCTACCCGCAACCCCCCGAGGGATATGAAAGACGCGTCTGCCAAGAAGGGAGGGAGATGCCCAGCTCCAGCACAGCCGCGCTTGGCGGCCTGCTTGCCTGGCTTCTCCTTTTTGCAGGAAATATCGCCACTAATTTGGAAACACACGCGAGAGAGATACACCCACCCACACACCTCAAGGCTTTAAAACCAGCGTCTTCCTCAAGTTCCACTCCAGCGGCAATGCGAAACCAGCAGGAGGGCAGTGTTCACACGTGACGCTTGATGCCCCAGTCCACCTACTGAGGGACAAGTGGGACTTACCTCCGGGTAAACGAGCAGAGGCAGGAAGTCTCCCTCTGTTGCTGTTTCCTTAAATCTTAAACAGACTCCATTTCCCTTCCCAGTTCTCCAACTTTCATACACGTGTCCTCCGATTCAGAGGGAAAGGCTACAAGAGGCGTCACAGCAGGGTTACCACGGGTGGTGACCTTCAGATGCTGTTGGACTGCGACTCTCACCATTGGGCCATGAGACTTGCAGTCTAGCGGCACACGGGGGCGCCACCTTGGTGACCCCCGGGGATAAAATACTCAGGTGTAAAAGATAGTCAAGCACGCGGTCCATTTCTCTTCTGCTTTGTACAGGGACACGGTCTGCATGTGGTACACAAGGGAATGTATCCAAATCCAACCCGGAGAAGACCTGGAATTACGGAACCTAAATTGGTCAGGTCTATTCACTTCAATGGGTCTACTCTGAGTAGTGCGAATATTGGACACAGTCCATGGAACGGAAGGGGAGCCTCAAAGAAGTTGGGGTGTTTTTGTGTGGTTTTTTCAGTGTCTTGCTTATGAAAATGGTCGTGCCACGCTCAGCCCTCGCTAGCTCCTCTCGGTCCCTTTGCTGAAACCTGCAGATCTTCCTTACCCCGGCCTAGCATCCTGATCCCAGACACCCGGAGGTGCCCGCGGCAGATGGACCTTCCCTGCAGCCCGTGTGAATTCTTAAGACTCTCATCCATGGCAAACTCAGCGAGGCAGAGAGAACCGTGCTCCAAAACGGATATCTACGATTGTAACCAAGACAGCGCCTTGAAGCCAAATACAAATATGTATTGAAGTGGCATAAGCTTCCGCGAGCTAGGCTGCAAGTCTCGACCACATGCAGGGAGTGTAGCGTGCTATCATGAGTTACAGGAATACATACACGTGGAAGGAGGGCGTTACCGTAGAAAGAGGCAACAGCGAAGTCAGAATGAAACGAAGCGCAGAAAGCAGAGACGCAGGGAGCGTAGCCACTCACAAAACTGTTTCTGCTAATCCACACGCATTTGGCCAATTCACATGTGAGCAGGTTTACTTGTTTTTGAAACCACGCAGCGTACTTTCCAGCCTTATATTCACTTGCGAGGAAATCAGTTCGACTGAACTCGCGGACTTTGGCTGCGCCGCGAGAAACTCAAGTCACAGTCCCGGTTGCTTTCTTCCAAGCAAGCCTATTTCTGATGCGCCAGGCACGTGTGAACTCCGTGGAAAGAAATGCCTTATGGGTGTCATGTCAGTGGGCATTCCCAGCGCCCACGAGCTCCCACTGTTTCCAACCTGCACCCCTGCCGCTGGTTTTTAGTATATCCCTGGTCAAGAATATACCAAGCTTTTACGAGCCTGCCTGCCTGCCCTTCCCTCGCCTTTCAACCTGATCCACAAATTCCGGGATTCCCAAGCCCTTCTTCAACCCTTGAGCCTCACCTGCCTGTCACCTTCCTCGGGTAGTAAATCACAGCAATCACTCGCTCTCAGGCAGGCCTGTCGATTTCTCACCCCCAGAGCCTGAGCTCTGAGCCCCCATTGAACTAAATGGGATTTCTTTTCACCCAAGAATGTCTAAAAAGCTCTCAAGAAAATAATAATAATTGCCTTTGCAGTTCACCCCTCAATCCAGCGGCATTTCCTAATTGTTCTGCTTTATTGTGGGGTTTCTAAACGTGGGGAGAGGGAGGGCGGCGACGGAGCGAGCCGAGCACCATCTGCGTTTTAATGAGTTTACTTCATGCGCCAACAGTAATTTTCCTACATTCAGCGAGGTCCTGTCTGATCTTGCGACCATAACTGGGAGGAGTGGTGGAAGGGGAGGGGGGTAACCGGGCTTTATGGTAAGGGGGGAGGAGTTAATGCTAGCTATCCCCCACTTTCCCCCCTAAACACGTAATAAAAATAAAAAAGCATGTGAGCGAGCAGAGCCCTCTCCGATTAATAAACTATTCTGAAAGTTCCGCACCGAAGGGGGAGGGTTTCTTTTTTTGGGGGGGTGTTATTTTTTAAGTAACGCCCTTCTAAAAACCACCAGAGAAGTCCAGTCGCCCTGATTTCCACAGCACGCGATCTTAACCGTGCCATCCTAGATCGAAGCAGCTGGAGGTCCCATCGATTTTCAGCCGAAAAAACCCTGGATTTATTCCCGTGGAAAGGATGGCTCGGGCGTGTATTATGACCCTCTCAGGCCCTCGTCGGACGCTGCGCGGGGAAGAGAGACAGAAGCGAGACTTAGGGTCGCTTCTCTTCCCTCCAAGCTCAGAGGAACCCCATCACTCAGGGTTACCTATAATGATTTAGGAGAAAGAGGACTGTTTCTTTAGCCAGATCCACAATAAATCACCCTAGTCTCCAGCAGAGTGAAGGGAAAAGGTGGGTGGTATTCGTGGGAGCGTCGATTTTTTTTTTTTAAAAAAGAGGAACCCATTCCAGCCACTCTCCTGCCTTTTCGTTTAAAGTGATATTGACCAGGCGAGCAAATACCGCGGCGATCCTTAAGGGAGGGCTTGGAGAATTATTCCGCATTAGGGAAATGGAAGTCTGTAGCTGCGCGTCAGGCAGGAGTCCTGCAAATCATTGGAGAGGATTCCTCCGGAGCTGCTCCTACTCCTGCTGCTGCATAAGCCCATCTCAGCAATTAACTGGAGGACGGGGGGAGCGAGGAGCCCACAGGGAGGTGGGCTTTGAAAAAGAAAAAGAAAAAAAGGGGGAGCCAAAGCGGGGGTCGCCTGCCACTTCAGAGGAACGGAAGTTCTCTTGAAGTCCTCCCCGTCGAGGGTGCGCCATTGGCTGGTCCGCCTTCATTATGGGAGACTAGACAATCTTTGATATGTTATGACATGAACACTCAATTAGATCACTGAGTTGAACTACTCCAATCAGGGGCTTGATGCTAAGCAACCCTCAGAAGGTCCAGCACGAGGTCACAGCCTGTGACACATCAAATCAAAATCAATGGGGACCGGGGGGGGGAGGAATGAAGGCTTTTCTCCTCCTCCTCCTCCTCCTCCTCACCCCCGCCCCTTCACCAAACCAGGGCTCCTCCTGGGGGAATCGCCCTCCCGCTTGCTCTGCCACCATCGCCCGCCTTCCCTCGGAGATACATCTTCCAGGAGGGCAGAGTGAGATCCATCTTTGGAGCCAAGTTTTCAGGGTCCTCTGTAGCCTACAAAATGTTCCCCTTCCTATCCCTTTTGTTTAGAAGGGAGCGATTTAAACTGGAGAGGTGTGTCCCAAGTTGTGCGTGGTTTTTTTGAAACAAACCACATTAAAAACGTCAAGGAAGGGTGGGGTCCCATTTCCTAGCTGAGTAGCGAGATAATCTCCTTTAAAACCAGATAGCATGCTATTCTCCCCTCCTTTCCTTGGAACCCACACCAGCATTCTTGGTGGGGTGGAGAGCGAGAATGGAGAATTAAGAAGCCGTTCAGGTGCCACCGACCAGCTATTTTAAACCGAGGCTGCCAGCTAAGGCCTCCTTTAGAAGGACTGCTCTCAACAAACGAGCAAACAGATAACCCATCCGAGAACAGTGTTTCAAATATGCCTAGCATCAACCTCTCATTATGGTGATGGGGGGCCGGCGGAGGTAGAGGCGCAAGTAGAAGTGCGGTTAACTCTTCCCATGAGCTGCAGAAGAGAGTAGTCTCCTGGGCTCCCCTTCTGCAGTGAAAGCTACCGGTACCTTAAGAATCTGACTCATGTAAGCTTGCGGTCTGAAATGAGAATGGAAGGGAATCGCCCGGAGTTCTCCCTTCCTATTCACTTTCCGATTGCCCTTCGAAGCAATAAGGAGGCAATAGATTTAAAGCTGGAGACAGGCTGCGAGATACTGTACCTGTAAGGTAGGTTGGAGCCGGGATTGGGGGGGGGGGGAGTGACAGGAAAAAAAGGGGGAGGTAAACAGTCTAAATCCGGGGGGGGGGAAATACTGTAAGTTAAAATTCTCCAATAGGAAAATAAATAAAAGAACGAAGTAATTTGCCACGGTTTTTTTTTTAAAAAAAAAACAAAAACAGAAGAAGCAATCTGCTCGGGTGTGTGTGTGTGTGTGGTAAAGATGGCCATGAAGCATATAGGCAAATGCTTAACAATGCCTGGAAAGTGTCCATGCCTCATTAGCCGGTCTCAGGGTTGATATGTGGGTTGAGGGGATGTTTCAAGCTCCCCCCCTCAATTAACTGCTGGCGTCCCCATTTCCTTGGGGCAGAGACCTTTAAAGGGCAGGGGAGCTACTCGGATCTTTTGAAATGAGGTGCAAGCTTTTAGTTCATTCCTTTCATTTTGCTCTCTTTTTTTAGTGGGAGGGAATCAACTACCATTTGCAGTTGGGGGTTTTGATCTTTGCTTCCTCCAAGGCTTTCCAAGGCTCAAGAACCACCCCCCCTGGCTCGGTTAGGAGGGCAGCTGGCGAGCGCAAAGGGCCCAGACGAGGCAGGCAGGGAGACCTGAACAGGGATGTGGGTCGAGATGGCGGCGGCGGCGGCCGGGGGGGGGGGGGAGAGAGAGACCCGGCTTTGGGGAAAGAACGTGCTAAATGGGAAGGGGGGTGAGAGAGGGAGGGAGAAGAGTGTGGGAATGATCGAATTTACAGTCATATTTATGGATCATTTATGATCCCCCGAAGGATCCTCAGAGATTTTGGAAAGTGGGACGGGGACCATCCACTAAAGGCTTGGAGAAGCGAATCACCTACAAGGGAGAGAGGTGGGTGGGTAGTGAAGCGATCTTTAGGGGATCTCGAGATCTAGCTCGACCTGAAGATGCTGCGATTGTACCCAGATTTGGTTTTTTTGGGGGGGGTTAAGAGGAGATGGCGGATTTATGTGGAAAAGATACGGTGTATATGTATGGGACGGGGGATTCCCACGGAATCCCACCGAGGCTGCCATGCATTAGGGAGAGAGCCCTGTTCAACCCGGTGGGATTTGCTCAGCAGTAACCGCGGGCCGGAAGGGGTCGAAGGTCCTTTTTTATTTTGCACCGGTTTTAATATTCATTGTGGCTAAATGATTCTGATTCTGTGGGAGCTGGCAGAAGCTGAGGGCGGTTAGAACCGAGCAAGCGCTGACCCTCGCAGAGTTTTATTGGAAACTGACCGAAAAATAACTTAATTTGTTTCATACAAAATCGGGCCCGGTGGGAGGATATCCCCCCTCCCCGTCGCGATTAACCTGGATCTGGATTCCCACAAGGAAACCGGGGGCCGCGAACACACAGACACATCCCCACCCGCCTTCGGATTACTCCGATTCCGCTGCGCTTTTAATCCACCGAACAGAATAATTGATTCCCGTAGAAATGGCTTCCTAACAGAGCACCGAAAAGAAAACTCGACCCAGAACTGCAGCTCATCCCGATGGGAAAAAAGCCTGCGAAACATTTCTGGCAGATGAGAGAGGCGCTTCCGTCGAAGTCCGTGCGCTTTATGGTTGAATCAAGTTTGGCAGAGGCAAGACAGCAGAGAGAAGGGAGAAAACTTGCCCCAGAAACCGAGCTCTCCATTCCCCGTTTATTTCTGAGACGCCGGGGCAACAGAGAAACCAAACGCGAGCGTTAGTCCCCAACCCCAACAGCGATTCCCCGGGTGGAGACCACCAGACGCCGCTTTCTCAAAGGGGCTCCCCGGCTACTTGTGCGCCTTGGACTCTGCGGAGAGAGCTACCAGGGTCGACGGGGCAGACGCCCCAGGAAGCGCGCAGAAAGGAGAAGGGGTCCCCCATCCAAGGCACGTGCTACTCCAGTGCAAGTGCTCCGGAGTGTATGTGTGTTCACATCGAGACGCGTGTGGAACCCCCTATTCAGACTGAACTCCAGAAGGATGCTGGTGGCAGGGCACACAGGAGCTGAGAGGGATTCGGGAGCCTGCAGGAATGACGGGGAAACCAGGGGAGCGCGGTCGGATCGGTGCACTCTTTGGAGGAGGGAACGGAGGGGCTGCAGGCTGGAGGGAGAGAGGATGGGGGGGGGGAGACGGTGGACCGGGCCCGGGGAAGTGTCAGAAGGGGGATCGGGCCCGGGGAACCTGCCCGAAGAGGGTGCCCGTCCGCTGCGCCCCGTCAGCTTACCTCGCCCCCTGTCCACGAAGCTGGTGATGGTGTTGGCGGCTTTGGAGGACTGGAAGAAGGTGGCGTTGATGCCCAGCTTCTCGGCGATGGAGTAGGTCCGGTAGAGGGAGAGCATGTACTCGTGGGGCTCCACTCGCGGCGGCGGGGCCCAGGCGGACGGTCCCTTCCGGGCGGCGGCGTCTCGGGGCGAGCGGGGCGCTTTGCCGTCCTGTCGGCTCCGCATGCCCTGGTCGGACTCCCGGAGAGGCTCGGTCGGCGCGTCGGCGGGGATGGTGGCCTGCTGGCAACAGGGCAGATCCCCCCAGAAGAAGCAGGCGAGGAACACGGCGGAGAGCAGAGCCCGGGCCGCATTCATAGCGAGCGAGCGGCTGCCCCGGAGCCAAGCGCGCGCCCGCTCCGCACAGGCGAGTCCCTCGCGCAGCGCGCACAGCCCAGCCCGGCGCAGCTCCCTCTGGCCGTCTGCGGCGCAGCGCTCGCTGCGAGAGAGGCCACAGCCCGGCCGGGACACGCCCCGCGGCACGACACGCCCCCCCCGCGCCAGGACACGCCTACTCCCCCGCCCGGGAGGTTCTTTAGGGGGGTGTGACGGTGGGGGGGGGAGCGGGACGCCGCTAGAGCCGGAATCTCCTTTGCGCCACCAGCCAGGACTCAGCCCAGGGGCGAGGTATGCAGAGCATGTGCAGAGTGCAATGGGCGTAGCCAGGTTTTATGTTGCGCCGGGGGCGGGGAAGAACCTCAATTAGTTAACTATTTTTATTGATTCAGTTGATTGAAGGAGGGGAGCTGCCCTCCTGTCTCTCCTGAGCCTCTCGCACTGTGTGATCATCCTAGGGGGCGGCTGCTAGGCGGGGTTGAACTCCGATTTTAGGAGCAGGAGGGTCCAAGCCAGAGCAGGCCGGAAAGGAGAGTGTCTGGGCACTTCACCGTCTCGATTAGGCGCGTTTGCTAAACCATAAAAGGGTTGGGCTGGGAGATTTGTTGTACTGTAGTGAAATAAGGAGCTGGCACTCTGCACATGCTCCAAGACATTTCTTTGCCAGCTTTTGCTTTGTATGTTCTCCTTTGTGAGTTTTGGCTGAAATGAATTTATGGAAAGGGGGGCGGGGAGGATAGAAGTACAAAACTTCTGATTGCTTAATCCGGCAGCTATGCAGCTGAGACAAGAGCTTGAGTGGAAATTTGGAAGTTGATTTTTTACAATTGACAGGCTCACCTATGAAGTATACCCCAATCCCTCCTTCCACATTGGAACCAAGGAGGAGCCAAAGGAAGGAGAGCTGTTCTTAGTGGTTTCCAAAGTTACAGAATACATTTCTGCCCCCTCTGGACATTGGGCAAAGTCTGAGCTTGAGCACGTTTTGAATATGCTCTTTTCCACTGGTTCCCAAGCTTCCCCCTCTCCACCAACAGACTATTTTAAAATTGCCTAGGGCCTCGGCAGATCACTTAATGATTTTTCTGCCTGCTGTAGCAATTGGAATGTGCTATGCTAGATGCTCAGTTATTTTAAATTATTTATTTATTTATTTATATAAAAAGGTATACACTACTGCCAAAAAAAATATTAGAGCAGTTTCTGGTATGAAAAACCATAAAATTAAAATCCTTTAACAAAGTTGAAATCAAAAATAGTGTAACTATTTTGGAAATATGTGTTCTTAATTCTGGTATAGATAGGCCTGATGAAATAGAAAAGTTTTCGGCAGGTGTTTAAAAGTTGGCACAGAAGGCATCTGCTGAATCTCTGTTGGCACAGTATCCCACAATTTGGCTAATGACACTGAAGCCTTGACTTCTTGTTATTGTCAAATGAGTGTCACCAATTCAGGGAACAACCCAAGTTGCTCCTTGTAAGATATAATAAAATAATTGTATTTTATTACTTTTGTTTCTTTTGCTTGTATTTTTGTATTGCGGTTTGAATTCTATGGACTTCAGTTTGCATGTGTGTGCCATAGAAACACCAGACACATTAGTTTGGGAAACCTGCCTCTAATCATCACCTGCTTGCTGGCTAGGCATTAATGTTTTTCTGCCTGCAAAACATTTGTTGTGTGTACAGCTATAGCTCTTCAAGCAAATTATCACATGCAATGCTCCATATATGTTTGCTTTTCAACACGTATCCTGGAATTCCATAACTGCACATCTCAAGCACATGGGACAAGTGTTCAGGTCTGCCCTCATCACTGCAAAATCAGTATTTGATGTGGCTGTAATTTAGCTTATTTTAGTATATTGTTGTTTTTATGTTTTTATGTACTCATAAACGTGGGTGGCGCTGTGGGTTAAACCACAGAGCCTAGGGCTTGCTGATCAGAAGGTCGGTAGTTCAGATCCCCGCGACGGGGTGAGCGGTTGAGCTCCCGTTGCTCGGTCCCTGCTCCTGCCAACCTAGCAGTTCGAAAGCACGAAGTGCAAGTAGATAAATAGGTACCGCTCCAAGCGGGAAGGTAAACGACGTTTCCGTGCGCTGCTCTGGTTCGCCAGAAGCGGCTTAGTCATGCTGGCCACATGACCCGGAAGCTGTACGCCGGCTCCCTCGGCCAATAAAGCGAGATGAACGCCGCAACCCCAGAGTCGTCCGTGACTGGACCTAATGATCAGGGGTCCCTTTACCTTTACCTTTTCAAAAGTTCAAAAAGGATTTTCAGTGCAACCCGCTCTGAAATTGCTCTGCGATGAAGATTGAGCTACAAATGCTTTCAGCAAATAAAATACATAGGTTGCATGCAAAAGATGTGCTTTCCGTGTATTTATTTTTTAAAAACTTATGGTGCTTTTAAAGATGCCCTAGGTGGACTTTGGGTGGCCAGGATTGGCTAGTATGGAGGATCAACCATTCCTCCTATTTCTGGGAACTGGCTTCTAAGTACCGTATGTTTAGCCCTCAATTCTCTTGGTAGCTTTGAGGAAAATCATGTGTGCAGAAGAAAGAAAATGTACTTCTTCATGCAGTGCATAGTTATATGGGACTTGCTACCACAAGAAGCTATACTTCCTCTCGGATCAGCGGCAGCTTTCTAGTCACTGGGGAACAACGTTGGAATTGGGCTATTGTTCAGAAGTAATGCCATGCCTCTGATATGAGCAGGGAGACAGTTCTTATCTATTTTCATTGCTCCTTATTCCCTACCAGTGCAGTTGGCCAACCTTTGACCACCTGTCAGTGCCTAGTTTAGTGGTGCCTGCTTGCCTAACCTGCCCTCAGTGTTGGCTTTATAGATTTTTAGAAGAACAAATAATGAGTTTGGTAAGAGCACCTGTGTGTGTGTGTGTGTGTGTGTGTGTGTGTGTGTGTGTGTGTGTGTTAACCACAGCCTTGACCAACTGTCCTTTCACTAGGCAGAGAGAAACAGTCTCCCCTGAAGAAGACAGGGCTTCATGATTTTTTTAAAAAAAGTTTAACGTTTTATCCACTCTCATCCCTGAAGGATTTGGTGTAGACCACAAAATTTTAAAAAGCAAAGTCGGCTCTAAATGAGGCTTTCTAGAAACAGCCCACCTGCAATTTCACTATCATGTCCCAGTTCTGTTTCTGCCATAGTGAACTTCTGCAATGACACCTCGAAAGCTTGAGATTTGGTAGGAAATACTGAACCAAGCATTTCGAGAAAATCCAATTTATTTTCTTTCCCAAAAAAAGGAGAAAGTTTCTAGTTCTCAAGGCTGAGAAAGTGCAGACAATGGTTCAATGGGGTTGGGACTGAGTGGATGAGTCCTTAGTTGCCATGCATAGATTCTTCACTCTATATAGAATGTATATGCAACAACAACTTTATTTATATTCCACCCATCTGGCCCATTATAATTCATTGTAGAGCACCCCACAGTGTTGTAAAGTAATGGTGTCATTAATTTTTTGTTGGGTTGAAACTCCTCTTGCACTGGAGGCTGATGTAGACACAGAGAGAAACTGCTGTGTTTCCTAGACCAGTGTTTCTCAACCAGTGTGCCTCCAGATGTTTTGGGACTACAACTCCCATCATTCCTGACCACTGGTCTTGCTAGCTAGGGATGATGGGAGTTGTAGTCCCAAAACATCTGGAGGCACACTGGTTGAGAAACACTGTCCTAGACTGTCCTTTCTGACCTAACCTGTGCTGACCATCCTTCATTTCCTATCCTACTTACTTCCTCTTTATTCTCACCTTGGGAGAAGAGACATCCTTTTTGTGTCTCTCCTGCAGAAATGCAAGAGCAAGCATAGCTCAGGGCATCACCACCTGAGGTAGAGAGAACCCTCAGATCTTTCCTGTCAATCAAGCATGCATTTCACGCAGCAAACATAGCTTTCTTATTTTCCGAAAGTCAAGAGCAGGCACCCCCAAACTGCGGCCCTCCAGATCTTTTGGCCTACAACTCCCATGATCCCTAGCTAACAGGACCAGTGGTCAGGGATGATGGGAATTGTAGTCCAAAACATCTGGAGGGCCGAAGTTTGGGGATGCCTGGTCAAGAGTCTCAGTGTGGTTATACCCAGGATAAAGTGTGCTCCTCCAACAGGAATCCAGCATTTAAGTTCAACGTTTCCAGAGCTTTTTAACTCCAAATGCCAACAAGTACTGGTTAGAGTGTTGGACTGGGACCTAGGAGACCAGAGTTCAAATTCCCACTGAGCCATGAAGGTCACTGAGTGACCTTGGGGCCGGCCAGTCACTGATCTTCAAGGCTCATCCACCCTTTCCTTTTGTCCTGGGTATTCTAAGCATAGGTCTGTGTCCCGAGTGCTTTTTATTTTTATTTTGCCCGGCCGTGTTCCCCAGGAAAATCTGATTTTTACAGCGGAATTGGAGCGAATTTGGGTTTGTTGAAGAGGAACATTTCTGCCTTGTTTCTAACCTAGCTCGCAGATCTACCAGTGAGCGCAAGTGAAAAAGACAGTCACTTAGAACAAAAGAACAGGGCTCCTCTGAATTTGGGCCTGTGACACCCTCCCATTTACTCAACATCAAGTGCACTCCCAACACTGGTTTGGGAAGCGGTGTTCCTGTAAAGTTAGCCACAATCCACATCTATCCTGTTTTTTTCTTATGAAATACTGCAACTTTTTTTTAAAAAATAAAAATTATTAAAGATTTATTAGTTTACAAAAATGTGTTCATTGTCTCTTTTCCCAAGTTGTGTTTTCTACAGATCCGTTGCATTTGTTGTGAGACATT
Organism: Zootoca vivipara; assembly: GCF_965207765.1. Taxonomy (NCBI): domain Eukaryota; kingdom Metazoa; phylum Chordata; class Lepidosauria; order Squamata; family Lacertidae; genus Zootoca; species Zootoca vivipara. Next base: position 64,307,537 of record NC_142591.1, read on the forward strand.
AGCATTGCATGCAGTATTCGGTTGGGAAGGAAAGAGGGGAGAGGGGAGAGGGGGTGTGGAGTGGGGTGGGGTGGCAATGCTTCTATTTTTCTACTTAGTCTATGTGTGGGGTTTTGTGTCAGTGTCACTTGTGTGGATTCTCTTTCTATTTGCTTGTTATATTTCCTTGGTGGTGAGCAGTGGCATAGGAAGGGTGTGTGTGGTGGGTGTCATCACTTGGGGTGTGTGTGTGACAAAATGACAAAAATGTGTTTTTGAAAAAACAACAACTCCCTCACCCACCGCACGCCCCTTCCTACGCCACTGCAGAAGCACTCTGCCTTCGAGTGATTTCCAGAAACCCAAAGCATTGCTGACTCCAACTTTGCAGGTAGAGCACAGCCTTTATGGCTAGTAGCCTTTGAGAGCCCTCTCCTCCACAAATCTGCCTAATCCAGAGGCGTAAGTTAGGTGAGGCGGGGGGCACTGGGCGCCACACCGTGGGGCCTGCAGGCAGCGTGCCTGAGCCACATGTCTCTCCTGAGGGGAAGGCGGCGGGCAGAGTGCCTGCAAGCTCCGCACTGCTTTTTCGAGCAGCGCGGGGCTTGCGTCTGCCCACCGCCTCAGCCGCCCTACAGCTGAGGGGGAGGCTGCCAAGAGGCTCCATGCAGGTGTCCTGGCTTGGCTAGCCCTGCCCCCATGGGCAGCTCGCTCCGCCCCCCAGCTGAAGGGTGTGAATGCCACCCCAGACACCTGAGCGGCAAGCTATGCCACTGGTGGTGAGAGAAGTTGGGGGTGGCCTGGGGTGTGGTTGGTTGCCTTGGTTGGCTGTAGTGAGGTTTGCTTATGTGTGTGAGTAGGTGGGTTTTTGGGTCAGGTTAGCCATATTGATTTGTATGCTGTCGGCAGATTCTTGTGGTTGTCTTGTTGGGCTATGTATGTGAAAAAGGGGAACCATACCCCTATTTGTCCCTGTGTCAGTTTCAGTTTATTGGTGAGTTCATGGGTAGGGAAACTAAGGCCCGGGGGCTGGATCCGGCCCAATCACCTTCTAATTCCGCCCCGCGGACGGTCCAAGAAACAGCATGTTTTTACATGAGTAGAATGTGTCCTTTTATTTAAAATGCATCTTTGGGTTATTTGTGGGGCACAGGAATTCATTCATTTCCCTCCTCCAAAATATAGCCTGCCCCGCCCACAAGGTCTGAGGGACAGTGGACCAACCCCTTGCTAAAAATGTTTGCTGACCCCTTTGTTAGTTTTTCTAGGAAGGCTGTTTCCTATACAATTTGATACCATTGCTCCATGTTTACTCCTGACAGGTCTCACCAGTGTCTGGCTATGATGCTTCTGGCTGCCGAGAGTAGGTGGGTTATGAGCTCTTTATGATGTGAGTGGGCATTTCTATCTTGAAAGATGTTTGGTAGGGCCAGTTATGGGGTGACATCTAATACTTGTTTAGTTATTTTGCTTATTTCTTGTACGACTGATGTTCAGAAGAGTTGGATTTTGGGACATTCCCACCACATATGGAGGTATGTGCCTGTGGAGGTGCATCCTCTCCAGCATTTTGGCACGGCTCCTGGGCATATCAGCACTAGTTTCCATGGTGTTAGGTACCATCTGTAAGTTAGTTTCAGGGTGAGTTCTTTTCTTTTAGCTGAGATGGATTTAAAGGGAGGTTTAGACCACATTCTAGTCCATTGAGTTGGGTTAATTTCATAGCCTATGTTGCCCTCCCATTGTTTTCTGATTGTTGAGGGGGGTTGTGGGATTTTGGAGTAGTATTTTGTATATTGCGGATACCATCCCTTTGCCGTACTGTATCTCTTTGTTGTTAGGAGGAGGTTTTCAAAGGTTGTCAGGGGCCTAGTTGCTGCTGATTTTACTACTGGATTGTTTAAGAGGGCATGTAATTGGTGGTGTGTTAACCAGGGCATTTGGGTGTCTTCTAGTTTGTCTTGTGTTGATGTGGGTTTGTTATTTTTTTGCAGATGTCTGAAATACTGCATTTTGTTGTATTCTCCCCCAGCCCCAGCCAGCTTTGATTTGAATTGAGAAAAGAAATGACCTAGCTGTGTTTTAAGCCGGCAATGTGTACACCGCCTAGGAATTTGTTTTCAGTACTGGAACTGAACTGAGCTCACAGTTCTTCCGCCCAAAAGTCCCCTCCTGGTCAGCTTTCTTCTTTGTAGCTGCCTAATTTAAGTTGGGAAAGGCTTTTGTTGCTGCCATGGGCATAGTCGGGGGGCATGATAGCTGCTCCCCTAATAAATAAAAATACCTAACTAACCAGTTGCCACAGATAACTCGGTTCTGTTCCCCCCCCAACATAAAGCCTGCCCCTCCCCATAAAGTCTGGCTACGCCCATGGTTGCTGCTGCTAAACACATGGGGGGTGGAAAAAGCAGAGATCTACCAGTACATAAGGTAAAGGTAAAGGGACCCCTGACCAGTCCAGTCGTGACCGACTCTGGGGTTGCATGCTCATCTCGCATTATTGGCCGAGGGAGCCGGCGTACATCTTCCAGGTCATGTGGCCAGCATGACAAAGCCGCTTCTGGCAAACCAAAGCAGCACACGGAAACGCCATTTACCTTCCCACTGTAGCTTGCATTTTGACGTGCTTTCAAACTGCTAGGTTGGCAGGAGCTGGGACCAAGCAATGGGAGCTCACCCCGTCGCAGGGATTCGAACCGCCGACCTTCTGATCAGCAAGCCCTAGGCTCAGTCGTTTAACCCACAGCGCCACCTGGGTCCCTTTTACCAGTACATACCAATCTACAGTCTACTCATTCCTGCAAAAAAATTACTCAGCATTTGAATTTACAGTATCCTGAACAACAGATTTGAAAGGAAGTGAGAGTTTTGCACAGCCCCTTAAAGCCGAAAGAGATGGCCAGGGGTCTACAAATTGCACCAAACACATTTCAAGCCCTCAAATATAATGAATATTTTACAGGACTTTGAGTTGGTCTGACTAGCTGCAAATTAATAGCTAGTCTGCCTGCACTTGTTAGTAAATTAGTAAATTTACTTGTTAGTAAGTTAGGATGGGAGTTTAATTGATGTTTCGATGAGCATAGACCGGGGGGGGGGGCAGTAAATAAATAAAAACACTTAACTAAAAGTAGAAATTGTAGAAAGATTTTGACAGATTTTTCAGAGCACTTAGGGGGTCAAAAGAAAATAATTTAAAACATTTCATTTTGAATCTGCTAGACAGAGTCAGACGGAGGATGGTGACAGGGGGGTTTTCTGCCCACCCCCCAACATAAATCTTAGCTATGGCCATGGATATTTCAGTTGTTATATTTCACTGGACCTTGTATTGTATTGCTAGATCTTACATTGATTGTAACCCACCCTGGGACCCTGAAGAAAACGAGAAAATGTTGCCATGTGCTATTTTCACAATGTTATCACATGTATTTATTTACAGAGTTTAAACTATGGTCCTGTAAAGTATTGACAGTTTATCCCTGAAAAACCTGAAATTGGAGGAAATGGTGCCTTCTTTCAAATCCAGTTCTCCAAGAATCACTCACCTACCACTGCCATTCTCTTGAACAATGCAGAAAATCTTGAATATTTGTCATTCACGTATTTATTTCATTCCGTTAACTCAGTGGATTGTTATGTAAAGCTCTAGGGACAGCGAAATGGTGACAAGAATTTCAGCTTGCAGAGTTATTTACCATGTGAACTAACAATGTTCTTGAACTCCACCCAGCAAGTCAGGACCACTTCTGAACTGGATCTCAAGACGGCACTGTTTCGGTTCCTACTTCCCAGAGGGGAGGGAAAGAAAACTTTCTTCTTATTTGACCGTACATTAACTGATTTTGTTCTTGTCCCGCTGTTTTTAAACAGCATGAAGAGCTCTTAAAAAGCCAATTCAAAAAAGGATGGTTAGCTCAGCCCACAAATCAGTTCAGCCGAAGCCAAATCTACACCCTTTAGCGACCATTTGGGGGCCTACAATAACTTGAACTTGGAGCTAGCCATTCTTCTGCACCTGCGTTGCCCATCGAGTTCAGTGAAATGTCATCGGCACAGAGCAGGGATGGTGAACTGTGCCCCCCCCCAAGAGGTGGTTGGACTACAACTCCCATGATCCCTGACTATTGGCCATGGTGGCTGGGGCTCATGGGAGCTGGAGTCCAGCAGAGTGTACATGGAGACAAAGGTTTGGGATAGAGTGTACATGGAGACAAAGGTTTGGTATCCTGTGCTGGATTACCAAATAGGCAGAGTAGGCACCGGCCTTTGGGCCCGACACCTCTTAGGGGCCCCGCGACAATGGATCAAAATCGGTTTATTAAAATTGTTGGCTGGTAAAATGAAAAACTTATGAGGAGTTAATTTGCGAGCCCCCCACCCCGAGATTTCGACTGCCTAGGGGCCTCTACAGGGTTAATCTGGCACTGCTGTTCCACTCGCATAGGAGACTTCTGTTTTTGCAGTGACACATCCCCCTTCTCTCCTTCCTCTGCAGCCCCTGCTTCAGAGGGTTCGGGGTCCCTCCAGAGAATATTTTGGGGGCTTTGCAGAGTGAGGAGAGGAAAGGGGGTTCCTGTTGCATCAGTGGAACACAGCATTGGATGTAACGGATGGAAGTGTCTTCTCCCTGTATCTGCCATAGAAATGTCATTTTATACAAGAAATAGCCCTATTGATTGGTTTCAGGGTGAGAGATGGCTATCCGCTTTGTTGAAAACCTTAACACCGACGCAATAAAAAATAGGAAATTTCACACAGGGGATCAACAACGCTGGAAAATTATAAGCATGTGCTTACTTTGCATGGGATCTCATTTAAACTTTTATTTACTAGCACTTGGGGAACAAGAGAGGTTCACCGCTGCAGTGTTTATTTACATGTTCAGAGAATGTCACACTTCCCATTAATTTGTCATAATTTGTATTTCTGCTTGGAGACTCCAGCTATGTAAACTCAACCCCTGGTTTTACTATCATTTGTAATTTACCCAGCTGTTCAGCTAACTCCAGAGGCCGCCCACTCCTGCAGCTGATTCCCAAAATGAGGCATTATCTCTAAAATTATGGTGTAATCACTTCTCCTGAATTCGTTACTGAGCCAGTGCTTCTTGATTCCTTGGGGGTTGTAAGTCTTTTAGAGCTTAACTTCGGAGCCTGTTCTCACAATCACCCCAACGTTTGGGCCCAGAGGAAGAAAGTCAAGCCGTTCTGGCGGCTTCAGTCAGTGGCAACGCTGTTGTGTACATCTGTTGCAAAAGGGGCAAAAATACCATATATGCTCGAGTATAAGCCTACTTTTTCAGCACAAAAAATGTGCTGAAAAAGCCGCCCTCGGCTTATACCCTAGTGCGGAGTGCGGTGGCGGAGAAAGGCACATGAGCGGAGGTTCGGAGAAGCGCTGCGCTGCGACTCTCCGAACCCCCGTCCTATGCCTGCTCTGTGTGAGGTGGTGGGGAAGGAGAAGTGGCAAGGAAGGGATCCTTCCTCGCCGCTTCTCCCCCCCCCACCCTGCCACCAACAGCTGGGAAAGGCACTGGATGGTATTTATTTTTAATTTTGAAATTTACCAGTAGCTGCTGCATTTCCCACCCTCAGTTTATACTCGGGTCAATAAGTTTTCCCAGTTTTTTGAGGTAAAATTAGGTGCCTTGGCTTATATTTGGGTCAGTTTATACTCGAGTATATACGGTATACAGTCAGTCCATCGCTGGTTTTTTGGCATGCTGCTGAAGTAGATGACTCACCTATGTATGTGCCTTTGATTCTTTATTTATTTTAGTTGTTAGTCATTATCAAAATGACAAAAGAGTCTGTTAAAATGGATAAAGTGCATGCTTTTAACCAGTGCTATTTTATCGAGAAAAAGAGGTGCCGGAACTCACCACGAACACCTCCCCCATTCTCTTAGAATGGCAATGGCGCCTACTTGAGAGGTGGCGGAACAGAGTTCCAGCTGAAAAAAGTCCTGCTTTTAACAATCTAAAGACATAAATAGACTCCAAAGGGCCAATTCTGGAGCAAGAGTCGTTGGGGTGAGCAGTTTAGGATACAGCAGAGCCAGGGGCGTCTTGCCCATAGAGGCAAGTGGCGCGGGGCGCCAGGGCTCCATGTTCTGGAGGGTGCCAGGGAAGAGGTGGAGGCTGGACGCGGTGCCTCCCGGCATCAGCTCGCCGCCCTCGCCCACCTCACTGAAGCAGCGCCGCGCCTGGAGCCTCTGCCTCTTCCCCGCCAGAAGAGCCGCCCTCCAGCCACTGCCCGCCTCCTCCAGCCCCGCAAAGCTGTCGGCAGTGCCATAAAAAGGTCGGCAACTCTGGGATACGGGGGGGGGGGACACACACGCTGGAGAGATCTTTGCACCACGGCACCGGATATACTTAAGATGGCCCTGAGCAGAGCTCCAGGTTAGCTGGGCTCCGCTGGTGCCAAATCTCCAATCTTGGCTCAGCTGAAGATAATGTCAGTGTAACTTGTTCATCTCATTAAGGGCTCAGGGGACTCAGCTGAGGCCAGCGTAAGTTCCAGAAAAGGGGCTGGGTAGATGTTGTGGGGGCGGGATTAAGCCCATTCAGATCAGTCATGTGATCTGGCAACCTGGCACAGAACACTATTTCGCTTTCCCTCCGCCATGCTTAGGCAGAGCAGCAGCAGCAGCAGCCCAACTGCTGAGTGGGATTTGGATCTGGTGTGACTTTATGCCAGCTTAATGTACACCGACTCGCTTTATGCCAGTGCTCTAAGGGGAGCACTGATGGCAGACCAGCTGAGTGCTACAAAGATGTCTGCAAATGTCCGGCAACATCAACCCCGTCGGCAGTGTTTGAAACTCCCATTGTTCTAGGCGCATTTTGCGACAGGGGATTTCATTAGTGCAAGCGCACTACTGCACCTAAATTTTCAAATTAAACCTGCGGAGTGGACGGAAAGGAGGACTGTTTTCTGCCTCCACACTTCCAGCTACTGTCTGAAGACTGGAGAACAGATCTTAAGAATATTAGGGGGGTGGGCAGGGGAAGGACTACACCAGGCACCCCCAAACTTCGGCCCTCCAGATGTTTTGGACTACAATTCCCATCTTCCCCAACCACTGGTCCTGTTAGCTAGGGATCATGGGAGTTGTAGGCCAAAACATCCGGAGGGCCGCAGTTTGGGGGTGCCTGGACTAGACCATGTGAAAAATGTACATAATATTTTAGCTGCAGTTCATTCATTTTCAGCTTTGTATTCTTGTTATAAATAAGGGCGTGCCTAGACATTCCGTAACCTAGATTTAAGGCAGGCACCCCCAAACTTCGGCTCTCAGGATGTTTTGGACTACAATTCCCATCTTCCCTGACCACTGGTCCTGTTAGCTAGGGATCATGGGAGTTGTAGGCCAAAACATCTGGAGGGCCGCAGTTTGGAGATGCCTGGGTTTAAGGTGTCATTTAGCTTCTAGCTTTCATATCTCAGTTTCTAACACTGCCCACCAGTTGCAAACCCCTTGCAGATGACTGTAGCGCAGTCAGTCATGCTTCCATAGCTGTGAACAGAGGAGGAATGACTGCTGGGAGGAGTGCAGAGAGAAGAAACCCCTTGCTGCATCTGCAGCAGCACAACCAGACACCTTCATCTGCCCCAGCTGCAACCAAACATGCCTCTCCTGTATCAGTCTCTGCAGCCACAGCAGGTGCTGTGACCTTCCAACAGTTTGCCTTCACTTCCCAAGGCATACTCCTCCATTATCTCCCGAAACAGACGGATGCCAACAATGTTTTATGCCAGCTTCGTGTGTGTCGGCTTGCTCTCTTACTTTAACATCATCTCAGGCTGCAATCCCATTCATGAGGGATGGGGATTGTTGGGCTGCAACTACCATCAGCATGCATGGCCAATGGTCAAGGATGATGGGAGCTGGAGTTCACTTATGTGATATGAAGCCCCTTTGAACTCAACAGGACTTAATTTTGAGTAGACAATATATAGCAGCACTGGCGAATCTGTGGTCCTCCGGGTGTTGCTGGACTACAACTCCCATCATCCTGGGCCATTGGCCAGGCTGGGTGGTGGAGGGCTGTAGGCTTCCCAGCCCTGATACAACAAATTGGTTTGTATAGCTCAGTGTTTCAGCCTGGTTGTTTATCTTCAATGAATCATGTCCATTCTAGTAGTGGAACAACTTATCAACTATATTCATATTGCATTGACATTTTCTTTTGCCCTCTCTAACATGCATAAGATGATTAAGTTTCAAACTCTTCTACAGTCGCCAATTTAATTTCCCATTGTATTATTGTTGGGATTTCCATTCCCCCACCCTTAAAAAAAAAAAACAGCTGAGTTATAAGGATTCAATCCAGTGCCGTAATAAAATGATCTGCAGTATTGTCTCATTAGTACATGCTTCTTTCATGACCACAGGGTAGGGCTCTTCTCCAAGCAAACACTGTGACAACGGCAGGCTCCAGATCAAGCTATCAACATTATATAAAACACATCTGCAATATACACATTTATCTTATTTTTATTTGCTAAAATATTCTGCACTATATTGCCAACATTAAGGAGGGAAATGTCGTATGGCAGTGAACAGCATAAAATCGACAGTAAAATTGCATTCATTAAACAAGTAGAAAATGTGTCACCAGTAGGAGATCAGTTTAATGCATCAATGCACTACTGCACATGCCTGATTTATGTTCATTGGGAGCACATTCCAAAGGGCAGGTGCCACCACACTAAAGGCCATGTGTGGTGGCAGGGCTTCGTGAAGAAGCAGGAAAAATCTTCATTTTTAAATAATGTACGTGGATTGCACCCCATAGACAGTGGGAGACAATGTATACACTGGCTCATGGAACCATAGACTAACTTGTGGCTCCAGTAGAACAAGTGCATTAGAGTTGTTCATGAGTCTTCATATTAGTCATTTCCAAACAGGTGGACTGCATGGCAAAATTAATGTCACTTAGGTCACTAGACCTCATGATTCTTATAAAGGCATCTAAAGGCACAGTCCTAACCCTAGATCCACCTGGATGAGTTAGGATCTACTGGAACTTTGGTCCAGTCATCTGGTTCCCAGCTATGCCAGCATAGGCCCCCAAGCCTGCTTCAGACCGTGATTTGCTGGTTTAACTCCCCCATTGCAACTGGGCTGAGCCCAACAAATTTGATGCTGAATAAAGAGCATTCCAGGGGAGTGTTGCAGGCTGGAGCAGGCAGTGAGGACTTATGGTGAATCTTAACTCTGTTCAGATGTCAGGGATTATGCTGAGGAGGGCTGAACTGAGGAAGAATGGTGGGAGCCACCCCTCCCCCTCCCCTGATCCTGATCCTGAATCTTCCCAGGAGCAGGAGGACAGCATAGATTTGGAACCGTGGTTTGCAGAGGGGCATAGTTCAGAAGGCAGAAGCTGGGAAATACTGGATGGGGAACAGCTAGCAGAAGAAACACTAGAAGAGAGAGAGTTAACAGATTCACAGTCTCCGGATAGCATTTACCCCCCTTCTCCAAAGTCACGGAGAGCTCAGAAAGTGTCAGAACAGAAAGCACAGCACGTACAAGCTCAGATTACAAGACGTAGGAGTGATGTAGACTAATAGGGACGGAGGGGGGGAGTGTCATTTAATTGGGAGCACTGCCCTTTCTAAGTGATGTGTTCTTTGTTCTCTGTAATTATTAAAGATTCTAACTGGTATTCCTTTTATTTGATCTCTTATCTACTACCGGGGCGGGGGAGGAGGAAGCCAATTCCCCGAAGCCTGACATCAGCTCAGGCTCATGGTCTGGCAACGTGGTGGAACCTTAACGCTGCCAAAAAGGATGATGAAAGTCCAACCACAGAATGGAAGTCAATGGGGAGGGGAGGGTTCCTAATCCTCAGAAAGGCTCACCTTCTCATGCCACCCACCCTGCTCTGAAAGCACACTTGAGATCTGGCATGAACCCTGGCCAATCGCACGGCAACTCACCTCACATATTGCATCTGGTGGCACAGCAAGCTGCCTCAAAAGTGCAAAAGGACTGTGTGCCTGGGAGAGGGGCACAGGGTACCTGGTAAAAGGTACTTTACACTAGAAGGGCACAACCAACAAACGCTAGGCACACTCAGCAGTTCTCAAACAAGGACCGTCCACCAGAGATAGGAAACAAATGAGACCTTTGTGATGAGACCTCTCTCTGAAGTTTCTTTCCACAACATGAAAGCGGCAGCAGGTGCATGTTGGAGATCCAGAAACCACTCGTACACAGCAGCTGCCACAGAGCCTAGCAACAAGGGCATGCCAGGAAGCAAGGGATCCCCAAAGAAAGGCCAATTAACATTCCCATTTGCATGAGGAGGGCTGGTGGCACTCACTAGGTAAAGGGAAAGGTACCCCTGACCGTTAGGTCCAGTCGCGGATGACTCTGGGGTTGCGGCGCTCATCTCGCTCTATAGGCCGAGGGAGCCGGTGTACCTCTTCTGGGTCATGTGGCCAGCATTACTAAGCCACTTCTGGCGAACCACAGCAGCGCATGTAAACACCGCCAGAGCGGTAGCTATTTATCTACTTGCACTTTGATGTGCTTTCGAACTGCTAGGTTGGCAGGAGCTGGGACCGAGCAACAGGAGCTCACCCTGTCACGGGGATTCGAACCACTGACCTTCTGATCAGCAGGCCCTAGGCCCTGTGGTTTAGACCACAGCGCCACCCGCATCCCAAGTGGTGGCACTCACTAGCACCTCTTAAATTTGCCCCAGAGCACTATCAGGTCCTGGCATGCAGGTCCCTGTGGGGGAACACCAAGGCTACTGCCATCGCCTTCCTGGACACAGAGCAGTGTTGGGAGGGTGAACCTCCAAGCGAAGAAGGCTCAGAATCCAGGGTGGGATGATGATGAGCGGTCAGAGGGAGATGATTGGGAGGAGGTGATGTCGGAAGCTGAAGAGGCGCCAGGGTTTAGTGAGCAGGGAGAGTCTGTGGCAGAGAGAAGTCCAAAATGAGGAAAAAAGGGAGGCAAGAGGCAGAGATGAGTCAGGCTGATGAAACAGCATGGGGGGGGGGGTCTTCCCCTCCTGCTGTGACACGCTCCCCTCCCCTCTGCTCTCCCAAGTTGAGTAGAGGTATGAAGCTGGTGCACCAGCTAAGTCTCTGGCTGCTTGGGAAGGACCTGAGAGAGATGGAGACGTAGGCTGCTGTGGGAAGGCAGGGTCCTTCCGTCTCCATGACTGCCTCATAAGGGCAAGACCTACCAAGAAGAGTTGCTGTGCTCATTAGGCCTAGCGCTCTTGAGCAGACCTGGTTTATTCTAATGAAGAGTTAACTTCACTTAACTCCTTGTGATTTATTGCTGGCTCGCTCCTGACAGCTGCCACCACTGACTCCCAGTCTTGAGCACTACACAATAAGGAAGTGCTTAGCAGGGGACCTGCACCATGGACACTGAGGACACACAAGGAAAGGTAAGAGGTTGCCAGTTGCGGAGGATGCTGCTGCAACCACTAGTCCTCGTTGCCATCCCCACGTCTGATTGCCTAGCAGACACATAGCTTGGAGAAGGCAGCAGCAGCACTTGCACTACTGGTGGTTATGGTCCAATACGGAGAGCCACACTTGCAGAGAGTTGGCTTAAGCAGAAACACAACAATCAAGCTAAAGCTAAGAGCAGCATTTTGCTTTTCCCGTGTTAACACAAACATAGCAATTCACTTTCACTTTCCAGGTCATTTTTTTAGTATTTATTTGATGGGGAGCTTTGTTGCACAGGTCTGTTCGACTGCTGGTTCCCAATGCTGATCAACAGTGTGCAAAGTGTGTCACATCTGGATGTACTATTTTCTCCCTTTTTATTATGCAGTACGCAGTAGGTCTCGGTACAGTGGAAGGATATGATGTGAGACTGGTGGGTTCACAGCACCACCCTGTGGACAGCGGGGGTGAAAAACCTCTATGGGTGCAACGGCCACAAGATTCGCCTTGCATCTGTGTCTATTGTGTTTGGAAGCAGCCCGGTCTGTTTCAGATCTGCATGTTGTCATTCCGGTTCGATTCATTATCCGGGTCCAAATGTGATGTGCTAAACCCAAAGCTCTTGTTTCACACCTGTTGACTACAATGGCAAATCTCCATGCACCTTTTATATTTTGCCCCCTTTCACCTGAGAGGATGAAAATTTGTAAGCAAAGGCACTTCTCCAGAGTGGATTAAGCCCACCAAATTTCAGGCAAATGCACCTAGGAGTTTCTGTGCAGGAAATCTTTAAAGCTATTATTATTATTGATGAAAAGTCTCTTAAGTTTCTAAATATTCCTCCAGAATCGGGTGGAAGCTGCTGGTGTGGCCACCTCTTCCAAAGGGATTAGACCTGTTTTGTTTCCCATTTCTCACCATCGCTGACCATTGGCCACCTTGGCTGGGATTCATGGGTGTGGGTGTCCAGAGACACTTGGAAGGCCACAGGCTGATTCCCCACCCCATAGATGAATAAACCATCTTTGGATCTCAAGCTTTGAGTGCAGTTAAAGGGGAAGGGGCTCCATTGCAGAAGGGAAATACTTGGCTCCATAAACAGGATTTTAATACAGTACTTGTCCCTCTGTTTGTTTTGTAGGTTCAGAGCTGTATGCTGGTAAAAATGTTATCACCACACAATAAAAAGGAAGCAGTAAAGAGAGACCCTGATTTGTTTCCCAAACATTTAAAGAGCTACAGATTATTATTAATTTTTTGAGGGGAGGGGAGCCACTCTTCTTCAGCCAAAGGATTTCGCAAGTGTAACACACATAAAAAAATGTAGGGAAGTGTCCAAAATAAGTTGGAGGGGTCATTTCCTCAACTGATAGGAAAAGGCCAAGCCATTAGCTAACCCCCTGTCCAGATAATTTAATTCAAGAGTTTTTGGTGTAGTGGTGAAGGGATCCAGTACAAGGATTTTGCTTTTAAAAAGCATGTAGCATTCTCCACATCTAAAACAAATCCTGAAATAGATTTGAATTAAAGATTCAAAAGGAAAATCTTTGCCACAAAAGCACATTACTGCAGAGCATGCAACTCTCCCTTATGGACACATTTTTGCAAAGTGATTTTCCCTTATATAAGGCATTTTAAAGCGTTATTTTCACTAATATACAGGTATGCATTTGAAATACATACTTTAGCCTAGTATATGCATTCTCTACATATTATTACTTGTCTGGAGGACAGCGTTGCAAAAATCAGGAGTGCAAATGTCAAAGGGTGGCTGTTTTTCAGTTCACATATTGTTTTGAAAGGTGTGGATTAGGTCAGGTGCCTTTAAATGCAAATATAATCAAATTTCTCCCCGCATCCCTATCGCCACCATAGAGGCCTGATTAGATCTGTGCCCTTTCCTTTCCCAGAAGCAAAGCACACTCTAAAAGCAAAAATACTAGGTATTTGGCAGTTGGGGTTATGCACATGCTGGTATTGTTCAACATTGTGCTTGTCTGCAGCATACTGTGGCAGATTACAAAGTCATTATTGATAGAATTTCACTCATATAGTACTAGAACATCATCCCAAGACTTCAGGGTGGAGCAAGATGATATCAAAATTTGAATTACCATTCATTTAAGAGCCATAAATCACTATGAATAAAGAGGAGCACAACAAGTAATGAGAGATACCATTAAACCATAACAGAGATGCTAATGTGATATCCCAAAGTCTCCCTTCCCTGTAGGTACTGTATGCGAAATTAACTCTAGCCAACAATTACTAGAACAAGCGCCAAGCAACAATACTGCATTTCCCTGATCTCTGCAAGCTCTGTTTATTTTCAGGGTGGGCAAACCATTTCCATTGTAATGATAATCGAGAGGGCCAAATTCTGTTCTGAGAGAGGAACCTAATCCAGTATCTATAAAACAACACGAGCGAAGAATAAGCGAATATCAGATTAAATTCCACTTTACCTCTGTAGGTCTTGGCTCTTGAAAAAGTGTTTCAAGTTACCGCTTCCTTTAGGCAGGTCCATTGGCAAAATTCAGTGATAAAAATACAACACCCTGCAGTCATTATTCCATGTGTTGGATTCTAACTGATGAGAAAGCTCAGTAGTGTTTGGCTGGGACACCGTCCAAAACCCAATCACCTACTCTACTGCAGCAAAAGTTTGGAAAGGGCTAGCCTTTGAAACACAAAACCATCATTTTGCTTGTATTGATGTTAAACAGATAAAATTGACTGAGAAATAACACACAAGGAAATACAGCGACAAGTGAGCAAAGTAATAAAACCCAGGTCTGTGCAAGGATAAACCTGGCCAATAGTTAATTTAATTTTGTTTTTAACCCTCTCTATTTTTCAGAAAAACAGAAAAAGGCTCCCAGAGCAGCTCAAAAATACCAGTTCCCAGTAGCTCCAGCTACCATGGGCTAATGGTTTGGGATGGAGTTCCAGGTCCTCTAAGTCTGTATGCAGAGCATAGCGAAACACGGAGCTGTTGGTCCTTCCCCTAAAACTTCTGTATCTGCTGTTGCTAATACCATCAGGCACAGTGCGACCCAATTATCACAAGCCCAAACCACCTCTTGTCAGCCTGGCAGCAAAGGAGCACTTTAGGAACATAGAAAGCTGCCTTATCATACTGAGTTATATCACTAGTCCATCTAGCCCAATATTGTCTACACTGCCTGGCAGCAACCCATGATTTCTATCTCTATATAATTGTCTTATATTTCCCAAATATCCAACACTGTGATGGGAAAGCTAGTATTTAAATAATAATAATACAGCAAGCATGTTAGAAAATTTAACATTTGTGTTTTAACATCTCCAGATTTTATTAGGTGTTCTTTATACAGTCATCTGGTCTGTTTAAAGATTGAGCAATAATATAAAAGGAAATACAGCTACAAATGATTGAAGTAATAAAATCCTGAAACTAAATAGTATCTCATAATTCATTTTACACAGCATATATTAGGTTTCATTACATCAGTACATGACTTAGTAGTAAATTCTCCTGGGGGCTATAAACCTTTAAGAAGCTGTCATCTTGAAATATATATATATATATATATATATATATATAGAGAGAGAGAGAGAGAGAGAGAGAGAGAGAGAGAGAGAGAGAGAGAAAGAGAGAGAGAGAGAGAGAGAGAGAGAGAGAGAGAGAGAGAGAGAGAGAGAGAGAGAGAATAATTGAAGAAGTGCTTTATTGATCTATGGTACAACTCCATCTAGTGCCAGGGTGAAGAATTCTTCTAAGCTATTTTATTTTTCTCATTCTAAAACATGGCATTTCTTATCCTTACTAAACCTTAGAATGGTGGATTAGTCACAATGCTAGTAAGCCAGCACATTCAGTATTTTGTCAGGGCCGGCCCTATGGCCAGGCTGGGTGGCGCAGGGCACCATGGCGCCGGCCCGCCAGGAGGGCACCGCGAGCTGCGCCCACCCGCTGGCTGGCCGGTCCTCCGCGCAGCTGCGCCTGTGGCAGCCGTGCTGTGCTCACCCGCCCACCGCGCTGGGAAACGGGGCGGGAGGGCGCCGGAGAGATCCGGCGCACCACGGCGCCAGGGGCGCTTAAGACGGCCCTGTATTTTGTCTTTCTACTTATCTGAACTGATGCACATTTTGGTGCCTGTTCAAAAAAACAACAACAACAACAGCAAAATTCTCACACTTACCTTCCTAACATGGGAATATAAATGAACATACAGATCTGTAACTGCATATTGAGTATTCAGCTAAACAGCTTCGATGCCGTTTCAGATGTGTTTTAGTTACAGTATTTCTAGAAACATGGGAAGCTGCTTTACAGTGTCAAACCATTGATCCATCTAGCTTAGCACTGTTTACATTGACACGTAGAGGCTGTCCAGGGTTTCAGGCAGAGTAATTTCCAGCCTTAACTGGAATTGCCAGGGATTGAGTCTGGTACCTTTTCTATAGTCAAAGAACTGGCTCTACTGCTGATCTACAGCCCCATCCCTATTATTAATCGTTGCTAGGACACTTTTATTATTATTCATTTATGTACTGCAAACTCATGAAATCCATCTCAAAAAGACACAATACTTGAGCTCTGCACAGATTTAGGTGCTTGAATTCAGATCTACTCTCATTAGTCAGTTTGAGAGAAAGAGGGGCCAACTCAAGCTTTTCTCCCACAACCTATTTCCTAGCAATTTGTCAAAAAGGAGTTTGGGTGGGAGGGCAAGAGAGAGAACATTCCTTACCTTTACAGACCCTGTTTTTATGCAGCTGGCACCGATATGGGTTCAAGCACACAGATGTACTGACGTCAAATCTACTTTACCATCAAAGATCAATCACCATCAGTCAAGAGTTCAATATTTCAATTAGACAAGGGATGTGGGTGGCGCTGTGGTCTAAACCACTGAGCCTCTTGGGCTTGCCGATCGGAAGGTCGGCGGTTCAAATCCGCACAACGGAGTGAGCTCCTGTTGCTCTGTCCCAGCTCCTGCCTACCTAGCAGTTCAAAAGCATGCCAGTGCAAGTAGATAAATATGTACCACTGTGGCGGGAAGGTAAACGGCATTTCCGCGTGCTTGGGCACTTGTCACGGTCCTCCCTGCGCCAGTAGTGGTTTAGCATAGCTGCCAAGTCTCCCGTATTCCCCGGGAAACCCCCGTTTTTCCAGCTGTCCCCAGCCGGAAAAACGGTGGTTTTTTTTTTGTTTCCCCCCGGTTTATTCTGGCGCGACGGCCATTTTGGAACTGGGCGGAGCATGCTCAGAAGCAACTTTTGATGCTGCTTTGCCCAGTTCCAAAATGGCTGCAGCACGACTTCTGGTGCGGCGGCCATTTTGGAACAGGGCAGAACAGCATCAAAAGTCGCTTCTGAGCATGCTCCGCCCAGTTCCAAAATGGCTACTTCCGGTCCTCTACTTCTGGTCCAGTCCCTTATTTCTCAGGCTGGAACTTGGCAGGTATGGGTTTAGTCATGTTGGCCACATGACCCGGAAAGCTGTCTGTGGACAAACGCTGGCTCCCTCAGACTGAAAGTGAGATGGGCACTGCAACCCCATAGTCGCCTTTGACTGGACTTAACTGTCCAGGGGTCCTTTACCTTTTACCTTTACCATTTCAATTATGTATGTATGTATGTATGTATGTATGTATGTATGTATGAGCAGTGGTTCTAGGGAACAGATAAAAAGGAGAGGCAAATTACGGACAACCAAGGCAAACTCTTTCCATTCAGTCTATGGAAAGTTTTTTTTAGTTTTATTAGGGTAGAAAGGACTAGCATTTGATAGGACTAAAGCTGCAAGTGATAATGGCAGATCAGGGTGTAAAAACTATGCCATCAATGAGTTTTAGAGAACACTACATGTGCACACATGTGCATGCAGGATTATGAAACATTTATTTGGTGCAAGGGGGTGGGGTGGGGAAGAAACTAATCCTTTAAATTTATTGGCTGAAACCTATTTTTCTCCTCCAGTTATTTTTGGGATTCCCATCAGCCCAAGTCAGTATAGCCACTAGTCGGGGATTATGGTAATTTGATTTAAACAATATCTTGAGGGCACCAGGCTGGCTACACCTGTGCTAAAATAACCCATGCCACGAGAAAACTGGTGGCAAAGCAGAGGGAAGGGAGCTCAGGTCCTGCTTTCAGACTTCCTGTAGGAATCTGGTCAGGCATTGTGAGAATAAGATGCTGTACTCAAGTCGTTGAGCTGATCCAGCCAGCTTTTCTTACATTCTGAAAGGGTTGAGACCCCCTTTTTCTTCCTAAGCATTCTTTGCTCTAGTCTAGACCTCTATATACTTTGTTTGAATTTGCCTCACCCAAAGTAAAGTGCCGTTACCTTTGAATTCAGTTTCGGCCAGTCTTTCAAGGAAGAATTGAATAAATCCACAAATTATCTTCTGCAAGTTTTATTCAATTGCTCCCATTATACCTCACCAGATTAAGACAATGGCGTATATCAGGGTCCCCAAACTAAGGCCCGGGGGCCAGATGCGGCCCAATCGCTTTCTAAATCCGGCCCACTGACAGTCTGGAAATCAGCATGTTTTTACACGAGTAGAATGTGTCCTTTTATTTAAAATGCATCTCTGGGTTATTTGTGGGGCCTGCCTGGTGTTTTTACATGAGTAGAATGTGTCCTTTTATTTAAAATGCATCTCTGGGTTTTTTGTGGGGCATAGGAATTCGTTCATATTCTTTTTCAAAATATAGTCTCCCCTCCTCCAAGGTCTGAGGAACAGTGGACCGGCCCCCTGCTGAAAAAGTTTGCTGACCCCTGCGTAAGATTTTCCTTAAGGGGCCTTTCTGGGGGGGGGAATCTTCCATTTTACAGCAATTTTGTAATTCAACAGAATTCTGTCCTCTTCATTTGGAAGTTTTCTATTTCTGTGCCGAGGACAGAAAAGAAGTTCACTACAGAAAGGAATTGGAATTGGGGTAGCCCTTGAACTGCCTGCTGCTGGTAGGGGACAAACTTTACCTTGGAATTGCAAATGCAGCCCCTTCAGGTGCTCCTGTTTTTAAGGCATGAAATTGGACCATTAGATGAATCAGAATTAGTTTCTTCTAACTCTTGAAATTGATGCTTTTGAATTATGGTGCTGGAGGAGACTCTTGAGAGTCCCATGGACTGCAAGAAGATCAAACCTATCCATTCTTCAGGAAATCAGCCCTGAGTGCTCACTGGAAGGACAGATCGTGAAGCTGAGGCTCCAATACTTTGGCCACCTCATGAGAAGAGAAGACTCCCTGGAAAAGACCCTGATGTTGGGAAAGATTGAGGGCACTAGGAGAAGGGGACGAGATGGTTGGACAGTGTTCTCGAAGCTACGAACATGAGTTTGACCAAACTGCGGGAGGCAGTGCAAGACAGGAGTGCCTGGCGTGCTATGGTCCATGGGGTCACGAAGAGTTGGACACGACTAAACAAAACTCTTGAAACATTTTGCTACAGTTACTCTGGAACTGCTATGTTGATGAGTTACTCTGAATTCTTAAGTACGTTTCAAAACATAGCCAGATTATGTGTACTTCTAGTCTTGGAAAATGGTATGCCTTTTAAAAGAGAATCTGGGTAGATTAATTTTGTATTCAGCACACGGAGGCATGTAGAACTCATGGAAGTAATCAACAGATGGGATGCACAATTTATAACTGGAGATGTCGACAACAGCTAGCTTCCACCACAGAGCACATTTGTGCATAATCAAGAAGCAAGTAAGAGAGCCTCATTAGTTGCTTGTACCTCTGCTTTGCCAGCTTTTGCTGTTCAGCATCTGAAGTGAGGACTCATTTCACTTGCTCTTTTGACAGATCTATGAGTCCCAGGGCCCACCTGGAGCTCAGTGATCACAAACCTCATACTTCTTTATTTCACACTAACAATCTGATTCCCCAAAGGATAAAATTGCTTTCCTATAGTTTATAGAAAAAGCAGTTATATTATACAACATAGTTTATGAACTATTGCCCATCTCTCTCTCTTCTCTGTGTGTGTACAGTGCTTTTTTTTCCTTAAAAAAATGTTTAGGGGTACTCTCATTTTCCTACTCATATTGAAATACTGCCCCTCAATGAGGCCAAACTTAAATTCACAAAACGTTTAGGGGTATGTATACCTCTGCGTCCCCACAGAAAAAAGCACTGTGTATATATAGATATATAATATGAAAGCGAACAAATCAATATTTATTTTCTGCCCATTATCAGAAGGTCCTAGGGCAGGTTACAGCAACATAAAACACAGCATTAAAACAGTCTAAAACACATTACAATCACAACTAAAGTTTTATATACATATCAAGTATCAAAGGCCGGGGTAAAGAAGCCACAACACAAGGGCTACATCCAGTGCCAGATTTATGTATAAGGTAAATAAGCTATAGCTTAGGGCCCCATTCTCTTGCCCCCCCCCAAAAAAAATAAAGGAAAAAACACTGGATGTACATTTCCAAAATATAAGATAAAAAACAAATAAAATAAAACCTACATACAGCAGTGTTTTGTGTTGACTCCTATGATGTAACTAATGGGCCCCGCCTGCTAGTCTGCTCCTTAAAATATAACTGGTTTGCTCATATAAATTACCATATAGCATATATTCAACACAAAAAACAGCAACAATTTGTTGTTGACAAAGGACAGCTGGACATATGAAGGGCCCCATTACCTTCAGTAGCCTAGGGCCTCATCAAACCTAAATCCAGCCGTGGCTACATCTGTAGCAGGTGGTATACGTGCCTCCGTATGTAGAGTACAAAAGGAACTTTTACTCCAGAAGTCTGCTCAGGACTGTATACTTTAGTAATTCAGCATGCTAAAGTATACTAGGCATGCCTTAGTAATTCAGCAAATAAATCCAAGTGACTAATTTAGGTTAAATGAGGCAATTGCTTTTATTTAAAGATTGGCAAGAAACACAAATTCCAAAAGCATCTATTAATGCAGCATTTCATTTGTTTGGGTAGACACGATAGGGATTACGTAATCCCTATCTAGTGCTGCTGCTGCTGAATACTCAAGTGTGTCTGCATTCCCACCTCCAGAGACAAGAGGCGATGATGGCTATATAGTCATTCTGCAGATGGGCATCCCTTTTAAGAAATGAATCAGAAGAACAGAAACAAACAGCAAAGGTTGTTGCTTATCTACCCTTCCAGCTGCAGGAAACATCTGTATTATGACAAAAAGAATTACTCAAACAGCTGGAATGAAGATCACAGATCACCATGTTAGCATGCAATGAAGCTGAAAAGACTTGAACCAATTCCTTGCAATTTAGGAGAAAGGATTCCAAGTAGATTTGGTAATGTTTATTTTAGGTGGATGAATATTAAGTGAGGAAAGATTTACATGAGATTTCTCCACACCCAGATTTTCTCAGTAGACCCCTACCTGAACAAAATAATTTAAAACTTAAAAGAAAACATTCTTCTGAAGTGCATTGCAGCAGCAGCAGCTATTTCTTTTCCAACTCTTCTCTTTCAAGTCTTTCACGGATGACTTCTTTCAGATATGGCTCAAGATAATGTTTGTCCTAAAAAAGAGAGAGAGTTAAGGATACTGGACATTTCATACCGGCATCTTTTTGTAAGAGCAGCATCAACAGTAACATGGATTATCTGGTACTTCACCACCATTTTAGGAACAGAGCAGGCAGACCTAAATTTAAAATGCTTAATCCATAATTCCCAGTAGTGATGTATGGAAGTGAGAGCTGGACCATAAAGAAGGCTGATCGCCGAAGAATTGATGCTTTTGAATTATGGTGCTGGAGGAGACTCTTGAGAGTCCCATGGACTGCAAGAAGATCAAACCTATCCATTCTTAAGGAAATCAGCCCTGAGTGCTCCCTGGAAGGACAGATCGTGAAGCTGAGGCTCCAATACTTTGGCCACCTCATGAGAAGAGAAGAATCCTTGGAAAAGACCCTGATGTTGGGAAAGATTGAGGGCACTAGGAGAAGGGGACGTCAGAGGACAAGATGGTTGGACAGTGTTCTCGAAGCTACGAACATGAGTTTGACCAAACTGCGGGAGGCAGTGGAAGACAGGAGTGCCTGGCGTGCTATGGTCCATGGGGTCACGAAGAGTCGGACACGACTAAACGACTAAACAACAACAATCCATAATTCACCAACTGGCCTTTCCTACTACAATTATTACTTGTAGAGTCATTTCCCTAAATTTGTGTGATTAGTGCATGCATCTGCCCTACTAAACATCTTATCAGTTACTGAAACTGCCACACAGAATCAGTCTAACTTTTGTGTCTTGCGTTTAAACATGTTTACAATAAGTCAAGCGCCTGTTGAGAAATTTTTCACCACCAAAAATCAAGAGCATCGAGGGTGCTACTGACTAACAAGTTTATCATAACACAAATTTCCATTGACTAGAAGACTAGTTCACGAAAGATTATGCCATAATACTTGTTAGTCTTTAAGTTGCTACTGGATTTGTGTTTGCTGCAGCTAGATTTGCAAATAACACCGATACACCTCTAGACATCTTTCACTCAGTATTGTACCAGTTGTTAGCCAGCAATGGTCTCCATTTCACTGTCTTCTCCTCTGTAAAAGCATGCCCAAGCTGCAGGTCAAGCTGTTGGTGGCTAGGCTATGTGACATTAAAGATTTTGGTTACACTGCAACTTTGCCCTGATATGCCGTTTTTTTAAAAAAACTTTTTCTTATATAAATAATGGGTGGCATCACCAGTATGGGATGAAAAACTGTCTGAGGCAAGCATTGCCATTTACCCCTGGTGATCCCAGTGCCTAGTGTGAGAAGATTTTGTCCTCTAACAACTCTGATCTATATTACAACTATCTTACTTTGTTTTACAGATTTTCATGGGGCCGATTATGACAAAGCTTGACCTTCTCTACACAACACTGATCATGCTAAACTATGACAATGACAGAACAGAGAACCATTTAAAAATAATAATAATATGGAGATAGAATTATAACCCCCCCCCACAAGACTCAAGGTGGATAATACTACAAGTCATGTATAAAGGAACTGAAGGTTTATGCACTATTAAGTTTCATAAAATTGGGTTTTACTGCACTAAACCTGACAAACAGCAGATTAATGATGAGACAAATATATCCTCCCAAAGCAAGACGTGATCAGCAGGTAAGACCTGATTTCTATAGATAAGTTGTCCCAACCACATTATGTTCGAAGATGCATTCAGTTATCATGATCACATGCAAGTTTCTGGCTGTGATCGAGATCTGTTGGGTCTTTTGGCAAACTGCTCACAGAGCCCATTTCCACTCATGTGCTGTGAGTGAAGGGACCCAGGTGGCGCTGTGGTTAAACCACTGAGCTAGGGCTTGCTGATCAGAAGGTCAGCGGTTCGAATCCCTGTGACGGGGTGAGCTCCTGTTGCTCGGTCCCAGCTCCTGCCAACCTAGCAGTTCGAAAGCACGTCAAAATGCAAGTAGATAAATAGGAACCGCTACAGCGGGAAGGTAAACGGCGTTTCCATGTGCTGCTCTGGTTTGCCAGAAGCGGCTTTGTCATGCTGGCCACATGACCTGGAAGCTATACGCCGGCTCCCTCGGCCAATAATGCGAGATGAGCGCGCAACCCCAGTCGGTCACGACTGGACCTAATGGTCAGGGGTCCCTTTACC
Source organism: Zootoca vivipara (assembly GCF_965207765.1). Taxonomy (NCBI): domain Eukaryota; kingdom Metazoa; phylum Chordata; class Lepidosauria; order Squamata; family Lacertidae; genus Zootoca; species Zootoca vivipara. Next base: position 64,330,593 of record NC_142591.1, read on the forward strand.
TTTACCTGCTGTGAGTGAAAAGTAGTATGTGTTCCCTTATCTCCTCCTCCCAGCCATGTTTTTGCTGAAGAATCAGAGTAGGTTTTCTGCAATTTCTATTCCCCTCAAAGTTCTGAATTGAGCCATGAATATTCCATCCACCCAGAAGCAGTTCTACAGCCTTAGATTAGCATCACAAGAGTTAACCAATACTCAACTCAATTCTTCAAAGTAATAATCATCATTATGAACAGACACCATTCAGTAGTTTAATACAACGGGAAATCAATGGGACTTAAGTCATGGTAAGTAACTTATTTGATTTCAATGGGACTAAATCATGACTTAGTTTAGATAAATCCAGTACAGTGGTACCTCGGTTTAAGTACATAATTGGTTCCGGAAGTCTGTTCTTAACCTGAAGCGTACTTAACCTGAAGTGAACTTTGTGGGATGCAAAGGGTTAAGTGCAGCCAAGTCACAACAATCCCTAGATAGTCCACTTGGAGGACTGAGGAGGAGGATATGACTAAGCCTAGTTTCCTCTTCCTTCACATCTTAGTGAGTCTCTCCCTCAAGGCCTCCAGCCTAGAGAGAGAGATGAGATGGAGTCTCACTTCTTATAAGTGAACTTCACAATGTATATATTACCTTTTAACTAAGCAAGTCTACCTCTTGAGTGTGCTGTACCTCGAGATGCTTGTAAGTAAACATCTTTTATACTTTTAAGAGCATTGTGTTGTGTCTTTTCTTTTAAGAGGGAAAAAGGGGAAATACCAGGAAAATACACTTTATTTTAGTGGCTTAAATCAAGCCTGCGCAAACGTTTTTCTGCTGTGTATTTTGCAAAAGGGGAATGTTTTTACTCTGCTAAAGTTTGGTGCTTGCTAGCGCAAGCGGGGATAGGATATATTAAACAATATCTCCTCATCCACATTCCTGAACATTCCCACAAACTTTCCCATTGAAAGTAATGGAAAGTGGATAAATCTACACCAGACGGGTCCGCGGAGTACTTAAACTGAAAGTACTCAAACCGAAGCGTACTTAAACCGAGGTATGACTGTATCTTACGTTGTTTGACAAGGGAACAATGATGTGGAATGGAAATTTTCCAACTACTACACTTTTTCTGTGGAAAGTTTTCCATTTCTAAAAAATGCATCATTTCATAGTTGGTTACAATGAATGGCTATACCAGCAAAATTGGGCAGTTTCAAATTATAATTAACTCGTTTCATGTATTTATTCTCAGGAAGTGTGCATGTAGAATTCTCTCTCACACACACATCTACTTATAAACAGAAGTGTTAATTAAAATCCAACTATACTTAATTGAATATGATAAGCTACATCCTAATTGAGTCTTTAGGGCACTGGAAGATTTGATACAAAGATTTCCAGAAAACTCCTATTAATGGGAGAACACAATATTTATGTTGAACATAATATTTATGTTGGCTTACAACCAACCTTCCCTAGAAAACTGGGTTGACTCTTATTATATGGGTATGCAACCATACCTCTTCATATTTTACCCACTGTTCTTTCGGAAGTATTTGATGCCTCATGGACAAGTCCAACGCTCTCTTGATGCGAAATAATCTCTCATTACGTACATCTTCAGGAAGCCTCTTTATCGCTTCTTTCACATCTTCATTTTCATACATTGTATCATCTCGCATAAGTCCTGTAGCAGAAAGATGTTTCTCATGTTAACACAAATGACAGCTGAACAGCAGTAGAGATTATTATTTTTATTAAAAAAACCACACTTTTTGGGGGTAGGAGTACCAAGACCAATGGCATTTCTTTTCACTAGCTCTAGAAATTAATTTTTAGCAGCTTATTAGCTCTAAGTGCCTGAAAACAGGTATTTTATATGAATGTCCATAACTCACAGAACATCCCACTGATAAAGCTGCAGACTCCAAAGCAGTAAATATACACCCGGGTCAGGCCACTAACCAAGAAATGATAGCTCGACATACTCCAGACCATTCTGAACCCATTCTGAACCCTTGCTGCACTTTCAGCAGTCGCCCCCCCCCCACATCCTAACACCTGCCAGCAGTGCAGATCAAGGTTAGACTTGCTCTGCCAGTCATCAATAATTTTATTACTCATGCTAGTTACAAATTAGGTAGCTGATACTGAAACCCAATGAAATTAACTTTCATAGATTTTTAGGCAACCCTGTATTGGGTATAAATAATAAATTGTTGTTGTTATTGTGTTGTAAGTTGCCCAAAGTAGTAGCTGGGGAAACCCAGCCAGATGGGCAGGCTATAATAAATTAATAATAATAATAATAAATAATAATTATTATTATTATTTTGAAATACAGTTTAAAGAGAAGGCAGTCAGTTCACAGGGAGGGGATAACCAAAGTTGTTGAAGTCTTGGGTAGTACTAAGCAATGACTTTTGCTACGGTTTACTTGTGTTCCTCTTCTTCTTCAGGGATACTGACAATTACAGTAGGTAGCAAGCAGGACAAACTTTGCTACCAAGTTAGGTTTAGCCCAGGCTATTGTAGGGCTTGGAAGCAAGCAGCCTTGTTCCTGTAATAGCTAACAAATTTTGCCATAAGGAAATAAGAAGCTAAAGTTCCACCCACATAAACTGGAATATTTGGCATTTTTTATCATGGTCATATGACATCATAGAGTTGGAAGAGACCACAAGGGCCATCCAGTTCAACCCCCTGCCAAGCAGGAAAAACCATCAAAGCATTCTTGACATATGCCTGTCAAGCCTCTGCTTAAAGACCTCCAAAGGAGACTCCACCACACTCCTTGGTAGCAAATTCCACCGCCGAACAGCTCTTACTGTCAGGAAGTTCTTTCTAATGTTTAGGTGGAATGTTCTTTCTTGAAGTTTGAATCCATTGCTCCGTGTCCGCTTCTCTGGAGCAGCAGAAAACAACCTTTCTCCCTCCTCTATATGACATCCTTTTATATATTTGAACATGGCTATCATATCACCCCTTAACCTTCTCTTCTCCAGGCTAAACATACCCAGCTCCCTAAGCCGTTCCTCATAAGGCACCGTTTCCAGGCCTTTGACCATTTTGGTTGCCCTCTTCTGGACACGTTCCAGCTTGTCAGTATCCTTCTTGAACTGTGGTGCCCAGAACTGGACACAGTACTCCAGGTGAGGTCTGACCAGAGCAGAATACAGTGGTACTATTACTTCCCTTGATCTAGATGCTATACTCCTATTGATGCAGCCCAGAATTGCATTGGCTTTTTTAGCTGCTGCATCACACTGCTGACTCATGTCAAGTCTGTGGTCTACCAAGACTCCTAGGTCCTTTTCACATGTACTGCTCTCAAGCCAGGTGTCTCCCATCCTGTATTTGTGCCTTTCATCCCCCCCCAAAGTGTAGTACTTTACATTTCTCCTTATTAAAATTCATCTTGTTTGCTTTGGCCCAGTTGTCTAATCTGTTAAGGTCATTTTGACATATGCCTGATTGGTCAACTGACAAACCTAAACCACCCACACCTGTATTAGTTTTTGATATATATTTGACTATTGTTCGTGACCAAAAACAGGGACAGCCAACTTCTGTATTCTCAAAGGCCACTGGTTTACCCAAGTTTATTTAAAACTGTCCCATTTCTTTTCTGCAAAAAACCCCATGTGGATAATAAAAATTCACACACAATCACAACACCAAGAAGAAGAATCCAAAGATACTAGCAGAAAGTGGACAAAATGCAAGATAATTCTCCCCCCACAACAAGCAGACCCTTCTTAGTCAGGTTCCAAATCAAACAACTTCAACAGTAAAGGGCTTCAGTTACAGAGTACATGCACTTCCAACACCTACCAATTTTGTTGAACCCAGCTGCATTGTAATACCATTTGCGAATACCATCAAGGAGACGACCGCTGGCTGCAGCTGGAAGTATTAATAGCCTCCGTTAGTTCAAGAGCATAACTGGTAGAGGCATTTATTCAGACACAAAGAATCTACAGTATTTTAGTTTGCTTTTATAAACATGCAACATTTGTAACAAACAGAAAGCAGGAACAACAGTTTGGATGCTGTGCAGTTGTCAACAGGATGTAAAAACACAATGCTACTCAAAATATCCATGAAACAGCTATGCAACAGCAGATGAGATGAATGTTTGCTTAGTCATCAGCCCCACCACCTGCACCCACCATCTACAGTGGTACATCGGTTTATGAACACAATTGGTTCCAGAAGTCTGTTCCTAAACTGAAGCATTCATAAACTGAAGCAAACTTTCCCATTGAAAGTAATGGAAAGTGGATTAATCTGTTCCAAACGGTCTGCGGAGTACTTAAACTGAAGCGTTCATAAACTGAAGCGAACTTTCCCATTGAAAGTAATGGAAAGTGGATTAATCCGTTCCAGATGGGTCCGCGGCGTTTGTAAACTGAAAATTTGTAAATGGAGGTGTTCGTAAACCGAGGTTCCACTTTATTGTGCATTAGCAGCTATGCAACAATAAACAAATCATGAAGTAAAACCTGGCCTCAACTGCAAGCAGTGTCACTTCATAGCTTTCCTCAAAACAATAAGCATTTTAACATGTTTAGTGCCTTCAAGAATTTGTTGTTGTTGTTTAGTCGTTTAGTCGTGTCCGACTCTTCGTGACCCCATGGACCATAGCACGCCAGGCACTCCTGTCTTGCACTGCCTCCCGCAGTTTGGTCAGACACATGTTCGTAGCTTCGAGAACACTGTCCAACCATCTTGTCCTCTGACGTCCCCTTCTCCTAGTGCCCTCAATCTTACCCAACATCAGGGTCTTTTCCAAGGATTCTTCTCTCCTCATGAGGTGGCCAAAGTATTCTTCAAGAATTACTACCCCTTTGATAGTTGACAGTATATGGCTAGATTCATAATTGACATTGTACTACTGTATGTGCACTGCAAGCAGTGTTCAAAACTCCCACTGTTCTAGGTGCATTTTGCGACAGGGAATTTCATTAGTCTGAGCTCTGGGTGCAGTACTGCGCCTAAGATTTCAGATTAAAACTGCAGAGTGGAAGGAAAGGATAACCGTTTTCTGCCTCCCCACTACCATCTACTCTCTGAAGACTGGAGAAGAGATGCTCTTAAGAATATTAGGGGGGTGGGCATCCCCAAACTTTGGCCCTCCAGATGTTTTGGACTACAATTCCCATCTTCCCTGACCACTGGTCCTGTTAGCTAGGGATCATGGGAGTTGTAGGCCAAAACATCTGGAGGGCCGCAGTTTGGGGATGTTATAAAAAAGTGTGCCTAAGCACTTCATTGCAGCACCCATAACCTAGATTTAAGGTGCTATTTAGCTCCTAGCTTTCTAACACGGACTGCAAGCTGGGGAGGAGACACATTCAGAAGGATGCATTGTGTTGCAATTCACAAGCTAAAGGAGAGTGACAGATTTGCTACTTGCTGCTGTCCTAGAGGACCGTTTGCCACGTTTTAAGAGACAAGGGTGGCCAAAATGAAACTTTTCATTCATCTACTCTTTGCTTCCCGCATACCCTTCGATGACTTAGAATGAAAGTCCGCGTGGGACAATTACGAATTGCTACTGGTGCACAGCATGAAGCGTGGCTATAAACAACTAAATCAAGCTTGAGAAGATTTGCCTACTAACCTTTTGCTGGTTATGTGGATAGCGGGGGGGGGGGGCGATAAGGCGGACCTCAGAGCAGCACGTGAATAAAGGTCCCACAAGAGTAACACCCTTCTCTACGGAAACTGTTAATATGCAACCCTATTGCCTGCGCTGAACGCGACGTGGCTTACTTCTGAGTAAGCCCTTAAAGGATTACACTATGGAAAAACCCACAACCGCTTGGCACGCCAAGAGTAGCAAGTGTCCTCTCCGTCCCCACCAGGCAATCATAACCTCTCGCACACGCCCCATGTATTGCCCCACAAGCGCTGGGGGGCTCCCTCAACCATTCTCTTTAACCGGAGAGCTTCCCGCCCCTCCCCTCCCCGCTGCAGCCCCTTCACCACCGACTCGTCCCCTCTCCTCACTCACCCGGTGCCCTCGCCGCCATCTTGACGACCTCTGAGGAAACGCGCACGCGCACCGACGTTCGGGAAAAGCCAAGATTCCCCCTTTCAGATCACGTGCTCGCAACTCGCCTACCCACCCACCGCACTCCCTGTGCTGTCACGTGATCCTTAAGGTTGGGTTGCGCGCGCTTATGCGTCCCTACGCGGCGGCTGGACCATAGACTCTTTTTTTTTCCTTAAAAAAAAAAGCGCGGGATGTGATTTTCTGTTGCGTGGAGCGGGCGCTTCCTGGCATAGCTGCCAAGTTCTCCCTTTTTAAAGGGAAATTCCCTTATGCTGAATAGGCTTCCTCGCGAGAAAAGGGAAAACTTGGCAGCTATGCTTCCTGGTTCGTTCTGATGTTGTTTCCCCGCCTGCGATTTCAGAAAACGTGAGCGGCTCCGTGGACCCCATGGAAACAAGCGCCGCAACTGGAGAACATCGGCCGAGGGAGAGCTTCTCACGGCGGCAGGCTTTATTAGGCCCCAGTCCACCCCCCCCCTACGCCCCATAAATCGTGGCCACCTGCGGCTGGCTCACACCTGGCAAGGGCAGGTGCAGCTGGAAAGGAGCAATGGGGGCTTGAAGGTTAAGGCGGAGGGAAAAAAGCAGGCAGGAAGGAAACTTAGGTGTCGATTTGATTCTGGCCATAATTAGCCCGCATGCACAGCTTCTTTGGAAACAGCGTATTTGGCCAACTCGGCATTTCACCTTCAAAATATTGCGCCGCAAACGACTGCTAACGACTGACTGGAGCCCTGCTGCCTGCAAAAAGAACCACCGAGTTCCCCATAAACAGTTTCCGGTGGGGCTTTGTTTTCTTAGCTGTAGTTACTATACTAAACAACAAACCCAAATAAGACTCAAGCTACACTGAGAAAAATGATAATAAAGTGCAGCATTTTATAAATCAATAAATCCAATACCGGTAGCTTACTATTTCCCTGTGCTGTTAAATAAAATTGGAGGAACTCCAGGAAATGATGAGGGGTGGGGTGAGATTGCAGTGCCATTAACGCACTCCTAACACCAGGGGTTGAATGCTTGAAATAGAAGCGGTGTGCTACATACCCAAAAAGGTTCCTAGTGTTATAAAATCATATTGGGGGGGGGGGTGTTGCAGGACACCATTATTAATGAACAGAGAGGGGTGACAGAATTTGACAGCTGCAATACCCAGAATCCTGTTCAATGCCATCTTCCCTGTCTCCCCACCCCTCCCGCTAGGACGCGACCCTGCCTGAAGGAAGGCTTAAGGATCTGCATATGCACAACAGTTAGCATAAACTCACACATTTCCCCTCTCCACCTCCCCTCCGCCCAGAAGAAAACAATGTTTCCAGAAGAAGGGGGGGGGGAAACCGCCCAAATCCAAAGTGACACTTTTCTACTCAAGTTCTACTCAGCCTATTATATGTTCTCTTACCATGAAATCTCTATCCGCTGCCTCTGTATTAGAATTGCTAGTATCTCTCTGTATTGGAATTGCTGTTTTATATCTTAGAACTGTATTGCTACCTTTTAATTAGAAATCCCTGTATTAGGTATGTTTTCCAGGTATATTTTCTGTATGAACCCTGTATGATCCCAACCCACCTGAACCTTGCCCTACTACCACCCTATACCCATTCAAGGACACACGGACAATAGAGGGATTAGCTGGAACAACTTTATTCAAATAAATTGCCATCCTCAACGTAGCCCACCCTTCCATGGCCTGGAGGAAAACACCTGCCGGGCGGACTTCCACCCCACGGAAATCGCCAGGAACTGCCCCACCTCTGCACCCATCTCGACTGATTGCCCTTCCTGCCAAACAACAGGGAGCACCATCAGCGACAGGAGAAGAGTGATTGACATCTCTCCATCTGAAAGGAAAAGTCATCTCCGCACCCAGCTAATCCGATCCCCCACCCGTCGCCCTTGTCTCCCCCTCCCTCCCAGTCCAGAGATTTCCATGCAGGGACAGGAGGGTATATAAGGGGACTTTACCATTTTCCGGGGTTCCTTCCTTCTTTCCAGAGGCAGGGACCCTACAGCTGTAGCTTTGCATTCTGCAATAAAGGGATCAGTTTGTTTTTCCTGACAGCATCGTGTGGTCTCTGTCATTTTCCCGGCGGAGCTGAACTTAGTGCAAATTTTGGAGCTTCCGACCCGCGTCTGTCCTTCTTAAAAGGCAACGCATTTTGGGGTACATTTTTTCATAACAATAGAATAAGCACCCAGTAAGAAGACCCAAGGGACCCAGGTGGCGCTGTGGGTTAAACCACAGAGTCTAGGGCTTGCTGATCAGGAGGTTGGCGGTTCGAATCCCTGCAACGGGGTGAGCTCCCGTTGCTCGGTCCCAGCTCCTGCCCACCTAGCAGTTTGAAAGCACATCAAAGTGCAAGTAGATAAATAGGGACTGCTCCGTCGGGAAGGTAAATGGCGTTTCCGTGCACTGCTCTGGTTCGCCAGAAGCAGCTTTGTCATGCTGGCCACATGACCCGAAAGCTGTCTGTGGACAAACGCCGGCTCCCTCGGCCTATAGAGCGAGATGAGCACCGCAACCCCAGAGTCGGACACGACTGGACCTGATGGTCAGGGGCCCCTTTACCTTTAAGAAGACCCATAACAAAAGCTGATGCCTATAAAAAAAAATGAAGGAAATGAGCATACTGAAAAAGCCATTCATCTGTAGGTCTTATCCATTGCCTTTCTTCATTGCTAATATAAAAGTAAGCCCTTTGATTGGTAAATTCTCCTGTTGCATTCCAGAAGACTATTAATTCCATACGTGAATATTAACTCCCTTTTTTGGAGCTAACTTTCACAACCATATTAATAGTTATTAAGTGGAACTGTTGAACCTTGTTAGGTTCAACTTCCATTTCCCAACCCACTTGTAAAATTCAATGTCTCTCACCACCTTACAGTTCTCAAAAATTATAAACATGGGAAATAGTTCAATGTGTTTCATGTGTACCCTTGGCATCATTGAGAAAAGTGTGGAAACAAGACTTATTTTCTGAGTTGGACCTCCACTCCTTTAAATGAATATTGCCAAGTACAGAACTGACTACTGTAGAATGGCAAGTAACAGAAATTCTGTACTGGTCCTTAGAATGTGCTATGCAACCAGTTTTGTGGTTATACAGCAGTACTACTGGCACACAAAAGACACAAAGCCCTGAAATAAGATTTGTAAAATAGTTGATAAATAGAAAGCCTGGCCAATTGCCTTGGCATGACCTATAATTAAGATGGCCATAGTTATAGAGATGTTAATTACAGATTTGGGGCCATAGTAATACTAATACTGACCTATTAGCATCAATCTAAAAGCCTCTAACAAAATGTAGTGAGGGCTCCAGATACTCCTTTTTATCCCCCTTGATTTCTATGGGCAGCTCTCACTTCTATTACTGGGAACATTTAAAAGTATATTCTCAGTCTGAACTGGGACATGGCGTATCCAGACAATGAGGTGGCTCTTTAAATTAAGTTTTTCTTTCTCTGGCTTCCTTTTGCAGCCACTCCTTTCCATTCCCCACTGATCTGGTTTTCATGTGGGGTTTTTTTTGGCTGTCAACATTTTGTTAGCAGCGCATATTGGACTGAATAGCTCAGTTGGTTAGTGTGATGCTGATACTGCCAAGGTTGCAGGTTTGATTCCCCATAGGACAGCTGCATATTCCTGCATCACGGAGTTGGACTAGATGACCCTCAGGTCCCTTCCAACTCTACAACTCTATGATTCTAAGTCTAAGCAGCACTATTACTATGTCCAAGTAGAATGAACATCGGCCTTCAAGTCAAGAATTATATATAATTTTTAAATTAGCCAGTCAATGTATTTTTTTTAAAAAAATGATGTGTTGTGTTTTTAACACTGCACACTGCCCTGATATTTCATGATATGGCAGAATAGAAATACTTTTATAATTATCCTTTGATTGGTTTGTGGCAATATCTACCTTTTACAAATACTGTTTCTGTGCTGGGCTGAACTCAGTGCACCTATATATTAGTTGTGCCCTCTTCTAAATAAGTTTGTATTTTTTAAAGGCTTCTTTATTGGTTTTCATAATCATATTGTGGCATTTGCCCATTCTTTGGGGATACGTTTGTACTGGGGAAGAGAAAAGGTTAATAGGTTGACCAATAAGAAAACCTGGAGGCGGAGCCTACCTGATTTTGAGGTTCAGCCCAGAGGTTTTGACAGCGAGTTTGGTTGGAATAGAGTGACAGTGTTTTAAATGTATTTTAAAACTTTTTTGTATTTTGTATTTTAAAGCTTGTTTGTGTTTGAAACTTTAATCTTCATTGTTAACTCTACCTGACTAAGACTCAGTACTTCACTGGGGAGCCCTGGGTTTCCCCCCACAAAATTGGTGGCAGCGGAAGAATAAAGTAGTGGTGTACAGGTCAATAGTCCGTGAAACGACCGGGGGCTCTCTACAAACGCCACAAAAATACCAAAGCTTAACAGAAAAGAGCTCCAACAAATTCCCTCCCTCTCTTTCTCACCAGCAAATCGGTAAGTATTATTGCCTTTATTTTGGGTCTTCTTTTGGTATTTTGTCAGCAGTATAAAATATGCCTGTTTGTATATTTTCAAGATGTAGGATTAGATGAAGTAGCTTCACAAGTTGTCATTTTTGCCACAAAACGTGCAATTAAGAAAAACACCTTCAGATTTATTTTATCAACAAAGTTTGTTTCTTTTCTTTTACAGTGTTTTCAAGAAAATGCAGAAGTCTTGTTTTTCTGCTTTGGCAACATCTGCGCAGAACACATCATCTGGCAGCGATACCAGTTTTTCTAAGGAGATATAATTGGGCTGTTTGGGATCATATTGTGCTCTTCCAATGAATTTAAGAAACATGTGTCTTTCTTTGATGCGCAGCAGCTTTGAATTAAAAACCTGAAATAAAAACAAAATCAATGCTAATGACGGAAATTGCCAAGACTGCCCTCCTATGTGCACTTACTTGCTAGTAAGACCTACTGAAAACAGTAGGACTAACCTGTTAGCTCAAACCTGCCCACATTTGCTATGTGGCATTTAAGGCGAACAATCATAGCTACAAATTGATGCCATTCTACAGTATATTAACCTATGCCTTTCCATCACACAGTTTGTAGACTACAGAACTTTCCCTTCAATACAGTTCCCCGTTTTCAAACTTCTTCCTATGACTGCAGTTAACTAGGTAGCATCCAAGAGTCTCACCTGAGGAAACTGAACCATCATGCTGTGGGGAATGCCCATGACGTTGTGCACGTAGTCAAAGATCTCTGTTAGCTTCCTTTTGCTTATACCTAAATTCTTGGGGATTCTGTGTGCAATATGCCGAATTTCGTTCTGACTAAAACCAAGTTCCAGCTCATACACCTGAAAAAGAGTGATTATGATGAAGTCAGCTGATGTAGCTTAAAACACATCAGGAAAGAGGGAAATATGTTGACAAGTGATGAGACACAGGAGAGGCACTTATTTTTATTGTATTGTAGGTTGAAAACTTTCAATAGAATTTCAGATTAAAAGAAGGAGAGGCACTTTTGTAGCAACCTGGAAGCTGCCCAGGCAGCTTATAAAGAAGAAGAAGAAGGAGAAGGAGAAGGAGGAGAAGGAGAAGAAAGCCTCCATCACATTTGCGCAAACTGCCAGGTATGAAGTCCATAGTCTCATGCTTACGAGGCCACCACAATTCTTTTCAATAAAACCTGAAGTCCTCTCTTGTGCTAGAGGAACATGTGTAACTACTAAATTATATTGGAAGTCTAAAATTGCCATTTTCACTCATGAAAAAGTTCTAATGACCCCTGCTTGTGCGTAAGTCTTTAAAATGCCATTTTATCATTTGTCTCTTCAAAAACCCGAATAAAATGGCACAAGGAGTTTTGGCCGATACTTTGATTACCCTTAGGATCTCATGTCACATACAGTGAAGGAGTATTGCTGAACTGACTGGTGCCTCCTCATTCCACTGATGGATGCTTTCCGTCATCAGGAGACACACTAACTGTATCAGAGTTTGGGATCAGAGCTCCAGTGCTTGGGCAAAGGAACCAGCAGCAACCCTTCTCTAGGATTCCAGCATCCACTTTGGCAGCGTTTTTAAGTAGCAGATTATAAGACCAAGTTATTATTCACGCTACACTTTGCCACCTGACACGTGTTAAGTTGTGCCGCCGCCTGTGCAACCCTATCTAGGCTGCTGTACTTCTTATATTTCCTGTTACATCTCTTAAAGCTTTTCTAAGAGCTCAAATGGCTAACTACTCTAAGATACTACCCTAACTTACCTTCAGATTTTCTTTAATAGGCTCAAGACTGTCAGTCAGTAACCTTGGAAGACGAGTTACTACATCTCTGGTCTGCATTTTAAATACAAGGAAGGAAAAAAATAATAGTAAGTAAAGTAATGTGTATTAGATAATATCTGCTTAAGATAAAAGAAATTTGTATTTGCATTTCTTTACTGGACATTTTTAAAACAGCACTGAATTATTCTACTTGAAAAGGCGTACATTTTCCACTGGGTGAGCAAAAGGCCCTCAATATGTGGCATTTTTCCTGCACAGGGGATTTTTTCCTGTACAATAATGTGTGAAGAGACTTATTTGTTCTAATATGATTACAGTCAAACCTCTACTTACGTCCGTCTCCGCTTGCATTCATTTCGCCCAACGTCCGCGGCAAACCTGGAAGTATCCAGCGGGGCTGCCGCCATTTGGGGTTGCAGGAGTGGTGATCGCCGTTCGCACATGCGCAGAAGCGGGCAATCGCCACTTGCACCTGCACGCAACGGCGCCTCTCCCAGCGACCTGTTTCAACCTCCGGACGGACCTCCAGAATGGATTATGGTCGCAGGTAGAGGTTCCATTGTACATGCAGTCTTGGGCAGGTCACTATTGGAGCAATGCTATGTACCTCTCTGCTGAAGCAAGCCCCACTCTTCAATAGGACATACTCCTGGGTGTGTACAGTATTTCAGCCTGTGTCTCAGGATCAATGAATATATGACTATCTTTCCTTCATGTGTACTGTAGGGTACTGCATGCATCAGGGGTCGCAAAGTGCCCACCTCACAGCCAGAGGGAGCAGAAGGGAAGCCCTGCAATGCTTGGCAGAAGTCTCTCCCCCCCTTTGTTTCATAGTCTCGAACCAAGGATAAACTGAAAGATTAGATCACCCAAGTCAGTGATGCCACTAATTAATGGAAGCCCAAATTAAAGAACAGATCCGGCCTGGGTGATTCTTTACACAGAGTTTCACCCTTCATGCTGCCAGCTTCCAGGCACCACAGGGAAAGGCTTAAGTGAGGTGGAAGGAGTGCTGGTGTGTTCAGACAGCTTCCCTAAGGCTGGGTCCACTTGCCTAAAAGCCTCAGCTCTGTAAGCAGAAACTCCAAAGCTACGTTCTGGGGTTCTGTTTGGGATTGTATGGTTGTTGGCTCTACCCAATCTTGTTTGGGTTGCTGCTGACCGCCTTCCACTGTTTGCGTTGCGGGTGGGGTATGGCAGCTTTAGGGAACATCAGGCCTCTCAACATTCTGGGGTCCTGGGGCTACTTTTAAGATACAGTGGTGCCTTGACTTACAAATTTAATTCATTCCGAAGGCACCTTTGTAAGTCGAAAAATCCGTAAGTCGAAAAACGCCATTGAAAATGTGATTTCCCATAGGAATACATTGAAAACGGAAAAATCCGTAAGTCGAAGCAACCCTAACTAAAAATTCGTAAGTAGAAAAATCCCTATCTAAAACCGCCGTGTCCCCCCCCCCCGGATGTCGAGACATTCATAAGCAGGCGCCCATTATCCCCATTCGTAAGTCGAAAAATTCGGTTGTCGAGTCGTTCGTAAGCCGAGGCACCACTGTACGTTCTACCACAGGCCAGCTATGTATGCTGCACCTGTGATAAGCGTGTGTATTTGACAGAACAATTTCAAAAAGGCTTTCGTAGGACAAGTTCTCAACATATTGTGCAGCTGAACCTCCATTCTGTGATCTTGTTGTCTGAAATTCCAAGTCAATTATTTATCTGTTAGCTTAGGCATTATTCCATATAAAATTAGTATTTCAGGATGACTAGCAAAGAAATTGTAATGGGTGTTCCTCAAAAATCTGGATGAACTAGTTTGAACTGTCTGCACAAGGTTGTATACTTTATATATGGTTCTAAGAAGATAATAGTATTTAAGAAACAGCATTTTAGGTCCCTGTAATGCGAGAGATATTAGCTACCTGCTTGTGGAATTTGTTTAGTTATTTTAACAATAGGCCCTCTGCCCCAACCACCATGACCCAAGTGAAAACAGAAGGCACCTTTTGTACATTGAGTCCAAGTTCTTTTTGGAAGAAACCCAGCCTATTATCCAGTCTTTCCACAGAAAAGAGAAGTAAATATGGAGCCCCTGAGACCATCTGTGCAATTGCTTCCTTGCTGAATTTTTTTGATGTTAGATATGCTACCCTGGAAGAGAGAAAGATCCAAATTAAAATGAGGGAAATAAGAAAGGCCATCATTTATCCAGCTCTGCCAGTTCCTCAGCAGTATGTTTCAAAATGACGGATGTTGTAATAATATTAACAAGCAAAGCTGCCAAGAAGAAGGGTGGAAAAGTCTGCAGGTATGACAAAAGCAAAATACCATGATTTCCAATTAACGGCAAAGAAAATAAACACCCTTGGTGCAAAATATTTTATGCCTGGATTAATTTAATGATTGCCAGCTGTATTTAAACAAAAATTATGTCAATATCAGCCCATGATCTTATTATTAAAAAAATGGCTTGCACTGAAAGAAATGTCCATTTTCACCATCAAAACTGGCAATTTAATGAAGGTGATCTGATGAACTAAAGGGCATCTTTAGAAGAAGAAGAAGAAGAAGAAGAAGAAGAAGAAGAAGAAGAAGAAGAAGAAGAAGAAGAAGAAGAAGAAGAAGAAATCACAGGAACAATCCTAAACATCTACACATCCTACATCGACATACAGGTGAAGGAGAGAAGCAAATCAGGTTAGCTGCCACTACTGCCAATCCTGCCTGCTAAAGACTAGGCCCTTAAAGGCTATGATATGCCTACTTAAAAGATCTCAGAGGGATATAATCCTAGGTTCCCTACCACAGTATACTCCTCTTAGCCGTGTCTTTTTGTTTCCACTGAGAAGGTGAAGGGAGCTGAATGGAACAAGTTGTATGTTGTGAAATTCTCCCTGTAACCGGGGAGAAGGGGAGCCACAGAGGCAAGATAATGTGAGCTCAGTGGCAGAACATCTGCCTTGAACATAGGTCCCAATTTCAACCCCTAGTACATCCAGGTCGAGCAGGGAGAGACTGCCTATCTGAAACCCTGGAGAGCTGCTGCCAGTCAGTACTGACAATACTGAGAGCAAGATGGATAAATGGTCTGACTCAGTTATAAGGCAGCTTCCTATGTTCCTATGACTTGTTCCCTCCAACCAGTAGGGGGCAACCTTTTGCAGCCTAAGGGCCACATTGCCTTATGGGAAACCTTCTGCAGGCTGTGTATCAGTGGTGGGCAAGGCCAGAGGCAAAATGTGGATGCAGCAATCCATGCAACTCTTACTTGTGTATAGTAGGGTACATTATAGCTCAGTTGATAGAGCATGGAACTCTTAATCTCAGGGTCGTGGGTTCAAGCCCCATGTTGGGCAAATGATTCATGCATTGCAGGGGGTTGGAACAGACGACTCTATTCTAGCCTTCTATAGTTATATAGTAGGCTACTTTCCAGCTATATAAAAATCAGTGGTTTGCATTTACAACTGCTGCCTCTTCATTCAGGCAAGCAAGAAATATTACATAGTTCAAAGACACATTCCAAGCAGGGCAAAATCACTCCATGAAGAGCAGAAACAGTGAGGAATGTGTCCTATGGAGAGTCCTGAGGGCCAGATATAGAGAGCTCTGGAGGGCACAACCAGTCCCTAGGCCTGAGCCCCCCCCCCCACATCTTAACGTTATGCTCAGATTGTGAGCTCCTCTATGGACAGAGACAGAAATACTGACGAAATGTATATTAGGTACCCTGACCCCATGGAATAGTGGGATACAAATAAAATAAAGTAACACCTATTAATTTAAGGGGTTTATTTCAGATAGGACAGAGCTGCACATTTAATAAATTTATACCCTGCTTTTCTCCATATGTCTCAATGCAGCTTACAAAAGATGCAGTACAGAACAAAGCATACAATATCTCATTGGTGGCTCAGTCACAAGACTAGGAAGCCTGTGCACATCTAACTGGGAGCACAGGGTCTAGAGCAGACATCCCCAAACTGCGGCCCTCCAGATGTTTTGGACTACAATTCCCATCTTCCCCGACCACTGGTCCTGTTAGCTAGGGATCATGGGAGTTGTAGGCCAAAACATCTGGAGGGCCGCAGTTTGGGGATGCCTGCTCTAGAGAAATACACTAAGTTAGGCAATGCTAAACAAATTATTTTCAATGTAGTCTACCAGCTGTTGCTTCAGCCCAGCTTTACAAAATACCACATCCTGCTTCTGTTGCATCAGCTTATGCCACTACAGGAAGATACAAAACATTTGCATACTACCGCATCTACTTATCTAAAAAGCTATCTGAGTTCAGGCAAACATCATTTAGGGTCTGTTATCACAGGAGCAAGAAAGGCCCCTTTTGAAACCCTGGCAGGACAGCAGTTGCCAGTCCATGAAGACAATACTGAGGTAGATGGGCCAATGGTATGAGCTGGTATAAGGCAGATTCCTCTGATCCTAATGTTAACTATTAATTTGGTAGTTAACAGACATGAATACATTTTGCAGCAGCACAAGTACAATTGCACACTAGATTTTAAACCTGCTCAGATGCCCCAATGCTCAGATGCCCCAGCCAATTTTGAATCCTTTTTTCCTGTTACGGTAATTGCATTCAATGTTCTGGAGAGGCATGTAGGAACTACAACAAAACAGAGCATTGTGGAGTGCTCCTCTTCAGGGTTCCCACCACTGTCTTCTTTTGAGATATTCCATTATATTCCCCCGACTCGTCTCCCTTCAACAGTCACCTAACATTTCATAGCCACTAAGTAGACTCATTCCTTAGTACTGTAGGGTCTTTTCAGTGTTTCCCACCCCAGTTTCCCCCCACCCTTGAATAATTTTTGTTCTTCTGCAGATCTTGGGGTTCACCCAAGCCTGCAAACACTTCTGTCAAGCACAGGTATGGTACTCTTTTGGCTACATAAAGATGCAGCCTTGAAAAATGTTTAATGATTAGTATACATATTTATGAAGAGATTGTATTGATGCCTCATTTTTAAGAGCCATCATTTCACTGCTCCAGACTGTCTGAGCAAATTATTGCGTGAGGCCTATGCAGGGTCAATACAATTACTCAACCCATCTGGTATATAAAGCTTTTTATTGCTCAGCTTTGCATTCTCTCTCTGAAGCGGATACTGGCAATTGCAAAAATGACACTTTCACTTTAGACAAATAGATCTATGCTCCTGTTCATTCTGTTTTAACTGCATTATGTTTAGGATGAAGGGACACGGGTGGCGCTGTGGTCTAAACCACAGAGCCTAGGGCTTGCTGATCAGAAGGTTGGTGGTTCAAATCCCTGCGAAGGGGTGAGCTCCCATTGCTCGGTCCCAGCTCCTGCCAACCTAGCAGTTCGAAAGCACATCAAAGTGCAAGTAGATCAATAGGTACTGCTTTGGCGGGAAGGTAAATGGTGTTTCCGTGCTGGCCACATGACCCAGAAAAACTGTCTGCGAAGAAACGCCAGCTCTCTTGGCCTGTAAAGCGAGATGAGCGTCACAACCCCAGAGTCGTCTGCGACTGGACTTAATGGTCAGGGGTCCCTTTACCTTGACCTATCTTTAGGATGCAGTAATCTTCAGCCAGAACAGTCAATTAATAACAAGCCTTCAAGAGGAAGGGTGAGACAGGAGAAATGCATTTCTAACCAACTTCCTAGTTTCCCCATTTATTTTCTACCACTCCACCCTGCCCAACAGCCTCTAGGAATAATTCCAATGACAAAGAATATTTGAATTTGAATTCCACTCCCACAATACTATTTTTTGTGTAGTTTCCCCTACACCTAGGTTCATGTTTACGACACAAGATTGATTCTAATCCTCCTTACTTGAGAAAGCTGTCCTTTAGCTTAGCTGGTGTCTACATAAAGCTAAACTGTTCTGACAACTGCCATGTTCAGAAGAATGTCTGGAACAAAATTCTGCGGTTATGATTCAAAATACTTTGCTATTTCTGTTGAAAACAGACCAAGTATCTCCCATGCCCAGCTTCAGAAAATGTACCAATGAAAGCAAAACTTATGTATTAAAAAGGTTTGCTCATTTTGGGACTCCATTTGGAAATAATCATTTGCAATAACGGAGTCTGACCACCTTCTGGATAGCATAATCAGCACCTGCTGATGCTTGAACACTTGAAATTGTGGAACAGGATCACCAGCAATCCTTCCCCTACTACAACATTTGATTGAGAAGGACAGCTTAAGCAGACTGTACAAAATCCTTAAAGCAAAGTAACATATTTCAGGCATACACCGACGAAATATAGGAATATTTCAGGCATGTGGATAATGATAGATGATAGATAGATGAGAGAGAACAAGATAACAGAATACAGAAGTCATTTTACCTTGTCTTTAGATCTTCCACTTCTTCTCTGAAAATATAGGGATTTTTTGTGAGGAACGGCCCAAGCTGCTTATCTTCCAAGCCAACATCCTTGAGAAACAGGATGATGTTTTTTATATCTTTTTCAAAGTCCAACTTGAGAAATAGCTGGCCCGCAACTGAACGTTTTTCCACTTTGGACAAATCAACTCCTGCAGCACATTCAAACATAAATTTAGTGGGATGCTTAATGGAAAATTCTGGATTTCTAATAGTGTAAGAACGTACAAGTTTGTGCAAAGTGTCTTCAATGCTTTTTTATGGTATGTAGCAATGTTATCTATTGCTGCCAAAAGGAGCTATGATACAGCAGCTCTGAACTACTGAGGATAATGGCAGAATGGACTCAAAGGCTGCCCTCAGGTTTTTACTTATTGGGGTTTTAAAATCTGCAACAAACAATCATATAATTGTGGATTGATTGAATGGGTTGGTTTCACTCTCTAGAACAATTCTCTGTGGCTCTCTGTATGTTGTTGGACTACAATTTCCATCATTCTCGAATACTGGCCATGCTGGCTGGAGCTGATGGGATTTGAAACCCCCGCCTGGAGAGCCATGCATTTCTTATCGCTGTTCCAGATGAAGCCATTCAGAAAAAATGCTGTCATAGGCATCTTGCAATTCAACATAGTACTTTTGCAAACCTGAAGCTGCAAATCTTAAGGTCCACGTAGCTAAAATGAAGCCGTTCTAAGCAAGTTCTCATTTTTCACCGATTCCTCACAGTTCACACCGACCTGCTTCCTGTCCTTGAAAAATGTGAAAGGTGCTTTTGCAGTGCTTTGCATTTTCCTATCCTCACTATACCCTTCTTGCTTTGTGGTCTATATTTTTGAATATAGGGATAGCCAACATGGTGCTTGGACTGCAACTGCCCAAGCACTATGGTCAGTGTTGATGGGAGCTGCAGGTTCAACATCTGAAGGCCACAGCTACCTCTGCACTATACATTCTGCTGCTATCATGCTGTGCATGCAAAACCATTTTTTTGCCATTTTACTGTATCAAAAGCAAATAATGACTTTGTATGCACAGCATCATGATATAGGAAGAAAAGGCTGAAGAATCTTTAGCATATATTGAAGAACCTGCCCAGTACAGCTATGCTTACCTAGAAGCACCAGCTTCTGCAGTGTTTCTGAATGATCAACATAATCTTGAAGCGAGAACGATTCAAATGGAAGTGGTGGCTCAGCCCTGATCTGAAGAGCCTCATCTTCTGAAACTTTCTCAAAAGGGGAAGGCGGCAAAGTGCCTTCTAATCCTGAAGGTCATTAAGGAAAAAGAACCATTGAGAAAACAACAGATATAACATTTTCTCTCTCCCTCTGTGTGCGGCATTTACCTTCACAGAGGCCAGTGGGAATATAATACCAATAAGTCAGGGAAGAGAAATTTCACAATTTAAATTTAGAACCAGAGTGATCATCAGCTTTCTGACAGTGAGATATTCTGCTATGCAACAGTTACTGAGAAAAAATGAGCATAAGGACAGAAAATAGACACTGAACTGGGAATGGGTTAAGTTAAGTTACTGTCACATTATTTCATTATTGTGGACAATTAACAAGTGTTCACTGATCCTATTGTTCCTGTTTGTCTGACTTTCAACAGCAACTGGGATATTACTGTTCAAAGCAATAGAAGAATAGACAATGCATAGTTATTGAGGAGTCCTATCCTATGTATTCCAAACAGGGATGGGTATATCTGCCATTTTCAATTTCTCTCAGTTTCTTATTTTCCAATCTTAAATCAAGTCCCCTGTATTTCCGTATCAGTTTGCTTTTTTTTATTTAAAGTCCTCATAATAGTACACATTGTTATGTAATACACATTTCTGCAAAGGAATGCTGCCTAATATAACATTATTTTCTCTTATCTAAGGTGAAGATTTAGTATGCTGGTGTGCAAGGAACAAAAATAACTGTTCTTTTGTTGGGCTGTCGTGACCTAAGTTATGGTTGGCTTAGCATTACATTTCAAACCTGGGCTCATGATTGTCTCTCTCCAAACAGGCCATAAGCCATAAACCAGGATTTGGATGCAAAGCTAAGCCAAACCATTGACTTAAATCCCAGCAGTTCAGGAAGAACTGAGCCCTTAAGAGTTTACTGACAAACAATAATTTGGAAACATAATCCAATAATTCCAAGCCTTGTTACAAGTAAGCAAGCGATGCACAAGAAATGTGCATTAAAATCTAAATTTTAGATATGGCGTTAGGAGGGTCACAACTTCCATACATATTTTATTCGTTACATACCTTCTTCATGCAATGCTTCAGTATACGAACTGGATATTATTTCAGTTTCTGGTCTGTTAACTAAGGATGAATTATTATCTGGACTCCGATTCAGTTCAGTGCTTGAACTACAGCATCGTACATGGTTATCAAAAAGTACAGTCTTAGAGTTCTTTAACACTAGTTGACATGAGTATCTGTAAGGACAAAACAATGGCAATCCGGATTGTTGAAGAGGAAGTGTCCATGTTTTGACAGCTTGCTTTCTTAGCTGTTTTGCACTATTCACAATACTGTTTTTCTTTAGCAAGGGGCAACATCTGGATATCTGTCGAGTCAATGAAGCCATCTTAGTCAATATTCTGTCAAAATTGAGAAAGAAAATGGTCAAGGGAACATTCAAACCAATTTTGTATGCATAAAAGTTTACACAGGAACAATTAATGAATTCAATTAATATTTAAGCAGAACTGAAATGCATTCAGTACCATTTTGCAAAAGTATTATTTCACATATAGCAAAGGTCTAAAGCATCCATCCCCAAACTGCTGCCCTTCGAGGACTACGAGTTCCATCATCCCTAAGCATTAGTCATACTGCCTGTGACTAATGCGAGATGTAGTCTAAAACATCTGGAGCATATCAAGCTGGAGAAAGCTGATATAAAGCAATATACTGTAATGTTACCGTCATGCTGTATAAGCGTAGAGTAGCAATACTTTATTGAAGATGTTTTTGGAATACTCCAACAATCTGAGTCCTACACAGCAGCAGGGGTCCCACTGCTAATTCTGGAGCCTCCTGGCTGTGCTACTCCGTCTTCTTGCTGTCACTACCCATTTCCCTGTCCTTTCTCAGCAACAATAGGAAGGAAAAGGAATAGCAATAGCAGCCTCCACTCACTTGCCCTCCATTCCTCTGAGTGGTGATGCAGATAAGCTCCACAGCAGGTAGGAGGCAGCAGCAAGCAAATGGATACTGGCAGGAGGACATGGATCCACTCAAGGAAAAGTGCCCACTGAGGACATGAGTACCTTTTGAACTTTCCCAAGCCTCCCCGCACAGCACCCCTAGAGCTAACACTGCTATACCACAGAACATAAAACAGAAGAAAATGTTAGCTTAAAATATCACAATTTTCCATTATTTCAGGTTGGTATATCTCCCCGTGGAGAGTAAGAATTGACTTCAGTAGTCAAGCAAGGACACACACTCTCTCTCTCTCTCTGGCTTGTTTATGTGCCACAAATAAATTATGAACTCTGGTGCATTTAGGTTGGCTGGCTAAGATGACTTGCTGCCAAAAAGAGAAGACTGCTTCCATCATAAGTCCCACCTGCACAGCCCCACTCCACAACATTGGATTCGCAAGTATTGTGGGGGTATAACTCCCATCATCCACCACCCATGTAAAACTGGCTGGAGATGACTGGAAAAGTTGCACCAGGATTGTGCTAAGAGCAGCTCCCTGGTATGGTATCAGAGAAGAACATGAAAAATGCCGTCTGAAAAAATCCCTAGATTTGGTGTGATATTAATTTGAGTGTCTTTTTGTAAACTGTTGTAAGTGACGCTTGAGGTTCCAAAGAGGGGCACAACTAATCTACGTAGATAACTGCTTGTGTCAGAATTGCAGCTTTAACTTCTATGTAAATATGGACAGAATTGGGCTACACATATCCTGTTGTGCTCAATGGCCCTTGCTCTCAAGGCAGTGTGCACAGGATCCCACCTTCATTCTCCCAGCACACGGCTACATAGCCTTATGCAGTTTATCTGGAGAAGGGCCTTAGCTCAATGGTAGAGCCTTGCATGCAGAAGGCCCTAAATTCAATCCCCTGCATTCTCCAGGCGGAGCTGGGAGAGTGTAGACCAGCTGCTCTCAACCTTGAGTCCCCAGATATTGTCAGGAATATTATCTCATGCAGATGACCACAGTGCCTAGAGACAGATAGGTGGACTGCATATCCACAGCAGTGACCAAAGGAGAAATGACTGCTGGGAGGAGTGCAGAGAGAATAAACCCCATGGTGTATTTGAAACCAGACGCCTTCATTTGCCCAAGCTGCAATAAAATATGTCTCTCCCATTGGTCTGGCGCTGTAACTCTCAAACTGTTTGACTTTACCCTGATGGCGCACTCTTCCATTGCCTCTCAAGACAGCTGGATGCCAACTAAATTACCCTGTCCATCTGGCTGGGTTTCCCCAGTCGCTCTGGGCGGCTTACAGAATACACAAACCATAATAAAGCATCAAACATAAAAAACAAACTTCCCAAAACAGGGCTGCCTTCAGATGTCTTCTAAAAGTTGTATGATATGATAGCTCAGTTGGTAGAGCATGAGATTCAGTCTTAGGGTCGTGGGTTCGAGTCTCAGGCTAGGAGAAACATTCCTGCATTGCGGGTGTGTGGATGTGTGTGTGGACAAGATGACCCTCAAGGTCCCTTCCAGCTCTGCAAATACCATTCCCATCATCCCTGACCCCTGGGTCCTGCTAGCTAGGGGATGATAGGAGTTTAGTCCAACCACCTCTGGGAACCCAAAGCTGAGAAAAGCTGCTGTAGACAATACTGTACTGAGCTAAATGGACCCAGCAGCCTGACTCTGTATATAGGGCAGCTTCCCACGTTTCTGGTTGCAAACCCCACTGAACCCAGAGACCGGGCCTGACTTCCGAGCGAAGCATGCAAACTGATTGGGGCAGAGAAGCGAATCGAGACGAACCGAATCAAGAGGCCCTTCGGGGACGCAACAATAGAAGCCGCCGTTCCAAAGGGGATTCCTCGAGGGGAAGATGAACTCGCACCAGCGCTGAGTCCGCAGGGTCCAGCCCCGAGGCCCGGCTCTGACAAAGACCTAAGCGAGGCGATTACCTGGTGTCCCGCCGGCGCCGGCTTGTCCCTGTCAGGAAAGTCCCCGGCTCGCTTCAGCCATGCAGGCCCTCGCCTGCTCCGGACTCGCTGCAGCGGTCGCGCTCCCCGCTCGGGCGAATGCTTCTGACGCGCGGGAAGGAGGCGAGGCTCCCCAGCCGGCTCCTCCCCGCGGCCTGCGGCGGCCCAGCAAGGCCCGTCCCTCCGCAGCGCCTCCTCTCCCCCCGCGTCCCCTCCTGGGGCCGCCGCCGCGGCGCCGCTGCAGCAGCCTGGCCAGCCGCCCAGCGCGCTCCCTGCCGTCTTTCCACCCCGCGCCGGCTCCTTCGGCCGCGGTCGGGCTGAGGCGGCGGGAGCGGGTCGCCCCCGCGGTGGCCGCCGGCGAGGCCAGGAGGCGGCGGAGGAGGCGGCGGAGGCGGCCGCCGGTCGGCGAGGCGATGGCGTCGTACATGGGCAGCCGGACCCTGAGCAAGGACGACGTGAACTACCGGCTTCACTTCCGCATGATCAACGAGCAGCAAGTGGAGGACATCACGCTGGAGTTCTTCTACCGGCCGCACACCATCACCCTGCTCAGCTTCACCATCCTCAGCCTCATGGCCTTCGCCTTCACCAGGTGGGAGAAAGGGGTTGGCAGGCGGGGAGGGGAGCGAGCAGCTCCATTGGGGGAAGATGAAGAAGAAGAAGAGGAGCCCCCCTGGGGCAAAGTAGGGACTGCGGTGGGTGGGGATGGCGACGGTCAGCCCTGCTGGGGCGGGCGGAGAAGGGCTTGGTCCGGTTCACCACCCGAATGAGGACATCTCTCACGAGTCCTTATGTTCCTCCAGGGAAGAAAGATGGGCTGCCGGTGCCATCGGTTCTTCCTATGCACGTTTACCGAGGTGTAAGTTCCACTCAAAAAATTAGGCAAGTTCCCCCCCCTCCGTTATCTGAGAAAACACAGAATCGCGAAAAAGTACTGGTACCCTTTTCCTGATGAATTTGCAAACGTGTCAAAATCAATGGAAGCAGCAGAAATTCGTTTTACTTATTCCCCCCTGGTGTTTATCTGCTTTCTTATTCCCCCCATCGATCAACAGTTCAAGTAATGAATTCCGAAAGGTATTTAAATAGGTAGCATATTCATTCATAAATGTAAATTCATTCATTTCCCCAGATGCAATCAACCCAATTAATTGATTCAGAAAGGTATGGAAGATGAATTTGTTTATAATCAAGAATTCATTCATTGGTTTCCCCAGTATACCCAATGATCAACAACCCAGCCAATCAAATTGAACTAAATAAAAATTGATTCCCCCCCAGTAAACTCAGTTGATGCAATCCCCAACAGAATTAAAATGAAAATTTTAATTCCTGCTAGTATAATACATTCCTATGTATAGAATCAGCATTACCAGCTGTAGACTTCAATGAAATCCCTAATCCCTAGAAGTAAAGCTTTTTATGTATACTGTACAGTTAACTTGTTTGCAGTTTTTTATTTATATTTATTATTTGTATTTATCTATCTTCTTTATAAGGCAGTGAGCATGAGCAACAAATGCTATTCAGAACAACAGCCAGCTCCAAAAGATCTGCACACCAAATGACCAGAATACACACAACATAATTAGGCAACCCCAATCCACAGAATTTATCCCAACAAAGCACTATAAACCACCTCCAATAATGCTAAAACTAAGGAATTTGAATGCAATGATGAATTAGGATGCAGAAATCCTGCTAATGGTCCACTTCATGGAGCCTGTTAAAATCAAATTAAGGGCCCATCAATAAGTCCTATGTGTAGAAGACCAAGAAACCCCAGGCGCAATGAGTCTCTGCGGACAAAGCTGGGAAGGCAAAGATAGAAAACTAATGCATTCCTATGCCTTGCCGTTGGGCTCTTCTAAATACACCAATCACTAAGGAAGGAAAGCAAGGAAGCTTACAGGCCAAAGCACCTGATTCACTGTAGCACATGTGGAGATGCCACTGCAAAGAAGAGGGAGGCTGAGGAAATCATCGCTGGTTAGAGGAGCATTACTTGTGGACCCATTGGGATAACTGTGGTCCCTGGTGGTCTGCAGCTCACAGGTTGGGAACCATGGCTCCAGTAGACTAGGCGAGAAAGGCCTGAGAGTAAAATATGTGGAGCAGAATCAGAATACCAAGCTAGGCATGACAAAATATCCTTCAAACTGGCCAGTTATCAATAAGTTCATTTAGATTCATGCGTTGTTGGACATGGTAATTTAATGTAGGCTTCCTTTATGTAACTTTGCAAATATGCTGGGATAGGTTTAGTAAATAGAGAACCTTCTGAAGTTTTCATTCCCCACCCTGTTCTTGTCAAAGCATGCTTCTAGCGATTACTTCCCTCTCAAATTCATAAAGCTACTCATGGGAAAGAGGTTTGTTTGTTTTTTAAGTATCTTACAGTACTAGCGGCAGGTGTTTTGAATTGTTTCCCTAGGGCAAAGTACATCTGATACACTTCATACAAAAGTATTGGTCACTTACTGAGCTGTCAAGCTTTCTGGATAAATTATAACTCTTCATTTATAATTTGAGGTGGTTTTAGGGCCCTTTCAATTTCACAAAGTTCCAACGTGGTTACCTTTCATATTAGAATTAGTGTCAAACTGCAGCATGTAGAGTGTAAGACCATAGCACATGAGAGTTTTCTATCTCTTTATGTAGCTTTGTGTGCCAATGGATTGCTGTGACCAATCGCAGTTTCATCCTATACATAATGCAGTGAAAAAGCCATGAATGCGTGTGCTCTGTGCGTACGCCTTTTGTGCTAGTTTCGGGGCTGCTATACTATACTAAAATGTTGGGATGACGTGACTATAAATAGTAGGCATCAGTTTGCAGGAGAGTTGGGAGATGCTAATTAAGAATCCTAATGGATGTGCATTGCCCATATACAGTAGCACCTTTCTGAAAATAGTTGAGCTGAACTGCTTCCAAAAAAAAAGAAAGAAGGATGTATAGACACAACTTTCAGTGCATGGTTGCTTTATGTTGGTGTAGTTCGTTTCAATTAAGCGTAAGTTTAAGAAGGTGAGTACATCATCAGTTTACATCATAGGTACAGGTGAGATACAGAGACTCCTTCCATGAGTCTGGCTAAGGCCAACAGTTAATTGGCTCCCCTAGTCCTGGGCTGCAAACACACATTTAAGCACATTATCCTGCCCCCAAATCCTGGGGACTGTAGGGTCATGGGAATTTGAGGAATGAGCTAGAGTTCCCAGGATTCTTTGGAAGAAACAATGTGTTTTAAATGTATGGCGTATATATACAACTCCAGAGTGTCTCAGTTCACAACCATTTTATGTGGCTGTATCATACCAAACTGCGGGAGGCAGTGGAAGACAGGAGTGCCTGGCGTGCTATGATCCATGGGGTCACAAAGAGTCAGACACGACTAAACAACTAAACAACAACAACAGGGGGTTGGACTGGATGGCCCTTGTGGTCTCTTCCAACTCTATGATTCTATGATTCTATAACATCATATAAAGAGATGATACTGTGAGCCCCCCTTCACTGGCCCGGCTGGGACCAACTACATTTATTTAATTATAAAAACTATATAATGCTATATCATAAAAAATAGCAAAGTGTTTACAACAGTATCTTTACACAATAAAACCACGCAAAAAATTGAATTTGGATACCGTCAAATTACTATTACAGGAATATATATTTTCTTAATTGCCTGCATAAGCTTGCTGGCATAGAAAACTTCTCAGCAGGCATTTAAAGGTTAACACAGAAGGCACCTGCTGAAGCTCTATTGGCAGAGGATTCCACAGGAATTAGCCGGCTTGGTTATTGTTGCTGTCAGATGAATCTTGCCAACTTGGGGGACCAGTGATGCTCCTACAGATGATCTCAGTGATCAGGCTGGAGATGTAAGGTCATAAAACTACCTCATTTATTTGCTCATTTCTTTCTCTCCGTTGCTGCCCTTTCCCTTTTGAAATTTCTTTAAATGTCTGTTGCTTTTCTCTGGGCAAAAAAACCCCACACCAAACCTTCTTCAGAATGTTGTTGAAGGCAATTCTAGTGATATCCTTTTATGCAAATGAACTTTCCAGACCATCCTCTCCTAGTGGATTTTCACCTTTCTGGTGACAATGTGTGTTTTGATTCCTTGGATTTTACTTTATTGCTGATGTTAGGATATACGGTTCCTATGTACTTCAGAGAGACTGTCACGGCTTCGTTGTCACTACTTGTTAGTGTTAATAATAGGGGTGGCCAATTTTTGCCTGTTTTTCTTTTCTGTATGAATGAAACTGGGAAAATATTTTGCTATACCTTGATTAAGTTGGGCAGGGATCTGGTGGCACAAGAAGACTGAGTTTCCAATGGCTAAAATGCTAGACTGGGTGGACCATTGGTAATACCTTGTAGGACACTTTTTAAAAATTGTGCCCAGATCTGCCTGTCGGGCATCCCTAGAAGCTTAGATTTAGATTTGCAAAGGACCATAGATGCCCTCTGCTACTTGCCTTCCCAGACGGGTAGCTGTCCAGCGTCTGTTTAAACACCTTCCGTGAAGCAGGGCCCATTACCTCTTGAGCAAGTCTGTTCTGCTGTTGAACTGCTTGTACTGTGAGGGTATTTATTGATGTTTTGTTGAAATCTGTTTCTCTCCAATTTCCACCCACTAGTTCTGGTCATGTGCTTTGGAGCTACAGAGGACAATTCTGTTCCATCGCAACAAGTTTTCCTGATGTTTATTGTTCCAACCCTGTGCCATGCGCCACAGAATCCCCGGCAAAGAGGTTGCACGATTACGGAAGAACAGAAGCACAAGGGCATTAGCCAAAGGCAGAGCTGGGAATACGTTCCCCTTGCTGTGTTTGCCTCATGAACCAAATATGGAGCAGAGACGACAATGACAACTTGCTAACTTACCAGATGCATGGTCATTGTGACAGCTACCTAGTTTGTCTCTAATTTTGGAAGCTGAGAGTGCCTTGGTCAGGCATGGCCAAACTTGGCCCTCCAGATATTTTGGGACTACAACTCCCATCATCCCTAGCTAACAGGACCAGTGGTCAGGGATGATGGGAATTGTATTCCCAGAACATCTGGAGGGCCAAGTTTGGCCATGCCTGGCCTAGGTTGATATTTCAAGCTAACTTACATTGTGCATTATAATAGCACAAAGCTACCCTTCCAGCCACACCTGTATTGATGTGATGGTATGACCACATATCAAGGTTATCCTCTGTTTTGATTCATCATCAGTTATGGAAGAGGAGCAGGGGAGAGTTGTTTTTTTCTGTAGATCAAGATGATAATCTAAAGCTGATGATTCAGCATTGAAACAGTTTGAACTGGGTTCCTCCATGTGTTTCCCCATCCTCCTAAATCGCCTCATGTCCAGGCTCTTTGGTAATCCTGAAGTTCCTGTTTTGCCATCTCCTCTGCTTCTGTGGTCCTAGGTAGGCAACCTAAGGCCCGTGGGCCAGTTGCGGCCCAATCGGCTTCTCACTCTGGCCCACAGACGGTCCGGGAATCAGCATGTTTTTACATGAGTAGAATGTGTGCTTTAATTTAAAATGCATCTCTGGGTTATTTGTGGAATTCGTTTCATTCCCCTCCCCCCCTCAAAAAAATAGTCCTGCCCACCACATGGTCTGAGGGATGGTAGACCGGCCCACGGCTGAACAAGGTTGCTGACCCCTGCCCTAGAGCATATGCCGCTGAACTACACCCATCACCTCTGGCCATTGGCTTTGCTTGCTTCCCAGTTGGAGTGCCCTGAGGCTGCTTTCCTTTAAAACAAAGGAAATGTTAACCAACACCTGTGTGTAATGCTAGTTTGGCCCTGCATCACCTTTTCCACATCAGGTTACTTACATTCGGTGCTAAACAGGGACGTGGCACAGCGAGTGTGTTAGCAGAAATTCAGAGAAGTGTTCTTAAGACGAATGCCGCCATGGTCATGACCTCTTTTTAAGAATATTTTAAAATCTTGCCTATGTCTTACACACGTTGCTTCAAAGAGCTTAAATATGTGCCATTGTTCTATCTATTCATGTAGCTGAGATGCCCGAACCTGTATCCCTTGGTTACTGTTAAAAGCAATTTGGTTGCCTTCATTTCTGTGAGAATTTTCAAGGCAAAAATAAGTGCTAATGTTAATAACAGTAATAGTTTTGTTTTCTTTGAAACCCTCTATATTCTTCCTTTAACACAGCTTGAGGTGGTTTGCAAAATCATACAAAAACTATAAAGCAAAGCCAAACCTAGTGGGGAAAATATAACAGCAGAAGGGGGAAAAATCAAAATAGAATAAAGCTACAGGTTGAAAGCAGTCGTTTTTTATTTTTCCTTCTTTCAAGGTGTGAAACACAGATGAGAAAAGTTGGACCTTGCATTTTTATTTAAATCGAAAGCACTGGAATTGACTGCCATGGAATATGGCATTTGGAGCACAGCTCTTTCTGAATAAGTGTGTGAGAGCTCATAAAGATAGTCCCCATTTTTGTTATTTATAAAAAGAAGTTTTATATCTTGCATACTGATTTAACACAAAGCTGGGGTTGCTTGGAGCCACAATACTTTTCTATAGAGAAGAGCTAGGGGAGAATGTAAATTCAAGTGCTGGATTACCCTTGCCTAACTCAGTGGTCTTTTTGGCACATATGATGCAAATTGTCCAAAACATTATGGGGGTTGTTTATTTTACAAATTTATGAACTGCCCCATAGCTTACAAACATTGAAGCGGAATGCAACAAGATGGAAATGACACACACACAAAATCTAAAAAGCAAAACAAAACTATTTCTACAGATGTACTATTAATATTTCACAAATGACTGGGTCATACCCCAGGGAAAGCCTTCCTATCTGAAATAACTTTTGGTAGGCACCTGAACATTATGACACTTGGGTCTAATTTCAGCTGGTAATTGAGCCCAGAGAGTTGGAGCTGTGATACTAAGAGCCCAGTTTCTAGTACAAACTAAGTGCACCTCTGTGGCATGTCTTAAGTCTCAGAAGAGCCCTATATGAGGAACACAGTGACCAGGCAGGAATACTCCTGGGGCGAGGCAGTCCCTTCGGTAACCTGGTCCCAAGTTGTTTTTTAAGTGCTAAAAGCAAAACCTTGAATTGAACCTGGTAGCATATTAGCAGCTAGTGCAGCTCCCTCAGTAGAGGTTTTACACAGTGTCAATGGGATACCCCGATCAACAACCTGGCTGCCGCATTCTGCGCAAGGTGCAGCTTCCGGGTTCAGCCCAAGGCAGGCGCCACATAAAGTGCACTGCAGTCCCATAATCCAGTCTTGAGGTTACCAGTGCTAAGACCACAGTGTCCAAACTGTTTTAGCCCAGGGACAGCCATAGCTGTCTTACCAACAAAAGCTGGTGTAAAAAAGGGCTTAGCCTGGACAAAGATGCGTCTGGGAGCACCCCCAGGCTGTGTATCTGTTCTTTCAAAGGAAGTGCAACCCTGTCCAGAACAGGTAACTCACCTTTCTGCCAGTCATGGGAACCTCTTTCCAACAGGGCCTCTGTCTCGCCAGGGTTTAAATTCAGTTTGCTGTTCCTCATCCAGCCCTCCTGTGTACCCAAACCCTGATCCAAAGCCAGTCCTGATTCAGATGTTCAGATGAAACGTGTTATCAGTTTACTGGTGACACTTTGATCTAAATCTCCCAGTGCCCCCAGCAGCTTCATATAGCTGTTAAATAGCATTGGGGACAAAATAGGCCGCAAAGGGACCCCATAATACAAATGCAAGGGTGCTAAAGGGCATTTCTCCAGTGCTACTCTCTGGAACTGATCCTTCAGGTAAGAAAGGAATAGCTGTAAAACAGTGCCCCCACAACTTAAGCCTGCAACACCTGTGGGGTGGGGGTGGGGAACTGCACCTAGAGCCAAAATTGTACAGTATATGGTCTAAATGCATTGCGTACAATGGTGGGTGGGATTGCCAAAGTCTTTTTCCTAGACGCCCACCCTCTTTAATTTTTTAATTTTTTTTCGAAGCTCAAAACTGAACGAGCACAAGTTAAATGTGCAGAAGTTGCAGGCTTACTCTATTAGAAAGTGTTTGTATTTTATGCTTTATTGCTGTGAGCTACTTTGAGCTCAATTTAATTGTTGGGAAAGTAGCCTACAAAGATTAAATCAAGCCTGCTATGTTCAGTGGAATTTACTCGCAGATAATGCCTGAATCTCCTATGTTGTTGTTTTAATTACAAACTTTTTCTTTTTAGGGATGATTCAACCCCAGAAGATAATATTTGGAAAGGCATCCTCTGTGTGATCTTCTTTTTTCTAATCATCAGTGTTTTAGCCTTTCCGAATGGTAAGTAACTTTCTGTGCCGTTTCTCCCCCCCCCCCCCAAACTCCTTTTGCAGATAAGAGAGCAGGGTAAACACTAAGGTGCTTGGGGACTTTTGGAGCAAACTGTTTTATGAGTATTCTGAGAATAGTCCCAGTCTCTCTTAGACTTTCTTTTTTTTATAATCTATTTTTATTAATTTTCCAATTAAAAAACAATTATATCATTTCCATTATTTCAAATTATACAAATACATATCAATCAAACCGAATGTTATGCCAAATCATCTAAAATTTTCGGGGTTCCCATGCTTCAAGAAATTGGGGATTCCTCGCAACTGCCCACTGCCGTCTTTTTCTAAAGTCCAAATCGTCACTCAAAGTCTATAATAGTCCCGATCTTTCCCCTACAATCACAAAGATGTTTTCCTCTTTCATCCGATTTTTCCCCAGCTGCTGAGATAAGTATCAAACGAGATTTCACATATATTCTTTCTCCTGTGTGAGTTTTAATCAGTCCGGCCTCCCCATAAATCTTCTTGATCTGGAGCGTCCCTGTTGCATCGGTCTTTCAACACGGAGCAGCACCATCTTAGAAAACTCAAATCACTTTCGCTTTCTTCTCATAACTTTGTAGATTAACAATCTTTATAAAATTTACAGCTTTTCCAGGCAAAGGACCCAGCCATCACATTATGCATAAACTCTTGATAAATTAGTGGCTCTCCTTGCCCTATAGCTGAACTTAGCTTCAGGTCGCTGTTCAAATTCAAAGTGCGTCACACCTCATAAATCCTCCAAACGCTTTCCAGGCACTCCTACTATCCAATTAGAGGGGGGCTTCTCTCTTCAACAGTTTTACATCTTCAGAAAATATACTCAATATCAACAGTTTATAAAATTCATTACTCACACAGATATCTTTTATTTCTCGTTTGTTCCAAACAAACAAGGACATCACGTCCGGGAAGGTATGGAGTAACTCGTAGAGTATATGAAAAAAAAAATTAAAAAGCTCACTTCCCTTGTCGTTCCGTCCCCATCAATCCTTCTTCCAGATAAAAAACAGCCTCAACTTCTCACCCTCAGCAGCGTAAATTCCTTGGCAGTAAACAGAGCTTCTGCCCCTCCTTCTGAAGCATGTCCATGAATTTAAACCTAATTATCTTCTTTAATCATGGAGATCCCGCCATGCAGGTTAGCGTCCGGGAGTTCCGACTTCTCATAAGTGCTCTCGGCCCAAGCCCCCCCACTCCTTGAACAGTCGGAGTGGGTTTGGGGGCATCGCGGGCCAGCGGCCCCTCTCCGTAACCCCCAGAGAGGTAGGGGGGTTGCCATTTACTCCCCTAGCAACCGCCAAATTCCTCATGAAGGTCGGAGGGGTGGAAAAAAGGTCAGCCATTCCTGCAGGCGGAACCGGAAGTGCCAGTCTCTCTTAGACTTTCACCTTGATAAGGGATGGTCCCTGGAAGAGCATCTTGTGCAGTGCCAAGCTGCAAAAACAAGGCAGTAACATGTACTCCAGAGTATACTCTTGTAAAGGAACGCAAGATGGGTCTAATTTCCATGAGATACTAGTAGAACATACGTTGTTGGGCAACCATGCAATTGCAGTTAGTAAATAAATAAAGTCTTGCATGCTATAGTTCTCTTGACGGACACAGCATATGCAGTTTCAGGGTAGAAAAGGCAGCTCCCATAGAAGAGCCTTTCCCAACCTGGTGCCTGCTGTATAGCATGAGCCTCATAACTTCAGGGTTGTGGGTTCGAACCCCACATTGGGCAAAAGATTCCTTCAGTGCAGGGGGGTTGGACTAGATGACCCTTGTGGTCTCTTCCAATACTACAGTATGATTTGGACGGTAACTGCCCTAATTTATTTACTGGCTGTGGCTGATGGAGTCCCATTTGGATGACCCCAGTTTAGGAAAAGCTGAGATAGAGCCTTTTCTGTTGTCTTCTGTTGATGTGTTTTAGTTATAATTGTGCATGTTTATATGCTTTAATTTATAAAAGGGGATGTTCTTGCTTTCTCCCTTCCTGTGCTGTGAGTGCTGCTTTCCTGAAAAAGAGGTGGTAGGGAACAGCTTTCTGGGTGTGGGGAAGGTGTTTGTCAACTTTCCCCCTACTTCCCAGCAAAAGCCAGTTTGGAATAATATTTAACAGAAATAACATGCATTTTATTGCTACCTTTAAAAGATTTCCAACTAGGGCATTTTAAAATTGAAGCAACTTTTTTTTCCAGCTAAAGAAAATGAGTTTAAAATTTATAAATCTTTTGTCCTTTTGATTAGTTGTGTGAAACAATGTGAGCCCTTTCTTTGACCTCTTCAGCAAAGAAAATGAATTTTAAAAAGAAAGAGGGGGAAAAGCTACACATAATTGCATGGTAATCGAGGAGGTGCTCTGATATGGGGTGGTTAAATGCAAATAATAGGTGTGATCACACACATGCCTATCTGGATGTAAGCCTCCTTGCAAATCCATAATGCCCTGCTCAAAATAAATATGTTTAGAATCAGAGCAAAACAATTGTGTTTCATTTTCATTTATAATGTGGGGGGGACTCCTTATGTTGAATCAGGTCAATGGTCCATCTAAATTAATAGTAGCACTTCTCCTAAGATTTCCAACAGAGTTCCGTTCTGCACCTACTGGCACTTTAGCTGGAAATGCCAGGGATTAAAACTGGGACCATTTTATATGCAAAGCATGTACACTACTGTTGAACTGTGGCAACTTCTGAGTTGA
Source organism: Zootoca vivipara (assembly GCF_965207765.1). Classification (NCBI taxonomy): domain Eukaryota; kingdom Metazoa; phylum Chordata; class Lepidosauria; order Squamata; family Lacertidae; genus Zootoca; species Zootoca vivipara. The sequence goes on from NC_142591.1 coordinate 64,365,485, forward strand.
AACTGAAGAGGCTCAAGGCATGTTCCTATTAGCCTTGAGACACTAACAGCTTGATTTTTAAACACATGCTTACTCAGAAGTGACTCTCACTATATTCAGTGAGGACTGCAGCAGCCTGAGATGTTCTCGTCAGTTTTCCTTTTCTACCGGACAGTGATTGATCAGCCCTTGCCCCCATGCAAATGTATCCCTCAAGATGCCACTTATTTTAGTGGCAGAAACAAAAAGGGGAGGGGAATAATAAAGTAGACGCAGCACTGGGGTGGGCAGAGAGGTTTACACTTCTATTCCCAACAAAGGACCCTAAAGGGGAATGGGGATGTAAAACACCCCACCCTGGTTGTTGGATCAATCATTTGGAGAGCAGGGAGGGAATGATAACTTGGATTAGCTGAGCTGGGGCAGAGAACACCTGTGCAAAAGTATGGGGTTGGGCGCACTCTCTTTTGGCCACCTCCGTGTCTGGTATGCAGCCCCAGAAGGTTCTCCAAGTATAAATGTGACCAAATAAAGGTTAGCCACCTCTGGACTAGGCTAACTTGCTATGCAGTTCATCCCACAAGCATTGTTGTTGTTTTTTCATTTGAGACCTGGGTTCACATCGGAAGGTCCATACTGCAACTGTTATCCCTGTTTATTAACACTCGATTAAAAGAGGGTGGTTTGTACCTAGGTAAACTGCTCGAGAGAGGAAAGGGAAGTGGCATCCCATAAATCTTGCTTAGCTGAATCCCAGTGTTCAGTTTTTCAATACCTTGCGCCTGCCTCTCTTACTGGAAACATTAGAGTGATCTCATTGTGTCTGGTATGGGAATAGATAGTAGCCGTGGTCATTATCTGCAACAGATGCTGACTGGCTTTCTTCCAGTAAAAGCAACTGTGTATAGTAACTGTTTGGTGTGAGTAAAGTTGATTGCGCTCTCTGACCGAAGCTATAGCTGAATTCAGTCCTGGGCATTTTTGGCAAGAGGCAGAATACTAGGGAACGCTTGCACAGGGAGATGGAGCTGCTGCTAAGAGGACTTGTTCCCGCTCCTCTGAGACTGGCCCAGTTGCCTTGGTAGCCAGGTTACAGGAGAAGCATTTAGCAGCAGCCAGAATACCTTCCCAGTGTGCACTGTTGCTGGGGGGGGGGGGGTTCAGAGAAGCATCCACTCCATCATCTGAACTGCTGATTTATCAAACGATGTCTGATACCCTCTAGGAATAATTGGGATTGCACTGGGCTACATTTTTACACAGAGGGCACTGAGCTATAAGTTACAAAGCCAGGCACCTGATAAATGCAGACATAAATAACTCGAATGCAAAGACTGCAAAGTTGAGCAGATGTGTGCCTTCGGACACCTCACATCAAGCTGCTTTGAGCCATATAATCTGGATTTGTATTTGATCCCAGTAGCGTCTCTAAAAGGTATTGATTTCAGTGGTGTAGCCGAGAGGAACGATTTTCCACCCGAATTCAACCTGTGTGCATGGCACTTGATATCCTTTGTGGTATCTAATGACGGGCTTGCTGGAAGTTTTAGGTGGCCTGCCTGGCGTGCCCTTCCTCCAGTTTTGCCATTCACCTAGTTCCTTTGCTACATGAATTCATACTATTTTCATTCAAGCTCTTGTGTACCCTATTTGGAACAAATGTCAGAATAGGAAAACTAGCTTTTCCAAAGTGACCTAAAAGTAAACCTCAGAAACGGGGGAGATAAAATTTGAGGGCTCAGGACAAAAGTACTGTCAGTCTTGCAGCACAATCCCAAGCATGTTTACTCATAAGTAAGTCTCAGGGACTTAACTCCTTAACAGGGACTTAACTCCTAAATAATTGTGTTTAAGTTTGCAGCTTTAAAATGGTACGTATATTATGTGATTGGGCCTCCAGGCTTTCATGAGGGTCCTAGATTAGTAACCTGCTTTGAACTGTCCTTATCACAATCTTGTGCTACATACATGCTTGTTCATTCTCTCCATTTCTTAGCAGATTCCAGTAATCTTAGTTGGCTGGCTGGTTTCCATAAGTCCCTAAAATTTGATAGGTTGATTAAAGTCGTTGCGCTTAGATTTGTTCCGAGCAGTGGGGTTTTTTTTGTTAAAAAATGAGGCACAGGTACTCCTGTCTTGTTACAAGTGTCATGGGTGCCAGCACAAAATGGCTGCCATGGGCAGCAAAACAAAAAAGAGGTGGCAGTACTCAATACTGATGAGTACTGTTGCAAAAGGAGAACTAGTTCCAAGGCTTGTTAAACATCTGGAGATACAAAAAGGGGTTCTCCTTGGACAAGCTTTGAGCAAGCAGTTGTAGATGGGGGACTCCTTATTGAGGGACCCATGACTTTTAGCTGCCTCCCCTATGGGATGAATTCCTTGTTAGATTCCAGTTAAGTCCTTAACAACAAGTTTCAAGATGTTGGAAATAATTGCTTTGGATCCCAAGATAAGTATGTTCACAGAAGGAAAGTTTTCTGGCTCCTCTTCTCCCCTGCAATCAGCTGTGTCCCTAGACAGGAGGGACAGGGTCTGCTGAGAGAGGTCCGAATTATCCAAACTATGTACAGGTCTGCCCAGTTTGGGGCAATTCTTCTCTCCCCCAGCAGCTCCCTGCACCGGGAAGACAGGAAGCTTTCGTTCTGTGAACTTCAGTGAGTTATTGGCTTGGATCCTAAGATAATGGCGCTAAATGCCCCAGTGTTCCTTAAGCAGCCTCCATAGTACAGTATATGTAAAAACAGTTTCCTAGATACATTCACATCAGACAAAGAAATGGAGCTTCCACTGAAAATGCAGGCAGGCAGGGGCTAGCCCAGTTCTTCATTCCATGGGTCAAAGTAAATGTGGGCCACAGCTGGGGGTGTGACTCGAATGGGAAGGACACAAAATCTGAACATGGAAAGTAAATGAAGGGATGGCAACCCCTGGCCACATTCCCAACACTGGAAATCCTGGCTTTCTTGACAAGGGCCTCTGTAGTGGTGTGTATAATGCATTTCTGCGCATAAAAAGACATGCAGTGTGTATTTGTGTGTGCTTGTACGCACACAGTCCTCACAGTATCTCCCTTCCTCCTCGACAGAACCATCACACTCACAAACATTTCACTTGTAAACTCATAATTTTCAGGCCTGCACATTCACTTCTGCCTTTCCCAATTGCTAATATATCCCAATTTCCTGATATGCCAGCACTAACGTTCCCACTACCTGGGAATTCCTGCTGGCAAGCACTGATCTTCCTGCAGATCCTCATCTGCTTTGCGGTATGAAGTTGGGCACTTACTTTTCTATGTACCGTTTTCACAACATTGGGAGCCCTTGTTCTTTGGATACCATGGTAATTTCTACAGTGTCGCCAACAACAAGTTCTTGAGGATCAGTCTCAGTAGTTCCTTTAATGGCTTTAAATAGAAAACTCGGTTTGTTATAAAGCTTGCTCAGTATTGATTCTTGGCTGGCATGGTTGCATTTCTTTCATATTATGTTTAGATGACCTATTGCAATTCTTTCTGATCCATCAGTTTGCTGTTATTGAAAAACTTTTTTCTCTACAGGGCCTTTCACTCGCCCACACCCTGCAATATGGCGTATGGTTTTTGGTAAGTTGCTTTTAAAGAGGTGCTTTCACACTGTTCCAGAGCATCAAAAAAATAGTAATGCTGTATTTTTCCTGCCATTCTGCTAAAAGTACCCAGGGTGACTGACATACAGCATAATCATAGAACCATATAACTTAATCAGTGAAAAAGGGAGGACAAAGAACTTGCAGTGTTAACCAGCCCTTAACACCAAAGAAAGAACCTAAGAGAAGCAAGAACAAAACATGTTACAAATTAAAATCAGCAACAGTAAAACTAAGTGGTATGCATTAAATGCCTGTTGCAACAGAAGTGATTTCAATTTCTGGCAAAAGACACGCCAAGAGTGAGCTCAACAAATAAATAATTTGGAAAACATTCCCGAGTCAGAGAATCATTACAGAAGAAGGCTTCCCTCTCTAGTGCTTACTCACCAGATCTCCTGAGATGGCACTAAGATCAAGGCCTCTGATGTTGATCAGAATTCCTGTGACTGCAAATTTAATTGGTATTGCAAAGGGCACTTGGTCATGTAAACTCAATTTCGACTTAATTGTATCCGCATGCAAATATACTGGAGTTTTGAAAAAGGGAAATTGAGAATTGAACAACAGTGGGAGAACAAGATGCAAATATTCATTGGTACCAAATCACTTCTCCGCTCGTGGGCAGGGTATAAATAATAAATTATTATTATTTATCATCATCATCATGGCAGTTCTAGGGCTCTCAAGAATGGGGTGGTGGGAGGGTACAGCAAGCCTCCCTTCTTGCACCATCTTAATGAACATTTCACAACCATGTTAATATTTAATATATGGAAAGAATTGGGGACAGTTCTCAAGTGTTCCAGAATTGCTTTGGAAAATGGGACTCGGCCTCCTAAGGCACTGAGCAGTATTCTCAAAAATGTCACCCTGTACAACTATAATCTGCTGGCATGTGGAGCAGCTGTAGCTATTATGATTACAGCCGAATTTCCAACATGAATAGTTTGGATCCCCTTCAAAAACCTTCCCAAGGTTGCATCTGTTTTATGACTGATGGATTAATAAACCTCTTGGCTGCCACAGGATGCTTAAATTCCTCTTGGAGTGTGACCTCTTTAACCTTTGCTTGGTCTCTCCATGACGGCGAGGTTAGAATGAAGTACAGTAACAACTTATCAAGAACTGCCACATTCTGGAGGGTTGTGAATAAACTATGGTGGATAAGTTATATGAAGAATCTGGTCATGGTCCAGTACTCATTTGTTTTGCTCCTTTTTCTGTTCCATGTGAATGCAACATTTCACATTTTCACACATGTACCTCACTGGGGCGGGGGAGATTTCCAGCCATATGGAATTGTATGAGAAGAATCTTCCGGAAGCTGCTTAATTATGAATAATTCATTATTATTATTTCACTTTGATTTTATTGATCTGAATTGGTCCATTGACATTGATATAACATGGTTTGTTTCTGTGATTTTTTGCTGTTGCTCTTCAAACAAACATTTTGGACATCTGACTTTGGTTTTCCTACAGGTTTGAGTGTTCTCTATTTTCTGTTTCTGGCCTTCCTGCTCTTCCTTAACTTTGAGCAGGTGAAATCCGTGATGTACTGGCTGGATCCTAATCTTCGATACGCCACAAGGGAAGCAGACATCATGGTGTGTATTGATAGTGTTGCAAGAAAATAGATTTGTTCCAGAGTGGATAAAGCACTACCATATTGCTGTGTTAGAATAGCATGCATTATCCCTTTGGAAAGGGATAGGAATTCTCCAGTCCTCTCTGCAAGAAAGTTCAAATATCCTGCAATAGTACCGTGTTCCCCCTATTTTAAGACGTGGTCATAAATTAAGCCGTAGCAGGATTTTTAAGGATTTGTGAAATATAAGACATACCCCGAAAATAAGACATACTTCCGCGTGGAGCGAGACCGTCGAGCGCCCCAGCCAGCAGGACCCAGCACGCCGGCCGCGGCAGGAGGAGGAGGAGGCCTTCAGGGTCGGCGCCCAGCAGTGCTGTGCCGGATCAAGGAGGTGGCCTGCCAGGTGGGCGCCCAGCAGCACAGCACGGAGCGCCGGATCGAGGAGCCGGTCTGCAGTGTCGACGCCCAGCAGCGCCATGGTGGATTGAGGAGGTGGTGCTCCATGCGGCACTAATCAGTGCCGACCTGGCAGGCCGCCTCCTCAAACGGGCGCTTCGTGCGGCGCTGCTGGGCACTGACCCGGCAGGCCGCTTCCGGGATCCAGCAGCAGCAACACGGCAGCAGGAGGAGGAGGCTTGCTGCGGGACCCAGCAGCAGCAACGCTGGCCGCGGTAAGGAGGTACTTACAGTAATAAAATAAAAAAGACCCCCCGAAAATAAGCCATAGTCTTATTTTCTTGGGTAAAATAAATATAAGACGGTGTCTTAAAATAGGGGAAACATGGTATCCTAGTATCATAGAGTTGGAAGGGACCCAGAGTGTCATGTAGCCCAATCCCCTGCAATGCAAGAATTTCAACATGTCTCCCATCCAATTTGAAACCATACTGGACTCTGCTTAGCTATGCAAATGGATTAGCAGATTTATTGCTGCACCACTAAAAGATACTGGATATGGTTGAGAGGTTGAAGCATCTTCTCTAACAGGAAGTTTAAAGTTTTGTGGCCTTTTTAGCAGGGATGAGGCATATGAGAGGGTGCATCTTACAAACATTTCTTTCTCCTTGCAAAATGCATCTCTCTTGGGAAGGAAGATCTCTCCCCGCTTTCCAAATTGTGAGAGAGTCGCAAAGAAATGGCATAACCTGCCTGCCACGTTTTTGCACAGTGGTGTGAATATTCATTTATGAGTCTCTTCACGGCCTTCTTGGCTGCAGCTTAAGTGCAGTTTGTTTTGTTTGAAAAACAGCCCTTCTTCCTGAGAACAGTGACATCAATGTGCAGTCTGTTCAATTTGGCTGGGTGACTATGGGGGGTATTGAGCTAAGTCCTACTCTGACCCAATTTAGTCATGTTCATTATTTTCAGAGGGTTTACTTTGAATAAAATGTAGCTGACTATCACTCCATGTCACTGAGGGCAAACGAAACTCGTTCATACCAAAGGCAGTGTTTCAGGAGTGGGGTATTTATAGGTGTTCAGTATTGCTCCTTGAGTAAATAAATCAGAGCAGGTAAATGAATGCTTATTTGTATAATTTATTGAGGTTGCAGAATTTGCCCCCCTTTTTGGTTAAAACATAGAATATTCCATATCTGGCAGTAATGATCCCTAATGATGTAGAAAACAGAGTTTTTATGGTGTTTCATTCCTTCATGTACTGTGATGAGGACCAGTAGAATATATATATAAAAAGAATTAGGCTCCAATACTATTTCGACTTATCTGGGAGTAAGTCCACTTGAACTCAGTGGGGATTAATTCTGAGTATATATGTGCAGAGTTACATTGTTAGCCATTCTCGAAGGATCGGCATGTCCATTATTACAACCCAGCATTATAAAAGCATGCACTTATCTTTTGTTCTGTTGTGCATTTTAATTAACGGATATTTATGTTTTAATGCTTGTGCAATTCGTTTTTATGCTGCAGCGTGCATAAAAACCTATTTTGGCATTAAATGGTATATAAACTAATGATAATACAAGGCTAAGCTATAGCGGACCATAAGACGAGTAAATAACGTTATCTGATAGTCTCTGATATTGTAGTCTGCAGTTTTATTTCTTCCGAAATGATTCCAGAATAGACTTGTAACTTCCGCTTCTCTCTCTCTCTCTCTCTCTCTCTCTCTCACACACACACACACACACACACACACACCTTCCCCTTTCTCCAAACCAACAACAGGAATACGCTGAGAACTGTCATGTTATTACTTGGGAGCGAATCCTCAGCCATTTTGACATATTTGCTTTTGGACATTTCTGGGGCTGGGCAATGAAGGCTTTGTTAATCCGTAGCTATGGGCTGTGCTGGACTATTAGCATCACCTGGGAGCTAACCGAGGTAGGTTGCATCTTCTCAGTGTGGAGTTTTTAATATCCTTGGGGTGGGGAATGACTGATGTGGCTTTCCTAGCAGTTTGTCCACATTGCAAACATGACACAAGTTTATTGTCTGCTACTTAAATTTGACACACATGCGAGATGTGAAGTTTTCCTCTTGCACACGAGTGTCTGGAATCGCCAAATCAGATTTATTTCATGTTTAAGCCAGCCTATTTTAAGTAAGTTTATTTACTCAATTACTTGGAAATATACTGGATGAATATAGACTTCAGTATTACTATATAGTACCCTATGTGCAGCTTGTCTCAGTATGTTCCCTATATTAAAACCAGTCATGTAGTTCTTCCTCCTATAATTTGTGCCTTCTGTAATATTAAATCGTCTAGTGAAAAGGCAATATTTGCAACACTGATTTTACAGTGCAACTCAGTAAGCTTTTGGAAACACACAGAGGGAAAGTGCAATAATGCTTTCTCACCAAGAAGTGCAAACTGATCTAGAGCCCTCTGAAGCTGTAGGTTGATAGACTTTGGTCGAATTCACCTGTCATATGGGAAATATTTCCTGTATTTTCAGCACCTGCAACTTATGTAAAAGTCACATTCTTATGTTAATAAGATACCTTTTTTTCTGAATGAATTTCTTACCCAGAATCTTTTTTGCTGTATTCCGTAGCTGTTCTTCATGCACCTGCTGCCTAATTTTGCTGAATGCTGGTGGGATCAAGTCATTTTGGACATCCTGCTATGTAACGGGGGTGGCATCTGGTTGGGCATGGTAGTTTGTCGTTGGTTGGAGATGAGGACCTATCACTGGGCCAGCTTCAAGTAGGTCTCAAGTACAAGCAAATAAGCATTATATTAATGATCCTGCAGTATGGAAACTCTGAAATATAATGTAATGTTTGGTAGATTGTGAATTGTGGAGGTTGTCCCATTGCAGGCTGCTAAAATAGATTCATGCCGATAATTCTGAATCCCTAAATAGGAAATGCTGAATATTTACTTGGATGTGACAATTTGTAATACAGGGCTATCCCAAATCTAAAACCTCATGTTAGATTTAATTTTGTAGCCGGGAAATCACAAGGCATGTGGCGCTATAGACCCAGGACTCAGCTATATTGGCATATGCATTGTACATGCATTATAACACTGTGGCACCAGGTGGCGCTGTGGAGTTCTGTTTTTGCCAACCCGATTCCTCATACCAAGTTTACAATGCGTTTAACTGGAACGCTTCTTTGAGGTGTCTGGATCCAGCCCCAGTGTATTAGAGGTAGCATGCATCTGCATTGCACTTGCTGGGGAACATGAGTGTGTAACCTCAACCTGCCAGATCCCATGGAAAATCTGTTAATTCTGGATCCCATGGAAAAACTGTTAAAAACTATTGCATCCCATAGGCCTCTGGTTGACCACTGTGAGAACAGGATGCTGGACTAGATGGGCCTTTGGTCTAATCCGGCAAGGCTGCTTTCATGTTCTATGTTCACTGTCTTGGGTGATTGATTCCTAAATCGGTATCATTGCTGCGATTTATTTTTAAATCCATTTCCTTGACAACGTTGGTGGATCATGACATTATGAATGTGTTACAATGTTATTTCCATTAATAAGCAAGGGAAGAGTCTCTGATTGTTCATGGTCCCTTGGGCTCACATTTGATTTCCATCAGCCTCTGATTTTACCTCTCATGGTGCAATCCTGTGTACATTTACCTGGAAATAAGCCTCACTGAACACAGTGGGAGTTACTTCTGAGTAAGCATTTGTAGGATTGCATTGTGTAACCAAAATACAGTGTATGGATCAACTCTCCAAAGTGACACCCATATAAGTAAGCAACCTACACCTTCTTTCTGTTATCTTACTACAGTGGTACCTCGCAAGACGAATGCCCTGCAAGACGAATTTTTCGCAAGACGAATGTGTGACTCACAAGATGAATTCGTTTTGTGACAAATTCGTCTTGCGAATCGCGGTTTCCCATAGGAATGCATTGAAATTTGATTAATGCGTTCCTATGGGCAAAAAAAGAAATTTCAATGCATTCCTATGGGAAACCGCAATTCGCAACACGAATTTTTTGCAAAACGAATTGACTCGCGGAACGAATTAAATTCGTCTTGCGAGGCACCACTGTATATTGATAAAATCCAAGTAAACCTCCCCCATGCTTTTTAATAATATATAGTTAATATTTCAGAATTGGAGTGTGAGGGCCAAACTTCTGAACAGTAAACCGTTTCCTGATATTTCTTTTTATGATGCAATAGATGAGAACTGTATTTAAAGGCCTCCCATTTCACCTGCTTGTTTTCCTTATGAAACTTTTGCCAGGAGCATATTCCTAAAACAATTTTCTTTCTGTGTACCTCTCTGAGAAAAGAGCCTCCATTCTAAACTTTGATTCTGTACTCCTTAGGAGTGGGGGTTAGGAATGTTGTAGCTTTGCACTTAGCCATGTGATTGGGACCTTTAGTCTCTAAGCTGTCCTTTCTGCATGCCTTACATACTCAGCGCTGCTGTTTTTGCAGGAAGAAAAAGGAAATAAAACCCGCTATCATTGCTGACAGTACCATATTGGCCCGACTATAAGCCGCACCCGCAAATAAGCTGCACCTTTAAAATTCAAGGCTTATTTGCGGGTGTGGCCCGCCTCCTTGAATTACTGCATTGAACAGGCAGCGCCCGGCGTCCCGCTCCCCAAGCCGGTGCCGGCACTCGGCTCTGAATATAATTAAATCCACTGGATTTGTTGCTAGAAGCCAGCATTCAAAGAACGCCATGAATGAAAGGAAAGTACCTCTATTCATGCGCAGTTAAGTTTCCTGTTCCCCATCCTAGCTGCACCTCTTAGTGTTTGCCACACACCATGGCCAATAATGGTGAAAGAAAGAAAAGTAGGACTGTTTTTTCCAGATGCACCTCACTACCTGTGACCCAGATATTCTTGGACTTTGCTGGCTGAGTCTGATGGAAGCTGGAGTCCTACAATAGACAAAGGGCCACAGGTTCCTAATCTCTGATACACACTCCTGGATTCATTTATCCAGCTAACAGTTGATTACACAAGAATCTAAATTAATTTGATGGTGTTTTGCTTTTACCAGAACATTGGAAGTCACTTTCTGCGTTACTTCCCAGTTATTATTTTGAAATGAGTACAGCATTACGATTGTTTTTTTGTTGTTGTTAATTTGATTTGTGTTCAGCTCTAGCTGTGAGGGAGAGAATTACTCTGAACATCATGGGGCTTGGGGCAACTCTAAGCTTCTTAATCTGGTGCTTCTGAGAGCCTTACGCTTTCTTTCACCTCATGGGCTGCTGCCCCAGATGCTCTCCCAACCTTCAGGAGCACCGTAAATACAAAAAAAAAAAATTGTTTGGCTGGTTCTGGTTAGTAAATGTGTGGTTTTATGCTAATTTGCCCTTAATTAGAAGCATGATAATTCAATTATTTAAATTAAATAGGGAGGCCTAGACCAGGCACCCCCAAACTTTGGCCCTCCAGATGTTTTGGACTACAATTCCCATCTTCCCCGACCACTGGTCCTGTAGCTAGGGATCATGGGAGTTGTAGGCCAAAACATCTGGAGGGCCGCAGTTTGGGGATGCCTGGCCTAGACTCTCAGATCTTTCAAACACTTTCCCTCAAAAAAGCATTTGTTTAGGTTTTTTTTGCTTTTTTGAAAGCTTGGTGTTTTGATAGCATTGGAAATTAAGGGATGTTCCCAACTAAGTTATTCTCCAAGCAGACTCTTAAGTTATCCATGTCCATTAATTTAAATGGGTCTACTCTATGACTAATATAAGCTATCACCCCCAATTTTCAGCTTTGTTACATTTGAGGAGCAAATCACGCATGTGGAAAAGTTTGCTTTGGGGCAGGTTTCTTCTGATCGCAAATGTTTGCTTGCTTAATTACAATCGGTCCGCTTCTTAAATGCATCTTTCTCCGCAACGGGCATACTACCTCTTGTTACAAACCCCAGTGTGATAGAGCTGTGTTATTTTACATCATTTGTTACATAGCAATGCAATGTTGATTTCCTTCTTTATTTACTGTTGTCCTTATCTGCTTTCAGGGACATTCACACCACCACAGGTAAAATCAAGAGAGCTGTGTTACAGTTCACTCCAGCAAGCTGGACCTACGTTCGCTGGTTTGATCCCAAGTCTTCATTTCAAAGAGTAGCTGGAGTGTACCTTTTCATGATTATCTGGCAGGTAAAAAACAACAACAGCAAAGCTATTGAAAAGAAAGCCCGGGAATCTCAGCTAGGGTTGACTGAATCAGGCTGTTTCCTTTTTGCGTTAGTTTCACATGTGTTCATTCACAAATCCACCCCTTCTCCTTTCTGCAGCAATGCGTTGTTTTTTTAAACAAATCCATATGAAAAGATGTGTTTGAATTTTTATTTCACCACAATTTATTGTTATCATTAATTGCACTTATTAATTGCTTAGTTATGAAAAGTAACTCAAAACGGCTTACAAAAAAAGTAGAACATAAAGTAAAACCAGCATGAAACCTAAATAGTAAAAGATAAAAAACAACAACCCATGTTTATAAAAAGGCTAGAAATATTTTTTTAAACTTCCCAAATTTTAGCTGTTGGCATGCTGGCTTAAGCTTATGGAACTTGGAATCTAACAATGTTTGGAGGGTCACAAGTTCCCCATACCTGTGTTAAGAGTGTAAGACCAAGACTGGGGAGAACCAGGTAACAAACCCAGACTCAGCCATGAAGCTCACTGGGTGACTCTGGACCAGTCACTGTCTCCCAGCCTAATCCATTCCACAGAACTGTTATGGGGATAACATGGGTGGGAAGAACTGTTTGTGCTGCCCTTCGCTTCCTTGAGGGAGTGTAGCATAAAAAATGTTGTAATAAAATTATATGATATGCCAAAACTGCCTGGTGCCTGACACAGAAAATCCAGATGTAGCCCTCACGGTGGTAAAAATAAGACAAATCAATTTAATCATTGACAAGTGTGATACTTTTTATTGGTACTACAAAAATTTGCTTTCTCACACTATATAAAGGTAGGGCCGGATGCAATAAAACGTTGCTTTTGCAAAGAAAAGTAAATTGACTCCATAGTTGTACACACAGAGAGAAGAACAAAGCAGTATGTTTATCTAGCTTCCAAACACAGGCATTTAAATGTATTGATTACCTTCCCAAAGAATTTAATTCTTTTTGTGGAGTTCATAATTTACTGTTCCTAATGGGGACAATATTGATCCACAGGCCACCAGGAGTGCCATGTGTTTATTGTCCTGGAGCAGACCGTAAGCAGTTGCTAAGGAGTTGCATCTGTCTTATTTGTCTGGGATATCAAAGGTTCCCAGCTTATTTTCTTCTTTCTGTTTCTTCTTCTAGTTGACTGAGCTGAACACATTTTTCTTGAAACATATCTTTGTTTTCCATGCAAGTCACCCCTTAAGCTGGGGTAGGATCCTCTTCATTGGAATTATCACAGCGCCCACTGTGAGGTACTTGTTGTTTGTTTAATCTTCCTCACTGTAAAATTGCTGGCCAGCAGCTGGGGACCTTGAAAAGCCTAGCTCAGAGATGGGGAGCCAGTGTGGCCCTCCAGATGTTGCTCACCAAGCTAGCTGTGGTTGGTTGGAGTTGGAATCCAACAACATCTGGGTGGTCACAGGTTCCTTGCCTTTTCTCCAGCCCATTTACTTTTGGAGATGGGAAAAAAACCTGGTTTGGACGTAAAGCTAAACCATAATTTAGTGCTACACACATGAGCAGCAACAAGCTTCGTGTTCATGTCTTCATCCCCTCCCGAATGAGAGGGAGATTGGAAACATCTGCCTCTGCATTTAAACTAACCAGGGTGTTCCATTATGTCCAAACCAGGGAACTCTGCTTAGTTTAAAACAAGCCACCGTTTGATCTTGACTTGTTTGAAAAAAGCCATAGTTCAAACTAACCAGAGTCTGGAAACAGGAAGCAGCGCTTCTGATCTCCTCCTCACAGCTTTGCCAAAGGAGAAGCGGAGAGCACATAAGCCCCAGGCTCACTGCTGCTGAAGTTTAGGGCAACCTTCCTCAACCTGGTGCTCTGTCCATCAGTCTTTCAGAATGGGCAATGGTCAGATATGGTGGCCCTTGTAGTCCAAAATCCCTAGAGAGCGCCAGGTTAGGGAAACCTGGCTTGGTATGTCCTAAAAGGGCCATAGGGCATTCCACCCCATTGCTCACTTAAAAACTAATACAATTAAATAACAGCAAGCATGTCAGAGAATGTAAAATCACCTGTAAAACAGCAGGTCAAATGACAGCAAGTGTGTTAGGCAAATGTATATTCCAGGTGTTCAATAATTCCTCCCCCCCCCCCCCGGCTACAAGCATGAAAAGCTTTTAACACAACTCTGTTTCCCATTCAACAGACTTCCATGCAGTGCAGTTTTTTTGTTGGAAGTAAAACACACTTGTATTCAGTGGGGCTTCCTCTGGGTAAGGGTGCAAAGGATTACAAGTCTTATTTCCCATTGTTCAAAAGATCTCTGTCCTGAGTCGCTTCTTAATTTCTAAACTCTGATTCCTTCTTTCCTCAGTCAAATCTCACAGGAGCTCAATTTGAAAAGGGAAAAAGTAGGAGAAACAACTTAAAATATTAAAATAGAGACAGTTGGCAGAAAATGCCGAAATGCCGATCTAAGCTTAGGGCTGTGGCTGCTTTGTGCCCCTCTGCATTCAGGCAAACAGACATTCCACTGACATGCTAGCTGACTTTTCTGCCCACTTTCTCATCCTCAGTTGTACATCCCTCTTTATAGCTGACCAAGTTTCAGTCATTGGTTTACAAATGTCACATTTACTCGATCTCCAAGATAGCAGTAGAGAGGTTTGAGGTACGGTTTTGGAGTTCTAGAATATGGCTGAGCCTTTACCATGTTCCAAGTAATTGAGCTGCTTTCTCCAAAAATTGAATATCAGCCCGCCCCGCCCCCCCGGCCCAAGTTGTTTTTGCTAACTATAACCTATATGTGCAACTATCTGTTACATTGACATTTTCTCCTCTGTTTTTACTTCCAGGCAATACTATGCTTATCTCACAGACACACAGTGCAAAAGGGTAGGAACTCAGTGCTGGGTGTTTGGGTAAGTTTTTGTGGCAGTTGTAAACATTGAGACCGTTGTAGTGTTGACTCATTGACAAGAACAACTTTGCATCCCGAAAGCTTTCAATTACACGCTCCGTGGGGGGTTCCGTTTCTATTTATTTGTTGTTCTTATTTGCTCTCTGTGTAACTCCAGGTGGCAGATATAGGGATGCAAGGCAGATTCCTATCCTGGCCCCGACCAAGCCTGGTTGACTTCATCCAAGTTGCTGTCCCCAGCTGCATCCCTTGGCAGCTCTGCCAGCACATCATCCACGTTAGGGGACACAAATGCAGAGAGGAAGGCTGCTAAACATGTAGAGGCTGTCCCAGGGAGCAGGAACCATGGCCGTTCATGCTGGCATTTTAGTAATATTTCAACAATTACAGTATTTAATAGAAAAACATAACGTAACACTGGGGGGAGAGGGGAGGCAGTCTCTCTCAAAGCTCTATAGATATTAAAATTCCCAAAGCCCTAACAGAGCTGACCATTCCCAGCACCCTTGTTGTTGTTTAGTTGTTTAGTCGTGTCCGACTCTTCGTGACCCCATGGACGCCAGACACTCCTGTCTTCCGCTGCCTCCCGCAGTTTGGTCAAACTCACGTTGGTAGCTTCGAGAACACTGTCCAACCATCTCGTCCCCTGTCGTCCCCTTCTCCTAGTGCCCTCCATCTTTCCCAACATCAGGGTGGTGCTTTGAAGTCCCAACAATCAGCTGATCATAGGGACTCCAAATTGCCACCCTGGGAATTGCAAAGAGACTGGTGTGGTGCTTTGAAGCCCCAATAGTCAGCTGATTATCAAGACTTTAAAGCACAGCACGAGACTATTTTCAAAGGGAGTTGCAAACAGCCCTGCACTGCACTTTGAAGTCCCACTAATAGGGGATAAGTATGCAGTGCTTCTGAAGTCCCTTTTGGCCCTGCATCATCATCATCGTTGTTGTTGTTGTTGTTGTTGTTGTTGTTATTATTATTATTATTATTATTATTATTATTATTATTATTATTCAGTCCTTCATTCAAAGATCCCAGGGCAGTTCACAATAGAAAAATGCAAAATGAGAAAACATATTATTTTGTATTTCTTTCTACCTGCCTATGCATCAGGTGATTGGCAGGTAAGCATAGCTTAGCCAAAATGAGGATGCCTGGCAGGTTTGGACTGAATGAGTTAAAATGAATGACACTTCCAGCGTCTTCCCTGACACTTTAAAAAATCATCCACTTTTTTTATCACCGGGGCAAATTTAAATCATTTATAAACAATACAATAGGGGATTTTTATACAGGTCCTGATCCAATATCAAATACGAAATATTTAAAAAAATGACAATATTAGACCCACATGGAAGCAATTTAATAAGCTATGTTTTACTTTTATGTCAATGATGAAACAACAAGGCTTCCCATAGGCATCGGATTGGCCACTATGAGAACAGGATGCTGGACTAGATAGGCCTTGGAGCGGTCTTTGAGCTTAAAAGTACTTGTTGTTGTTTAGTCGTTTAGTCATGTCCGACTTCGTGACCAGAGCATGCCAGGCACTCCTGTCTTCCATTGCCTCCTGCAGTTTGGTCAGACTCATGTTGGTAGCTTCAAGAACACTGTCCAACCCTCAATCTTTCCCAACATCAGGGTCTTTTCCAGGGAGTCTTCTCTTCTCATGAGGTGGCCAAAGTATTGGAGCCTCAGCTTCAGGATCTGTCCTTCCGGTGAGCACTCAGGGCTGATTTCCTTCAGAATGGATAGGTTTGATCTTCTTGCAGTCCATGGGACTCTCAAGAGTCTCCTCCAGCACCATAATTCAAAAGCATCAATTAAGAAACTACAGAACCAGCACCCTTAAGAAACTACATTTCCCAGAATTCTTTGGGGGAAGTCCTGTGCTTTAAATGTACCTTAAATGGACAGTGTGCACACAGTCTCGGTTGGTTCTGTTTGTGGCACTCTGTCACATGAATTCTTGGGGGGGGGAATGGGGCAGAGCATATTGGTGTGTGAAGAAATCTGGTTTGGTATGAACTAGATGACCCCCAGGCTATTTCCAGCTTTCTGTGATCCTCTGGAACCGATTGTTTTCTCTCCTGCACACAACATAAGAGAAAGGGAAACAAATTGGTGTAGAAATCCAAGCCTTTCAAAGGAAGTTTTCCAGCTCATGAGGTTACAAAAATAGCAGTGTTCAGATCAGCATAGTCTGCCCTTGTGGAGAAGGTCACGCTGAGCTAATAGGCCCTGAGGGACTTCTAAACTGCTGCTTTATGCCCCTGGCAAAATTAAACAGGCTAATTTAATCAGTTGACTTGGCCATGCTTAGGAACATTCCCATGTCATCACTTACTTCATGCCAGATCCATCCTCCAAGTCTCATTCGTAATTTTGCTCCACTTTTGGCAAAGAAGAAGAAGAAGCCTGCTTTCCTATGTACTATTTGTTGAACAACACCACTGGCATTAAAATTAAACAGGAAAGGGTAGGCCACCTTTTTAGGGTCGTTTCATTTCCAACGCAGCCCAACATAATAACGGTATACTAAAACCATGTTACTAAAATCACATGAAAGAAACAAAGCCAAAATCAGAGCAGCAGATAAAACAGTTATTAAAACACAGCACAAAAATAAATCATCCAAACGCTGAATGGAACAGAAAAGTCTTTATTGGTCTCTTAAAGGCTCATTTGTGCTTTCTCTGAGGGTGGGTGTCAGAGGGTCGTCGTGGCTACTCTGGAGTAACTCCGCCGGAGTCAAGTTTGTCTTCAAAGACATTTATTGTGCTATTTATTTACAGTGTAGAGACAGCTTAAAACATGGCCTCTCATCCTGAATCAGAATTCGGCAGTGGCGTACGTCTGTCTCTACGCCAGCAAAGTAGTCTGGGCACCCCAAAACGCCGCCCCCTTGACCTGCGTTGCGGCGCTCTCCTTACTTCTGGCACCGGAAGGAGTGATGTCCTTTCAGCTTCCTCCCTCAGCGGTCGGTTCCCTGGCTCTGCAGCATCCCTAAGTGTCTGCCTGCATCCCTCTGCCCCCATTGTTGCTCCCTCTGATTTCTCTCCTCCTCCGAGTCTCTCCCTCCCCCTCTGGCTGCTTCAGAACCACTGGGGCTCTCTGTACTTGACGAGGTGGATGTCAGGATGATGGGGGTCACCCTTACAGTGGGTGTTCCAAAAGTACAAGGCCCTGTCTCAGGATTTACTAGCTTAACTTCTTTCATGGGTGGACCAAAAAGCTGGACCCCCGTATGCCACTCTTAAAGCTTGGAGAGGTCCAGTCTGCCCCCAGACTCTCTAGGGTATTAAGGGCTATTACCAGCCCCTTACATTGGACCTGGAAAGACATAGGCAGCATAGCTGCCAAGTTATCCCTTTTTTACAGGGATTTTCCCTTATGCTGAATAGGCTTCCTCGCGAGAAAAGGGAAAACTTGGCAGCTATGATAGGCAGCCCAAGTCACTAGTGCAGCATAGGTGCAATTGAAGCGTCCAGCTCCTAGAAATGTTCTTGCTGCTGCATGTTGCACCGCTTGAAACTTCCAGACCAGGTAAAGCAGCAACCCCAACATAGAGTGTATTACAGTAATCCAGGCTGCATACAGCTAACGCTTCAGGGGACTGAAGCAAGGTGTGACTAAGTCCAATGCAGGAAACATCCATTCTGCTGCAAGTGCCTTAGAGAAATTCAGAGCTAAGGGCTGAGAACCACCTTTGCTACATAACTTGCTTTTACTTGGCAGTATTCCGTGCTTATTTTGTGCCAGATCCCTCATTTCTAAATTGAAAGATAGACTGTAGTATATCTAGACTAAGGTTTGCTTTGTTGTCATTTTAGAATGCTTTGAATGGAGCCTTTAATAGTATATTGTTGTAGTTCAGGCATGTCAAACATGCGGCCCTCCAGATGTTTTGGACTACAATTCCCATCTTCCCCAACCACTGGTCCTGCTAGCTAGGGATCATGGGAGTTGTAGGCCAAAACATCTGGAGGGCCGCATGTTTGACATGCCTGTTGTAGTTGTATTCTCAGAGTTCTGTTGAGTTCAGTGGGACCTTCAGGTAGTATATAAGGATTACAGCCATAACTTTTAGAGAAGAAGTGGAACAAATAGCCTGGCACCTGGATTTGGGGGCAAGTCTTCCACCCGTTTCTTTTTTATTTTAACACCTTCACTGTGTGTGCCCCTTAATATGTTAACAGAAGGTTGGTGGGAATGGGACAGATCCCTTACCCCAAAGGTCTAAATTTTGGCAGTGGTGTGAGGAAGACAGGAGGGGAGGGAATGAAAGCAATTGGCAAATGGTTTTTTTAAAAACCAGACAAGAGGAAAGAGAATATGAGAAAGGTCTGAATTAAGAGGTCTGTCTTTATTTCTAAATAATGGCTTTTGAATTTAAAAAAACATAAAGATGTGCAAGTAAGATGCACCCGTAAATACTTGCGCAATGCTTAGTAGAAGTAAATGGGACTACAGTTCCCATTTTTACTACTGGCCATAGCTCTTTGATTGCCTGATGCTCTCTGTTACAAAGCAAGGGCAGGGAGTTGGATTTTAATCCTGCATCAGTTCAGATCGTCTCTTGCTTCAGGGAGCTCAAGACACAAATATAATCAGAGACAGTTAATGTAACAGACAAGTTACTGGTATCTCACTGGGGTTTTTTTTTATGTGGTAAACTGAATTTTCATCTATCTGGCGAAAGCTGCTTAGTGTCTTGCCAGAAGGATTAGGCTCCCTTCCTTAAGCGTAATCTTAAATCGTAAGTTAAATGAACTTGCTCATCCAGTGAAATCCTTGTAAAATACACAAGGAAGAAAAAAAAGGAAGCTCTAAGACAGGGCTCCCCAAACTAAGGCCCGGGGGCCAGATGTGGCCCAATCGCCTTCTAAATCTGGCCCGGGGACGGTCCGGGAATCAGCATGTTTTTCCATGAGTAGAATGTGTCCTTTTATTTAAAATGCATCTCTGGGTTACATATTGGTGGGGCCTGCCTGGTGTTTTTACATGAGTAGAATGTGTCCTTTTATTTAAAATGCATCTCTGGGTTATTTGTGGGGCATAGGAATTCGTTCATTTTTTCCCCAAAATATAGTCCGGCCCCCCACAAGGTCTGAGGGACAGTGGACCGGCCCCTGCTGAAAAAGTTTGCTGACCTCTGCTCTAAGAGAAATAATGGCCGGTATGCATGTGTGCACACAGTATGCTTAAAAAGGAAAGAGAGAGAAAGAAAAATGAAATTCCATAATTTAAATTCTTCATTAAGAAAACATGGATTTTGAAACCCATATAAATCATGCAAATTTCTCCTGTTTTGCATAATTTTATCCTGCCACTTGTACTAGATCATCCCAGAGAGAGGCAAGGCTCTGTGCAAGACCTCCATCGCTAGAAACTTTATTCAGCTACCCCTCTGGCTTTTGAAATCATCATAAACATGAGAATTAGAAACTTATGCATTCTTTAAAAAAATTAAAACAGGGTTAGGGAATCTGTGGTCCTCGAGAAGTTGTTGAAATGTTTACTTGTTTATTTATTGAATTTATATACTGCCCTATACCCGGAGTTCTCCCGTCACCCCAACCATTGGCCATGCTAACTGTAGCCATAGGTTCTCCATCCCTATTATAATGGGGGATAAAAGGTAAAGGTAAAGGGACCACTGACCATTAGGTCCAGTTGTGACCGACTCTGGGGTTGCACGCTCATCTCGCGTTATTGGCCGAGGGAGCCGGCGTACAGCTTCCAGGTCATGTGGCCAGCATGACAAAGCCGCTTCTGGCAAACCAGAGCAGTGCATGGAAACACTATTTACCTTCCCGCTGTAGCGGTACCTATTTATTTACTTGCACTTAGACGTGCTTTCGAACTGCTAGGTTGGCAGGAGCAGGGATTGAGCAACGGGAGCTCCCCCCGTCGCAGGGATTCAAACCGCCGAGCTTCTGATTGGCAAGCCCTAGGCTCAGTGGTTTAACCCACAGCGCCACCTGGGTCCCCCATTATAATGGGGGATACTAGGAATTAAACCCAGGACTCCCTGCATGCATAGCATGTGATCTACTATTGAACTATGACGCCACCAGATACCACTTTTATTGACTAACAGAAGCTAGTCTCTTCCTCTCATGGCATGTTCACACATTCACAACATACTATTTATGTTGCCATTCGCCTGCTGATAATACAGAAATGGAGGCATTTATAATGCAAATTACCATTCTAGCCCATGTATATTCTTTGCATTACAAAGCAGCTCTGACTAAGATATAAAAATGCTCAAAGGGGTTGTTTATTAAGTGGAGCAAAGTTGTAACAAAAAAATGGAAGGAGTTTTTGTTAAAGGGGGACGGAGCCTGACCCAAGGTAGAGGATTTATTTTAAAGGCTTTCAAAAGGGAGCTGTTTTATGGATGGGCCTCTAAGGCCTAGCTGCCAAGTTATCCCTTTTTTACAGGGATTTTCCCTTATGCTGAATAGGCTTCCTCGCGAGAAAAGCGAAAACTTGGCAGCTATGCTCTAAGGTTATTCCCCCCACCCACCCATGAGAGAAATTTATAAACCAGCTCACAAAATCATGCAAACACCCCCGACCCCCCCCCAATGAAGATATTATAGCATGCTCTTAAATTAAAACCAGTCTGTACTTCTTTTGCCATTCCCTCAGAGTTATTGGTTTCCTGGAAGCTATTGTGTGCATCAAATTTGGTCAAGACCTCTTCTCCAAAACACAGATATTATATGTTGTGTTTTGGCTCCTTTGTGTGGTAAGTGGCTCTTTATTTTGCACAATGCTTTGCTCCTTAGGTCTTCCTCTTTGGTACGACAACCGTGTTAGTTGCCATGTCTCTTTGGCCATTGGCTAAATGTAAGCGGGAATCTACCCATTAACACAATTTTGTGACCAGGGCTGCAATGTTTAACCTAGACGAATTGCTTAAAAATAACAATTGAAGTGGCGGATTCCTCCACCAAGAAATCTATCCCAGCTGTGGCATATCTGGTGCTCTGCTGACATAGTGAAGCTTCTGCCAAATTCTATAGCCAGGGATGGACTTTTCTCACGCTCTTCTGGGCAGCCTTTCGGGGACCACATGCCAATGGTGTGTGGGGCCAGAGGAAAAATGGACAGAGCCTTCGATGTGAATTTTACCATTACCCAGTAACCTCTATCCTCCATCCAGACAAGAAAAGAAGCATTCACAGATGAGAGTATACCTCGCAGGCCAGAGATTCCAAATATTTGCTATAGCCTCTTAAGCAGCAGGCCTCCAGTATAGAATTCAGTCCTAAAATTCATATACATAGTTGTGTTTCGGTTTGTTTGTTTTTATGGGGTGATAGCCCTCCCTGTTCATGGTGGTAGTGTAAAATAAAAATGTTTGTAGTACGGTATAAATAGGTACTATGTATACACTAGGAAGAGAGGCTCAGTGTTCATCAACATTGTTCACCTCCATGGGCCAGCGATGCATTGTAAGTCATCCTGAGGGAACTTGTTGAAAATGGAGTGTGGTGCCCTGAAATAATAAAGGAATTAATGTAGAAGCTGGTAGGTTTTGACTCTTCTTCCTCCTTTTCATTCCTTTCCCCCAATGTTGTAGGCCGTTACTACTTTCCTATGTTTATATGGAATGGTTTGGTATGCAGACCACTACGGACAGCGAGAAAAGGTAATGCTTAACTGGGCACAAGGCACATTTTGAAAGCTGCTGGTGTGGAAGCCATGTTAAAAGTCTATTTTGCCAAAGCTTGGGGAGGGTAAGGTGTCAAGATTCTAAGGTCCGCTCTTTGATATAGAGGAGAAATGACCAAAAAAGGCATTTTATTATAAGAGCATTGATTTTGGTTATTTCTAACGGGTTGGGTCCGGATTTTGCCTTCTGCAGACTGAAAGGCTTTTGGTCCAGTGGACTCAGGATGCTGAATTCAGTGGTCCTTTTGGCGTGATGCAGCAGGGTTCTTGAGCTCTGAATTGTAGATCTAGCCAGTCTTATTACGCTCCCAAAGAATAGTAACTTGATCTTGCAACACCTTCCCTCCTCACTAAACGGGTGCTCTTGGCTCATGATTTCGTGCACCTCAATAAATCCTACGTGGGTGCTCTGTTGCCAAAAAAGGATGGAAATTATCCCTTCTATCATACCCCTGCTGACATGGTGTTGAGCACCATGTAGATGAGGGGAAACATGGCATTTTTCCATGCATAAATTTAACAAGCCCACTCTTTGCAGGAAGACTTGCATTGCTTAAGCAGAAGTCAGACCCAACTAACTCCCTGCTGTGTAGCCATCCCTATCATTGCAGTCTTACAGCTGGAAGAGCAGTTTTTTTTAATTGTCATTGCACCTGGGCGGAAGGGCAGATGGGAATGCCAAGCACCGGAAGGAGGTTTGGGTTACATAACAAAGTGCAGTGGACCTTTCTCTCTCCCCTCCTAGCTGTTAGACCTGTATAGCCCAGTGTGTACGTTAGAAAGAAGGCAAGAGGGAAATGCCCTGTGTATAGTGTTTGACTCTGCATAAAGCACATTTAATAGAGTTTGGAGGCAATAAGCATAGATAATTGCAAAGGCGGAAGCCCCACGATGATCCCTCTTTGTCTCCACAGACGCTGTCAGAAAGTGAAGACAGCTCCTACATCCCAGATGCTTCCTGGCTTAACTCTAAGTTTACTAGAGGTACTGGTGGTTTGTATGGTACATTCTGTCCCAGCCAAATAGTCCTTGGAGATATATGGGTGTGGGTGTCCACTCTCTCTCACACACACAGATATACAAACATCTCCCTCCCTTACCCACCCTAGTTGTTTCCTTTTCAGCAGCTTTCTTGGCTGAATTCCCAAGTTGCTTTTTTAATGGCCCTCTTATTTATTTATTTATTTGGTTTAATAGACCACTTTTCAGCAGCATGCCAGTACACGATGCCTAGAAAAATGGGCACCCCAAGTGGTGTGAAGCAGCAACTGGGCTTCATAGGTCTAGTGTCAGCCTTAAGATTCCAGGGCACTTTAGTTCTAGGGCACTGAAGATTCTGGGGCACTCAGTGCTTTTTGTAGCATTCTCCCTGGTTCTAGGGTAAGTAGGTGGCATTTCCAGCCTACAAGGTCCCCAGGAGCCTCACCACAGCAAGGACAGGCATCATCACCATGGCGCCACCGATGAGTGTGGCGACGGGGAAAGGGTCACGCGCCAGAGATGCTCTGAGGGTTTGCGCCCTTATACAGTGGTGCCTCGCTTAACGAATGCCCCGCTTAACTAAATTTTCGCTTAACGGAAGGATTTTTCTAGTGGAGGCTGCCTTGCTAGACGAATGCGTTTTACGAAAAATTCGTCTAGCGAATTGCGGTTTCCCATAGGAATGCATTGAAATTCAATTTATGCGTTCCTATGGGCAAAAAAAAAAATCAAAAAAAAATAATCCAATGCATTCCTATGGGATTCGCTAGACGAATTTTCCGTTATAAGAAAAGACCTGTGGAACGAATTAAATTCGTCTAGCGAGGCACCACTGTACTAACGCCGGCACTTATAAGCCACCTCAAAGACACGCAGGTAAAGGATCGTGAACAGTGGCCTTGTGTTTAACATTAAAAATAATTCACGCTGGAAACAGTGGCTCAAAAGAGAAGAGACGAACAAAGGGAACATCACACTTGGCTTGGGTCTTCATTGATCTCTTCATGCCTGCTTATGCATTGAGGCTTGCTCTCTCTTCTGAATCAGGGGGATGGAGTACCTGTGGAGTACCTGTACCACTTGTTGTTGGACGGCTCCAGCCACCGTGGTCCACGGTGAGGGACAATGAAAGCTGTAGTCCTCTGAGGCCCACATGATCCCCATCCCAGCTGTATAGTGAAATTGGCTGGGATTGAAGGAGCTATTTCAGATGCTCTAACGTTCATGCCCATTGGAAGTTTGACTTTCTTCTTTGAAGAAATGCATCCCCATCCCATTTTGTGAGTTGGGATGCTACAGGGTAGGGCTGCCGTTTGTGAAACCCAAGTTCAAGCCCTCTTTGGCATGCAGATACATTTGTCTGGTTCCTTGGATCTAGGCCCCTCCGTCCTTACATCAATATGGAGTGGGGGGATGAAACAAAATTGCTGTTGAGCATTTTAATAGCCCACACTTTATATAGCAGTTGTTCTTTGTCACAAAATTGAAATTTTATTGTAAGTGAAACACTTGTTTCTATATACATATAGAGAGAGAACATTTACTAACACAGATTTTTCCTTCTGATTTTCAACATACTTTTTAAAGCTCTATGTAATCTTTTTTCTATACACGTGTTTCTTCTACATTATATGAAAACACATTTTTTTCTGTAATATGATCCCTTAATACAATTTCCAGGCAATTCCTTTCCCCCATCTTTTAGAAACTTCCTTGAAATCTATAAAAATTCTAAACAAAATAAACTTTTCTTACAAAATATTACAGTGCTGAAAACATTTTTTTTTCTTTATATTTTTCAGCTTTAGTGGCCTATTCCATTTTGGCAAGTGGTTTTATAAATTAATAAATGACGATCATTTGTATATTTTATTTAGGTTTTTGAAACATACCAGCATGTTTTCTTTCTTGTGTTTAGTTGTTAAGGGGATCGAATTAAAATAGTCTAAAACTGAATCGTATATGCTAACGGGCATCTCAGTTCTCTGAATCGCAGCTGACGTAGCACCACCCACACAAAGGGGGCAGATTTGGGGGAACCACAACGTTTGCAAAAGTTCAAGAAATATTTTTGAGGTGTGAGGGAACTCTAAAGAGGGAGGAGCCCTCCAAGAAGCAGCCCAGTTAGGGCTGAACATGCTTAGTGACCACAGAATCCTTTTCCTTCTCTCTCTCTCTCTCTCTCTCTCTCTCTCTCTCTCTCTCTCCGCCCTCCCATTTTTAAAAAATGTATTCTTGCTCCAAATACTGTTCTGACACCCCATCCAAGGTATATTAAACATGCTGCCTGGATGTTGGGGATAAGTTTTTTTTGTTGTTGGGGAGTTTATTTCCTTTTCCACTTTTGGCTCCAGTGTTCCTTTCCCTTGTTCCCTAATTTTCCCGGCATCATCTGTGTTAAATTATGTTGTTTTATCTTCTACACGTTTCTGTCCGTTAATGCCACCATCCACTCCTTCCTTGTTTTCCTTTGCCATTCTTTGTGGTTTATTTAATCTTAATGAAGGGTTGGATTAAACCAGGCATCCCCAGACTGCAGCCCTCCAGATGTTTTGGCCTACAACTCCCATGATCCCTAGCTAACAGGACCAGTGGTCAGGGAAGATGGGAATTGTAGTCCAAAACATCTGGAGGGCCGAAGTTGGGGGATGCCTGGATTAAACTAACGGACCCCCCACACTTACAGAAGCGTGCTCAAGGAATTCTGCTGGTGTAGCGGGGCTCCCCTTCCTCTTCTTCACCCCCCCCCAAATTGGCTTTGGGGCTGTCAGAAGAATCTCCAGGACAGTGTGCAGGGAGGAGAGGGGAAATTGCTCCACCGGGCAAGCAGAAATTCCCATGCCGCTGGAGAAATTTTAGCTCTGCGTTGAATTCCTCCCAAAGCTTCTCAATGTTAAAGCTTCTAAATTTGGAACCTGGGGTTTGATCGGCTGCTTTGGCAGCCCAAGGAGAAAGTCTCGCCTTCAAACCTAGCCACCTCCTTATGCTACGCACTGCAGGGTGACAAAAAAAACAAAAAGCACACGGGTTGAGCGCTGCCATGTGTTGAGAAAGAGGTCCCAGCTGATTCCCATCCCTGTCCTGATCTGACATCCATGCAGCTGCTTCTCACCCAAGAGAAGTGGCCAAAGCAACTGTGTTCTCATGGCGACCAGACTTCTCCATGCAGGTGTCCAGGTAGGCACGCTCAACTGCATGATAAATGTGTCCTGTTAGTTTGGTGGAATCACACAGCTAAATGTGGAATCACACAGCTAAAATTCTACTGCTTGATGCCTCTGCAAAGAAGCTCGCTGCAGTTCCTGGGGGTTGGCTGAGTAAAGAGTTTGTTCTGCTTTCTTTCTTCTCAGCCTTTCTCTTTATCTCTTCCCCATCCCACCAACAGCAGTGTCCCGTCTGCCTACAGTTGTGCCCTGCTCTCATCTCCTACCCCTCACTCTTGAGGATCCTCAAAAGTTCACATGCACACCCACTAGATTTTCACAGGGTTTGGGAAGCAGAGTGTGGGGACCAGGATCTCACCCACAGCTTCTGCCTTGCAAACCTATAGGTCGTTGTTTCCCAAGCTTGGGTCTCCACCTGTTTTTGGACTACAACTCCCATCATCCTTAGCTAGCAAGACCAGTGAGCAGGGAAAATGGGAATTGAAGTCCAAAAAAAGCGGGATGCCCAAGTTTGGGAAACACTGGTCTATAGAGTTATTCTGCCCCAGAGTCCTGCTCCAGCACCTAGTGTTTCCACTTGCTAGCTAGCTTAATATCAAGACTGAAGAAAGAGTTGAGACAGCTATGTTACACTGTAGGTAAACAGTTTTCTTAACAGGTGATATAATTGGGGGAATATAATTTGGGAGTTAAGCCACTAGATGGCATACCGGTTTCAACTAAAATGTCGTAGTATGCGTTAATAAATCCAGAGATTTACATTTGCCGGTAAGAAAAGATGCTCTTTAAAATAACCACATCTCACCTGTGTGTGTGTGTGTGTGTGTGTGTGTGTGTGTGTGTGTGTGTGACTTGCTTGTTAGGAATGGAAGACAGTCCGCCCAAACACTCAAGCAACAGCGAGAGCCATTCATCTAGGAGGAGGAATCGCCATTCAAAAACAAAAGTAACCAATGGAATTGGCAAGAGATAGAGAGGCAGACAAGAGAGAAGGAGAAAGAGAGAGAATCAGTTTCTAGATTTGTTCCAGAAGTGTGCCTCTGAGAGCAAAGAAGCAAAACTGGGCCTGGTTCTGAAATCCCTGCTTGAAGGTCGACAAGAGAATAGGCGGAGGAGACGGGGACAACATCTTCAGCAACCAGAGTCCTTGGACCTTGTTAACATGGAGCTCACCTGTGTATCGCAAATCATTCGCTGCCGTCACTTGCCATCCATTGGCTCAAATCTTCTGCACTCGACACTCCAAACTGTAGTAATATGTTTAAAGGCAAAATAGTTGCTTGTTCCTGAAGGGTTCCTGTGATAGTCTTTGTTCAAGTAGTGTGTGGATGCCTTCTGAAGGCCTTTCTTTAACTGAGGACGATAACTCCAAGTTAACTGGCAACCAGTTGTTGTTTTTTGTTTGTTTTTCAGTTGTGGGCTTTTTACATTCTTGTTTGTTTTCAACAGAACCTTTTTGACTAAAAGATGCTCTTCCTTTGTTCTCATTCTGACACCTAAGCTTTTCTGTGCTGTTAGATTTCCCCCCCAGGAAAATCAACAGTTCCATATTTCGGTCAGCAGGGCGCTAAGTATTAAAAAGTACGTTCATGATTTTTGTTCAGGTCATTTTTATAATTTTGTAACCCTGCTAAATGTTCATTGTGTTCACGACATTCTGTTACACAATCAGGGCTATGTCAGCCCTTATGGGCAGGAAGACAGGCCCAGAGCCATTGGCGCATATATATATATATATATATATATATATATATATATATATATATAGTTTATTTTCTAACATCTCCACTGTTTCCTGTATGTTTATCATCACTGCAGCTACACTGTTCTTTTCTCTTGAAAGGCCTAAGCTCCCAACAGCAGCAAAATGATCCAAATTATAAACCAAAATTCATACTTAAAGCTTTGCAAATCTCTGCCTGGCCTAACACAGCAGCTTACCCATGGATGATACAATGTCCCTTGTATTATTGTGGTGTAACACTTAAAAAAACCCCCACATCTATACAAACCAAGTCCTCTTCTTCCAGGGGTCAGTTTTACAGAATGCTTCAGCAGTTTTTGTTCCCTGGTTTGTTTGTTTTTTAATTCCCCCACCCATTGGAAAATTGGTCTCACAGCATCACTCCCAAGAAATGAAATAATCATAATAATGAAGTATTGAACCCCCAAATCTTAAAGCTGTTGGGATTAAGCCAGTTTTGCATAGATTCTGCTTTCTGTGTTTAGTTGGTCTTTATTTGCGTGTGCCAATCAAGTTGTGGGGCTGCTTACTCCAAAAGACATGGCTAAGGTGACCGGTTAAGTGAGAACCCACATCCTTTCCATCGCGCTTCAGCTGGGAAGAGCTGCTTGCTGTGATAATGTCATGGGATACGCACTGCAAGATATGAAGCATTGTAAAGAACTTCAGCGTACAAGCAAAGTGACTGTAAATAGAAAAAAGACCACCATAATCCATGACTTCTTATGTGCCACAAAGGATCAGCTTTTTGAATGCGCTCAGTATGCAGCTGCTAATCCATGGAAAGCTCTGTTTTTCTTTTCAATCATGAATGTGCAAACTCTTGCATCAAAAGCTGCTATATCCTATTTGCTGCAACTGTGCTAAATGTTACCAGCCTGGGGAAAATAGACATGTCTGGAACTTTCCCCGTTGACAAATGTTGTTTTCTGGATCATATTTTGAAATATGTGTACTTTTACATCCGTGTATTCTTAGCATGCTGCATAATTTCCAAATGGGTTGGTTTTTTGTTTTTGTTTTGGTTGATGCTCAAGGTCACTTAGTTTTCTGTCTTAATCCCTTTAGAGTCAGTTACTCAAGAGAGACCAATGTGTATGTGTGTGTTTTTCTATTTATTCAAGACCAAAGTCAGAAAATGTTAAGGCTGTTCTGAATGAACATTTCACACTCTTCAGTTTAGTGTTAATAATGCCCATTCTCCCAAAGAGCCTTTCCTGTTTTTCAGAGCCTGCAACACATAGAAATATGACTGCTGGAGTCAGTAATAAAATTCCCACTCACACTGGTAGAGATGTGGCCCTAGTTATAATCCAGTGCTGCCAAAAGCCATGTTTGTCAGCTGAAACTAGTGCTCACATGCACAGTTAATTATATCCATAGATAAGAGTGCAGAATCAGAAGCTGTGTTAATATTTTACTGTGGCTGGAAAACAATGCACCTTGTGTTCATTGGGGCTTTTCAGCCTCCCTCTTCCAGCAGTAACTCCCTGACACACACTTAGCACCCCCCCTTCCCAAAATGCTGCTCCGAAAGATCCAGGGACCATGTGAAGTAGCATCCTGTGGAGGCTGCACTGCTGCTGGAAGGGGAAGCCAACATCATAAACATAAATCTGTGTGCACACAGATGTACTTTAGATGCGCACTTTGAATCCTGGGCTCTGTACTTTTTTCCATGGAGGAATTTAAAAATGCCTTCCATGAGTGAACTCGGAAGGTGGACAGTCTTTAATGCCCATAGAAAGGAAAGCACCCTATACGAATGTTGTTTCCCTATTGATAAATATCGGTTATGTAAAAGTCTTCAAGTATTGTGTGAAATGCGGCATTTTCTGTAGAGCCATCGCTTATCCTATCTCAAAGTGGCACGTACACACTCAGTTCAGAGTGATGTGTGTGCTCTGTGCTTTCTATGGAAATGGAACCCGGACCACTAGAAAAAAAGCGGGTTTTGATCAGGTCCCAATATGCGATGTGGTCAGACTCGAATGTTTTGCCCCATAACCACTGAACTCTACACCAGAGCTGTAGCACTCTCACCCTTGAGTTGGGAATTCTGGAAGGAATGTATTTGCTCCCATTTATATGCTTTTAAACTTGCTTTCTGCCTTCTTCATGTCCCCCTCATCCCACTGTTCACACACACGCACACACACACACACACACACCAGTTGTGTACACTCCAGTTTGTGGTGGCTGTTTTTAAATTAATCATTTACTGTGTGCTTATTGGAAAAGAGAGAGAGGTTGACCTGGTTCTGCTGGAGACTCTGCTGTATTATCAGTCAATGATGGGGGAGCCCTAACCTCCTGTGGCACAGCCCAAACAGTGGCAACCGGTTTATAGCATTTGCAAAAAAGCTCTGATGCGAAGAAGCTTATACATATATACACACACCACTCGAGGCCAAGAGTACAGAAAAGTTACCCACCCAAAGTAAATCTATTGCTAGCTGCCAGTATTAAACCTGGGTGGAGCACTGTTATGTATAAAAAGACAGTATCTAATGAACACATGGAATCTGGTTTCAACTCGGCTTTTGGTTACTCGCCTGTGAAAAATAAAGCCCCGAATACCTGGGATAAATTTGGTGGTGGTGTTTTTTTTTTTTAGTTAAAGCTGTGATTGTGTGTTTTTCTTCTGTCTACAATATTTAAGCAGATAATAAGGCTATGCTGTGTGAATTACCATTGTCCCTACTAGAAGTAGACATGCTTCACCCCTTTGTGCCCCTCACAATAAAAAGGAAATCGGAATCTCTAGTACTGCAGGCTTGATAATGATGAAACTGAAAATCTGACCCACAAAAAGACTTCTTGCTTCTAATGTACTCCCATAGTTGGCTAGTTCAAATATCTTCTTGAAGTTTGGGGTGCCGCTGGCTGCTTTGCTCCCACAAGGGGGAGCACTTTAGCTCATTCTGTATCCAAGAATCAGATTGATGTTCTGGTATAAGGCTGTAATCCTTAGCTTTTCACTTTGGGGAAACAAATGCATGGGAAGGAATGAAAATTATAAACACTGGATTCCTTTTATCAACTAGTATCGAAGTGCCAAGTACTGCAATGTTCATATGGAATTAATGCATTGTAGAAAGTAAATTTTTTGCATAAGATTGCAGATGAAAGCAGGATAACTTCAAGTGTGTGTTTATGGGACACAGAAAACCCTTAACGTTGCGTTATTTGGAAAATGGTGTTAAATGAGATGACAGAAATTTTAAGAAAATAATTGCAGCTGAGTAGAACAGCTAAGACAGGAGTGCCTGGCGTGCTCTGGTCCATGGGGTCACGAAGAGTCAGACACGACTAAACAACAACAACAACAACAAGAAGAAGAACAAAGACTAAATTTTCACCAAAAGAGGTTTATTCAGAACAAAATAGTTGAACAGAAAAAATCAAAGTAGCAGACCTATAATTGTTGTTTCAGAGGTCTCCCTGAAATCTGGGTATGGGAAGGAAACTTGAGGAATAGACTGGACATAGAAAGCAGGTGGCTTCCAAGACCTTGTTAGACTCCCAAGTTCCCATCAGTCCCAGCATGCATTGCCAATGATCAAGGATGATGGGAGTTATAGTTCACCAAGATTTGGAGGGCCACAGGCTCCCTATCCCTGTGTGACAGACTGCTTGCTATCTGTAATTGGTTGTTTTTTAGTATAAAATCCATGGGTTCTAATCCATGCAATTCTGTGAAAATAGATTCTGCTTGTCAACAGAACTTCTGTCACTTCCTGTTTTGTCTCTTGATAAAAGGTCTGGTCCATATGACCAAACAGGATCGGTTCTAACCCTTTGCCTGCAGACTGAACAATACAATTCAGAAAAATACTCCAGGATGTAGTGTTTTAACTCTGATTTTGTTTCTCCTTGTTTTAAAATACAAAATCAATGTTGGAGCAATAATGAGTTCCTACCATAAAGCATATGGTAGTTTTCTGCACATTTTCTGTGTTGCACTGTCTTTGTGAGTTTGTATTTAATACCTGCCCTTTATGGGCATTTGATTTCTATTCTCAGTTTCTATTCTTCAGAAAAATCACCTGAAGTATCTGATTTGGAATAGGAAGGGCTTTGGACCGAGCCAAGTGTCTGACAAGCTGCACTAAACAGTTCTTGAGCTGCTTGGACAAGAATCCATTGGCTTGAAGTAGCCACAGTGTCACGGTCCGGTCGGCGGGCGTCAGGACCAGAGGCAAGATGGTGGTGTAGAAGCAGGAACAGGTGCAGGGCTGAGGGTCCAGCAGCACGCAGTTGCAGGGTCAATGAGCAAGGCAGAGGCGAAGGCGAAGGTCTGGGAGTCAAGGAGCAAGGCGGGGGAGGGGGGTTAATAAGAGGAAAAACAAGAACCTAAAAGCAGGAAGAGTCCTGCTGGATCATTTAGCCCAGCGGTTTCTTTCAATTGACAATATTAAATTGCATTTGGGGTCGGGAGTGGACTTAAAACGATGTTGAAACTGAAATCAATACAGGCATGAGAGCTAGTTTCAGCTTTAATGCAGTGGTTCATGAGTGGCTGCTTTGTGATACAGTACAGAAAGCCCACACCTCTTCCCCATTAAAGAGAGAATGGTTTGGGACGGAGTCTCGTGTTAAGATTTTAAGTCATGTGTGCAGAATCAGACCCATCATTATGGCTACTTCAAATTTCCATGCACAGAAAAGTTTTCTATCCAAGATGTTCCAAGGCATTTTGTATGGAGTATGTAACGTACAGCCCACATTACAGTACATCCCATTATTGCTGCTCATAATTGCTGCCATTAGGCTGTGAGTTAATTCCTGTTACTGCAGAGTGCTCCTTTCTTCCCTTATTCTATTATCACCCTTCCCCAATCCGGTGCCCTCCAGATATTTTGAACTATGACCCCTACTAGCATGTGAATGCAAACACTTGCAATGAAATACCACACAGGCTGTTGGATACTGCAATTTTCTGAAGTAACATCAAGCACTGGCAGAAATGTTTATTGTACCTTTTCCTTCACTCGGTGTCCTACTGCAGCGCTGACAGTCTCACTTGGGATTGTCTGTCCCAGTGACAGCTGACTCATAAGGGTAAGTGTGGCATCGTGCCCATTTTTCAAAATGTCTTGGTGACCTTGCTTGACAAGAAAAGACATTACACACTGTTGGCAGCTCCCCCTGACTTTAAAAACAAACAAAAATGCAGGAAAATGGAGAGAAGGGAAGGTACCACTGCAGTCAGAAATAAAAGTTAAAGAAACCCCCGGGGAAAGTTGTCGGTGAAGGCATTTCCTCCATAGCTAGGCTAGAGATCAGAGTCAGATCAGTGGGAAAAAACACACAAGCTTTTTTTTTTTTTAAAAAAAAGAAACTAGAGAGGACACTCAACAGAATGCTGCAGTGTGGAGTGCTGCTGTTCAGGATACCAGCCAGTCAGCTTCCCCCCCCCTTTTCAGGATACAGTGGTACCTCAGGTTAAGAACTTAATTCGTTCTGGAAGTCCGTTCTTAACCTGAAACTGTTCTTAGCCTGAGGTACCACTTTAGCCAGGCATCCCCAAACTTCAGCCCTCCAGATGTTTTGGACTACAATTCCCATCTTCCCTGACCACTGGTCCTGTTATCTAGGAATCATGGGAGTTGTAGGCCAAAACATCTGGAGGGCTGCAGTTTGGGGATGCCTGACTTTAGCTAATGGGGTCTCCCGCTGCCGCCGCACCGCCGCTACACGATTTCTGTTCTCATTATGAAGCAAAGTTCTTAACCCGAGGTACTATTTCTGGGTGAGCGGAGTCTGTAACCTGAAGCGTCTGTAACCTTAAGCATCTGTAACCCGAGGTACCACTGTACTCCATTTCATTCCTGCTCACCCTCCAACAGTCAAGCCAGCATTCTATGGTGACTGGGAAAAGAAAAGAGAAAACTCGAGAAAAGTACAGTGGTACCTCTACTTATGAATTTTATACAGTGCATTCAGCGGCTCTCAGACGATGAGTTTATTTATATGCTGCTTTTCCACAGTGGGCTGTGCCCAAAGCACGTTATGACAGCTCCTTATTGTCCAATGCAAAACACTGTTCCCTACGAAGAGGGATTGCTTGTTAAACCTCTCTGGGA
Source organism: Zootoca vivipara (assembly GCF_965207765.1). Lineage (NCBI taxonomy): Eukaryota > Metazoa > Chordata > Lepidosauria > Squamata > Lacertidae > Zootoca > Zootoca vivipara. Next base: position 64,399,837 of record NC_142591.1, read on the forward strand.
ATTGCAGCTCTGGGAGGGGAATAAAGGTATTCTAGCAACTCTTGGCATCCGTGAACAAACTACAGCTCCCAGAATTCTTGGGTTGGGAGGAGAGCTACAGCTCTTTAAAGTGGCATCATAGTGCTTTCAATTTATGGTGTGGATGGGGCCTAATAACAGCTGTAGGGGCAATGCTGAGGAGGGCAATGAGGAGGAACCCTCTTCTGCAGCCAGAAGCTTCCAGAATTACCACCTGCTAGTTCACAGGCCTTCTGAGCTCCATGCTTGCCTGCGACTGGACAGCAGGAGGGGTGTACTGTGTGAATTAGAGATGCACCTGTGAGCAGATTCCTGCAGTAGCAAAACTGTTCAGTGGCACTAGTTGGTATTAGGGCTGCAGGCCACACAATACAGTAACTCCTCCATCTGGCACAAACGCTGTGGCCTGTGCTTGAACTGTCCTTAAGTTCCTCAATGCTCCCTTTGTACTATCTATGTTATGATTTGGGTGTTTTCTTTCTGCTGCGTGTGCTGTAAAAGCAGGCGGCGTCAGAAGGTGCGGAAACTGTGCCAGGGAAGGAAACATTGTAGGTTCATAATTCATACTTGCACATCGGAGCTTGTTTTGCCACATCTGGAAAGTGCTGGGACCAGCGCATTCCCTTAGACCGCGTGTGCAACAATCTCCCACCCCTCTCTAAAGTATCGGGAAAAGGAAGGGAGTGGCGGGAAAAGGGATGGAAATATTGCCAAAGTGTCCAGGTAACTTTCCAGAGCAGACACTGCTGCAGTCTATGGCTGCATACATACCAAGAATCCTGGGAGCTGTAGTTTTAAGGACACTGGGAACTGTAGCTTTGTAAAACGTAAATATCTCTGCAGGCACAACAACGAAACCCGCTTGTCTCCTGTGTCTTTGAAATAAGGTCCTTTTTGCATCTCCAGAAAATTTCAGCCACCCTGAAATGTCCCGCATTTCATCAGCACACCAGGCGCTGGAATGAAGGGGAAAGGAGCCTTGCTTTCCAGTTAGAATCTCATGGGTTTTCTGGGCAGTCCCATTGTGCTATAATGAAATACCATTTTAAAGCACACTTCACTGGGCACTTTCACTGAAGGATCTTAAAGCACTTCTGCAATGATGAATTATGTTGCGTAGGCTGGCACCATTTGGCAAGCTGGCTTTGGAGGTCTGGTTTGAAAACGAACATGCATTAGGTTTGGGATGAGCACAAAGCCATGCAGAGCATCAAAACAGAATCCGAAGGTAAATGCTAATGTGATTTGTTTTCCCTGCTGCAGCTGCAGCAACCTCCTCTCTTCCATCTTGCCCTGCTGACATGAAAGAAGACACAGCTAGTACTAATAGACCTACCTTGGCTCCCCCAGAGCCAAAATTCCTAGCACTCTTCACAAACTACAACTCCCAGGATTCTTTGTGTGTGGAGGGGGTGCTTTTAAATACAGGGTTTGCACACAGTCCCTGTCTCCACTTTCCAATGGAGAAACCACAGCCTAAATCCCGGAGAGCTGCTGCCGGTTAGTGTTAGACCAACCTTCTGCAACCTGGCAACCTCCAGATGTTTTGAACTTCAGTTCCCATTAGCCCCAGCTAACACAGGAATGGGAGCTAATACTAAGCCTAACAGAGACATGGGTGGTGCTGTGGGTTAAACCACAGAGCCTAGGGCTTGCTGATCAGAAGGTCAGCAGTTCGAATCCCTGCAACGGGGTGAGCTCCTGTTGCTCGGTCCCTGCCCCTGCCAACCTAGCAGTTTGAAAGCACGTCAAAGTACAAGTAGATAAATAGGTACCGCTCTGGTGGGAAGGTAAACAGCATTTCCATGCGCTGCTCTGGTTTGCCAAAAGCGGCTTTGTCATGCTGGCCATATGACCTGGAAGCCAGGGCCGGCTCTAGGTAGACCCCCGGTGGCACGGTGCACCGCGGAAACCATGCTGCGCCCTGCGAGGCCGGGGGCGCCAGAGCAATCTCCGTCCCTCAGCGCCAGGGCGTGCGACCTGCTCGAGACTGCCCTGCTGGAAGCTGTACGCCGGCTCCCTCGGCCGGTAAAGCGAGATGACCACCGCAACCCCAGAGTTGTCCGCGACTGGACCTAACGGTCAGGGGTCCCTTTACCTTTACCTTTACTAAGCCTAACCAGCAGGGCATAAGCCTGACAGCAAATAGGCTGTAGGTTCTGAGAGCTGCCATTTGTCCACGGCCAATTGGAAGTGGCCATTTACCGTGGCGAAGCTGAATGCTCCGCTACCGGGGGTGGAGAGCAGGCAGGGGCATGGCTGGTGGCCCACTGGAGCATGGCACGCTGGGAGTGCTGGGAACTATGGTTCTGCAATGGGTCAAGTACAGTTTCTGGGATTCTGTGTGAGTGCACTTTAAATGTATGGTACATGTGCTGCCTGGGTCTTTCAAATGACTCTAGCATTGGGAGGTAGGGCAAAAAGGGAACCACTCCCATCTTGGCAGAGGGCAACCCAGTACTCCCTTCCTTTAGTTTCCTTAGCCTGATGTAGAGTAGAAGGATTATAACAGAGCTCCCCCTGGGTATTATTTCTCAGCTCCGTAGCTTCCAAGCTGAGCTGATTCCCATTCTTGCAAAGAATGCAAGATCTCAGATTATTTTTACCCTCTCAATGAAAAGAAAATGAGCACAGGAGGAGAAAAGGAAGGAGAAGCCCGTCCAATTGAGTACCAGAAACAATCAGCTGTATTGTCAAGTTGCATCAGCTTTCTTTCCCTCACTAGCTACAGCATATGGAGGATGAGCTGCTGGTTAGAATTAATAAATATTTTTCTTGAAGTTCATTGCCAGCTTGAGTTTTGAAGCAGGGAGAGAGGTATTGGGCTCTGCAGGAAAAGGATGGGGAACATCCAGCTAGGGCCTGAATGTGGCCCTTGAGGCCTCTTTACTTGGCCCTTGGGACTCTGCCCACGTCACAAACCCTTATTGGCTTACCTCTGCACCCTCTTCAAGTGCGTTTCCTGGGCTGGAATGTGCCACTGAACTTGATGGTGCTTCTTGTTTGGCTGAATGGCTTGTGTGCAGTTGGACTTTAGTGTACTGTACAAATGCAGGAATCAGACCTGTTGCCACGCCCTCTTTTCCCTCTGTCCCCGCCCCTTTTGCTCCTGGTCCCACCCACCACTCCCATGCAGCCCCTTGAATTAGCCCACAGGGGTGCAGCCCTTGCCCTGCCCTAGGAGAGCAGGGGGCAGGGAACTGTTGCCTCTTCAGTCTAGCTGCCTGCAAGAAGAGGGTGAGGGCAACACGAGAATGGAAGGCAAAGGAATGTGAATGACAATTTTCAGCAGGCTAGCACAGCATGCAGTGCACTGGTTACAGCCAACCTCCCAGCAGTGCCAGATTCAGGGCAGTGCAGGCGGTTCCCCCTCACAAGGTGCCGAGCAAAGGGGGTGCCAATTGAGAAGATCCATAATTGAGATGATTGCCTATGTGAGCGTCACACCTCCCTCCCTAAGCCAGGCAGAAGCTTCCTGGGAAGGAGGATAAGATACTGGAGCCCTGCTGCCTTCTTCCTAAAGACGGGGGGAAGGTGGCAGGAGGGCTCTTGGACCCCAACGGAGCATTGTGCTTCCCTCATTATGCAGAAGCTTCCTGAGCTTTGGGAAGCAGACGCCAGGCTTTAATACTCAAATTTACCAGGAACACTTAGGAGACTAGACTAGCCCCCTAGTCCACTGACCCCACAGCACTGTCTTGTCCACTCAATCTGCTGGAGCCTTTCTTTGCATGCAGGGGAAGTCCTTAACCCATCAGCTACCCCCCTCTGTTTTAGCTGGTCAGTCGAAGCTGTTCCTGGGATGTGGCCGCTGTCGCATGCTGACACATAGCTGCCAAGTCTCCCGTTTTCCCCGGGAAACCCCCGTTTTCCCAGCTGTCCCCAGCCGAAAAAATGGATTTTTTTGTTTCCCCCGGTTTATTCTGGCGCGGCGGCCATTTTGGAACTGGGCGGAGCATTCTCAGAAGCGACTTTTGATGCTGCTCTGCCCAGTTCCAAAATGGCTGCAGCACGACTTCTGGTGCGGCGGCCATTTTGGAACAGGGCAGAACAGCATCAAAAGTCACTTCTGAGCATGCTCTGCCCAGTTCCAAAATGGCCACCGCGCTACTTCCGGTATGCTACTTTCGGTCCGGTCCCTTATTTTTCAGAGAGGAACTTGGCAGGTATGTGCTGACAGCTTCTAGGAGCCACAGGTGAGAGCTGAGTGCAGGATGGAGACCAAAGGTGGACAAATGACCCCAGAAGGAGTACGACGTGCCCTCCCACCAGAGGTACTACCCCTCTCCTAACACCCCATACATGCCCCCATATACCACACAGGTTCAAGCTCTAGAAAGTTCATGGTCCAATTAGAAATTTATTAGCAGAAACTGGACCCTCAGAATTCTGCCCCCAAAATCTGGTTCTATATACTTTTTGCTGGCTTCTAACCTCCTTAACTGGTTTATTGTGTAACAGGCAGATGTATGCAACACTCTGTTGGAGTAGGTGTTGCCCATGGGACTTTATGCAAAATTCAGCCCATGTCCCACACCAGCACGGACCTTCCATGTGCTGTGTTTCTGCAAATGCATCTCTCACCTGGATGTGTACCTGCACGAGCCAATCATTGTTGCAGAAGCAGAGAAACTCGCATTCAGCCCATGCATGAGAACACACGCAATGCTTCCGCAGCCACCCAACGGATGACTGACAGAGTGCATTCTTCTAATAATGTTCTTTTGTGTGATTACATTATTTAGAACATGAAGCATGAAAGAATTTTAGAGATTTCTGACTTTGTGATTAGATGCCTTTGTGATGCAAATCCTCCTTTGCACAGCTTCTCATTTGGAATGTGATAAGAGTCTCTTTCCTGCGCCAGTACTTCAGCTGACAGTTCTGGTAGGTTACAGTCATGCAGAGACCACGATTCAAGAAAGCGCTGGCCTGTGTCCACTGTAATTTAGCAGCAGCATGAATTATTCCCTTTCTGTAACTAACTTAATACTGTTGCACATAAGTGGCTCTCTCGCAAACTGAATTATCGTTGCTCCTTACAAGCACAGGGCACATTTCCTCTTGGCATCTGCTTATGGTAAACTTTTGCATCTGTCTACAATTTGGCTGTTGTCCTGCCTTGCCATAGATACAAATAATTCAAGGCCCTCTTGTTTCTGTGTATTTTTTCTTTAAAAAAATGTTGGCCAAGTGCTCCTTATGCACACCAGATGATTTCCTCCGGTGTCCTTCTGTTTGAACTGAATTTGCAAGTAAACAAGAACCAAGTGACATTTCTCCAAGGTCAAAATGTTTACTGGAATGCAGAAGAAGAAATTACTTTTTCTGGCAGTGAGGGAACTGCCAGAAGGCCCTCAGAGCTGGACCTCAGTGTCCGGGCTGAACGATTGGGGTGGAGACGCTCCTTCAGGTATACTGGGCCGAGGCCATCCTATGCATGTCTACTCAGCAGCAAGCCCCATTAAGTTCCTGAGGCTTACTCCCAGGTCAATGTGCATAGAATTGCAGTCTGACAGTACAATCCTATACATGTCTGCTCACAAGTAAACCACATTGAGTTTAGCAAATTTGCTTCCAGTAGTTTTTAGGATAGCAGCCTGAGTCTAGACCAGGCATGTCAAACCTGCGGCCCTCTAGATGTTTTGGACTACAATTCCCATCTTCCCCAACCACTGGTCCTGCTAGCTAGGGATCATGGGAGTTGTAGGCCAAAACATCTGGAGGGCCGCAGGTTTGACATGCCTGGTCTAGACCTTCCAAGCGCCCCTGTTTTACAGGAGAGCGCGTTCTCTGATCCGGGAGAGTTGCGGAAGGGTTAAAAGACATCTCCCGGGTTGGGGGTGGTGTTGGATGAGAGGGAGTGTGTGTGATTGGAACCCTTTGGGTTGCTTGGGTAAAAAGCATGTAGCAATTTTTGATTGACAGGAAGGGCCCCTTAAAACCTCAGCGTCCTGCAGCTAGTTTCACTTTTGCAAAGTGCTTCGGATCTCCCTCCCGCCCACCGCCTTTTCCTAATGGTTTTAGCCTGACATTGCTTTGCCTCTCATGGGGTCGCTTGCTTTGCAAGGCCCCAGTAGGAATTTTGCCATTTGGCTGATTGGCTGTTGCCACTGGTTTTTGCCTACTGCTTAGCAAATCGTCACAACTTGTTAGGTTGGCGGTTAGGATTGGTTAATAAGTCTGGTTGGTGGAGGGGTATGGTATGGAGGTGCCTACCCCTCATTAAAATGCTGTTCCACATAGAAGTATTCCGTTAAAGGAATCCTGGGGCTCCAGGGCTCTAGTCCATACACCCCTGCAACGGGCGGGGCTGGGGCCATTACAGAGCACGAGCCTTCGGGAGCATTTCTGGTTGAGGGGAAAGTGCCTGGACACAGCTACCTCCTCTCCCATGGGGTGTTTACTTGACTTCCCTATACTGCTAGGGAAGTTGGAGCTGATCTGTCATAGGCAGGTGACAGATGGATTAACCAATACCTAAGCCAACACTCACATTTAATTGTATTTAAATAAAGTTGTGGCCAAATTAATGCCAAAACCCAAACTAAAATTCTGTGTGTGGTGTGAGTTATTTGGGGGGATGTCTGGCAACCTCGGCACGCAACCTTTCTGGTTTCTGATATTATCCCGGAATGTCTTGCTTTTCCTCACGACACCCCTATTTTCATTGGAGAAATGTTGGAGGGTATGACCAAGTCTGTCAAAAGTTTGTGGCTTGTGCACAGAATGTCTTTGGTTTATTGAACCCATGACACCAGCTTTCCCATTGTAAATGCTACAAGCTGAGTTTCTGCCAAGGACAGTTTAGTAGTGCTGTGTGTTTCACCTGTGTCTGTTTTGAGAGTTCATTTCCAGCAAAACCAGCAAATAAATGGATATGCTCATTTATTTTCTGATACCGAAAGGGGGGAAATAATTTGTCTTCATTGGGCTCTTGACAATTTCAGACGAAGAAAAGTGTTAAACCTTCTTGCTTGAAAGCAAAGAACTTTATCATTGCCGAACAGGATTAACGGTTGTATAATCCCTTTACAACAGCTACTAATCTTCTAACTACAGTGCACATAAATTTAAAAAAAAGAAAGAGAGGAAGGGATCAATGTTTTTCTTCTAATTCTAGAGCAGCCACATTAACTCATTAAAACGCTCATCTTAAAAGATGCATAGAACAAAGACAAGCGGAAGATGTATAATTAACCAATGTTAACTACATCACCATGCTTATATTTGTTAGTTTCCCCAGAGTGGCTTTCCAAATGCCCTTTGTTTGTTTTTTAAATGTTGTTACTGCATAGATAAACCTATGAAAGGAAGCTGAAAGAGAATATTTTGTATATTTCTTCCCACTTACGAATCACTTCCCATGAAGCATCTCAAAGGAACCAAACAATAAAAACATTAAAAAATCATATATTAAATTTTCAAGACAGTTACAGACTTGGATAAAAATTTCCACATAAGGTGCTTGTTGGACAACGAAGGCCTTCAATGAGCACTGAAAATAGACTTATGGCGGCATGAGCCATCGCCATCTTGAAAATGGCAGAGGGAGAAGACCAAAGCATGTGCCTCTCTGTAAAACAATTAACAGACAACTACAGGATCATAAATATGACCAACAAATAGGGAAGGATCTCATCCAATCTGAAAGGAGAAAAATGGTTCCGGGAACCAGGAAACCCCGTTTCAAATTTTGCTGAAGCATTGAACTTGCTAGGCTGTCTTTGAGATGCCATTCATCTGGGTTTTGGGGATAATAATACTGGTCTGCCTTACAGGGTTATTTTAAAGACTGTAGAGAAAACTTATGGAAAGCAGTACTCTCATAGTCTAGATTAGGGGTTGCCAACTCCCAAGACACTGCAATCTAAAAACTGGCAGTGATCTACCCTCTTTTTGGGGGTTCAGGTCAAAGTTACTGAGCTTTTTTATAGGAAGGAAAGCCCCGTTTTTTGGGGGTGCAGGCCAACACTGTTGAACTTTTTTAAGGGAGCCAAAGTTGTTGAGATTGTTGGGGGGGGGAGCCAGTGATCTACCACAGACATCAAGTGATCTACTGGTAGATCACGATCTACCTGTTGGACGTGCCTGGTCTAGATAAACTATGGGATGATGGTAGTGGTTTTGTTGCGTTTGTTTATTTAAAATATTTATATCCCATCTTTCTGCTTCCAAGATGGCTGACAACACATGACAATGAATACACAGTAGGCAGTGGTGGGTTGTGATGGCTGTGAGTGGAAGCAATGATGGGAAAGGTTTATTCCTCAAGCTTCAGATAGATATGGGGAATCTGTGACCTTCCAGTTGGACTAAAACACTGGCCACAGCTCACTGTGTATATCCACTGGTCCAGGATGATGGGAGTTATGTTCCGCTAACAACTGGAGGGACACAGGTCCCTGGTCCCTCAGGGACAACAAGTCCCATTACCCTTGGCCATTGACCATGCTCATAGCTGCCAAGTACCTCGTATTCCCCGGGAAACCCCCGTTTTTCCTTACCATTTCCCGGTGGTCTCCCGTTTGAGCTCCTCTCCCATAAATCTCCCTTAAATCCGCTCCTGCCGGCAGCCATTTTTCTGGTGCCAGTTTGCCCATCTATGGGCACCAGAAAATGGCCGTCGCTGGCGCCGGAAATAGCTTCTATGCATGCCACCACCTATGTGGCCACCACCTATGTGGCCACCCCCAAGATGGCCACCGGACAACTTCCGGTGCTGCTACTGCTGCTGATCCTGTATTTTTCTGCGGAAGACTTGGCAGGTATAGCCATGATGGCTGAGACTGGTGGGAGTTGTAGTTCAGCAACAACTAGAGGGTCACAGGTCCCCATCCCTGGTTTATTCTGGCAGGTAGTAGGTCCGCAAAGTCTCAGGCAGAGACCTGGCTAAGCTATAACATCTCCTTCCAATGTTGTATCCACTGAAATCTGGATGGGTGGGTGGAGATTATTAATAATAGACATGGTCAGCTGTCTGTCTGTCTTGATCATACAGAACTGTACCTTGTTTCCCATCCAACACCAACACCCCCCTTGAAGGAGTTCTTGAAGGCTGCTGTTAGCAAGCTGTTTTGCTGTGTATTTGCTTCTCTCACAGCGAGCAGCTCTGGAAAACCTTTCTTGAGCCTCCCGATCAAACACTACAGCAGAACAAAGCAGGCAGGAGTCACGGGGCCGAGTGGGCTATTTTAATTCTTCCATTTAATAAATAAAATAGTTTCTTATCCGAGAAGGAGCTAACCCAATTGGATTAGTATAAATAATGAACTGCATTTTGGGGTGGGGGGTGGGGGGGACCACATCGTCCTCAATCAAGTTGTCGTTGTGTGTACAAGCAGGCTCATGTAGCAGGTAGACTCTCAAGATGAAGATTGTAAATGATAAACCATAAAATAAATAAATGTTACCAGTCGTCAGTGTTTTGCTCTCCTCTAGCATTGCATAGCAGAGTGTCGATGGGTGTGAATGCGCTATTGGATAGCAGCAGAAACCAATGTGATGTAGTAGCAGGGCCGGTCCTTTCATTGGGTAGTTTGAGGTATTCCCCTCTACTAGATGCAAGAGCTGTGTGTGTTGGTGAGCCTGCTCTGAACCCCTTAAACTAGCCTGCTGTCCTCCAATTTAGTTCCCACAAGAAGCGTGCGAGGTAGGTTAGCCAGAGAGATACTTTATGGCCCCAAACCACCCAGTGAGCTTCATGAGCAAGTGAGGATTTGAACCTGAGTCTTCATCTGACACTAATCACTACATCCCCTCTTTCGTTTCCTCAGAAGGGTGGCTATTAGTGGTCCCCCCCCCCTCAGAGTGGTGGTCTTACCACAGTTTCATTTTTCCCTCCAAAACTAAATGCCTGGCCCATCATAAAGGCAGCAAATGCTCCATTGCCTCTGTCATAGATTTAGCTCAATCTGATCCAGATGATTATTTCAGCTCGCTTCTTACATACCTTTGAGGTCTTTCTATTTAACTTTCCAAAAACAAATGAATTTGCTTATTGGCTTATATTCCTTCAAGGGGAAGAGATTGCCTCTCTGATCGATAGGGTTTCCTTATCACAACAAGTTTTACAACCATATTGCCATTCTTTTAAAACTATATTGCTGGACTTCGAAGCGGAGCCAATTGTTCAAAGAGTTTACCTTGGCTCTTGGCTTAGCACATACATATTAAATTTATCGTGATTATTGGATTCGCAATATGCATGACTTCTCTCATGACCTTTTGCTTAAACTATAGCTGAATGTTAGTACTATTGAAATGTCAGTATTATTTCCAGTTTTCATCCGCTCATGGGTGATGTGTTGAAGGTGGGAATAGGATGCATTCAAGGGGAACCGTCTAGTCTAGAGGTGACAAATTGCTGGCCTGAAGGCCTGATTCAGACCTCAAAGCCCTTTTTGTTTTGCCAATGGCACCGGCAACAGCAGAAAAATAACTAATGGCTATAACGGCTTGCTAGTATCAGTGGCAGAGCCAATCCAGTTCAGTGGGATCTGGTGGGGATCGTGTAGGTGGCAAATGATTAAAACCCACTTTCGCCGATATCACAACTTTGACCCAGCTTGCTCCTTAAATATCTGGCACACTAGGGCTAAAGAAGTCAAAAACAAAAACACATTTAGTTTGGCCTAAAGTTGGGTTTAATTGCTCACCATATGACCCAAACTTATCATATTCCCTCAGCCACCCTACCTGATATCGTTCTGAGATTAAGACAAGGGGTACAAGCGTCTTGAATAAAAGATGGGATAAGAATGTAAAAATAAAGATGAATTATGGCTGTAGCCTGATGGAAGCAATTTTAAACAAGTTGTATGAGCCTTAATGGACTAACTAATCGATTGATTAGTTCTGCATATAATTAAGGGAAACACAATAGTTTGGAAACAAAAAAAACAACATATGCATTTTTGTGTTTAGGCGATCCACATGTGTATTCTGGAAGAGACGTTTCTTTGTGTCAGGGATCAGGGAGTATGCCTCTTTCAAGAAGATACTTTCCATCTGTAGATTGAAGACTTGTTTGCATTAAAACAATATATTTTTCTTAAATAAATAAATAAAAAGATTAACTGGGGACACCTTCTTAGGCAATGGGCAAATCAATCTAAGGAGAGGGTGGGAGAGGAAGAATTGAAAGCATACAACCTGCCTAAGTTCATTCTGTGAACCACCCTGAGATTTTATGATGAAGGGTGGTATATAAATCTAATTAATCATCATCATCATAAGTCCTGGTGAGCTTGTGCTAGTAGGATGGACATTTGGGAAGGCACATGATCCCCCCTTTTAACCATCAGTTCTATGTTGCAATTTCCCCTCCCATTGATGGTGTTTCCTGCTTGGCAGGGGGTTGGACTGGATGGCCCTTGTGGTCTCTTCCAACTCTATGATTCTATGATCCCAAGGGTTATCCAGCAGATCAAAAGCCTTCCCCAATCTTTCTCCGACCCACACCAAAGTGCCTCCTCTCTGCCCTTTCCAATGGAGCACTGGCACTGGAGGCTCAATGGCCACAGAAGTCTGTGCAGCTGGCAAGAGGATGCCTCCATGGGTAGATTTCCTGCTTTCCCATGGATCTCTCTCTCCACCCACAAGAGGGAGATCCATCATATACTGTTGCCCCTGGGATGCCCTCTTGGGAACCACTTGGCCATGATGCGCCGCAGGTAACCTTGGGGCCAGTCACTGTCTCTCTGCCTAACCTATCTCACCAGGTTGTTGTAGGGATTAAATGAGGAGGGGGGAGAACCATCTACACCGCCTTGCGCTCCGTGGGGAAAAGTGTGGGTATGAATGCAACAAATAAATAAATAAATAAAATAATTAAAAACTGATGCACAAATGTGGAGAATTGAACTTTAGCCTGGAAAGTAAGAAATTAACAGATACGTCTGTTTCTACTCCACTCAGTGAATAAAATTGGGATTGTAACTTGGCTGTCTTCATTCTATATCTCTTTCGCTGGACTGCATTGTTTCCCAATTATGTAATAATTTTTTCAGAACCTAAGAACTAAGAAAGAGCCTATTAATGGTCTATTAATCCCTCGCTGTCTACCCACACACATCCGTTTCTCAAGACCCGTTTTGTAAGTTTCATTCCGAATGGTTCAGAGTGTGGCTTGACTTTTATTTCACTGGGAAACGTGACAAAGGAATGGAGTGAACCAAAGGAAGCCACTTTAATCACAAAATGACCTCACCATACTAGGAAATGTGAGAACAGTACATGACCACTCGGACCCAAACAGTTTGCCTTCGTAAAATAGCGTGCTTGCCAATGTGACAAAGGTAATGTTGTCCTTAGGATCTTTCAGGGTTTGAGTACTCAATGTACTTAATGCAACCAGATCATTGGACTAAGCAGAACGCAGCAAACACCTCTAACAGCAAGGTGATTTTGTTTCTGGCTCCAGCAGTGCATGTATAATGTGTGAGCATTTCAGAAAATAACAGCAATTTTTCTCAGCCAGCCTGGGCTCCTTCCAAGCCCAGGAACGTCTTGCTCAGTGGGGCAGACCAGCAAGAATCACAAGCCAGCAGTGGCATTGCTGCTGCTGCATACTGTACTGGGAAGTGGAAGATTTAGGCAGCACCATTGACAGTGTGTATGCCTGACAGAGATGCTGCTACTGGGAGGTCCTTGTCCTGGCTCCGCCCCACCAGGTGAGCCACTCCTGATTTTACCTCTTGGCATACGCATGTTCCACCAAGAATCTGCTTCTCCCATCCAAGAACTCTGCAGATGTATGAGGTAGAATGCCTCCACTACTGCGTTGTGTGGTAGAGCAGGGCCCCACTTGTTCATTTCTTGCCGTTTTTGGCCACTCAACCCTGCAAGCGCAATTCAAAAGCAAAAGGAGCTTGTTTGATTCAACTCAGGAACATGAGGAAATGATCCAGAGCACTGTTTGCCTTGTACAGCAGTTTGAGGGATGCACAGATTCAATGCACACTCCTAATATCTACCCAAGAGTGAGGCCCAGTGCTGGATTTACGTATAAGCTAAACAAGCTATAGTTTAGGGCCCCACTCTCTTGGGAGGCCCCAAAAAAATTAAAGGAAAAAAAGATGTATATTTCCAAAATATAAGATAAAAAACAAATAAAATGAAACCTACATCCAGCAACAGTGTTTTGTGTTGTGTAGGCTCCTATGATGTAAGTAATGGGCCCCGCCTGCTAGTCTGCTCCCTGAAATATCACTGGTTTGCTCATTTCTATATATAGGGTGCCTACATTCTGCATGTGCAAATGGTTTTAGATACCTTTTAGGTAAATTACCATATAGCATATATTCAACACAAAAAACAGTGACAATTTGTTGTTGACAAAGGACAGCTGGACATATAAAGGGCTCCATTACCTTCAGTAGCTTAAATGTAAAGGTAAAGGGACCCCTGACCATAAGGTCCAGTTGTGACCGACTCTGGGGTTGCGGCGCTCATCTCGCGTTATTGGCTGAGGGAGCCGGTGTACAGCTTCCAGGTCATGTGGTCAGCATGACAAAGCCGCTTCTGGCGAACCAGAGCAGTGCACAGAAACGCCGTTTACCTTCCCGCTTGGAGCGGTACCTATTCATATACTTGCATGGAAACGCCATTTACCTTCCCGCTTGGAGCGGTCCCTATTTATCTACTTGCACTTTGACGTGCTTTTGAACTGCTAGGTTGGCAGGAGCTGGGACCGAGCAAGGGGAGCTCACCCTGTCGCAGGCATTCGAACCGCCGACCTTCTGATCAGCAAGCCCTAGGCTCTGTGGTTTAACCCACAGCACCACCTGCGTTCAGAAGCTTGTTGTTGTTTAGTCATTTAGTCATGTCCGACTCTTCGTGACCCCATGGACCAGAGCACGCCAGGCTCATAAAACTTAAATCCGGCCCTGGTGAGGCCCATTGTGTATATGCCGACACCTGAGGGGACACAGCAGAGACTTTGCTAGCCTTTCACTCCTTATCAGAATGACTTAAGAAGTTGCAGGAGCTGCAAGGTAAATCTCAATCTCAGGATGTTTCTGTCCCCTCTACACAAGGCAATGTACAGTGCTGCCACAAGGCTAGTGCAATGTTGCAAGGCAACCTCCAACAAAATGTTCCCTGTTCTAGATATCTGTCACTGGATTCCATTGCCCCTCTCCTCCAGTTTTCCATTTCTCCCAAGTCACTCAGCATTTTGCAGCTACTGAGTGCACACTTAAGTCTTCATTGGGCTGTTTTTTTTAAGAGTGTTCCCCCCACTTGGTTAGGATTGCGGTTCCCTCATGCCTCTTAAAACCTCTCTGTTGTGTATGCGTGTTGCCATTTTGGATGCAAAAGGACTGGCACACAAACCTTGAACATTGGAAATAGAAGGAATGATCACTAGCTGTGGTATTCTGCCCCCCCCCCAAAACCTATATGCACAAGCAGATAAGTCTTTAGTCTCAACTGATTTAAACAGAAAATTAGCTCAAACTTTCTCCTACACACACACACACACACACACACACACACACACACACACACACACACATATATATATATATATATATATATATATATATATATATATATATCTTCTGAGTGTAGGGAGAGAATTGTGCCCCCCCCCCGTAGAATGGTGACAGTTTTGCAGTAGGAATGATTTATGCTAACCACTGAATGCTCTCATCTGTGTCATGCGGAGCACTTGGAATAATAAGTGGTAGACATTAGTATGAAGCTTGATTGCCTTGGAATCTTCAAGTGATTGAAAAGTTGTTTTTGTTGTCTCTGTATGTGTGCTTTTATTCCTGTTGCTGATGGCAATGAATTAGAAGTACATTACAAGCCCAGAGTGCAGGTATCCTGTTTGGGGGAGGGGGGGAGTCTTGGAGACCACAGGAGATTGCTTGGTCTGAAATAAATGGAGCTATTATCAAAATCTAAAATCTTCTAAGATGAATTACCTGCTTTCAGAGTGTTTTTCCCTTTCTTCTTCTTAAAACCCACTGCCCCTTTCAAAGAGGGGCTGATGTTCTTTGCCAAGCCTCTAATAACCAAGCCCAGAGGGCTGTGATGGAGCCCATGGAGTTTGATCAAAGTTGTGTTGACTTTCTGGAGAACAGCTGCCAAACTGAAGTGGCTGTCCCTCACAGCCACCCCCCACCTCCCTAATGCAAAAATGCTGGATGGTTTCACGAGTGATGCTTAAATAGCTTTTCTTTGCTTCTTTGTCTTTTCTGCTCCTGTAACAGACATCTTCTAGACCAGGGTCCCCAAACTAAGGCCTGGGGGCCGGATGCGGCCCAATCGGCTTCTATATCCGGCCCGCAGACGGTCCAGGAATCAGCATGTTTTTACATGAGTAGAATGTGTTCTTCTATTTAAAATGCATCTCTGGGTTATTTGTGAGGCCTGCCTGGTGTTTTTACATGAGTAGAATGTGTCCTTTTATTTAAAATGCATTCATTCATCCCCCCCCCAAAATATAGTCTGCCCCCCATAATAATAATAATAAAATAATAATAATAATAATAATAATAATAATAATAATATATTATTATTTATACCCCGCCCATCTGGCTGGGTTTCCCCAGCCACTCTGGGCGGCTTCCAACAGAAAAATAAAACACAATAATCTATTAAACATTAAAAGCCTCCCTGAACAAGGTCTGAGGGGCAGTGGACCGGACCCCTGCTGAAAAAGTTTGCTGACCCCTGTTCTAGACTGTGTACAGTCAGTCAGAAAAGGAATTCCCCCCCCCACCTTAATTACGCAACACAAGTAGTGCAATAGAACCTCAGTATTGCATTTCATGGTGTGAATGAAGCTACCATTTGACATGGCTTACAGGTAGGTAGCTGTGGTCTGCCATAGTCGAAACAAAATTTAAAAAAAATCCTTCCAGTAGCACCTTAGAGACCATCTAAGTTTGTCATTGGTATGAGCTTTCGTGTGCATGCATATTTCTTCAGATACTGAAGAAGTGTGGTATCTGAAGAAGTGTGCATGCACACGAAAGCTCATACCATTGACAAACTTAGTTGGTCTCTAAGGTGCTACTGGAAGGATTTTTTAAATTTTGTTTCAGCTACTGATTGGATAGTCTTGGATGCATTTGTTTTATATTGAGCCAGGCCATTGGTCCATAACTCATTACAGTGGAACCTCGGCTTTCGAACACCGAAAACCTGGAAGTAACTCTTCTGATTTTCAAACGATTTTTGGAAGCCAGACATGCTAAGCGCCTTCCGTTTTGAGTTTCCCTATTGTATTAAGGCTTCCATGTTGAGTTTTCAGTTTTCAAACATTTTGGTAGTGTTCCGGAATGAATTATGTTCAAAAACTGAGCTTCCACTGTATTTGAAAGCAGTGACTTGACCTAAAACCATCACTTTACTCCCATAGCACCATCAGAGCTTTTTCCCCAGCCGGAACTCACTGGAACTCAGTTCTGACACCTCTCAGGTGGGCACCATTGCCAAGCAGAGCATTTATGGTGAGTTCCGGCACCTCTTTTTCTAGAAGAATAGCGTTGAGCACCGTAAACACTAACAAATATATCATTGCATAAACATTTGTGCCAGTGTGTTTTCTTGCATCGCTTGCAATTGATGAAGCTTTGCCAAAATAAATTTGTTTCTGTTTCAGAATCTACATAGATTCTTTGTTGTTTTTGCTCTGGAAGTTGTTAATTGACCTAATAAACGAAAGCATCAAGGGACTAATTGTCTGGCGTTCATTATTAACAGGTTTCCTACTTTTGAGATCCAGGCACCAGAAAAAATAATCCAATCATTGGGGGTGCAGCGAGAACAACCCCTAAAGACAACATTGGAGAACAAATCCCTTGGAGACAAAGATAAGAACCTTCTAAGCCTCTCAATTGCCATTTTAAAACCTCTTTTAAAGGAAAAGATTAGGCTGCTTTGGAAACAGTACACTCCATTAAAATGTAAAATGGCTGGGAAGATATGCCACAATATGTTAATGTTTTTTAAAGGCTAGAGAGCACCTGCTTTTTCAAAATGAGTGTCAGTGTTTGCTTTCAAAGTGTGAGTTATTCAAATCATCTGAAAAAGTATCTGAAAAAGTGTGCATGCACACGAAAGCTCATACCAAAATAAAAACTTAGTTGGTCTTTAAGGTGCTACTGAAGGAATTTTTTTTATTTTATTCAAATCAGCTAAACAAAAAATGAATCAAAGGCTAATGTGTGATAATTACATTTAATGCTTTCCCACTCTGGTACCTACCGGTAGCAAACATTTACAGCTCTTGGATTTTGTGTGTGTGTGTGTGTGTGTTTGTGTGTGTTGGGAGATTAGGCATTTAAATTGGCAAATCTCCTTTGTCGATGGCCGCAGGAAATCAGATTTCATTCCCAAGTGCCTGGGTTTCTCATTCTATGTGTAATCTTGAGCTAGTAGTGACCAAGCTTGTTTGAAACTTCCTGCACTCTTAATGTTAGCCTTGATGTACTCTTGATGTTAGGATGTAGGTGACGTCTGGTCTAAACCACTGAGCCTCTTGGGCTTGCCAATCAGAAGGTCAGCGGTTCGAATCCCTGGCAACGGGGTGAGCTCCCGTTGCTTTGTCCCAGCTCCTGCCAACCTAGCAGTTCAAAAGCATACCTGTGCAAGTAGATAAATAGGTACCGCTGTGGCTGGAAAGTAAACAGTGTTTCCGTGCAGTCTGGTTTCCGTCATGGTGTCCCATTGCACCAGAAGTGGTTTGGACATGCTGGCCACATGACCCAGAAAACTGTCTGTGGACAAATGCTGGCTCCCTTGGCCTGAAACCGAGATGAACGCCACAACCCCACAGTCGCCTTTGACTGGACTTTACCTTTTACCTTTTATTCAGATGTTCAGGAGGGAGTGTGCTAAAGTTCTCCACTCAGCTAGATTGAGTTTACACATGTATTGGGGAGGCTGCCACATTTTTTTGCATGTTTATTCGATTCCTTGAAAATAGGGATGGAGAATCTCATGTCTTCGGGACTAAATACAGCCCTCCAGACCTACATACCTGGCCCTTTGAACGCTACACAGGCCACCTCTCACACTGGCCCAACTTTGCATCCCAAATATTTTTTCCTGGCTGCAATGTGCCCTTGAACTCTGATCATGCTTCTTGCTCATCAGAATGAAAGGGGTGTGAGAGTCTGTGCAGAAACCAGCCTGCCGTATTTTCCTGGGGTTGCCACTGTTCAGGAGGAATTTTAAAACATTCCAGTTTAGCCAGGCATTTAATCGCTGAAAGATGGCTGGCAACCCTGAAATCATTGGCTGAGAGGATGTTTTTAGCTGTTTCTTGAATACTTTTAAGTTCTCTCTCTCTTTCACCCTGGGCTCCTTTGGGAGGAAGAATGAATGCATGAATGAATAAGAAGAAGAAGAAGAGTTTGGATTTGATATCCCGCTTTATCACTACCCGAAGGAGTCTCAAAGCGGCCAACATTCTCCTTTCCCTTCCTCCCCCACAACAAACACCCTGTGAGGTGGGTGGGGCTGAGAGACTTCGGAGAAGTGTGACTAGCCCAAGGTCACCCAGCAGCTGCATGTGGAGGAGCAGAGACGCGAACCCGGTTCCCCAGATTACGAGTCTACTGCTCTTAACCACTAAACCACAGAACCTGGTGCCCTCCAGACATTTTTGAAAAGCCTGGCCATGCCGCCCGGGGATGCTGGGAATTGTAGTTTGCTGAAGGCTGTTCCAAAGGGAGCTACAGTGGTATCTCGCAAGACGAATGCCCTGCAAGACGAATTTTTCGCAAGACGAATGCGTCTTGCGATCTGATGGTGACTTGCAAGACTAATGCGTTTTGCGAAAAATTCATCTTGCGAATCTCAGTTTCCCATAGGAATGCATTGAAATTTAACTAATGCGTTCCTATGGGCAAAAAAAGAAATTTCAATGCATTCCTATGGGAAACAGCGATTCGCAAGACAAATTTTTCGCAGATTAAATTCGTCTTGCGAGGCACCACTGTATTTAATAACAGGGACAAATAATTCTATGTGATTTCTCAGGAGACACTTTTAAAAGACCACATTGCTTCGTCTACATGTGCAAGAATAATCTGATGTGGTGGAAGAAAGTGCTCTTCAGGCGGTTGTTTTTATTTTTGAAAACAAAGGGGAGGAAAGTTGCCAAACGTGTGACTCTCCCAAGCAGAAGAAGTTATTGCTCTATTTCAATATGGATATATTTTGGGCATCTTATTCTCGCTGTCTGAAAAGTGTAAGACTGTCAGTTTTTGCTCCTTGCACATACAGAGGTTGTGTCAGGAGGAAGTTTGGTAAACAAGTGGGTGGACTTTTTTTAAAAAAAGTCTCTGTCACATGAAAGATCGGTTTCTCTCTGGGATTCAATAATACTGTCTCAAGTTCTGGAAAAATATATTCTTCCTGGATATCTTGATTAAGTCCCCTGGGGTCGGCACCAGCTGTTGTCCAGATGTTGCAACCCTTCCTAAACTGCCCTCTCTCGCTGCAGATGAGATCGGATTGGGAATAAGGAATGTTACCCTGCCAGCCAGAGAGCTCTGAGTTCCCGGGAACTGTTTGTTTTTGTAGCTTAAATGCATGAATTTCATTAAAAGTAAAACTGGGACAGATGCATTGAAAACCTCTTTTGTGCGCAGGGCTGCTTTCATTAGCTCTCCTGACACTTGAGAGCTGCCAGCACACCCATTATGCAGCTCCATGTTTTCAGAGTTTTGCATTTTGGGTATGAAACAGCATATTGGGCCCAAACTTCGGCCTGCCCCAAGCGAAGTCTGCAGTGCCCTCAAATAACCTCTCTTGAATACGGCAGGACTGAGCAAAAGCTCTCCAAACCAGTCCTTAATATTCCTTAACATTTGCACTGTGTGTTCAAACTGCTTCAGACGCATTATCTACAATCACCCTGTAAGGTGGGACAGTGTTATCTTTGTCATTATTCCCACCCATATTGTTGTGTTATTATTCCCCCCCACATTTTACTGATGGGTGGAGAGATGCTGAGAGATGCTGAAGATCATTTCATCTGAGTTCTTGGGAGAGATGAGTGTGGTGGAGTCTCCTTCCTTGGAGGTCTTTAAGCAGAGGCTTGACAGGCATATGTCAAGAATGCTTTGATGGTGTTTCCTGCTTGGCAGGGGGTTGGACTGGATGGCCCTTGTGGTCTCTTCCAACTCTACGATTCTATGATTCTATGAGATGAAACTCTGAGCAGAGGCTTCCTGGTTCATATCTCTTAGTCACCACACTGCACCAGCTCCCTGTCAGTCCGTGAGAGAAGCCTTTGATCTGGTCTGGAATGTGGGCAGATTCACAAAAACTCATATCGCCTTCTGGCTCAAGGTGGGATGATTCATCTTTCTTTCTTGGAACGAACTGCAGTTTTGATATTGCTATAGCCAGCACTGATGATGCGCCGCAGTGGTTAGCAATAGGCATAGCTAGGGATGGGCGAATTTTGATTTCTCCCGGTTTCTCATGTTTTAGTTCCCGCACCACTCAGGTGGGCACCATTGCCATTCTAAGAGAACAAGGAAGGCGTTCATGGTGAGTTCCACCACCTATTTTTTCTAGAAAAATAGCACAGTTCCTGTCGCTGCGTTGTATCTGAAGCTGTGCCAGCAGATTTATGCTGGCACAACAGGGCTCCCTCTGTGTATTTCCAAAATCTGCTCCAGAGTGTCCCCCAACCCTGAGGAACAGATTTTGAGGCTGGAGGGGTCAGGAGGGGAAGTCTGGGACACCAGTGGAGCTTCAGCGTTCAATACATCCATATGTATGTATGTATGTATGTATGTATGTATGTATGTATGTATGTGTGTATGTGTTATGTATTAAGTTAACCCATCTTTCCCTCAATTCAACAGTACGTATTATATTCTTTTAATGAAGCAAGAATGAACATTGCATGAAGAAGAATTAATGTTCAGTAGAATATGCAGAACCAGGAGAGGCACTTATTTAATTAATATATTTAGATCCAGCCTTTCTCTCAAATTCTACTACATGACAGATATTTGAAGACCACTAGCATGTCCTGTTTCCCCACCCCAGCGCCCACATCTTCTCTTCTCCAGGTTAAATATATCCAGCTCCCTCCTCACAAGACTTCGACTGCATCTGCACCATACATTTAAAGCGCGGGTTGCGCTGTGGGTTAAACCACAGAACCTAGGGCTTGCCAATCAGAAGATTGGCGGTTTGAATCCCTGCGACGGGGGGAGCTCCCGTTGCTCGGTCCCAGCTCCTGCCAACCTAGCAGTTCGAAAGCACATCAAAGTGCAAGTAGATAAATAGATACTGCTACAGCGGGAAGGTAAACGGCGTTTCCGTGTGCTGCTCTGGTTCGCCAGAAGTGGCTTAGTCATGCTGGCCACATGACCTGGAAGCTGTGCACTGGCTCTTTTGGCCAATAACGCAAGTTGAGCATGCAACCCCAGAGTCGGTCACGACTGGAGCTAATGGTCAGGGGTCCTTTTACCTTTACCTATACCACTATAGACAGTCATGGCTTCCCTCAAAGAATCCTGGGAGCTGTAGTTTGTTAAGGGTGCTGAGAGTTGTTAGGAGGCCCCCAATCCCCTCACCCAGCTACAACTCCCAGAGTTCCCTGGGAAGAGGCACTGAGGGTTAAACCACTCTGCAAGGGAAACCGAGGGCTTTTAACAACTCTCAGTGCCCTTATCAATCTTCAGTTCATAGGATGGAAGCCATGACAGTTAAAAAGTGGCACAATAACACTTTCAGTGTCTGGTGCAAATGCGGCCTTGGTTTCTGCCTTCACCATCTTTGTTGTCCACCTTTGAATATCCTCCAATTTGTCGATGGTGCCCTGAAGTGGGCACCTGATGTGGGCACCCTTCTGAGCTTTATTTTTAGTGTCAAAACCAGGTGAGGTTCCTTTTGCCACCACTCACTTTCAAGCTGTGTCTAGCTAGGGCGAGACCCAGCTCCAACCTGGCAGCAGCTCTCTGTGTCTGCTTGTTACCCTGAGGAATGACCTCTGAGGAGAAATTTTTGCCTTGGAATCCACAGCTATTAGGCCTTCAACTTGTACGAAGGGATGCATCTGCGTTCTATTATAGCTGGAGGGGAACTCCCTTGTGCTTTTTGGCTGGCTTATTAAAGCCTCCTCAGTGTAATGAATTATACTGGCTGGGCATTCCTCCTTTTAGCTGTAAAATTGTTTTTCAAATCAGCATGACGGTTTTATGAAGCGTTTGGTTTTCATACAGAGATGGATTATTTTTATGAGCCAGAGGCCAACTTGGTTAGGTGGCTTATTTTTATTTTATGTTTTGCTTCATGCCAGGCTGGGGGTAAGTGAGGGTTTCGTTCAATGCTTGCTTTGATTTGGGGGAGAACCGTCACCTCCACATTCAAAAAGCCAGGTGGGATGATAGATCTGTGCTAAGATGGTTTGGGGGCCTCAGGGGGTGTGTTCAGAGAAAAGGATGTGCACCAGATGAAAACAGGCAAGGCTGGATTTAGGGGCAGGTTGTGGGATGCCCGGCTCAGAATCTGTCTTGGACTCGTGACGTGACTATCCCCTGAAACAAAAAGCACAAATAGTTCAAATGGCAGAAAGAAGAAATACATATTTTCAGATCCAAGCTTGGAAAATGTTTCCCCGGCTTACAGGGTAGAAATCCAGAATACATACAAACCGAGGGTGGAAATCATGAAATGGGCTACGAAAGCAATTTTTAAAAGGTATTTATTATTTGTTCATTTTAGGATATGGAATTCCTGCTGCCTATAAAGCAGCTGTATATGGGTGGCAAGCTTGCCCAACAGTTTCAGGGCATATATCTCAGAAGACATCTAAAGAGACACCCCTATTGTTGGAATGCGTTCCTGGGGGGGGGGGTGGCAGACCCCCAGTACCTCTGAGCGTATCCACTCTGGCACGTCTCTGGAATGGCATTCCCCTTCACTCCAGAGTGCCTCTCTGCGACACTCCTCCTAGGAAAAGTGCAAGCAAGTCTTCTGGCATTTCGCAGCAAGAAGAAAGAAACATCCGTAGGTCTAAACTACGTTTTATTTACAATATATTCAGAGGATCCATAAGTACGTCTGTGTTCTCCAGCTCCGGCCGAACAAGACCTAAAACACACACAGGAGAAGTGAAAGTACAATCCAATAACACTCTCAGACGGAAGAGATAAGACAGTCTTCCGTTCCCACATTCTTCTCTGACAGCTCATGTGATTCCCACCAATCACACTACCCTGCATCGGGTACACAAAATCCTAACATCTGAGCTCACAAATGTTACCTAGTGCTTTGAAGATGGAGTCCTTAAGTCAATAGTGCTCAAAGCGATCTGCAATATCTGCTTGGACCATTTGTTTGGGCTCTTGGACCGGGGATCTGAAGCATACGTTCAATATCTGAAATTTAGAGGAAGAAACCCAGGCCATTCAACAACATATTTCACACCTCTCTCTTTCTCTGGGACCCCTCTCAGGTAAAAATCAATCAATCAATCAATCAATCTGCAGCCCTGTTTCTCCATCTTTAATGCAAGATTGTCAGTCAGCATTTGTAAAAATTGGATCCCTAACTGATTTGTTCAGCGCCTCGTTCACCATCTTGGAAACAACGGAGATCTGGCTTGATAAAGGGCTGGTCCACAGTTTCATTCAGTGTTTGCCAGACTCAGAGCAGACCCACTGAAATTAATGGGCATGACTAACTTAGGTCTGTGAATTTCAACCAGTCCACTCTAGGAGAACATAGAAGAACATTAGGGTTGCCATATTTCAAAAAGTGAAAAAACAAACAAACACCAAAATTGTTGAGATTGGGGGAGGGGGCAAAGTTGTTGAGATCTTTTTAGACTTCTGACATGGGTTGTGCCATACGTCCGGATTTTCCCGGACACTTCAGCAATTTCCACCCGGACACTGTTTGCGATTGCAACCTAATAGGTGCATTCAGTAAATGTTGGCAACATTTCTGAGATCCAGTTGCCATTTTCAAATAAATACTCCAAATACAGATATCCAAATACAAGCAAACACTTCCCATGCGCAAACCACACTAACAGCAGTGACAGATAGTCATTGCTTATGTTTTAACTGCTTACTGGGAGCAAATCCTAGATAGGATCTCAATACATTTTGGTGCCAGAAAATCCAAATAGCACCCTTTCAACACACCAAACAAGGGCATCAACAATCACAAAGTTCCTGTTCATTTCAGTGGACTCAGGAGAACCCCCCAGTCTTTTTTGCCCCAAGAGTTAGCTTGGTCAGTCTCGAACCTTATAATCCACGCCAGCACCCTTAATCTGTTGCCCAAGGCAGCCATCTCATCTTGGTTCACAGTAAGGCTGTTTTTGGGGGCTGTTGTCAGTGACACTACTGTGTAATAAATCCAGTTATTGGGAAAAGTTGGCCAAATACTCACAGCCCCTACCAGAACTTTTGGAATAGCATTTCGTAATTCCCTTTCTCAGTTTGCAGCCCAGTTTAGGCTCTCCTTTCAATCAACAGCTGAAATGCACCAAATCAAATAACAACAATGGATATCCAGAGCTTTCTATCATAAAATTGCTGCTGTGGTGCAGATTAGAGCCATCTATGCCACTAAGAGCTCTCCAGCTGTACCATAACTTCTCATCACTTACACTGGATCCCTCTGGTAGCGTCACACACAAACTATGATAGTAGTTGTTGACGTTAATGGTTAACACAGGTCAAAACAATCTATCCTGACTTTTTGTGGCCAAAACAGGCTTAATAATTATTAACTGCACTCTGAGTTATGAAGAAGCGAACGTTAACTAATAACTTTGAGCTACTTAAGCAAACATTTATTTAATATCTCTTATGTAAATGTCTGTTATGAGTGCCGTTTTATTTGCTTAGGAATCCATCACGGATTCCCAGTTGAGTTGTGCCTACATAGGATAGCAGATGGGCACAATGGTAAGTTGTATCTAGAGTCCTTCTCCACAACCCCATGGCTTTTGGCTATTTTTGTGCTACGTATAGAAATGGACACACTCTGAGTCATAGAGCAAAGGCTCTGTATCATGGAGGTCATTCTGTTCCCTAGATGGAGGGGGAGGTATGCCTGTGTGGCTCTCTAGGTATTGTTGGACTCCAAATCCCATCAGCTCCAGCAAGCATGGCCAATGGTCAGGTAGGATGGGAGTTGTAGGCCACATTCACACCACATGTCACCACTTTGAGCAGTCATAGCTTCTCCCGAATAATTCTGGGAGCTGTAGTTTGTTATGGGTGCTGAGACTTGTTAGGAAACCCCCATTCCCCTCCCAGAGCTACAATTCCCAGAGTTCCCTAGGAAGAGGGGTTGACTGTTGAACCACTTTTGAGAATAGTTTAACACAATGCCCTCCAGAAGTTGTGGACTGCAGCTCCCATTATCCCTGACCATTGGCCATGCCAGCTGGAGTCCATGGCAGTTGTAGTCCACAACTTCTCAAAGGCACCATGTTGACTATCCCTGAATTAAAAAATGCCTGCCCAAGGAAAGACATCTTAAGAACTCATTTAAATGTGAGCAAAGAAGGGGCCAGATGGATTTCCCTTGGCGGTTCCACTACTTATGTCCTCATCAACAGCACCTGGCTGGAATACAAGAAGAAGGACCTCAAGAAAAGAGCAAAGATCTCATATAGGTTCATGATGGGAGGAGGTGATAGGCTGGCCATGTGTCCAACTTGGCAGAGGACCATCCTCTATTGTAAGGGCTGGCCAGTCCAAGCCCTGTTTATAGATACAGAACCATAAGATGGGAAAGTAGGAGGAGTCTTGAAGTTGCACCTGCACCTGCTGGACAGCAGGCTAGGCAGACACCTGGTCACAATCTTCCCTGCTATGGCAAAAGGCATTGCATTTCTCCTCAAATTGTACTTATGATTTCTAAAGTTTCATCGATAATATTTGCATGTGCAATTTTTATGCAAACCTGCCTCCTCTTTCATCTTCTTTTTTGGGGGTTAGGGAGGTTAATGCATTTGTTACCCTTTTTTGAGCCATTTGTAAGTGGCCACCCTAGGATGGAGGTGATTTTTCTCAGATGTCCTCAGGAATTTGTTTGCATGCTTTTGCTCTGTTTGATTTGGTGTTTCCGTTTGGAATCCACGTCAGGGGCTACGCCAAGAAGCGAGACAGTACAAAAAACCCCTGCTGCTCTGAGCTCCTTGGAAGAATGGTGGGCGATACAAATGTGATAGACAGATTACCAAAAAGCATGGGCAGTGGCCATCTGGCTGCATCCTTTGCCTTAAAATCTGAAGCATAATGTAAATTACAGCCGTTTCTTCTTGGCACAGAAGATGCGGTTTACAGTTCTAAGTTATGTTTTGTCTGTCTCTAACCAAAGCCAGGCTGTGGAGTGTTCAAAATAAGCAGCAATTACATCAATGTTCAGGAACAACATGACTTTTGAACAAAGCAAGCATTTGAAATAATATCTTTTAGCCCTTGTAGTTTGTTCTTTATTTGTGTTTGATCCATCTGTTGCTTAAAATAGGTCTGCTGTGAGATGTAAGGAGTTATGAATAGCAAAAATTGAAGAGAGAGCAAGAGGACCCTTTGCTTCTGAGTGCCAGAGTCAACCAAGAACACAAGCTATTCTCCTTTCAAAGGAGAATTCATTTTGCTGTTTCCCTGATAGTTACTTGTGCAGCCTGGGACCTTCAGGAGTCTTGAGTGAGATGGCTGCCTCAGGGGGCAGATGATAGAGGATATTTGGCTCTCTGATGAACATCTATCATACTGCAAAGGAACAATCAATTTGCAAGGGAGAAGCAGCAATGCAAGAACTGCTTAAGCGTTGCCTGCACTGCCATTTCCCCTGAAGCTTTGCTTCCAGCTGTCTTCTTCTTCTTCAGCGATCCCTTGTAGCCGAGTAAGATTCTCTTCCATAAACACAGTTTTAACAGTGGCTCCATAAGTGACTGTGGAGGCCAATTCTGGATCCACACACTCTTCCACAGTGGGGACATAGGTTTCTGGGCGGGAGTTATCATGGTGAGGGTTTGCCAAGCGTGCCTTCCTCTTAGCACGTTTCTCCCTTTCGTCCTGAGTTTGAGCATCTTCAAAGCCCATGACATCTTTGGTAGAGGCTGTTCTCCAACTGGAGCACTCACAGGCCAGTGTTTCCCGGTTGTCGGTGTTTATACTCCATTTGTAAGATTTGCCTTGAGAGAGTCTTTTGAACCTCTTTTGTTGACCACCAGCATTATGCGTACCATTTTTAAGTTTAGAATAGAGTAGTTGCTTTGGAAGATGGTAATCAGGCATCCACACAACATGACCAGTCCAACGAAGTTGATGTTGAAGAATCATTGCTTCGACACTGGTGATCTTTGCTTCTTCCAGTACACTGATATTAGTTCACCTGTCTTTCCAGGTGATGTGTAAAGTTTTTCAGAGGCACCATTGATGGGATCTTTCGAGGAGTTGGCGTTTATAAGTGGTCCACATTTCACAAGCATACAATAAGGTTGGTAGTATAATAGCTTTGTAAACAAGCATTTTGGTTTCCCTGTGAATGTCCTGGTCCTCAAACACTCTGCACTTCAATCAAACAGCAGGTGCAGGGAGGAAATGATGGGGATGTAAGGTTGAGGTACTCCATCTACTTCAGCCATCATTTCTCCAATAATTTGATGTGGAGGGAACCATTTTGACTGTACCCAGCAACGGAAAAATAAGTCTTGAGTTTTTGGAACTGTCTGGCAAAAACAAGCTGTTGTTGCATTGGGGGAACAGACACGTTACAGAAGAAGAAGAAGAAGAAGAAGAAGAAGAAGAAGAAGAAGAAGAAGAAGGAGAAGGAGAAGGAGAAGGAGAAGGAGAAGGAGAAGGAGAAGGAGAAGGAGAAGAAGAAGAAGAAGAAGAAGAAGAAGAAGAAGAAGAAGAAGAAGAAGAAGAAGAAGAAGAAGAAGGGGGGCAGGCTGGATGTTTCTTTAGGCTGAGGCTCAACTTGTGCAATAAAATGTATGACATAAACACCACAAGCTTCCAGTACTTTTCTCCTCACAGGGAATTGGATAATGTAAAAGGCTACCTTGGACTTTTTACCACTTAAGAAATCCGGGAACATCAACTGGTAGTTGCCTCATTCTGCTCAAATAAGGTTGTCTAATATTGACCAAGTTCTGGCTATTTAAACAGTGGTGAAGCTGTGAGCCAAAACAGCCATTGCTGGATATGAAAGTATTACATGTTGTTCCCAGTCTCCAGGCCAAATGACCACAACTACTGTTCCTTCATCACTGAACGCATGGGCATTGTAGTGCCAAGTGTGTTGTAATTTCCAGCTCCAATGTGAGAGGCAATTGGTCCATGAGTTTGTGGAATGGGAACTTGGAATAAGGGGACACGATGCTTTCTTTATTTCATCTGTGTGAATCAACAGGTGAATCAGCTCCATTGAAAAGCATTGCATTGGAGGTGACTTTGGATGATACAAAATCTCTGTCTCTGGTTAAATTTGTGATAGCACATTCAAGTTAATGCTTGATGTTGCTTGTCATCAAGTGATTAATGTGCTTAGCTCAGAAAGCCCGGTGTCTCTATTAAAAACTGTGCTGCCATTTAAACAAAGCCAACTTCTCAACCAACAACTATAGCCCCGATCAGTTGCACAAAATTGGTTGCTCAAATTGAATTGAAATCAATGAGGTTTAAGTCACAATCATCTTGCCCCTTGATTTCTGAATGGGACTCAAGCGTAACAAACATTCCCAGATCAGGGCCATTTTTGTCTTATATTCATAAGAGAATTTTCACGAGCAGTGCTAAGGGCGTCTTTCGAGTTTGGTTTGGGACTCTTGGCAATAATGAAGGATAGAAAGAGGAAAGGAGCCATTTTAAAACCAGGTATGCATTCCACTGGATCTTCATGTTAATGGTGTTTTCATTGTTACAGACTTGTAATAATTTCTATCAAAATTCTGTAACGATGCCTCTGGCCCCCTTTCTGTTTCAATATTTCTAACCTGTATTCTGTGGTGATTTTGTTTATGCTTCATTTCACATTTAATAACAAAAGAAATGTATTCTAGTTGAAATGTACTCGGAGTCGAGAGTGAATTTCATGCTCTTTATTCAGCTCATAGTCATCAAGGAGAAGAGGAGAAGAAGAAATGGCTCTTTTCCCAAAACCATCTGCTTATATACATTATTTACACAATGGGCCTTGCGTGATTGGCTACTTCAGGGCTACACCTGTGGGCCAATTATATTGTGGATTGACTTCTGCCTGCAGCCTGATTGGCTGCTCCTACAGGCCAATCAGGTAGCAGATTCACTTCTGCCAGCCGCCTGATTGGCTGCTCCAGCAGGCCAATCAGGTTGCGGATTCACTTCCACCTGGAGTTGGATTGGGTAGCTCCCGCTTATTCTGAATCCTATTGTTCTAGGATTCAGCTCAGTACATAACACCCCTCCCCTCTAAGTTCCAGTCCTGCCCGGGAAGTTGCATTCGTAGTCCCCAAGGTCTGCTGGCCGCCTCCGTGTGCGTTGTGGCCTGGGGTGTTCCTTGGTCAGGGGTTCTGGTTCTGGCTCGTGTTCCGAGGCTGCTGGCTGTGCCGGGGCTGTCTGGTCTGGCGCCACTGAACCACTAGGTTGTGGCTCTGGTTCCGGTGTCCTTCCAGCCTCGGGGCGCCCCTCTGTGCCTACTGCTTCTGCTTCCCCTGCCCACCCCTCTCGCTCTACAGGCCTCACTGCCCTGCTGTCCCCTTGGGACCCCTCTGTCCCGCTCTCCTCCCGGGTTCCTCCTGGGAATCGTCGCCGTAGCTGGTCGCAGTGGCGGCGCCAACATTGCCCCCCTTCCGTTAGTACCTCGTACGACACGGGACCGGTCACCTTGGTGACTGTGGCGGGTACCCATGCTGGGCCTGCCCCAAAATTCTTTGCGTACACTGCGTCCTGGGCCACAAATGTCCGGGGGTTCCTGCCTTTCCCCACCACTACCTCATCCTGAGCTCTGTCGGGGTGAAGTCGGTCCAGTCTAGTTGCAAGGCGCCGGCCCATTAGTAATTCAGCTGGGCTCCGGCCCGTCGTTGTTCTTGGGGTGCTGTGCTGTGCTAGAAGAAATGCGGCAAGGCGGTATTCCCAGTCCCCTTGTGTCATGCGGCGGAGGCTGTCCTTGGTGGTCCGCACCATGCGCTCCGCTTGGCCATTGGTGGCAGGGTGGAATGGTGCTGAGCGGATGTGGCGGATGGCGTTCTGCGCTGTGAAGGTCTGGAACTCCTCTGACGTGAATGCGGTTCCATTGTCCGAGACGAGGGTGTCAGGGAGCCCGTGGGTTGCAAAAAGCTTACGTAGTACCCGGATGGCTGCCGCCGTAGAAGTGGACGGTACCAGTGCGACCTCCAGCCATTTGGTGTAGGAATCCACCACTATGAAGAATGTTTTTCCCTGGAAGGGGCCAGCGAAGTCCACGTGCAAGCGTGACCATGGATGTCGGGCGGACTCCCAGGGCTGGACTGGGGCCCTTGGGGGATCCGGGCGGGATTCTTGGCAGGTCTTGCAGTGTTGGACCCAGGCCTCTATCTCTCTGTCAATCCCCGGCCACCACACATAACTCCTGGCAAGGGCCTTCATCCTCACTACCCCTGGGTGTGTCTCGTGTAGGGCTGTAAGGACCCTTTTGCGGAGGGGCTGGGGAACAACTACCCTGCTTCCCCATAACAGGCACCCCTTGTGGGCCGACAGTTCATGTTTGTGGTTTGTGTAGCCGGCGAATTCTGGCCCGGGGCTGCTGCTGGGCCATCCTCGCCACACCCAGTCCAGGACCCGGGAGATGACCCTATCTTTTGTGGAATGGTGCGCAACTTCTTGTGCCTGAATGGGTCGGTCGGGAAGCAGCTCCAGGGTCATAACCTCTTGCGCAGGCGCTGGGTCGGGGCCTGTTTCTGGTAGTGGTAGCCTGCTGAGGGCGTCTGCGTGGCCCATCGCCTTCCCAGGGCGGTGGATTAGTGCATACTGGTAGCCGGCAAGGAAAATTGACCACCTGAGGACACGTGGAGACAACACTTGGGGGGTCTGCTTCTCGGGGGCAAACAGGCCAAGCAACGGCTTGTGGTCAGTCACTATGGTAAAGGGCCGCCCGTACAAGAAATCATGGAATTTTTTTACGCCCTTCACGATTGCCAGACCCTCCTTGTCAATCTGTGAGTAGTTTCGTTCGGCTGCAGCAAGAGTCTGGGAGAAGTATGCCACCGGCACCTCTCTTCCATCCGGGAGTTGGTGTCCCAGGACAGCGCCGATGCCATAGGGAGAGGCGTCGCATGCCAGCACCACTGGCAGCCTCTCGTCGAAGTGTGCCAAGACCGAGTTCGAGACGAGCAAGTCCTTGACTGCCTGGAATGCGGCCCTTTGTCGCTGGCCCCACACCCAAGGGGCCCTTTTATCTAGGAGTCTGTGTAGGGGCTCCGCTACCGCTGCCTTATGGGGAAGGAAGGCATGGTAAAAGTTCAATAGTCCCAAGAATGACTGAAGTTCGGGCTTGCTCTTGGGCGCTGGGGCCTCACAAATGGCCCGTACCTTGTCACCGGTTGGATGGACCCCTTCTGTGTCCACCTTAAATCCCAGAAAGTCCACCTGCGGCACTCCCAGTAAACACTTTTCCCGCTTCACCTTGAGGCCCGCCGTCTGGAAACGGTGCAGGACGGAGCGGAGGCGGTCCTCAAATTCCTCTGGTGTGGGCCCGGCGATCAGTACATCATCGAAGAAAGGGGTGACGCCAGGAATCCCTTTAAGGAGAGAGTCCATTAAATTCTGGAATATGCCTGGTGCCACGCTAACGCCAAATTGCAGCCGCTTTACTCTGAATGCCCCTCTGTGCGTCACAATCGTCTGAGCCTCTGCTGTGGCTTCGTCCACAGGCAACTGTTGATACGCTTGGGCCAAGTCCAGTTTGCCAAAGATTTTTGACCCAGCCAGGGTGGCGAGGACATGGCTGACCACTGGCACTGGGTATGCATGGGCCGTGAGAGCCTTGTTTATGGTGCATTTGTAGTCTGCACAGATGCGGACCGAACCGTTAGGCTTGACGGGTGTGACAATTGGAGTTTCCCAGGGGGCGTTGGGCACCGGCTCCAGCACTCCTTGCTCCACGAGCCGGTCCAATTCCTCGTCTATGCGGGGTTTCAGGGCAAACGGGACCCGGCGGGCCTTGTGCCTGATGGGTCGTACAGCGGGGTCTAGCTGTAGGGCAATGGGGGGTCCTGTATATCGTCCCAATGCCCCATCGAAAACCCCTGGAAACTCTTTGCATATGGCGTCCACGTCCACTTGTAAGCTAGTGCGGTTCACCCCGGTAACGGCTAGCCCCAGAGGTCCAAACCATGCCAGTCCCAGTAAGCTAACGTAGGGGCCCTTAACTACCAGCAAGTCCAATTGTTGCTTTCGCCCTCGATATTGCACCCTGAAGGTCCCCACCCCCATTGTAGGGACCTTACGTTTCTGGAAGTCCCGGAGGGTGAATGGGGCCGGCCTTAGTTTGGGACCCCCATTAGGGCACAGTTCCCTTAATGTTCGGGCCGAGATTATGGATAGAGTTGAACCCGTGTCCAGCTCCATGCGGCATGGGGCTCCCTCTATCTGTACCTCTATATAAATTTTCTCTGTGCTGGGATGGGGCAACTGGAATACCTGGTAGTCCGTGATCTCCGTCGAGTTGCCTTGGTGCATGGTGCCGTGTGACCTGGGGCTCCTGGGTCGGTCATCTGATGCTTGTCGACGGGTGAGTCGAGCCCGACACACCCGGGCGATGTGTCCCAATTTTCTGCACTGCCTGCACTCTGCGTTGCGGAAACGACAGGTCCTCCTCTCGTGGTTCTCCCCGCAGCTTGCACAGTTCCCTCCTTCTCGTCGAGGCTGCTGTGGTGTGTGTGCTGCTTGAGTGCGCCGCTGTACTCGGTGTACTTCCTCCCTGTCAGATTCGGATTCGTCGGTGAGGTCTTCGTGTTGGGATGGCGGGGCCGGTCGTGCCTCTTGCGTTGACCTCTCGGCGGCTTCGGTTGCCAGGGCTTCCTCCAGAGCAATCTGGAACGTGAGGTCTTTTTTGGCGTAGAGGCGTCGTTGCAACATCTCGTCCCTCAGGCCACCGACGAGGCGGTCACGAAGCATGTTCTCCAACTCTGAGAAGTTGCATAGCCGGGCGGCTTGGCGGAGGGAGGTCACAAACCCAGTTATGGTTTCCCCCGGGGCTTGCCGCTTTGCGTAGAAGGCATTTTGGCAAGCTACCACCGAGGGCTGTGGTGAGAAGTGCTCCTTCAGCCGTTCCATTATTGTTTTGTAAGAGACGGTAGCGACATCTCTAGGTGCAAGGAGAGCCCGGGCGATTTCAAACGTCTCCTCTCCACAGACGCTGAAGAATGTCGCCCTCTTCATGGCATCGTTGGTGACTTCTTTCGCTTGCAGGAGGAAGTTGAAACGGGCGGCGTACCCTTCCCAGTCTCTTGATGCTGGTTTGAATGGCGAGAAGCTGCTGTCGGTTGCCATTCTGGGTTCCTTGGGTCCTGGAGCTGAAGCCTGGATGCACAGTGCGATGCAGCGGTGCAGCAGGTGGCGGTGCTGCGGTGCAGTGCGTGGTGGCGGTCAGCTCAGCAGGATCCCACCTTCGTCGCCAGTGAAATGTACTCGGAGTCGAGAGTGAATTTCATGCTCTTTATTCAGCTCATAGTCATCAAGGAGAAGAGGAGAAGAAGAAATGGCTCTTTTCCCAAAACCATCTGCTTATATACATTATTTACACAATGGGCCTTGCGTGATTGGCTACTTCAGGGCTACACCTGTGGGCCAATTATATTGTGGATTGACTTCTGCCTGCAGCCTGATTGGCTGCTCCTACAGGCCAATCAGGTAGCAGATTCACTTCTGCCAGCCGCCTGATTGGCTGCTCCAGCAGGCCAATCAGGTTGCGGATTCACTTCCACCTGGAGTTGGATTGGGTAGCTCCCGCTTATTCTGAATCCTATTGTTCTAGGATTCAGCTCAGTACATAACACTAGTCAAGGCAGGTTTCCCCGCTTTGCAGATCTGGTAATACTGCAAATATAGTTCAGCAGTCACATGTGAAAATGGAGCTGACCAGATTTCCACTCGCCTTTCTGCATCACCCTCCCACTCTTCAAATGCTCCTTTTCTTTTCTTAAGTTTTGCTTTCACAAGAGTTCAGTTAAGAGCAGTTAGCAGCTTTATTTATTTCTTTGTGCCATTTAGTAGCTGCTTTAAAATAGGTCTTACCCCAACAGAGCTATTTGCAGAAAAGAGCAACATGGCTTCTCGCCTGGACACACGTTAAGTGTTGACCTCGCAAGGTCAAGTCGTCCTGCACAAGCTCCCATTAGGCAGCAATACCTTTTTCTAGATCTGGAGTCTTGCTGAGGAAAGGATATACAGTTCAGAAGATTCCATGAGGTCTGGCAAAAAAGAGGGAAGTTGGCACTGTAAATCTTAGATAGAATCCCTTAAAACAGGACTCAAGAATCTATTTACCTCCAGATATTGTTGGACTACAGATCCCGTCATCCCTGACCATTAGCGTTCCTGCTCAGGGCTGATGGGAATTGGAGTTCAGCAAGACCTGGAGGGCCACATGCTTTCTAACCCTGTGCCCAGTCACATGTGCCCAGTTAGGTGCATGTAGACCTACTCAGGAAGAGAGGAAAACACATGTCAGCACCTGAAGAGATAATCAGGAATCAAACAGGAGTCGAACGTCCAACTCCTTTATTGAGTCGCTTCATTTCTGAAGCCACAGTTCTCTTAAAGCTACAAATTCCAGCACAGAGCCATTCCTGAACTGGGGAGGCTGACCCCTAGTTGGCAAAGACCATATGCTCTTGAAATTACAGACATGCAAACGGAGAACCTTTCCAAGCAAACAATTCATCCTGCAGAAAAACTGTTCTTGGCGTGTAGCACTTCTAACTACAGGCAGCAACCACTTCATGCAGGGGTTCCACCCTGGCCTCCACGCATGTTGGTAGAGCACGTATAAGCGCACCCCCACCCCATTATGCCCCATTCCGCCTTGCACCCCCATTCTGCCTTCTTCCAGGTCCTAAAGGACCCACACACACCAGCAATCATGTGTCAATTGGACACACCTAAAAAGGCCATTGCTTGCATATTATTGCATGATCCCCCAGGGATGGTGCCAGGGAGAAGAGGGAGAAACATAGAAAAGCAGCAAAGCTAGTCTAGCACAGAACTCTTTCCCCTTTACACCTGGCTTCCAAAGTGCTGAGAGTATCAGCAGCAGCAGCACAGCTACTGGGAGAGTTTAAGTGCTGGGATGAGAGTGGAAATGTTGCCCTTTTAAAGAGCAGGGCAGGTTTATCTGCAATCCCAGTGCTATGATCACATATAAAAGATCCTTCAGTCTGTGATTTAGACAAATTCAGTTGAAAAACCACAATGAATAGAATACCGCATGTGGATCAATCTTCAGGTTGGGACAGCCTTGTGCTGCGAAACTATTATGGTACTTTAGAAGAAACACCAGACATATTTCTAATTGGGAAAAATTGAGGAGTGTCATGGGTTTAATTCAGACAACAAGTATGTTTCATTTTGGCACTGCACATTCCTATAATCAAATTGTCTGAGGGCTGCTGTTCACAGCAGACATATAATGTGAATAAATATTCTGTTTCCTTTCAGGCGGATTATGTTGACGGTAATATTCTGCTTTAAACCTGATCATACATTCTCCCTCTTATTATGCAAGCTCTCAAGGGCATCCTAGAGTCATGAATTAAAGCAAGAGGCCTAATTAGATCCTATTGTGGCAACTAAATATTATTTGATCTGCAGCAAGAACACAGAGAATGCAACTCTCCAGCTTGTTTCGTCTGACTTTATTAAATCTTTTTTTCATTTTCTTTTTTTACAGAAATGGGCGTAGTTTATGCTTAACTTTTTTGAGTTTGCACCTGAATAAAGTAAAAGAAACCAATCTATACTTTCTGGTAGCAAAACTGAAAGGAAATAATATGGCATAATTACACTATCTGTGTACAGTTAATATTTTCTTTCTTCTGTGTGTAAATCTATCACACATGTCTGCCCGCAATCACATCCAGCTGGTTAAATAGCAAACAAAGGCTATATTTTTAAATAAAAGTACAGAGTTCCATTTGCTGTGAGCGAAGGTTTTGCAAGTGTTTGAACAACTGCATATGACTTGTGGCAGTGTGGGTTTTTATCTGAAGTACATTTCAATTGTTTCTGTAGCAGATGTGAATTTACTGGTTGATAGTGTCTCTGGGCAATTTTCGACTTTGAAATGTTTGTCATCGAATCGGGGGGATGACATTATTTAGATAACAGATCCTCTGTGATGCATCTACACAGCCAGCAGCAAAATGTAGCTGAGAAAGGAATGTTAGCTGAACACGTCCCATGTGATGGGAAATTATCCATATCTTCCAAGACAGGGCTCACCATGTTTTAGGAACACAGGAAGATGCCATATGCCAAGTCAGATTGTTGGTTCTTATAGGCCATTATTGTGTACACTGTCTGGCAGCTGCTTGTCAGGGATGTGGCTGAATCGAACGCCTGGGAAGAGTCTGACTCTGGAGATGAGGGATCGCAGCCACAAACAGAGCAGGAGTGGTTTAGTTCGGGCCCCCTTCATCAATAGTTCCCAGAGTCAGATAGAGCAGCAGACTCAGGAAGCTCACAGGCAGAGGGAGAGGAGGAGATAGATGACATTGAGGGGGTTGCTATGCAACCAGGAGAGAGGCGTTGTTGGGAAGGATCTTCGTTTGATAGTGGGGAGTGGAGTTCACCCACATTCTCTCTGAACCAGAAGAGATGAAAGGGTTAAAATGCAATGGAAGTACAAGAGAGGAAGGACTGGACTTTGGCGCCCTTCGTGCTGCGAAAGGGGTGGAGACTCAGAGTGACCAACTCATAGCAAAGTGTGGCAGGCTCGGAGCCGTGCGCTGGAAGATAATTGTAAATAAACGTATCATAAAACTGCCAGAGACTCATTAATTCTTATTGGGGCTTGCTTGCCTGCCTGAGATCATTAAACTGCTCCATAGAGTTTCAGACAGGAGTCCTTTCCATTCGTACCTGGAGATGCTGGGAGCTGCACCTGGGCCCTTTTGCATGCTAAGTGCACTGAGTTATGCCCTTTCCTCTTTTAACCCTGGAACCTGCTTTTATTGGAAGGGGACTCAGCACCAAGCCCATGAATGTAAAAGCTGTTTTATGCAGGCCCAAAGTACAGGTCATCTCTGATGATATATCCTTAAAATGGCTGCAGCAAATGGCTGCTGCGTCAACAGAAGAATAGTGTCCAGATCAAGGGAAATAATAGCCCTGCTCTGTTCTGTCTTGGTCAGACCGCACCTGGAGTTTTGGGTCCAGATCTGGGCACCACAATTGAAGAAGGATATTGGCAAGCTGGAATGTGTGCAGAGGAGGTCAACCAAGATGATCAAGGGTCTGGACAAGACTTATGAGGAACGATTGAAAGAGCTGGGTATGTTTAGTCTGGAAAAGAGAAGACAGAGAGCAGATATGATGGCCATCTTCAAATATCTTAAAGTGTGTCACATGGAAGATGGAGCAAGCTTGTTTTCTCCTGCTCTGGATTCAAGTTACAATAAAGGAGATTTCAATCCAACACCAGGAAGAACTTTCTGACATTAAGAGTTGTTTGACAGGGGAACAGACTCCCACAAGAGGTGGTAGATTCTTCTCCCCTGGAGGTTTTAAAGTAGAAGTTGGATGGCCATCTGTCATGGATGCTTTAATTGAGATTCCTGCATTGCAGGGGGTTGAGCTAGATGACCCTTGGGTCCTGTCACGGTCCGGTCGGCGGGCGGTTGAAGCCCTGGCTGGGGACGTCAGGACCAGAGGTGAGATGGAGGTCTAGAAGCAGGAACAGGTGCAGGGCTGAGGGTCCAGTAGCAGGCAGTCGCAGGGTCAAGGAGCAAGGCAAAGGCGAAGGTCTGGGAGTCAAGGAGCAAGGCATCAGCAAGGCAAAGGTCCAAGGGTCAAGGATCAAGGCGTCGGCAAGGCAGAGGTCCAAGGGTCAAGGATCAAGGCATCAGCAAGGCAAGGGTCCAAGGAGCAAGAGGCCAGAGGCAACCAGGCAGGGATAGCGTGGCAAAGAGCTGAAGGGAAATGCTGAGCTTTTATCCCTCCCAGCTCCTGCCACCAGGTGCAGTGAGGTATCAAGTGGCCTCACCTGAGGTATCAAGTGGCCTCACCTGACCACTCCTTGCCTCTCCAGCACAAGCTGAGGTCTTCACCTGAGTGGCCACTCCTTGCTTCTCCAGCACAAGCTGAGGCAGGCCCCAGTCCTGCAAAGCACTACAGGCCCCAGAGCCTGACTCCTGCCCATACTCCTGACAGGTCCCTTCCGACCCTATGATCCTATTAATTGTTTTTTATTTTAAAATCCTGCCTTTCTCCTGGTGCAGGACCCAAGCTGGCTCAAAATTTTAAACTGATACAAATAAAAACGCACAATAATAGAAATAATTTTTAAAAATAGATAAATAACCCCATTAAAAATAGTACTTAAAACACTTGCAAATAGTTAAAAGCACATGAAAAAGGTGGTGTGGAGAACAACACCCACTCTTAGAAAATTCTGCCACAAAGGCCTGTTGAACTAAAAAGGGCCTACTCCTCCTGACAGCACATAAAATATTCCAAAACCAGACAAGTGGCAATTTTCAAGAAACCTATAAATCTATTTTTGCCATACATAGCTCATTCAGATAGAATCCTTGCCATTCTCTCATTTCAGGATGCTGTTCTAAGATAAAGTCACTGTCGGTGATCAGTTGGAAGTAATTTTCTTCCTAATTTTAGGCCGCAAAAGTAATAATGAATGAATTACTGGATTATTAATACTTGGAGGCCTTGCCTCCTTCTTTAGCTGCATAAATGAATTCAAGTGTAGCCCAATTCCATTCAGTTCCAAAGACATAGCTGCCAAGTACCCCGTTTTCCCCGGGAAACCCCCGTTTTTACTTACCTTTTCCCGGTGGTCCCCTGTATCACTTCGTCTCCCGTTTTTCTCCATTATTTTCTCCTGCCATTTTTTTTCTTTCCAATTTGCCCTTCTATGGCACCAAAAATGGCCGCCGCCAGCTTCAAAAGTCGCATCTACGCATGTCTGCGGCAGCCATTTTTGGTGCCCATAGATGGGCGGAGCGACACCGGAAGTTGTGTCGATGCACTTCCTGACATGCGTACAAGCGACTTTCGAAGCCGGCGGCAGCCATTTTTGGTGCCCATAGAAGGGCAAAGCGACACCGGAAGTTACGTCGATGCAACTTCCGGTGTTACATGGCTGCCGGTCCCAGATTCTGCAGTCCGGGACTTGGAAGGTAAGTCCAAAGAGAGCCACAATATCTCATCCGCCTTTGTTTTCCAGTAACAAGGATTTATTGGTGCCATGCTCTAGATCTGTCAAAGCGCAGGTTGCTAACCAAATTTGCCCAATTTGGGCTGATCCAGTCTTTGGTCAGTTTGGCTCACTGGGGGCAAGTGGTTGGGTGGCACTTTATATGGTACTGGAGTAAGGTGAGTAGCAATCAACACAGGGCCTTTTGAGCAGTGGCACCCCAGTTATGGAATAAATATGTGCAGATAGGGGCTCGTTTCATTCATTTAACTGAATAGGCTGACATCAGATGTGTGGACAGAGGGGCACACTGAGTTTTGGGGTGTGGACAGCTGGTGCATCCCTGCTCTCCTTTCATGCCTACACAAGAAGTGGGGTTGAATTCTGAACAGGACTTTCTCCTGCTTCAGCTGTGCTTTCCTGACACTTTGCTTCCTAGGGTGACTGCTCTAAGCAGGAGTTCACTGCATCAGGGGTATCAAGGATGTAAGAAGAACAGAGAAGGTGTCTTGAAAAACAGCATGGGTGTGAACTGTATTGTCCTAGGGGAACTTAGAAGATACGTCTAAACATAAGACACTGTTGCACACCACCTCAATCTCTGAGCAGTGTGAATTTCCAGGGGTTCCAGGCCCTGGGTCTATGTTTCCTTTTGGAAATGAGGCACAGAGGAGATTGTGGTGTCTTTATGATATATGGTTTATTTATGCATATCTACAACCTGAGCCTACAATGGAGGAATTCGCAACATCAGCCACCCCCAAAGGATCTTGTTTCTCCCACAGCTGTAGCCAGAGCTGCCAGCTTCTCAAGTTTATTGAGGGGGCCCGGCTCAACGTTGTACAACATCCTGAAGATGTCCTCTGAACATTGAGGGGGCCCGGCCCCCTCAAAAGAAATATTCAGGGGGGTGGAAGTGCCTTGGGCTCCAGAAGTTGATGCCTATGGCCACAGCCTTGGATTCAAACAGAAACATTGCTCTGACTCTCTCTCCAGCTTGCTGCTTTATGTCTAGGTCACATTACTCCCACTTTCAGCTCTAAACTCAGGCTTTGTCCTCCTAACCATCTCTGAGTTGAGGGAGAGCCCCCACCCATTTTTCATCTCGCGCAGAGCCTCCTTTTCTTTGTATCCCTTAATGGCCCATCACCCAGGCTATTACCTCCACACAGGAAGCTAGCGTGGCTTATATTTTAACACTTGCTGGATCCAGGGGGTTGGAAGGATCTCACATACAGCCTACTTCCTCCCCCTCTGCCCCCCCCAACTCATAACAATACATTCCACCTTAGCAAATGAAGGGAGGGTGGGAATGCTACTTTCTCTTGTAAATTCAGCTAAAAAATTTTTTTCTAACACTGTTTGAACAAGTGTGATTTTTATCATCTCAATGTTTGCTTTGTACTGCTGTTGGTGTGTGTGTGTGTGTGTGGAATGGGGCAAGGGTTTGCGGTTCACATGTATTTTGAATAGCAAAACAGAAGCGAGTTATTTACTTTTCTGATTAGGTTAACAGCTTTTCCCGGAAAGTGCTTACCAAACCTAAAACAAGTTAACATGAGTGCTGTGCACAGATGGCCAATCATTTGGGGTTCTTGGAGGAGAAGTAGGAGAAGCCAGTGGGTGAGCATCCTGTTTTGTTTTTGCCATGAAAGGGGAGAGGGAGGAAATGACAGGCATATAAGGCATTCAGATATCAAAGATTCTCCTCGCCAAATAAATAAATAAACCCACAGAGCAGCCTGCAAGAAACCTTGCCTTTGTACACACCATGTTTCAAAGTTTTAGTAAGTTGTACATGTTGCTAGGCATGGGGAACTGTTGCAGCAGAGCGCACAGCAAACCAGGAAGAGCAGTAGTTGGGGAAGAGGCATGGGCCACACTCAAAGCACTATGATGTCGCTTTAAGCAGTCATGGCTTCCCACAGAGAACCCTAGGTTCGGGAGTTTGTTAAGGGTGGTGAGAGTTGTTCAGAGGCTCCTTTTGGCCTTCCAGAGCTGCCAGGGGCGCCATCTTGAGCCCCAGACTGTGAATGCCCAGCAACACACAATGTGATTGTTGGGATTTTCCATTCCACCTTTAGTTGCAGAGATGGGATTATTATATATCACATGTCTGTTTACAGTTTGCTGGCGTGAGTGGAACTTCCGCTGTATTGCTTTTGCTTTTTAGACCCTCTCTCCGAGGAGACGGCAAGGAGAGACGACATGTTTCTTTGTCTTGATTTATATTTAATAAATCCGTAGTTAATAGTATGTATTCACAAGCCTCAGCCTCATCTGTTGTACAGTTACACTGCTAAGTATAGTGTGCCCAAGCCTGGGAGGCTTGGATCACTGATTTATGTTGGAGCCAGAGGTCGATGGATCTTTGCAGCAGCATGGCTGGAAGGAGACGATCCAGCTGGGGGGGTAGCCAGCTGGCCTTTTGACCCAAAAGCCGACAGTTATTACGTCACTTTACATGCGCACTGTTTGGCTTCCATGCGCTGCTGCTGCTGCTCTCTAGCACCGCTGTGGGGCCAAGGTCTGCCTCCATAACACACCCTCTGTTGGGACCTGCCACCATAGCTGCCAAGTTTCGGCCTGAGAAATAAAGGACTGGACCGGAAGTAGCAGACCGGAAGTAGCGCTGCCGCCATTTTGGAACTGGGCAATGCAGCATCAAAAGTCGCTTCTGAGCATGCTCCGCCCAGTTCCAAAATGGCCGCCACGCCAGAATAAACCGGAAAAAACAAAAAAAAATCCGTTTTTTTGGCTGGGGACAGCTGGAAAACTGGGGGTTTCCCGGGGAATACAGGAGACTTGGCAGCTATGCCTGCCACTGCTGCAGCCACACCCTGGAAGCACATCCATGGCTGCAGCAGGCCAACAGAAGCCCCGCAGTGGAGGCAGAGGCCCCAGTTAAGTCACTACATTGGTGCTGGAGAGTTGGAGGTAAGGCAGCAGTCAGGGGTGGTGGAGGCCAGGCACCCACAGCGAAAAATTTGTTGGTGCCCAGGCCCCCTGGGCCCCCTGGAGTTGGCACCAATGAGAGCTGCAATTACCCGAGTCCCATGTGAAGAGGGATGGTTTGTTCAACCATTCTGAGAATTGTAGCTGTGTGAGGGGAATAATTGTAATAATTTTGGCATATAAACTTTGATACAACTTCGTTAATATATTCAGAAAGGTTTGCCTGAACTTTTTCTGTTGTTTTATTTTCATTTGCACATGATTTTAATTTTTTGTAACACAGCATGTCCTACGTTAAACATTTTAAAGTATGAAAATGAGTAAAAAGTATGCCCCCCCCCCAAAAAAAGAAGGTATAAAGACGTTCAGGTGTACTGTCTCACTGTCTCTCCATGGCATGTTTTATTCTTCAAATGAAATTCTTGAGTTGAAATATAGAGAACATTTGAAGTATAGTATGTTAAATAGTCTGTAGCAGATTCCATCAGGGGAATCATATCATTAAGCATTTTCTTCTTTTTACCATCTCCTTCATCTGGGAAAGTAATCTGTATTTTCATTTTCATTTCTAAAAATATGGTGATTAAAGTTTGTACAACCACAGGAGATCTTTTTTAAGCAATAGGACAACGGATTTGAGACACGTAAAGCACCCCATTATAATAGATCCTGAAATCAAATCGCCTGGAGACAGGTTTTTAAAGCTTCTTTTCCATGTTATTACCATGCAAAAGGACAACCAGAATTAGGGGGGGGGGGCGGATGGTTGGACACTTGTACATTGCCAAAGAGGAAATGCAAAAAAAGAAGAAGAAGAGGGCACCAACCAGCATAAAATTTGTATATGCTAACTGATATGCATGTATGCATATCAGTGATGTAAGGAAGTGAGAGCTGGACCATAAAGAAGGCTGATCGCTGAAGAATTGATGCTTTTGAATTATGGTGCTGGAGGAGACTGCAAGAACAAACCTATCCAATCTGAAGGAAATCAGCCCTGAGTGCTCCCTGGAAGGACAGATCGTGAAGCTGAGGCTCCAATACTTTGGCCACCTCATGAGAAGAGAAGACTCCCTGGAAAAGACCCTGATGTTGGGAAAGATTGAGGGCACTAGGAGAAGGGGACAACAGAGGACGAGATGGCTGGACAGTGTTCTCAAAGCTACGAAAATGAGTTTGACCAAACTCCGGGAGGCAGTGGAAAACAGGAGTGCCTGGCGTGCTATGGTCCATGGGGTCACGAAGAGTCAGACACGACTAAACAACAACAACAACTGATATGCATAGATGTAACTCTGAAAATTATAATTGTGATTTTAATAAAAATAAACAGCATTCTGTATGGGGTAAGGTTGGGCGCTGTATGGACACAGTGGTGGTGTATTGATAGAGCCTCCATCTTCCTGCTCCTCTGCCCCGTCCAGGTAAACTGCCATCATACCATTGTCAGGAGGGCTTTTCTGAAGCTCTGCCTCACTACCGCAGTCATTACCAGAAACACAGTAATGTACACCTCACCATAGCAGGGAAATTTGCAGCCAGGTGACCTGTGTGTCTGCTCTTAACTATTACAGTGGTACCTTCGGGTTAATAACTTAATTCGTTCCAGAGGTC
Organism: Zootoca vivipara; assembly: GCF_965207765.1. Classification (NCBI taxonomy): domain Eukaryota; kingdom Metazoa; phylum Chordata; class Lepidosauria; order Squamata; family Lacertidae; genus Zootoca; species Zootoca vivipara. The sequence continues at coordinate 64,443,778 of NC_142591.1, forward strand.
TGTTCTTAACCTGAAACGGTTCTGAACCTGAGGGGTTGTTTTGCTAATGGGGCCTCCTGCTGCTGCTGCGCTGCTGGAGCGCAATTTCTGTTCTTATCCTGGGGCAAAGTTCTTAACCTGGAACAACCACTTCCTGGTTAGCAGAGTTTGTAACCCGAAGTGGCTGTAACCCGAGGTACCACTGTATTTCTCTTTGGGGGAGCTGTAGCTCATCTTCAAAGTGCTAAACCATGGTTTAGTGTTACATGTGAATGCAGCTGTTGTACAGCAGCAGAAAAAGAGAGAAGAAGCTGACATGAACACTAAGGATGTTCTATGAATTTTGACTTGATTGTGTAAATTAATACAGCCAGTCCACAAGTCCAAATTAGGTATCTAAATGAGATCAACAGCAATGGCCAACTTTGGTCTTGTGCAAATGGCTGTGCAAGCCCAAAATTCGGCACTCACACCCACTTCTTGCTTTCTGTTCTGCTCAATTAACAGGGATGTCCAACAGGCAGATCATGATCTACTGGTAGATCACCATGCCCTTCTTGGTAGATCACCATGCCCGTTCTCCCCCCCCCAAAAAAGCTCAACAACTTTGGCTTCCCCCCAACCACTAGCATGGATAGATCACCGCCCCCCTTTTTAAGCCTGGGAGTAGATTGCTAACTCTGCAGGGCCCCTAGGCTCGGTGCCCAGTGCGGCACGACTGGTTGGGCTGCCCTAAATCCGCCGCTGTCAACAACTAAAAGCCATGTGTTCAAATGTAGAAAGGACAGTGAGTAGCCCCCAAACGTCATAAAGATGTCACACACCAAAAGGGACAGAATGGGGTGGAGAGGGGAACGGGCTTACACGCACTTTACATGTGCATGCAGATGTCCGGATCGTAAACCCCCCTCAAAACTAGAATGTCCTGTATGTGAACACTGCCCAGTGTGTTTTGATTATAAATATTCCTATGGAGGATAGTGGATCTTCATGTTTCTTATGCTTGTGCATCACTTGAAAGTGTTGTTTTCACTGATGTACCAGGACCCATGAAGACCCTTCACCTCTGAGGAGGGAATTCTTGTCAAGATTGCAGCACTGGGCAATCTTCATATCACAAACGACTACTTCCAGGCACCAGTTTCAGGCCTGCCTCTTCCTTCGCTCTCCATCAGAGAGCCTGTGTCTGCTAGCCAACTCATAGGAGAATAAGCTTGTGTGTTTTTCTGCTCAATGCCTCCCTTGCTTCACCTTTGTTGACAACCAGCCTGATGCTGTTGTGGCTGTCTGCCAAACCTAACAGTATATACCTGTCTGCATTCTGCTTTTATTTCCTAGGCAGGTAGACGGATAAGTCATCACTAGGGAAGGTGTCCTCCTTGACTGCCTCCAACTATATCTTTTGATTGGGCTATGAGACGGCGCTAGGGAGCCTTAGGTACCTAAGCCCAAGGTTACCCAGTGAGATTCATGGCCAAGTGTGGATTTGAATCCTTGTCTCCCAGGTCCTAGTCCAACACTCCAACCACTACACCACACAGTCTCCCTATCAGGCCATTGGTTCTTTTGCTGTTCGCTTTCCTCCCTTTGCTAACTCTGGGAGAGAAAGGGGGATTAGCTGTGCTTTGAAACAGGCTCCACAATGGAGCTTGTGCAAATGGCTGGGGTGTTAAGACATGACGTAAGTGCAAAATGGAGCTATTAATGCCCATACTGCATTTCATTGTCACTGGGGTAGGAACCTTGGAATGTAGGAAATGCAATTAAATCCCTCGCAAACACTAGTTCAGATTTCATTAAAAGATAACAGTTTGCAATGTTATTTTGTAAAGAAGAATAAGAGCCAAGGGAATTTAGCCCAGCCCAACCAGCTCCAATTCTCCAGATCCCCACTTAAGGGGGTGTAAATATCCATATAAAAAGCTATTTATGGGGCAGGTCCGCTGAGAATAACCACAGATGTGGTGCTTTGAGCTAGTTCTGTTCCCAATACTAGTTTACTGTTTTTCAGAGGTGATAGAATCCTGCAGAGGGCTCTTTGCTGGCTTGCCTTATTTAGAGCTTTATTATTTATGAGGACTTGTAGAAAAAAATTACACTTTCTTTGAAGTTATTGCTCCGAAACTTTTCTCCATTACTTTTTGAAAAAACGTTTCCATTGTTGCCCCAAACGGAAGAGATTAGGATTTGAGGAGGTGCAGAAGAGGGCAACCCAAAATTATTCCGTATGGAGGAAAGGCTAATAAGATTGTGGTTTTGTGTAGGAAAAAAAGAACTTGCTGGGCAAGGCAGAGATTTATAAAATCATACATTGTGTGGAGCACCTTTGCCCGACCTGATGGCTTCCAGATGTTACGAATGACGTCCCATCAAACCCAGCCAGCTGAAAGGCCATAGCTGAGTTGCCACTGAGCAACCACCTTGCATGCAGACGGTCACAGGTTCAATCCCCAGAATCTCCCCATAACAGAGGGAGGGACCTTGTCTGAAGAGCTGCTGCTGGAGAGCTGTAGACAATACTGAGCCAGATCGAACAATGATTTGGCGCATTAAAACACAGCTTTCCCTGTTTTGAATCTGTTTTCTATATGTACGTGTGTGAGTTTTGGTTGTCCCATTCCAACAAGTGAGATTCATGCGCATAAGCAGGTCTTCTGCGTGATACATTGCTGATGTGGAAGTATGTCTGGGTACACAGTCCCCATCCGCACTGTGATGCATAATGTGCCAGCATTATCCTCTTTTTAAAAAATGGAAATAGGAGCGTGCAGCGTCGCTGGCTTGCCCCTGTAACCATGGCTGCCCTGTGCAACGCCACTGGGGCATGCACACAAACTGTGGGGCATGCACACAATATCATCATGCCCCCTGGTGTGCATGTGTGGCGTCATCACGCCCCCTCAGTGTGCCACTTGTGCATGTGGCATGGCGACATCGCACAGGCCATAATGGCATTGTGTGCATGCTCCCTGTGGCATCCATGTGCGGCTGCCACCACACTTTGTTGGTTGCCCGGCCCCCTCATTTAAAATGTTGTGGGAGCCATGACACCCAGGGTCCTTGGCCCCTATGGGAGCGTGTATCTGTACCCAGGGTCACTGGTTGTGACTTGTGATTAAATGACCACAGGTTGATGGGCATCTTATTTATTTTTTGGTTAAAGGTGGGAAGTAAGAGACTGAAAAGCAACATTGACTGATGAAGCAATGCCTTGCCTTTGTAGGCCTCATAAAAGACAGATACACGCAAAATGCATACTCTTCAACATTCCTCAGATGAAAATAGGGACATTTCTCACTCCCCTCAACTGACCCTTCTCAACACCCCTCCCCCATTTTTGCGACCCTCCCCCAGCAGAGCATTTCCTGTCAGAAGAAGGGTGAGTGCCACAGAGCACAAACACACTCCACCCAGCGACGGAGCCTATGTCCCACGCTGCCCAGGGTGGGTGTGCTCCCGAGGGGGGAGGGGGCACTCCCGAGGGGGGGGGGCGCAGCATGGAGGGTGCCCTCCCACGCACCACAGTTCATGGTAGGAGAGAGGCGGGGAAGATACTGCTCACTCTCCTCCTGCCCTCCGCAGCCGGGTCAGACATGACCTGGCAATGGAGCTGCTGCGGCCGGGTGTGCCTTGCCACCGCTGAGGAGAGCTGCTCTCTGCCGCCAGGTTAGAAGAGCTGCTGCCGCCAGGTACGAGGTGTGCCGCCCACTCGCCTGCCATTTTGTCACCCCCCCCTCAGTCATGACACCTGGGGTGGCCCACACCCACTGAACCCCCCTTCCTACGCCTCTGCCACCACCGTCCCAAGAAAACCCCTCTATCCTGATTTTATTATTTTATTTTATTCTTTATATTTACAAGAAGAAAAATGCACACCAATATATATATATCTACAGTGGTACCTCTACTTACGAATAACTCTACTTACGAATGTTTCTACTTACGAACGGAGCTCCGTCCGCCATCTTGGATGCGGTTTAGATAGGGTTTTTTCTACTTACGAATTTTTAGATAGGGTTGCTTTGACTTACGGATTTTTTCTCCCAATGCATTCCTATGGGATTCGACTTACAATTTTTTTCGACTTACGAATGTGCGTTCGTAACGCATTAAATTCGTAAGTAGAGGTACCACTGTATATATTTAAGGAGAGAGATTAGACAGGGACACACGCAGCATTTTTGTTTTAAAAAATCAAGGCTCCTTGTGTTCTTCTCCGCTCCACCTTTCTTCCCACCCATGGCAACCCTGCCCTCTGCCTGCACTTCAGAGCTGGCGTGTCATGGAGGGCAGGAGCCTCTTCTCCTCCTTACCCATGGAGAGGCAATGGGATGCTCCCTCTCAGCAGCTGCTGCCATTGCTGCTCAAAAAAGTGCCAGTTCCTCCTCCTCCCCAAGCTTGGTGCCAGCGAGGAAAATCTGGACATTCCAGGATCAAATCAGAAGCTAGGATTCTTGGAGGGTATGAAAATATCTGTTTTCACCCCATACATTTAAAGCACATGTTGTTATTGTTGTTGTTTAGTCGTTTAGTCATGTCCGACTCTTCGTGACCCCATGGACCAGAGCACGCCAGGCACTCCTGTTTTCCACTGCCTCCCAGAGTTTGGTCAAACTCATTTTCGTAGCTTTGAGAACACTGTCCAGCCATCTCATCCTCTGTTGTCCCCTTCTCCTAGTGCCCTCAATCTTTCCCAACATCAGGGTCTTTTCCAGGGAGTCTTCTCTTCTCATGAGGTGGCCAAAGTATTGGAGCCTCAGCTTCACGATCTGTCCTTCCAGTGAGCACTCAGGGCTGATTTTCTTCAGAATGGATAGGTTTGATCTTCTTGCAGTCCATGGGACTCTCAAGAGTCTCCTCCAGCACCATAATTCAAAAGCATCAATTCCAGCCTTCTTTATGGTCCAACTCTCACTTCCATACATCATTACTGGGAAAACCATAGCTTTAACTATACGGACATAGTTTCCCCCAAGAGCCCTGGGAACTGTAGTTTAACCCTCACAGAGCTATTCCTAACACCCTTAACAAACCACATTTGCAAGAATTATTTGAGGGAAGCTATGTGCTTTAAATGTATGGTGCAGTTGTGACCATAGTAATCTTTTTGCTTTAGTTGGTTGCCTTAGAGAAGCCTGTGTTTTTGCCATATTTCCATTTAAAAGCATGGAAGTGTGTGTGTGCATGCGTGCGTGCGCACACACACTCAATATGCAATGTTTAGATGGATAAGCACTGAGTATCTTAAACCCTAATCCCTTAGAGTGTTAACACTTAATGGGAAACTATTCACAAATTAGCCCAGGGGTGCTCTAACCTAGATAGATAATCACTGGTAAAATTATGTTTTCCTGTACTGAGACAAATGAAATGTACATGGTGGCTCCTTGGAACAAGTAAAAACAAAGCAGCAAAATCAAGTCTTGACATTTATTTATTTTTGCTCTTCAAGAAAAGAGATTCTGGAGATAGTAACAACTGGAGATTTGTTTTGCAGGGGAGGGGCGGAGGAAAGAGTAGCATCTCTGTTTAGAAAGTGAGAGACTGAGCTGTGACAGATGGTGTTATTCTGGAAAAGAAATTCAGTTTTAATTAAGGTTTTAATAGTGTGAACCAGATGTTCATCCTGTACTTTATCTTTGAAAAGAGTTGGGAGAATGCCAGGAAGATACATGTGTGCATCACAGATCTAGCATCACTGGTTTCGCCTCAACTAGGAACCTCTCCTATCCTTTGTCATTTATGTGAATGAAAACAAACTCTCCAGCAATGTAAAAGATCAAGTTAGCTGGGCATCTGGATTTTCCGCTGTCAGAAAGCAGACTGGCTTTGTGAGCTAAGATTCTTCTGCAGAATTTGATGGCAGGTGAATTTCAGGTAGAGGCATTATGAAGGTTTATGATCAGCTAAATTTTACCATTAAAAAACATAGGAAGCTGTCTTATGCTGAATAGCACCTCAGTACTGTCAAAACCTGCTGGAAGTGGCTTTCCAGGATTTCAGAGATCCTGGGGACTGAACCTGGGACATTGTGCATACAAGGCAGATGCTCCAACAAGCAGCTAAGGCATAAAGTGTGAACACTGGTATCAGAGGCGCTCTCAAATTGCCATTCAGTACTGGAACTCAATGGGTAACTTTGACCCAATCACCTTCTCTTAACCTAGCCCACCTTACAGAGTTATTATGATGCTGAAGTAGAGAAAGAGGGAAAAACATATACTGAGCTCCTTGTAGGGCATTCTAACCAAATAATGAGCAGAGCATGGAGCCTATGATTTAGATACATATAAGCACACACATATGCACTAGGGACTGCTGCCCCTACCTGCGCCACTTCTCAACCCCATCTACCCAGCAACCCCTTTGCCAATCCTCCTTCCCTCACACCTGGCCAACCCCTCTTCTTCTCTGCTCCTGCTCCTCTGCTCCACCTCTCTTCACAACATGACCCAACACCCTGCTCCACTGCTTGGTTGCTTGCTGGAGGCCGTGTGAACTACAGCATGACTGCAGCCTTACAATTTTATTATATAGCAAGATATATTCATATAGCACATAGCTGAATTTGCTACCGCAAGACGTGGTGATAGCCACCAACATGAATGGCTCTAGATGGGGATTAAACAGATTCGTAGAAGATAAAGGCTATCCATTGCTCTCAATTAGTTTAAATTCAATTCTGCCCACTTTGAACATACTTCTATGGATTCCATGGTTCCATGGTGAGTGAATAACTAAGCACCCAAGTCCTTTGAACTGTTATTTGATCCTTCTAGTGTACTGCTATGTTCTGTGAGATAGGCTTGAGGTGAAAAGGACAAGGACCTTGATTTTGGGGAAACCACATATTTATCTCTGCAATTCCTGAATCATAAATTTACCTTAAAAAAGACTTTCATTGCCTGTGTGAAGTATGATTCCTGCTTACAGAAAGGTGATAATTAAGTATTTCTGGTAAATATAAAGATTAGCATGCTAATCTTTTCTGAAACTATTAGAGTCAGGATGTTAATTATTCTTTCCGGGACATGTCTGAGACAAGAGCTTGTCCCATGGTCACAGATAGTTCATGAGGGACATATTTTATATTACAGGTGAAACTCGGAAAATTAGAATATTGTCGAAAAGTGCATTTATTTCAGTAATGCAACTTATTATTTTTTTGTTTTCATTTTAATTTTTACAAATGCTTTATTTTGGAAATTCCACAGTAATAAAACAAATACAGTCGTACCTCGGGTTACGAACTGCTCAGGTTGCGAACAGTTCGGGTTACGAACTCCGCAAACCCGGAAGTGTTTTCATTACGCGCGTGCGCTTTGCGCATGCGCAAAAATGGCGCTCGGTTTGCGACCTTTTCGGGTTACGAACTGCGACCCGGAACGGATCGTGTTCGTAACCCGAGGTACGACTGTAGTTACAATAATACAATAATAAACAAAAATAAACATCGCTATTACATTTCATTAATTTCATTCCCTTTATAATTGACTCATCTAACCACAAATAATTACAATTACAACAAATAAAGGCTTGACATATCTTGCTTTGCATGTCATGTATATTGGTTTCACCTTTTAACTTGCATTACTGAAATAAATGCACTTTTTGACGATATTCTAATTTTCCGAGTTTCACCTGTAAACTTATGCCAGCTGTGCTGATGCCATGATCCATTGAAATAAACCATGTAAAAAGCCCAGACATGTAAAAACCATGTAAAAAGCCCAGACCATGTAAAAATGCATCATTACACCCTTCTCTCCTGCAAGTTTGCCATTTTAAAGGAATTTTTTTAAAAAAGTGCTTAGTATGTCAACTGCTTCTCTGTTCTGCTACATATATACCCAAAGCACTGTAAATGAAAATTGTGTCTGCAAGACTGCTCCCTCTCCTACAACAATTCTCTCCTAATTGAGAACATTGTGTCTGCTTAAAGAGCTCTACTATAAAACAAACAAGCAGTATATATTCTGAGGAAGGGATTCAAGCGCATACTGGGAATTTAGGCATGTACAGTTCCTCCTCCAGCATGGTGTAGTGGTTAAGAGCGGTAGACTCGGAATCTGGGGAACCGGGTTCGCTTCCCTGCTCCTCCACATGCAGCTGCTGGGTGACCTTGGACTAGACACACTTCTCTGAAGTCTCTCAGCCTCACTCAACTCACAGAGTGTTTGTTGTGGGAGAGGAAGGGAAAGGAGAATGTTAGCTGTTTTGAGACTCCTTAAGGGGAGTGAAAGGCAGGATATCAAATCCAAACTCCTCCTCCTCCTCCTCCTCCTCCTCCTCCTCCTCCTCCTCCTCCTCCTCCTCTTTTGTAACCTGGTCCTGAGCTGTAGAGGGACTTATATGTTGGTACCAACATCTTGAACTTGGCTCAGATCTACCTGTAAATCCCCATGCAATGTTAACAAAATGCAAGCTCTATTCTCATGTGTATCTCATGCATGGGGTTCTAATGGATGGAGGACAGAGTGGGGTGCACCTTCTGGCCCCTGCCCTCAACATCCTGTGAACTATGCAAAGGTGCTCCAAACAATTGTGTCGTCCCCCCAATTGCACAGGGAGGGGGTTGCCAACCAAGGCTGAGCCTGATCTTTCCCAAAGAGAGTTTAGGAATAGAACAGGTAGCTGGTTTACATCTGCTGCTGTCTTCAAATTTGTAGTCATTGTTTCCAAAATGCAGGTAGTCATTTGTTTTATTGTGTATAATTCTGCAAGCATCTTGCTGTTTATGTGGACAAAAAAGTTGCGGAGAGGGGAAATGAAAAAGTCAAACTGAAGAAATGTTTGAGAATGGCTGAAGGGAAAGCTTAGCAAGGAGCTCCATTCTCTCCTATTGAACCTGATTATGGGTTTCCACCACCCCTGTATTTTTAAAGCATGTGGTTTCCCCCAAAGATTGCTGGGGAACCATAGTTTAAGGGTGATGGGAATAGTAGCTCTGTGGGGTGGGGTGGGAGAGCTACAGTTTCCAGGATTCTTTAGGGAAAGCCATGTGCAACAAATAGTACCGTATGCATGCGATCTTTGTTAAATGAAGGAAATGAAGCAGCATTTACCATACTGAAAAGGAGTCTTATTCAGAGACTTTAGAACTGTTTTGGTTCTATCTTTCAGTGGAACAAATGATTTGCTTTAAAAACAGCAGAAGCAACAAACACAGGCACAAGCAATCCTTTCTCACCATTTTGCAGAAACTGTTTTCAGAGGTAGGGGGGGGGAATTGACCAGGAAATCACAGGAGCCAATGCTCTATGAGTCATCCTGAAGCTTCTGTCCTGCTCCGTTTTCCTTCTGCCAGCCAAAATCAATATATTTAACATTTGCATTTCATTACACGAGGCTGGAAAGGTCAGTGTTTCAGGGTTGAAGGTTTCTTCTATCTTAGAAAAGATCGTGGCTAGTTTGGAATCTGACTTACAGTCAGGGAGAGGGTTCATTGCACTCTCCTTACCTGGGGAGAAATTAGAGAAGGTGGGAGCAAAAGCTTCTTCTCTACTTCCCACTATCCAATGCAAACAACCCACCAGCAGATGATAAGATTCCTATTCTTTTGTAGCATGGTGACAAGGCACCGGAGATGTACAATAACATACAAAATGTTTATGCAGATCCAGCCAAGAAAATCTTAACATAAGACTTAAAATGCTTTTAAACAGTATTTTGAGCCCAGGAAAAAGCCAGTGTTTGAACACTATCAGTTTTGGCAACTTCAGTTGGATGAAACCGAATAAATGGATCGCTTTGTTATGCAGTTAAGGTGCAAAGCTCATGACTGTGAGTTTGGAACATCAGAGGATGTAATGATAAGGTATAAAATTGTTTTCAGTGTCCCTGATTACAAGTTAAAAGAGAATCGTGGAATCGTGGAGTTGGAAGCGATCCACAGAGCAATCTTATCCAACCCCCTGCAATGCAGGAATCCCAACTAAAGGTTTCCTGGCAGATGACCAGCTAAACCAGGTGTCCCCAAACTAAGGCCTGGGGGCCGGATGCGGCCCAAACACCTTCTAAATCCAGCCCACGGATGGTCCGGGAATCAGCATGTTTTTACATGAGTAGAATGTGTCCTTTTATTAAAAATGCATCTCTGGGTTATTTGTGGGGCATAGGAATTCATCCATATATTTTTTTCAAAATATAGTCCGGCCCCCCACAAGGTCTATGGGACAGTGGACCGGCCCCCTGCTGAAAAAGTTTGCTGACCCCTGAGCTAAACTCTGTTTAAAAATCTCAGAGGAAGGAGAGTCCACCACATTCCAAAACTTCTTTAGTACCCTGATCTCACACGTGCTCAACCAATAGACGTTTGCGGACTTCAGCTCATGTATTAACCCCCCGCCCCGCAATGGCTCAAGAGTCTTCAGTGTCTGTCCACAGTCAGCCAAAGGAGCAAACGAATTCATCCATTGCATCAGCCAGCAAGGTCATCTGTAATGTCAGCAGTTTGGCACCAGTATTAATGGATTAATAGGAGAACCTTTGTTATTGAGAAGACTCAATGATGACACTGGGAGGGACTAGTCCACTAGCGAGGTACAAAAACCCTGCGGTGCTGTGTCCTGAAAAACAAATGGAGTGTGCATGGCAGTTGATTGGTGGTTTTCTAATATGTCTACCACTAGGGAGCTCTTTCCCTGTAGACTTCACTGCAGAGGACCTGCTGTGTTCCGGAGAGATTGTGTTAGGGTGCTGGTCCGCTCACATGGGATGTTAGGCAGGCCTATTGAGCCTCGTCATTGTACTGCATGAACTGTGGGTGCACCAGAGGGATACTTCCAAGAGCAAAGAAACAGAGGAAGCTTCCTTATAACGAGTGAGACCATTGGACACCTAACTCAGCGTTGTCTGCAAAAATCGGGCAGAGACTTTCCAGGGTTTAAGAAAGCTTACGGTCAAAACAAAAAGGGAAAAGAGAAGCATGTCCAGCCCTTCTTTCATGTCTCAGGAGATCTTCCTCACTCCATCCTCAGAGACTGTCATCTTCTTTCCCCACCTCCAGAACTGGTGCTTCTTTTCTTTTATCATTATCCTCCCACTTCCTTCCGCAATTACAAAGCCCTGCGAAGATCAAAGTCCTTGTGACTCTGAGTTTGCACAGTCTTTCTCCTTTGTCACTGGATGGTGGACAGCTGGAGCATGTTAAAAAACAACAACACACACATCACTGGAATATGTTCCAAATTCAGACTTTTAATAAAATGCTGGAACTGATTGGCTGATACCCAGTGATGGAACCCTGCAAAAGGGAAGTCATCACTTTGATGTTAGCAGCTGCATCGTTTTTGTACATAATCATTCTTTTCTCCCATCTCCCCTGCCCTGTGGTCTATTTTTCGAGGATGCAGCATCTAGCCCTGTGTTGAGGGACCTTTGAGGGTTGTCTCCCTCAATTTATTAGAGTGTTTGTTGAAACTTGCATATGTGGGGCCCCCACCCAGCCCAGCCTCCTATTCTCACAGTGGCTAACCAAATGGATAATTAATTTCATTTACAAAACGTAAACATGATTGCAGGAATGGGCCAATGGGCCACTAGTAAGTTTCTTTAGGATCAGAAACTCAAAGGCCAGATTGAATGCCGTCCTTGGATAGGGGTAGTGCCATGACAAAATCAATTTTCCAATTTATGGAACATTTTCTTCCCAAGTCAAACAGGCTTCTGTTTTTCCACCACATTTGCAGAGCACTTTGGAATTTATTTAGAATTCCTTCATTATTCCAGGAGATGTGGGGTTCTGTTTACCTTAGCCTAGGAAATACTGTGTTTCTCATATTATAAGACATGTCTTATATTTATTTTTTCCTCAAAAAACACACACTATGGCTTATTTTCAAGGGATGTCTTATTTTTTTTCCTCCTCCTCCTGCCGCAGCCGGCATTGCTGCTGCGCCTATCACTATGTCTTATTTTCAGGGTATGGCTTATATTCCTTGAATGCTTTAAAATCCTGCTATGGCTTATTTTATGGGTATGTCTTAAAATATGAGAAACAGGGTAGCTGAGGGTGGTGAATATGGGTTTTTCTTCCCCTTTCTCCAGTGATCTGTAGTTTCTGTTCCCTGTGCTTCCTGAGCTGAAGAAACAAAAACAAAACAACCTGTGGAAGAAGTAACCTCATGGCATCCTTTCCCTGAGTTTTAAATCAAGTGCAGGAAGGCTGGATACTGAGTGGCTGAGCTGGGTGTGCTCACTGGTTGGGTTTTTAAAGGAAAACCTTCCTTTTACCTTTAAAAGAAAAGGAAAGGAAAAAAACGGTGGATGATTGGCAGATGAAGCTGATAGAATTCATGGAACTGTCCGAGCTGACAGGGGGAAGAATCGGTGGAAGAAGATTGGAAGAAATTTAAAGTTTATTTAGAGAAGAATTGTAAGATTAGCAGTATTTAGCTAAAGATTTGGAAGTAAAAGGAGGTTGTAGAAGAGTGTTAGTTAAGTGTATTGTGCATTAAGATTTAGTTAAGTGTTATTATGGTATTGAATTTTTAAGATTTAATTAGAATAGAATTATATTTTGAGATATGTATAAGAGATTTATTGTATTGATAAGGTATTAAGAGCATTAATAGGTTTAGATAATTATTAAAAAGATTGGAATCAAGATTTGGAAATTACTAAGGAAGTGATATATAGAAACGTAGTTGGGAGGGAATGGAGGACCTCAGTGTCCGGGCTGAACGATGGGGGTGGAGACGCTCCCTCAGGTATACAGGACCTAGGCCGTTTAGGGCTTTAAAGGTCAGCACCAACACTTCGATTGTGCTCGGAAACGTACTGGGAGCCAATGTAGATCTCTCAGGACCGGTGTTATGTGGTCCCGGCGGCCGCTCCCAGTCACCAGCCTGGCTGCCGCATTCTGGATTAATTGCAGTTTCTGGGTCACCTTCAAAGGTAGCCCCACGTAGAGCACATTGCAGTAGTCCAAGCGGGAGCATGCACTACTCTGGTGAGACAGTCTGCGGGCAGGTAGGGTCTCAGCCTGCGTACCAGATGGAGCTGGTACTCAGCCGCCCTGGACACAGAATTAACCTGCGCCTCCATGGACAGTTGTGAGTCCAAAATGACTCCCAGGCTGCGCCCCTGGTCCCTCAGGGGCACACTTATCCCATTCAGGACCAGGGAGTCCCCCACACCCGCCCGCCCCCTGTCCCCCAAAAACAGTCCTTCAGTCTTGTCAGGATTCAACCTCAATCTGTTAACCGCCATCCATCCTCCAACCGCCTTCAGGCACTCACACATATCAATGCAACAGAACTGGGGGTGGAGACAGGAATTAGAACTAGAAATAAACAGTAAACTGCAAGAACTCGGGCCAGGAGAAAGATGAATTTCAAGTGAATCTTCAAAAGGTTTTATTTATGTAATGAAGAATTCAAATAGGAATCAATTCCAGTATAATAGGCAAATAAAAATAAATTCCAGTGAAAAAAATCCCAGGAACATACTTGGTACACTCTGACCATTAAAACATTGCTGACGAAGAATTGTCGAAACAGGGCCTTGTCCTGGGATTTTTTCACTGGAATTTATTTTTATTTGCCTATTATACTGGAATTGATTCCTATTTGAATTCTTCATTACATAAATAAAACCTTTTGAAGATGCACTTGAAATTCATCTTTCTCCTGGCCTGAGTTCTTGCGATTTACTGTTTATTTCTGGACTTCACCAAGAACTCCAATTTCTACAGGAATTAGAACTAGGCTTATGCTTTTGCACATACCACCACGCCATCCAGGTGAGAAGAAACAAAAGTATTTGACAGCTAGCATTGTTAATCACAGGTGGCTCTGCCTGGAAACAAAGTTAATGACAAGTGGACTCTGGAAAATAATTTGTTACTTGAATGACTCATTTGTGTGTGTCATGCACTTGAGGGGGGCAGGAGCGCAGATTTTTGCCCCTTATGGGCAAAATTTCTAGATCTGGCACTGCTATTTTCATCCAAGACTCACTGCTGCACAGGACATTGTAATAGGCTTATTATATCTGTATGCCTTTCATTCCCCCCCCCCCCAGCTTCATAGAAATGCCTCACTTTCTTTTCCTGAGATACCCCACTGTTGATAAATATCATCGGCTATTTATCTCTCCTTTGCTGTTTGATTCATTGCATTCGCAAATTTGGAGCTAATTCCTTGTATGACAGGGCAGCTAATGAGTTTGTCTCCTAGACTTGGAATAGAATTTTAAATCCTTTCCATGGAATCTTAAATCCTTTACAGCCATTAATGTCTTATCAGTGAGAGTCTCATTGAACAAAAGGTATAATTCTTAGCTCATGCTGTGTTAACACCAACTGAATTCAGCCCAGTTGCTTCTGTGACACAAAAAGCAGGAGAGGGAGCCTGTTCTGTAGGTCATCACTGCTGAATATTACACTTTGAAGTATTTTTCTTCATTCAATTAAGAACATTGGCTTATAGGGAAATCTGAATCTCAAAATTCAGCTATCCCTACTGCCTTTTCATCATCAGACTGGTTTTAACAGTCATTCATTCTTTGAGGACACTGGTTGGAATTCAATGTTAAAGTCCCTTGGCAGTGTCCTAGTTGGGCTAGTAAAATGGGTTTTGCAAGAAGAGGCACAGGAAGCCAGCATAGTTTTCATGGCTGCTTGTGCAACAGTTTTTTTGTAGTGCTGATACTTTTGTTGCACAACCAGTTGCACAATAAGCTTCCACTAATGCAGCTATTGCACAGGGCTTCGTATTGCACAGCCATTATTCTCACCCTTAGGCTTGTGAAACAACCCTTGACAATGCATGCTAAACTATTGCAGATATTAATATTATGCAGCATGAAGCAATTGGATGCATAAAATCTGACTTCTTTGGAAATAAAAACAACAACCCTGTCCAGACCTAAGATTATGATTCAAACCTTTACTAACCAGAGCTGCTTCAAAACAGGTATAAAAGCATCAATGATGCACCCAAATAATTCCATAAAGCGTATGCTTATTCAATCATAGGTTTTTCTTCTTAAATATATACAGTGGTGCCTCGCTTAACGAATGCCCTGCTTAACGAAATTTTCGCTTAACGAAAGTTTTTTCTAGCGGAGGTTGCCTCGCTAGACAAATTCGTTTTCGTCTAGCGAATCGCGGTTTCCCATAGGAATGCATTGAAATTCAATTAATGCGTTCCTATGGGCAAAAAAAAAAAAATCAAAAAAATTCCAATGCATTCTTATGGGATTCGCTAGACGAATTTTTTCGTTATAAGAAAAGACCCGTGGAACGAATTAAATTCGTCTAGCGAGGCACCACTGTAATGTAATTATGATCAGGCTATGCAGCTCCTAGTGAGGCTTCCTTATCACACCCTTCTCTCACCGTACCTGGGAACATAAGACAAAGGCAACTCACCTTCAAAATGGCGAATTTGCAATTGAATACCTTAATCATGTGCTATAAGGTTAAACACTCACATGTAAGCTAGCAGAGAACACCAACAGTTAATTATCAACTCAGTTAAAAGCTTAGAGAAAGCTTCAGTATAGCCTGGGTTACAATTCTTAAATGATCTTACTGATACTCTGCATGCAGCAGCCATTTCTCATTTTGCCACCTGAGGCGAAACAGGAACGTGCTGTGCCACTGCAGCATCTGCTGCCCAAGATAGCTGCCTCTCCCCACCTCACGAACAAGCCTAGCCTGGCAGTAGCTGGCAACCACCTCAAGCATTCTGTGCATCCAGGTCAGGGCTCTGTTCCTCCCTGAAATCTATCGAACGTGTCACGGCTCTTGTGCTTTTGAAGCTTCAGTTTCATTGATTGCTCACTGATACTTTAGACGTGTCACTCCTAACTCCCTTCCTTGTGTGACGGCTTCACCCTGTGACCGTTTGCAAAACTACTGCCTAATGCCAGAGAGAAAATGAACTTAACAAGGACAGCGAATATTGCAATTCTTTAAAGCAGCGCAGGCAGACAGTCTCATCTCAGAGCTTTGAGTCATACTTCAAACTTTTTGATTACTCGCAGGATGCACAATCGGAGGGTAATAAAAATGCACACGGCTATATCACTGACATATTTATTTATACACATGCGCACATAGAGGAGGCAGATGCAATGCAAATGGATACAGATACAAAAAGCTGGAAACCTTGAAAGAGACTAGTGGTCCCTCGATAATGGAAAGCGTGTCTGAGTGGAAGAATCCTGCTAAAGAATATCTTTAACTCAAGCAGGGAGAAAAGACTCCACCTACACAGTATATACAAAAAAGTTATGAAATGCAAATGTGGTTTATATAGAACATAACAACCTACATTTTTTACTTGTAAAAGGAGCACACCAAATGACACCAGCAGGCCTGCAGGCACAGTCTTTGCAAAAGAAAGTTTTGCCGAATCTGACCACTAACGTTCTATGAATAGGGGCATGGGCTCTGGCTGCCAATTTGCTACCAGGCCAAGTTAAAGGCATTTCTGTTAGTATATAAACACCTGAACAACTTGGGACCTGGTTATTTGATAAACTACCTTCTCCCATATTGCCCTATTTGGTCACTGAAGTCACTGGAAGAGGCTTTCAAGGTTTGGTACAGGGGATAGAGAGGTGATTAATCAAACACTGCCTGATGCTTTTGCTGCTGTCTGCAGGGAACCTCTGGGCTGTGGACCAAATTAAACCCCGCAAAGGTCCCAGTTTGACCTGAAAGGCCATTTCCCCCAAACTATGTCTGCCTGTCCCACACCTGACATCATATATGACCTCAGGTGTTGGATGTTGCAGGATCAGCTGCATGACCAAGTTCCTGTTGGAGATTCATTCCCTGTGTGCAGTCATAGGTTTGTTGTCTGTCATATGACTGTACAGTATGTGTTTTCATTCCACAGAGTGGGAAGTGACGTAGACAGGATGTTTGTCTTACTGTGTTCCCGAAGTGGAACTGTTGTTCTTTGTTCTTTCTCTTTGCTGTCTGTTGCTAGAGAGAGAGAGGGAGCCATGTTGCAGTGCTCCATGTGTGTTTATATGTAAACTAGTCTCATTCAGCCCGTTAAGAAAACGGGCGCTAGAGGTGCGACGGGGCCGCGGCCTTCCCTCCCTTTCTGCGCTCGGCCGTGGGGCGTGCCGGGAACACAATTAAACAAAGCGCCCTCCCATCGTGTCCCGCGGCCAAGCGCAGAGAGGGAGGGAAGGCCGCGGCCCCGCCGCTCCTCCCACATGCCAGGTAGGGTTGTCACGGGGCGGCGGCGGCCCAAGATGACGGCATCGGGCTCTGGGGCCGCGGCTCCGGAGCCCGATGCCACCATCTTGGTCCGCCACTGCAGGGGAACGGGAGGCAGAGGGTTGAGGGGGGGAGAGAATGCGTGTGTGTGTACGTCCCGCCTCTTCGCCCCTTCGTCCCTGTGTCCGTGGGGCACATGCGCATTAGCGCGGACACAGGGACTGGACACAGAGACACAGGGACTTTATTATATAGGATAAAGTAGATTAGCCACGATGCTGTGCTACTGAGTTCTGTTACGCAACTGCGCAACCTCTGCAGATCCCTAAAGTGTGCTGGTGTCTTCTGGCACCAGTCGCTGTGATGTTCGGGTTGAAGGATGCGTTAAGAAGCTTCCAAACGATCGCCCAGGAAGGAAGGAACATGCCAGTCGGGCATGTGTCTCTGCCAAAGTTCTACTCATGAGTAGGCAACCTCCTGACAGTTCCCTGTGGGGAACTTGATTTGCACAAGCAGAAGATACCAGCCATCAGCTGATGGTTGGTGATTCCAAGCCTGTTGGATCAGCTGTGTGATCAAGTTCCCTTTGAAGAACAGAGCTCAACCTCCATGCCCTTTCTGTGCTCTGATGTTTGCTCTTTCTTCCCCCATCATCCCACCCTGGCTTTATGGCATTACTGTACAATGAGCTCAGAAGCATTACTTTTGCTTTCAGCAGATGCTTGTCTGCAGCATTTTTTGGGTGCATTGATAATCAAGGTGTCATCAAGCACCTTGTGCCATCTTGTAGAGATCCCAGCTTTCCTCTGACAAGTCCTGTGCTTTGACTTGGGATCTGGAATTCATTCAGATCTGATGCATATCCCTAAAAACTACTCTCTGCAGAGAGCCCCAAGCTTTGGCACCAGCCCATTTTGCTTTGGGAAAAATCTGCTTCACTCCAAAGTAGGCTGCTCTGCCACAAAAAGCAAGCAAAGCAACTCAAAAACAATGAGCAAACTCTGCAGCAAATCATCTGCTATATAGATAGTGGGTTTTTTTTTAAAGGCATGTTTAAACTTTCAGTTTTCCAGGATCACCTCTAGCTAATCCTACCTGACTCCAAATTGCCTACAAGAAAATAAATGGAGGAAGCTACTATTTAGAACAATCCCAAGAGCAATTTTGTCTTCTGCAGTTAATCCTTTCTTTCCACACCTGCTAATTCAATTTCAAATGCTCACATTTTTGTTCTTTTTAAAGCCCAGAGAACATTGCTATTCTGGAATATTTTTAGAGTTAAATGTTTGCATGGAACAGATAGGCGGCAGTTGAAATGTTGCAATACAGGCGTCTGTTCTAATAATTTTGGGACATTCTAACCTGTTTTCTAAGATAGTGTTCCAGTTTCATCTTGCTGCAGAACTCACAAAAACCAGTGCAATAACAACAACAACAACAACAACAATTTTTATTATTACTACCCCGCCCATCAGGCTGGGTTTCCCATTAATGCATTTCAGATAATTAATTGCCCCATCAGGTAAAAAATTAACCCAGCACTTTGTTCTATTCCTCTTATTCTTTGCAACAGTCATGAAAGGAAACTGACAACCTCTTAATTTCTTTTTATGTGGTTCCAACTCCAGCTCTTTTCCATTCCCAGCGGAAGGAAAACCACTAGTGGTTTATACAACAAATGTTGACTAGTGCCAAATACATTTGCACTGCCTCTTTTATTGCTGTTGCAAGGCACTTAGATCTGCTCTTTACACATCTCCAGATGCTGCTGGCCAAGAAATCTCAAGGCTTGTTCATGGATTGAAATAGAAATTTCCTCAGTTGAACTTTTGTTTCCTGTTCTGGCTTAGGGCTTATCCACACTTACCTTTCATTTGTGTTTTCCAGTCTGTGCTTTAAAGCCCAGCGTCCTAGCGCCCCCCACTTATTTTTTTTGGTTTGGAGCTTTCACTATGAAAACCCACTCTTTAAAGCTGAATCGGCGCAATCGGGTATTCAGGTTTTCAGCGGATTGCTGTTTGCTCCAATTCAGCTTTTAAAGAGCAGGTTTTTGCCAGGAAATCTCTGGAGCAAAAAGAAGGGGTGAGCTTTGAAGTGTGGTCTTGTGTCTTCTGAGTGAGGCAATAGGTAAGTGTAGATAAATCCTTAGATTAGGGTTTCTCAAACTTGGGTATTCTGCTGTTTTTGGTATTCTGATCCAATGTTCAGGGATGATGGGATTTGTAGTCCAAATACAGCTAAATACCCAAGTTTGAGAAACCCTGCCTTAGATGCTCCACCTTCTCTTTCCTTTTGTATCCCATGCTCCCTTAGAATGCAAGTCCTGCAGAGTTGAATGGGGTTTACCCCCAAGTAAACACAGTGGTACTTCGACTTACGAAGATGATCCATTCCGTGGCCGTCTTCGTAAGTCGAGGTTTTCGGATGTCGAAGTGCGCGGTCGGTGCATGCGCCGACTGCGCGTGCGGCAAAAAGACTTCTGGGGTTGTCGACTTCGGAAGTCAAAACCTTCGGAAGTCGAAGCGTTCGGATGTCGAGGTATGACTGTAGGTAGTTATTTACAGTGGACCCATTGCAGTTACAAAGACAGGCCAAGCATCAGTATGAAGCATCCTCATCCAGATGCCAGGGCCTCAATATCCCAGGACGGCCCATAGACATACCTTTAAAACTTTATTTTTATTTTCGATGGGTCTGGAAGCTACCGTGAGCCCTGTGCAGACGTTGTGAAGAGGGTGATCAGAGAATGATGTGGAATGGAAGAGCATGAGTCCAACCTGGGGGGAGGTCCTATTGAGTTGGGGTATGGGTTCCAGGACCCGCAGAAATGCCTGACTCTGGGGAGGATCCCAGTGGCTTAAAAGTGGAGACCTGGGTCCAGGGGAAAGGGCTGATCAGGTTGTCAAAGGGAACTTCCATGTCATCAAATGCATGTGCAATGTCCCCACTTGCCAAGGTGGTGGAGGCAAGGGAGAACCAGTGTGGTGTAGCAGTTAGAGCAGGCACCCCCAAACTTCGGCCCTCCAGATGTTTTGGACTACAATTCCCATCTTCCCCGACCACTGGTCCTGTTAGCTAGGGATCATGGGAGTTGTAGGCCAAAGCATCTGGAGGGCCGCAGTTTGGGGATATATAATAATAATAATAATAATAATAATAATAATAATAATAATAATAATTTATTTATACCCCGCCCATCTGGCTGGGTTTCCCCAGCCACTCTGGGGATGCCTGGGTTAGAGTGTCAGACTAAGATCTGGGAGACCTAGGTTCAAATCCCTAGGTTGTGGGAAATAAATGGGGGGGGGGAACCATGTGCACCACCTTAAGTGCCTCGGGAAGAAAAGGCGTGATAGAAATATGATACAATGCAATAATGATCATCCAAGTGCTGCCAATGTTCACACTTGAATAGGTTTGTGCACATAGTAATGTCAAGGTGGGAGACGTACGCAGGTTGGCAATAGCTCACAAGATGCCAGTGAAGTCAACTCTTTATTCAAATAAACAGAACAGTGCAGCCCTAGTGAGCACAACACCTCTTCCTAGTAGGTCTTGTACCAATGAAGCAGTTGTGAGGACTGAAGGTCTTTCTCACAACTTTCTATCTCTCCCCCTCCCCCAGGTCCTTCCCAAGCAACCTGAGACTTCTTTTCCTTGTCTGTCTTTGCTTTGCTTTCTTCTTACTTCTGTGGGTTCTGGGAGACCAGGGGGAGGGGAGCTGGTCGCAGCAGGAGGGGGAAACTCCCTGGCTTCTTCAGCAGCCTGCCTGATCTCTGCCTCTTGGCCCCGCTCTTCTACAGCCTCTTGCTTCTGGACTGCCCTCTGCCACAGCTTCCTCCTGCTCACTAAACCCTGTTACCTCTTCAGGTTCCGACACTTCCTCATCACAGTCTGCTCCCTCTTCTCCCTCTGACCACGCATCGCCATCCCACCACCAATCCCCTGTCTCTAAGCCTTCCTCCCTTGGAGGTTCATCAGCTGGTTCCTCCCACCACTTCTCTGTATCCAGCCAGTCCATGACAAGTACGTACATTTAAACATGGCTGTCTGCATGTGTGTAAGGACTTTCACAGGCCCTGTCATGTTTAAATCCATCCTTTTCTATGCAAAATAGAAAAAGAAAAGCGAGGACCACAGACTTTGCTCTTTGTGGTGCTTCTAACTGTGCTTCCTTCCCTGATCCTGCCAGTCTTTTCCCTGGCTTTCTGCCCCTGCCTGTTCTGCTTCCTGCTCCTCTCTGCACAGCCCGTCTTTCACCTCTCCAAGCTGCCTCCTGGGAGCTGACCTCGGCCTGCCTCTCTGACCGATGAGTTTGCCTTGCCGTTCAGATTCATGTCTTGCCTGGACCTGCGGGGTAAAAGGGCACAGGATGCCACTGGTGGATGACAGCAGTTGCCCTACTGAATTCTGAACATACACAGTATGCTTTAATACAAGAAGCTGCCTTTCGTGTAATTAAATCAGACCACTCTAATCATCCAAACCTGCGATTGCCAAACACTGCAGGGCTGATAAGAGAGACAGGAAGAGATAACGCAGTGAGGAATGAAGGAGTGTTTTTATTTTTAATATAGACAAGAGCAACACAGTGATTAATGGCTGAGCGACTGGATCACGAACACCCTAGGGCAGACCTCCTGCTTTCTCTTGGCAACTCGGCTGTGTCACCAGCCTCTGATTAACCAGCCACTGTTGCTCTGGTTGCACATTTTTGTTTACTCCTTTGTGCTGCATCTTCCCCAGGCCTCCATCCTATAAAACTCAGGCAATGGCAGGAACAAGTGGCGGCAGTTGAGAGCCGCCATTTTGATGTCCCATAAACTCCAGCCAACATGGCTAATTGTCAGGACTGATGGAAGTTGGAGTCTAGCAACTTCTGAAGGACACAGGTTGCCCATCTCTGGTGCAGGTTGTCAGTTACAGTGAACACATTTTTACTTGGGACATAAATATTGTTCTACAGTACTCAGCACACATTAAAGACACAAGGGGTTTTAAAAAATTCCTCTACTGTGCACATAGCTCCATTTTCAGCTGGTGTCCTCTTTTCCTCCCCCAAAATCCCTCTATCTCTTTTACACACACACACACACACACACACACACACACACACACACACACACACAGTGGCGGAGCTTCATGCTCCGGCATGGGGGCGGGGCTGGTGCATGTTCCGGGGACAGGGCGCGGTGCCTGCAGGGGTGAGGCACGCATCCTGGGAGCTGGGTGCGCTGCCCGCAGGGGTGGGGCATGCGTCCTGGGGGCGTGGCATGCTACCTGCAGGGGCGTGGCATGCTACCTGCAGGGGCATGGCACCCTGCACGGGCGGGGGGCAGCCGCAATGGCACCCCACCGGGATCACACTGCTGGGGGCGGTGCGCTCCCCTTGCACTCCTCTTTCTCCACCAGTGCACACACACACACGCTTCTGAGATTACACCACAGTTTGGTGTGACTAAGAAGAACCTAGATGGGGCAGGTTTAGGTTTTAATGTTTGCCAGGGAAGAGGTTTAGCTTCAAGTGCGCTTCCATTAAGAATGAATTGTGGCCACGTTCCTATGACAAAAGCAAAACTGCTGTATTTTGAAGAATATCTCTTTGGCCGGTTGGTGGGAGAGGTGATACTGTCTCACTGACCAGCTTCCACCAGCCTTAATTTGGACACCCCCCGGCCAATAAAGTGCTGATCTGCCATTGTCTGCCTGCTTCAATGGGTGCTTGGAGCTCTGAGTATCACTCAACATGTGGACCAATCGACTGCACCAGGCAAAAAAGAAAAGAAATAAATGCTCTTGCATCTAGCAAGCTGGAACATCAGGACCATGTGTCCTGGCTTGTCCACCAAACTGCTGGTCAACGGCTCATGGAATACGACCTGTGCTTTTTTTCTGGGGGTACGCTAAACATTTTTTAAAGAAAAAAAGCACTGAATACGACCATCATTGACTATGAACTGAAAATGCTCAACACTGATGTTGCCACTCTACAGGAGACCAGGCTACACGTTTTTCTGGTGAGGAGGGCATCCAGAAGGACCACATAGTCACGGCGTAGGCTTTGCAATGAGGAACTCCTTTCTGTCTGTGATAGAACTGCTGACTGAGAGCTCAGAACATTTGTTCTCCTTCTGCATCTAAACCACCTCCAATCTGGTTGACATCTTGAGGACCTCCAGTTTGGTTAACATCTTGATGATCCCACTAACCAATGACCAGTTCCCCATACCTGCTGTAGACAAACTACAAACCAATCTCCTATGCTTATTTCTACCCCAATCCCTTCCTTGGTTTAGAATTTTAACTGTGGGACCCATTAGAAAATAAATATCTATTATTTTCTTGATTCTTCTTTGTTGCTCTTCCACCAAAGGTAGGAATGATCCAATTTCCAGCAAAGATTGTCTGTAACAAAACCAGTGTCCAATGCCATTCGTGCAGCAATATAATGGATTTTTCCCATAGATTTAAATACACTGAAAAAGAGGCTTCAGGCTTCAGTCCATTTATCTTATTGTAAACTTTAATGCCTTTACATCTTTCAAATCCTACAAAATTTAATAATACTTTGTAAGTAATCCTTTAATTCTAATAATTTGCCAGTCATTTTTCAACAGAGATTAATGTCCATCATTTGTTGAAGTAAGCTTTATCTTAAATGGAAATACTGAAAAAAGGGAACGAACTTTCTCATTTAAAACGCACACTTCTGAATAAATAAGAGTCGTTCAAATTCAGAAAAAACTGCAGTATTGCTCTGCTGGGATTGTACCATTTTAGAATGCAAATGGGTTATCACATGATTCAATGCATGCACACAACCACACAGCCTAAAAAAGCCCTATGCATGAAAAAGGAAAGTGGTATGTCAAGAAGTCTAGGAGGAAATAACCATTCTGAGAGAGGGACATGGGTAGCGCTGTGGTCTAAACCACTGAGCCTCTTGGGCTTGCCAATTGGAAGATTGGCGGTTTGAATCCACGCAATGGGGTGAGCTCCTGTTGCTGTTTCTGCTCCTGTCAACCTAGCTGTTCGAAAGCACGCCAGTGTAAGTAGATAAATAGGTACCTCTGCGGCGGTAAGATAAATGGTGTTTCTGTGCACTCTGGCACTCATCACAGTGTCCTGTTGTGCCAGTAATGGTTTAGTCATGCTGACCACATGACCCGGAAAGCTGTCTGTGGACAAATGCTGGCTCCCTCGGCCTGAAAGCGAGATGAGCGCTGCACCCCATAGTCGCCTTTGAGTGGACTTAACCATCCAGGGGTCCTTTACCTTTACCTACCTTTCTACCTGAGCGGTTCTCGCCAAATGCCCAGCAAGCAGGGCCTGAGCACAAGACCACTCTCCCCTCCTGTGACTTCCAGCAACTGGTATTCAGAAGCATTACTGCCTCCAACCACGGGGGGAGAACATAGCCATCATGGGTAAAGGTAAAGGGACCCCTGACTGTTGGGTCCAGTCGCGGATGACTCTGGGGTTGCAGCGCTCATCTCACTTTACTGGCCGAGGGAGCCAGCGTTCAGCTTCCGGGTCATGTGGCCAGCATGACTAAGCCGCTTCTGGCGAACCAGAGCAGCGCACGGAAACACCATTTATGTGTAGTAGCCATTGATAGCCTACCCTTCCATGAATTTGTCCAATCATCTTTTAAAACGATTTAAGTTAGTGCTCATCACTGCCTTCTGTGGGAGCAAGTTCCATAGATCCACGGTGCACAGAGTGAAAAAGGTACTTGGCCAGTGTGGTGTAGTGGTTAAGAGCGGTAGACTCGTAATCTGGGGAACTGGATTTGCATCTCCGCTTCTCCACATGCAGCTGCTGGGTGACCTTGGGCTAGTCACACTTCTCTGAAGTCTCTCAGCCCCACTCACCTCACAGAGTGTTTGTTGTGGGAGAGGAAGGGAAAGGAGAATGTTAGCCACTTTGAAACTCCTTCGGGTAGTGCTAAAGCGGGATATCAAATCCAAACTCCTCCTCCTCCTCCTCCTCCTCCTCCTCCTCCTCTTCCTCCTCCTCCTCCTGGGGACAGCACGACTCCAAAACAGCCTATCCTGGTCATCACCTGTTGAAGGTGAGGCTCTCAGAGGAGGACCTTATTAAATGATTATAATAATTGAGCAGGTTCAGCTGGACGGTCCTTCGGGTAGGAGGAAGCTTTATCCTTTGGGGAAGTCAACTAGGTGTTGCAGCCAGTGGTGGGTGGAGCCAGAACACCTAGTGGGAAGAGTTTGAAACAAAGCATGGATCTCCCTATCACTCCATTGAACTGATTGCTCACAGAGGACCACATGCAATGGGGCTGAGGGCCGAATGCAGTCTGGGAATAAGACCCATTAGACTCAATGGATATACATGCAATGGAATGTGCTTTTATACAGCCAGTTCCCAACCCATGTAAGGCCATATAATTATGAATATGCAGTTTGCTTGATTTTTGGTAGATAAATACTGTAGCAATGTGCAAGGCACCTTACCTTGCCTCAGGTGGCAAAATGGGCCAGGCCAGTGCTACAGTAAACTGAGGCTTCCAGGTTCCAGCTATCTTGCAAGATCTTGCCATAGCCACCACCATTTCTCTGCTGCGAGGTGCACCCCTTGAGGTGCCCCTCAGTTTCCGCCGGAGTCGGCTGCCTCAATGTGCCTCATCATGGACAGGCTGGCCCTGTGTAGCCCAAGCAAGTTTCCTGAGACTAGTACTTAAAAGCTGTACAAAATCCCAGGGCCAAGGGCCCAAGGTACTTGTTCATAAATTTCAGGAGCAAGTGGCAACCTGAGGATTAGCATTGCATTGCTTCCTTCTCTCTCCAGGGGTGCCAACTTGAATAAAATTTCTTTTTTGGGGGGGGGGATCAGGTAAGCCCCACCCGGCATAATCTATCACATGACGTGGCGCGCGCGCACTATTTTGAATGGCAGTGCCCATCAAATATTTTATTGCTGGAGAGTTGGCGTGTATCTCGCGCGCCTGAGCTCGTTTCTTCCGTCTGCACGGCACTACACAGCAAAGGAAGGCAGCACACACACACCCCGGCGCGCGCATCTTTCCGCATCCCGCGCAAGCCTGGCTCAGAGAAGCAAGGCGCGCGAGGAGTTTCCTCTCTCGCAGTGCCTTCCGAGGCGGGTTGAACCGAGGGGAGCTGGAGAGTGTGTGTGCGCGCGCGCCTGTGTGTGGAGAGAGAGCGGTACTTGGTCGGGGGGCGGCGGCTCTGAGGAGGGATTAGCTTGGCTTTGCGAGGGACCAAGCAGCGGCGGGGTTGCCTCCGAGCGCCCCGCTCGCCTCCCCTCCCCTCTTCCCCACTGGTTGCGCGACCTGCCAATCCGCGTCGTAATCCTGCAGGAATTTCCCTCAGGCTTCAACTAGGAGTCGCGCTCGCACAGCCCTGGGAAAGGAAAGCCGAGCGCAAAAACGCGAGTTAGAGCGCGGCTTGCGACGACGACCGCCGAGGCTCCGCTCCCTTCTCCCCGCGGACAACTCCGGCGGCGCCTCGGCCAAACTTTGTGGCGTTGCCTGTGCGCCTCTCTTGGCCGGACCCGGCGCGAGGGAGAGAAAGAGGGGTTGAGTCCGACAAAGCGGCGAGGAGGTGAAGGCGAGTGAGCGGCGGCGGCGGCAGTCCGGAGCAGCCCACCAGCCCAGCCCCTTCCCTTTTTGCTCCCCACAAGCCAGCCAACTCCTCCCTGAAGCGAGCGAGCGAGGAGGAGCGGCGGCGTCTGCAGGAGCAGAGACCAGGGAAGAGGGGGAGCCCGCGAGCCCGTCGCTTCTGCCGGCGAGGAGGGGGGAGGAGGAGGATTACTCGCAGGACCTGCCTGGGAATCTCTCCTCTCTCGCGCGCTCTCCTATTTTTTTGTGTGTGGAGGGGGGGACGGGTCCTTCGAAGCCACAGCTTGCAAGCCCGGGAATAATGTGGAACGTGTGGATACTGCTTGCTTTCGCCTCGGCGGCCTGCGTCTCGGCAGAGACGGTACGTCCCTTCTTCTTCTTCTTCTTGCAAAAAGATTTGTTTTTGAGGAGTGGGTGGGAGGGAGAAGCGGAGCAACCGTGGGACGAATCGATACTGGCAGCTTCCTCCCCCCCCCGCTTTCAGTCGCATTCCATGCAGCCGGCCACCCCACAAGCCCTGCAGCAAACCCCGATGCCCCCTAACTGCTGCATTTTGGCCAACTAGTGCCGATAAACAACCTCCCCCCCCTCCTGCTTCGTGCAGGCAGCGAAGCCCGCTGGCTATTTCAGCGCCTGCAGAAACTTCGCTTCACTTTCCCCGCTGCACTCGAGGATTCTTTTTCCCTGCCCTCCCCGCTCCGCTAGTTAACAGCACGGGTTGTCACGCTGGCCCCTGTTTCGTTTCTGAGATGGGGTGTCTATTTTGGAACCCCCTCCCCCCTTCTCGATTCTAGAAGCCAGGGGTCGGCCCCGATTTGGGGAGGGAAAGGGTGGGGGGCGACGGCTCAATCGGGAGGAAGGATGAGACGCCCCCGCTGTTCCCACATCTGCTGCGCAGAAGTTTTGCTGAGGTCATTCGCAAAAGATCAAAACTTTTCGAGCAGAAAAGGGGCACTTTGGTCTTTCGCCTCCTCCGTGGTGATATGCGAGACTGGGGTTGGCGGGTGGGAGGAAAGGAGAGAGGGCAGCCCATTGTATGTCTCCAAGCAGTGATTTTCCTGGAATTGGGGCCAGGCTGTTGCATTGAAGGATGTTCGTCCTGAAGAGGCATTTGACAAAACCTTGTGCTGCATTTCTGATGCTCTGTTTGGGTGGTGCCTCCTTTGTTTTGTTTTTTAATAATGAATAAAGTGCAAAGTAAATGTCTGAATATAATGGTTTAAACAGAAGTGCAGAGATGGGAAAGCTTTATAAATGCGCCATAAAAAAGCACCCCTTTTTAAAAAAGTGGGTGCATGAGACAAGAGTGTGGCTGCTTTTTTAGCACTGCAGGGGAAAAAAGTTTGTAATTGATTCAGACCTCCAATGCTGCGGCTTCAGTTTGTCCACTTTGCCTGGAAGACTCAGGAAAACATGATATGATGGTGATTCAAATTGTGATCATTTTTGGGGGGTGGTGGTGCAGGGTTAAGAATCCCAGAGGCAATCTTTAAATTCAGCTCGATGGATCGGAACAGAAATGTGGATTTGGTCAGAAGCTCACTATATTGTAGCTACTGTATAAGGTAGCTTCTCCCCACCCAACAAGAAATATATAAGCAGACTTAAGAGTTAAATCCATCCCAAGCAAAGCTTTCTGGTTGGACCTGTGGGATTGATACGTTGCATAGATGGTTAGAATGGAATTGGGGAACTGTTTTCCCTCTTGGGATTTGTTTTGCAGTTGACTAACAGGCTCTCTTTAAGTTTAGAAACCAGCCAGGGATTCCTCTGGGCTGTAGCTATGGTGCCTGGAAAAGGCTGCTGTTTCTTTTCTCCCTCTGACATATAGTGGAGTTTAATTGTTGACGATAAGACATTTACGAATCAAATGCCTTTCTGATCCTTGTGCAATCAAAAACTCTTCTTTCCACCCCCTTGCATGGAAAAGGGTGAGGAAAAATCTTTTACTCTTTGCAAAATAGCCCAAATCCCTGAAGGATTCTGTTGCTGAAAGTACTTATATCCCTCGAGAACTGCGAGGTTCAGCTGCAGATATTGAACAATATATGTTGTGGTCTCTTCCCTCATCACTTCAGCATATCTGAAACTCTTCGTGTAAAAAGATCTTGCACTCTTTTATGGCTGTATCACATCCTTTTCCCCGCTCCTCTCTTTCTGGTGTTCAAGGTTAGAAGTACTTCAAGCATACCTTGATTTTATGAAATTTGCAGGCAGCACAGAGTTTCTCTCTGGAGTAGCTTGTTTGCATTTCCTATTCCCCTTATGCATAATACAGGCTTCAAAACTACTGAATAATAATGGTGAAGCCAAGATGAAATCTGATAATAATCTGAGATTTTCCCCTCGCCTAAGCATTTTGATGTGGCTTTAGTATCTTGTTTTCTGCTCATACACCGGCTGTGTGTGTGTATGTGTGTGTGCTTTGCTTGCTTGCCAGGGGTACTTTCAATGGGGGGGGCGGGGGGGTCCTGTCTCTGCTTGGCTTAGTATCATTGAGAAGCATTCCAGGCAATCCTCTATCCTTTCAGAAGTTCCAGTGAGGATAAAACCACTTCTCTGTGGTAAGAAAGTGTATAGGAACTAATTGTAGAGTTTGCTGATTTCTCCCTCCTTCCTCTTTAAAATGTTTTGGATGTCTTTGAGCTGCTCGACTTTGCTGTCATGAGTTTCCAAAACCAGTAGCCTGATAATGAATATTCACATAAGTTTTCTGGAGTTAAATAGGATTTACAGCCAACTCCAAATTAAATGTGCCTGGGATTGCAGCCCTGGGAGTACCTTCACCAATGCATATGACACAGCCTGGACCAACCACATGATGGAGTGAGTGTGCATAGCATTGCAGTTGGACAGCACACCTACTTTGTGGGTTAGCCCTGTAAACTTGGTGGAATTTACGCTAAGGAAACTTGCTTAAGATCCGACTAAACATGTTTATTACTGCATTGCGCCCGTCTCCTAGCCTGAATGCAATGATTTGATCATCTTAATTGGAGACGTCTTTCAGTGTTTGTTTTCTTCATAAAATGAGCATGGTATTAATTGGTAGTAGTTGCTTCCCCCCCCCCCGGCCCCAATTTGATCAATGGCAGTATAAGAACAATTGTTTAAATGTTTGTACATTAGGATTTCTTCACCACACTGTTCATATAAAAACTAAACCTTCATAAAACCTTCATTTTCTAGTTAATGCACCTGATAATGGTGTCATTAGCCTGGGTTTCTCTGAAAAAAGGTATTCATGAAAGAGCCACAGCAATTGGCAGTACTTTCATTTATTTTTTGCATTAAGTTCTAAGTGGCTGAGCTGGTAGTCCTGCTGCTTTTGTCTGGATGCAGTAAGACTGATAGAGAAGGATGGTGCTGAAAATCCGTGAAGACTATAATGAAAGGAGGTCCAACCCCACCATTGATAAAGATGCGCAGGCATGCATTCACCCACAAAGTGCCTTCATTACATTAATTGGGAAGGAAAGCTCAGCAGCACAGCTCAAATCTAGTCTTGGACTTACTGAACTGTGAACGTTAAGGAAGAGTTTGCATTGCCCCCATCAGTCATCTTGGGGAGTCCTGGGCTAGCTGGGGCCTGGTGCTAGTTTTCTTGATGAACTAAAGGCTGCACACATTAAGCGTATTTACATAGACGTCTTATTGAGATGAACGATGCTTCTTCAGAGTAAATGGATGATGGTGCAAGTGAACAACCCACTCAGCATGATCTTCTTCTACCCAGCACAAGCACTTTACAATTTTCTCTGGAGCTTTTAAGACTGAAAACAGCACCATGTGGATTTTCTGCAGAGGCTACATCTGAGCTGACTGTACATATGCAGCGTTGATTCAGCGATGCTATAGCTGCAGTGTTAGTTCTTGTTTCCAAATGTGTAAATAGATCATACTGTTTCAGTGCCAGTTCCATCTCATGTGTGTGCTTTCCAAATCCATCTGATGCAATGTAATGTAATGGCTAGAATGTTAGACTAGGAGAAGAGGGTGAAAATTCTCAGCTGGCCATGAATCTTGCTGGGTGACCTTGGTTCCATCACAGTCTCTCAGCCTAACCTACCCTCTCAAAGGGGTGTTGGGGTGATAAATGGAGGTGTGAGGGGACGGACCCATGAGCCATGTATGCCATCTTGAGCTCCTTGCAGCAATGGCAGGATATAAATGTGATAACAATTCAATAAATCATAGAATTGTAGAGTTGGGAGCAATCCCAAGGGTCATCTAGTCCAACCCCCTGCAATGCAAGAAACACAGCTAAGGAATCCCCAACAGATGGCCATCCAACCTCTTCTTAAAAGTCCTCAATGAAGGAGAGCCCACAGCCTCCTGTGGAAGTCCGTTCCACTGTTGGAACAGCTGTTACCACCAGAAAATTATTACTCATATTTAGTCCTTTCTTGTAACTTGAATCCATTGATTCAGGTCCTACCCTCCAGAGCAGGAGAAAACAAGCTTACTCCATCTTCCATGTGACATCCCTTTATATATTTCCCTCTCTCCCCTTTAATTGTTTCGTTTTGGAGAGGTAAGTTCTCATCAACAGTTTCCCGGAAAGAAAAAAGAGGCGGTAGAAGTGGAGACGTTTTATTTTATTTTTGGTGTGTTTCCCCCCCTCCCCCCAAAAAAGAGATGAGGAATTATAGACACTGTGGTATGTTAAATGAAGGGGGGCATGTTTCACAAGGAAAACTGCATAAGGTTTGCAGTAAACAACAAAGCCATCAATTTTGGTGACCCAGTTGTGGCTCCTGTCATCCTACCCTTAAACTATGTTTGGATGTCTTGAAAACGTTCCACGTTGCCACCACAGACCATTTGCTCCAGTTGCACAGTAGTCGCAGCAGGTAATAGGGTGATTTTGTCAGCCACAAATATATAGTGCAGTGATGATGTAGCTGTTCTACTGATGGATGAAGATTCTTAGAACTTATTCTTAGAACTCTCACCTGGATAGCAGAGATTGTTTTGTGTCTCCTCTTTATGGTCAGCGCAGCTGGAGTTATGAAGGGCTTAGACTTTCCCCAAATATTCCGGTAGAAGGGCAATAAACAAACATGGAATTACTATTCAGCAAAATCTCATGGATGTTCGTAACTGCAGGGCCTTCTTTTTATCCAGTTCTAATAGAGGTTCAGTGCAGTTCAGCTATGTGCAAGATTCAGGCTGAAGATAACTGCATCATAGATTCTGACCAAACTAAGCCTCCTGTTGTATATTTTGCACTAGGAGGCTTGGTTTGGTCAGAATCAAGTACTGTATGCACTTTCAGAGTTAACGCTGAATACAGTACTTCTGGTAAGTGAGCCACCATAGCCGTTAGCGGGCTGTGAAAATTTGTGTCCCATGCCTTTTAGACGAGGGGCGCATTGTTTGCAAAGTGTGATTTTGATTTTTCCAGCTCTCCTCCCCACTACAGGAAAATGGGAAGAAAGAATGGATTGGAGTAGCCTAGAAGATAGTATGACTAGCCGCAACCCTGAATAGGAGCACTCTACGCTGCAACATTTTGTTGTAGGTCCCACTTGAACCAAATGGAGATGCCCTAGCTCTCGATTTCCTTCAACAAATAGGGTTTTGGACTAGGTAGCCAACCAACTCTGACTCCTTTTCCTAGCTAAGAGGAGAGGCCTTGTTGGTCTTTAGAAACAGTGATGTGATCCAGTCGTCCGTAAAAATCGTGGTTATTATCTTGGATTGTACAGCATATGTAACGTGCGCACTAGCACACATGCACTAGCAGCAAAGCACATGGAGAAAGACTAGTATTTATGGCGTTCCCATGGTGGTGTATCAGTTGCCTTGAATGTGGTATAACGAAGAATATAAACATTTTAAATAAACAAAATAAATAGTGTCGTTTATAGCATTTCTTGCACTTTCTCCCTTTCTTTCTGTGAGAGTTTGCAAAGAACAACCACCATGCCATGCTTACTTTATTTAAGGTTGACTTCACTGCAGCACGTCTATAATGAGTTATTAATTAAATTATTATAATTAAACGACTATTTAATTACCCTGGAAAATGAGTTAACTTTTCCTGGTCACCAGTTCAAATGTTTTCCTTATGGCGAATAATTATGCTGTTGTGATCCGTAGACTGAATAAAAGAGCACTTGTGCAGCTGCTGAAAAGCACTCTGTCGTCTTATTAGATGTGACTGTTTCTTTTAAACAGGGTTGTGTTGTTCTTTGAAGATGGGGAGGTTGTTTTAAGCCCCCTGTAAGGCACTGCTTGCATGGAAGTCATAAAGAACTCCCTTTTTAAATGTTTGCGTCTCATCTTCAGCTGCAGCAAATAATGAGTGAGCAATTTGGGTTTGGTTCAAGACACATTGCTAAAGTGGTATGACATGGTTTCCTGTTGTAGCTAGTATGGGAGAATTACTTCAGGCTGTTCTGTGAACAAAATCTTGCCTAGTTGTGTCCTTAGTTCACAAGGCAAGCGAGGAGTTTGCTGTCTGTAGCTTTGGTAATATATTCCTAGACCTATCATTGCACAACATAGCCTTCCTTGTTCACAGCGAAACACATTTTGCACTCCTTTTGAGCACAGAGAGATTAATCCTTGACAATGTTATGATAGTTACAGTTGCTTTTTGAATTCTATAGTCCTGAGGAACAATAACATAATACAGCAATACTCAAAAAGACACAGGTTCTCCAAAGCAACCCTGGGGAGAATGACTGTGCAGAGAGTTAAACCTTAAGGGATCTGCTTCCAACAAGCAGTGTGAATTATTTTTGTCTAGTTCTGAGTTTGCTTGGGGTGAAATAAGATGATGAGCAATATATGCATAATATTGCACAAGCAACCTGTAAAGAACAAATTGCATATCAAATAAATACAAAATAAAAATATCGTTTTCTTAAAACACTCGTAAGCACATTAACCCAATTGGGAGGGTACATTGTTTCCAACCAAAAGCGAATTAATTTTGGATGGCATGATTAACATTGTGTTGGACTTCCTTGTTGAACACAAATATACAACATTGCATTCTTTTCTTCCTTCCCGCTCAAAAAATTTCTCTGGCGTCTTGGAACATCAGTAATACTGAAGGTGGCTAGAAAATGAAAGATTTATTAACATGTATGCACAGACACATGTGGGATGGTTAATATCTTTTCATTTACACCAGGGATGGGGAAACGTGTTCTGAGGGCCGCATAATGTTCTGGAGGCCACATGGCAGTGGTGGGTGGGGCCAGAGGCAAAAGTGGGCGGAGCAATGGATGTGAATCTTACCTTTCTACAGTAGACTAGTTTATATGCACACCTCCCTTGGGCCTCCAAGCAACCAAACAAGCGTCATTATCAGAGTTCAGGGATACATCTGAACCAGGCAGAAACTCTCAAGTAGGGTGAGAAGCAACGCTGGTGAGGGGCGTCACCTGGAAATAGTCCCAAGGGCCATATTTCGAGACAGCATTTGAACCCTGGAGCTGTGTTCCCCCTGATTTACATGAACATTTGAACATACACCATTGGATCCCTATGGCAGATACTCAAAAGATAAAATACTACGTTGCAAAATTAACAGCAGTGTTTAATGATCTAACTGACTTGTATTCACAGATTCTCATTGGTATGCTTTCTCCTCACACCATCTCACAAACATGTAGGTGCCTAGTTGTCACTGGCACTTTAAAAAAACAACCAATTGGTCCTGACACTTGTGTTGCTGAAAATGACAGGAAGCAGGTTCTTAATCCTGGGTATGTTGCACTCTGTGTGTGGGCTTGGCTACCTCTTCCGGAGATGCATGATACTCAGTCATGTGATTCCCTGGAGAGCTTTTTTTTAAAAAAGAAAAAGAAAAAAGAGCCACATGAGTGGCCATATTGGAGAGGGGAGGGCACTCTTTCTATCAGCTGTTTGGCTCAAAATCCTTACTTTCCCACCCCACCCACAGCAGGTTAAAGTACACGGTCCCTAGTGATATCTGTATGTAGCTGAGCCCTTCCTTTCACAGTTCTTCATCTCAGCACTGGAGGTAAGGCATCCAGATTGGAGGCAATGATATCAGAGTACAGTGGTACCTTGGTTTAAGAACCGGGAAGTAGGTGTTTTGGTTTGTGAACTTTGCCTTGGAATAAGAACATGTTCTGCTTCCTGTTGAGTGTGTTCCATTTGTAAATGGAAATTTGAGTCCCCCGCTGCTATGGGAAAGCACGCCTTGGTTTAAGAACGGACTTACGGAACGGATTAAGTCCGCAAACCAAGGTACCACTGTACAAACTCTACTTACAAATTTAATGCGTTCCTAATGCACATTTGTAAGTCGAAAAAAATTGTAAGTCGAATCCCATAGGAATGCATTGGGACAAAAAAATCGTAAGTAGAAGCAACCCTATATAAAAATTCATAAGTAGAAAAAATCCTATCTAAACCGCATCCAAGATGGCGGACGGAGCTACATTCATAAGTAGAGTTATTCGTAAGTAGAGGTACCACTGTAGTTTGCAGTGCTGGGACTTCTTAGTTGAGTGTGCAGGCCAGAGGGGTGGGACGAACAAGGAAGCTATGAGCCATCCCTTCTAACTGGTGGATCCTGCTGTTCACCTTCCTAAATTCTCCAGAATCGTAATCAATAATATTGTATCTTTACTTGTAATGATTTTTTAAAATGGGGTATTCATCATGAAAAGATTGTCTCTCTCTGTGTGTGTGTTTTAATAAGATTCAAAGGCATAATTTCTGAATGGATCTGACATTTAGGGCCATGATGTCCCTGTTGCTATTTGAACCTTTGCTTCTTGAGGCAAAACTTTACACAGTACATTTCTCATACACATATTTTTTGTAAAATGCTTAGAGGTTTTTTCTACAATCAAGCGGTATATAAATTTTATGAAATAAATATGTCCTGGTCTTCTCCAGGTATGTGCTCTTCTGATCAGATGTAGGTAGAGTTTATACAAACATAAAAGCAAGAGCTACTCTACTCTGCTGTTGGACACTGCATTGACCTTTTCATTGGGCTCTACACAATGGAATTAAGATTTCCTTCTGGTCAATCACTATCAGCTCAGACACCATCAGTGTATATGCATAGTTCGGTACTTCAGTCCCAATGTACCGTATTTTACATTTACATTGAACAGCATTTGCCAATTTATTGTCAATTTATTGTCAATTCTTCTGGAGCTCTTTGCAAACCGTTGAATTTTTATTACCCTGAAGGAATTGGTTTCCTATACTAACATTAATATGGGACCCAGGTGGCGCTGTGGTTAAACCACTGAGCCTAGGGCTTGCTGATCAGAAGGTCGGCGGTTCGAATCCCTGTGACGGGGTGAGCTCCCGTTGCTTGGTCCCAGCTCCTGCCAACCTAGCAGTTCGAAAGCACATCAAATGCAAGTAGATAAATAGGAACCGCTACAGCGGGAAGGTAAACGGCGTTTCCATGTGCTGCTCTGGTTTGCCAGAAGTGGCTTTGTCATGCTGGCCACATGACCTGGAAGCTATACGCCGGCTCCCTCGGCCAATAATGCGAGATGAGCGCTACAACCCCAGAGTCGGTCACGACTGGACCTAATGGTCAGGGGTCCCTTTACCTTTACCTTTACCTTTACCTTTACTAACGTTAATAAGTTACCTTATTGCTCATCCTTAACTTTGGATAATTTACATATCTTTTAGAGATAGCGGTGGGGGAGAAATTCAGTTTGTTTTGCCCAAATTCACATTTCCTACAACAGTACAGTACACAAATTGAAATGCGTATTAGGGAAACATGTACATAAAGTATTGGTGAAAATAATGTACAAAATGCTTTGTATCAGGTGAAATTGCATGCAAAAATGTGTGTGTTAGGTGAAATGCACACAGTTTAACAATAATTGTTTTCTTAAAAAAGCAAATGTGATACAGAAATGTGATGAACTGAATTTAAGTTTAGAAAAATGAGGAACTAAGAGAAACCAGATTATACAGATTATCAATCCTTTTGGGGATATCCCACTGTTTACATTCTTCCCCTAAATTGTGAGAGTTGTCCATTTATTCCTACTCTCCGCTTCCTGTTCTCTAACCAATTACATAGGGCATGCCACACGACTGCTAAGTTTGCCTAGGAGCCTTTGGTAAGAGACTTTGTCAAAAGTCCAAGAGCACAACACTTAACGGATCAACTTTATCCACATGCTTGTTGTTGTTGTTGATGATGATATTTTTTATCTATGTGCATTTACACACACACTTTGCCCTCCAATAGACATTTCTGTACACATTATTTGGCTGGAACACTGCATTACAAAACCCAGAGAAGTGAGGATTTTGAAATATGGCAGTTCTTCGGTTTGCATATTGTTTCCCAAAGTGTGAATTGGGTAGATTTGCCTCTAAATGCAAACTGAATCTGAATTTCTCCCCCACCCCAGTGTGCACACATCACAACTTATGAGCCAGCGTGGTATAGTGGTTAAGAGTGGTAGACTCGTAATCTGGGGAACCGGGTTCACATCTCCGCTCCTCCACATGCAGCTGCTGGGTGACCTTGGGCTAGTCACACTTCTCTGAAGTCTCTCAGCCCCACTCACCTCACAGAGGGTTTGTTGTGGGGGAGGAAGGGAAAGGAGATTGTTAGCCGCTTTGAGACTCCTTAGGGTAGTGATAAAGCGGGGTATCAAATCCAAACTCTTCTTATTTCTTTGGCTACAACTGTACACTTATTTCAACCCTATTTTCAGCTGGGGAGGGGACCTTGAAGGTGCCAGGGAAGGCCTGCGGCTGCCATGTTGGCAACACCTACCCCATGGTTCACAGAGCATGCTTATTGGGTTTCTTATTTGGACAGAAAAGTGGAATGGAGCTGTTTTCAAAACAAAATATAGCACTGGGTGTTCCCCATTTCGGAGAGAAGCACGTTCATGGGCTTCAGGACTCTTGCTATGTATCCTGGACTAGGATTTGGAAACATTTTGTTACCAAGTCCTGATGACAGAACGATGGCTGTGACGGAAACATCTTAATGTCTGTGACAGCATTTTTTATCCTGCGTGCTCTTCAAACACTTCTGCGTTGTGCCACGTTTGAATTCGTGGAGAGAGAATAGAATCACCACCCCGAGGCAGAAAGTTTGAAGTAACATTGCTGCTGCTTTTATTAGCTCAATGAAAATTTCATATGTATCCCCCTACACTCAAATACTGTACACAGCTTCCAGTCTTTGATGGCTTTGTTTATAATTTCTCTGGCGTAGACTCTTTGATTATTTCTTAGCTGTGAGGCTTGGCATTTCAACTGTAATGTGCCGCTTTAGAGAATGGAATCGAGCGAAACATGCTGGAGACGGAATGTCTGTGGAGCCCTTATTTGGCCGAGCATATTACGTTTGCTGAGCTTGGCGTTAGCTTTATGTTTACACTCTGGCTTTCATTTCAGGCAGCCTGTGAATCCACAGTCCAGTGAAGCTGAGGGATGGGGATTTGAACTGATTGACAATCTGGTCCTACGCATGTTTCCTTTTGGTGCCCAAGACCAAAAGTAGTGGGCCCTTCTCTGTTGTGGCACCTTGATGGTGGAACTCTCATTGCTCCCTAGATGGGATTCATGTCAGGAGTTTTGTCCATTATGGCATAAGTGTCACGGAATCACAAAATGTTAATATATTTCCCAATTCTGGAAACGTGGCCAACCCAGTCCAGCATTCCTGAAGGCATTTCTGTGAGAGGGGGTACAGTTTAGGGGTAGCCAATTTAGCACCCTCCATCGGCCCCAGTCAACATGACCAGTGGTCATGGATGATGGAAGTTGTAGTCTTAACAATATTTGGTCACAGGTCCCCTCCACCCTTGTGTTTTGTTATTACCTAGATTACTGTGCAAACATTTTGTTCCTTGTCACGAAATATTCCACAACACAAATCCTTCCCTCAATGGTAGTCCAGGTCTAGAAAAAGTGTCCTTGTCTACTGAGTCCTTGTCCAGGACAACTTGGCAATCTTCAGATTGAAGAAAGTGTAGGTGAAGCATGAATTTCATCTGGCTTTTGAAAACTTGGTTACGTTTTCGTTGCTGTCTGCTGGTTTTGTGTGTTGGTTTCTTTAGAGACTTTGATTGGGTCAGTAGGCCCAAATGTCTTTATCTAATCCATGGTAGGCAAAAGTGAGTTGTACAGTGGTACCTCCGGTTGCGGACGGGATCTGTTCCGGAGCTCCGGTCAGATCCCGAGGTTTCCGCAACTGGAGGGACCGGTTCTGCACATGCGCGCTGCGCAGTAGAGTGCTTTTGTGCATGCACGCGCAACTAAACACTTCCAGGGTTGCAACTTTCGCAACCCAAAGTTTACATTACCTGAGGGTAACGTAAGCCGAGGTGCTACTGTATTCAGATTCATTTTGTCCCAAGGGAGACTTGGTAAGGTAGGGATGAACTGTAGTCAGTTGCTTGCTTCTTGTTAGCAATAACTTTTAGAGAGCTAAACTATACTTGGACTATTTAAGTCAGGGGTCAGCAACCTTTTTCAGCCATGGGCCGTTCCACCGTCCCTCAGACCATGTGGTGGGCCGGACTATATTTTGGGGGGAAAATATGAACAAATTTCTATGCCAGAGATGCATTTTAAATAAAAGGACACATTCTACTCATGTAAAAAGCACGCTGATTCCTGGACCGGATTGAGAAGGCGATTGGTTGCCTACCCCTGATTTAAGTCATACATCAAAATTTAAGTCATACATCAAAAATTAAAGGCAACATTCTCAAGCAAATGCTTGTTTTGCAAGAGTGTAGGCCACAATGCAAAAGTGAGTGCTTAAAGATATTGAAACCTATTCTGTTTTGGATTTGGGCTGCTTTGTGCAATGCACTTTTGCTCAACAAGTGCACTTTTTATAGGCGGGAAATAGTGTGGTGGAGCAGAAAATTCAGCAGAATTGAAGCTCTGGTGCTTTTTCTGCAGCAGGAGCTGCAAGATCATATGCTGGAGTAGTATTTGCCAGTGTTGTAAGCTTATGAAGTCGGGGGACAAATTTGTTTTGGTGAATGATTGCTTGGGTATGGTAGACTCAGACAGTGACAGGCCCATGATCACCCAGTGAATTGCATGGCTGTTGACAGTTGTGAATCCAGGCCTCCAAAAGGATCACAATTCTGTGACTGCTGAAGCGGTTGGGGGCACTGCTTTACCTGACCTCCCATCACTGCAGAGGTGAGATCAGCATGATACAAAAGCCCTAGTAGAGCCAATCTGGCGTTCCTGCTGGTGTGTTTGCACCACACAAACTCTCTGCTGCTTTGCCCTCTGGGTATGCTATGGTGGGGGCAGGAGGTCAGTTCAGTAGCCCTACCAACTGTGTGACTGCCAGGACATCCTAATATAATGCTGCTTTTTCAGTATTGCAGACTGTGCTGTGTACTATAGGTGGTATTGAATGGAGATTATTTCACCTGTGCAAGCATTTCTGCTTGACTGATGGAATGATCTTGCTTTCGTTGTAGAACAATGCATCCCTTATTAGTAGGGAAGGAATGAAAATAGTGAGCATATGCAAAATGGGATGTTCTGATTTGGCTTATTGTAATAGATTTGAGAACATGGACCGTGTATGACTGGTGCAATTATTGTGAAACTTAAGTTATAGGGTTTCCCCCCCCACTGTATCATTAAAATATCAATTTTAAAGTGCTTGCTTTGCCAGAATATTCTTTGAGGAAAAAATAATAATCAGAAAAGTCATGAACAAATACCACAATAACCTGATGCAGGAATGGGCTGAAATTAGATCAGGATGTGCTGGTAGATCTCTGGGTTATTTGCAGTAGGCCAGCAAGGGTTTCTGAGCCCAAAACATTTTAATAAACCAACATACATGACTTTTCCACCTAAACCAGGCTGCTAAAATGAAGAAAGGTAACCAGCAGTGAACCTTGATGCGAAGGAACAGTGAGTTCAGTTCAGTTCTGTACTGCAAAGAAATTCCCGGACTCAGAATGTGTTCAGAGACACCCTGTTTAATTCTAATTGATTGTCAGTTGCGCCTGACTCTGGTTAATAGATCTTGGGGTTCTAGTAAAAATAAAGAAGCTCTGACAAGCCCAAAGACTGCTCATGGCTAATCTAAAGAATACAAAGCTGGACTCATTTAGTACCTTTCCTTTATGGAATGGATGGAAGTTTTCAAAAACAATGCAGAACTCCCGTTCATTTTTCTGGGCCTTGCTTATGAGGTGTGCCTGAAGGCAGTGTTAGAAGCTCAGATATCTAAGCTAGGGGCTAAATGGCTCCTTAACCCAAGTATCTGAAGAAGTGTGCATGCACACGAAAGCTCATACCAAAATAAAAACTTAGTTGGTCTTTAAGGTGCTACTGAAGGAATTTTTTTATTTTCCTTAACCCAAGGTTTCAGTCACCAAAACTGAATGTCTAGTTGCCATTTTGGGGCAAGATGGCTCTAAAGTCTTATTTTTCAAATCATGGATTGACTGTGATAGATTCTCAGTTAAACATCTGGCTAGTTCAGAGGACAACCTTGAGCTAGATTAAGAACTTACGAGAACTTGAAGAAAAGTGACTAGATCATAGCTGCCAAGTTTTCCCTTTTCTCGCGAGGAAGCCTATTCAGCATAAAGGAAAACCCCTTAAAAAAAGGGATAACTTGGCAGCTATGGACTAGATCCAGGGAAAGTCCACATATCTATTGGCCTATTCCTACCTCTTTTTCTTAATGGTGGCATGGACCATTCATAAAATTAAGAATATTATTAAAATTATAGAATATTAAGAATATTATTCAAGGCAGTGGGGTGCAGTAAGTGTAGACAAGCTACAACAGTTAACTATAGCATTGTTCATGGCTCCTCAGCCTGCACAGAAAAAGCATTTTGGTTCTTGAATTTCATTCTGATTATGCAGATAAAATATAACTGATAGTGCTGTGTATTAAAGTAATAGCACAGCCAAGTATGTATTGTAATATAGAGTTTATTGTATTGTATTACAGAGTTTATTTGAATGTACAAGTTCCAGTGGGGACGTCTATCATTTGCTGGTTCAGGGTGCAGGATTTGGATCCTCTGCCGCATTGGTTTCCGCGGGAGGGAATCCGCGCCATTGGTTCCCGCCAAAATGTATATTTTCCCTGCTAGTCCTCTGTTATTATATAAGCCCCAGTTTTCTCCATTCCTGTGTTCTGGCTCTTACCTATTCTTTGAATTAAAGAGTTGTTGTACCAGATCCTTGCCTCCAGCTTCTTATCTGCACCAGACTGAAATCACTGAATACGCACTACACAACAGATAGAATTCTACAGGATGGGGGTATTATTGTGTGAAAACAGTTCAGATTCCCAGACATGCACCTCTGGATGGTGGAGATGTCAGGCGCTATCCTGGCCCCCAAGCGTCTTCACTTGGTTGCAAGTGGCCAATAGCCAGGCGCAATGTGCCTGGCTCCTGCCTAATTTCGAACACTGTCTGAAGGGTTATGCCCAATTAGTACGAAAACATTTTTCTGTTTGTATATTTTTAAATAAATAAATAAATAGCACTTAAATGAAAAAAAAGCTTACCATCAGCTGTGTTCAAATGCCAGTTTATTCAGTTTTCATGGCTTTCCCCTAACTATTCATGTTGTGGAAGTCTAGTGCTCATTTCTGTTCGCTTCCTTGCTTTGCATTTGTAAGAAATCAATATTTTATTGTGGTGGCACTCACACTGTGGAACTCCCTGCTTGTTGACATAAGGCAGCTATGTTTGTTGTACTCGTGTGTGTGTGTGTGTGTGTGTGTGTGTGTGTGTGTGTCTGCCTGCTTACAACATTTTTGCTTAGGCAAGCCCATCCAGACATGTAGAATGATGACAAGTGTTTTAACCTGGTTTTTAGCTTATAGGTGATTTTAATTATTAATTTTTAAAATGATTTCAGTAGGTTGGTTTTATTTTATTTCATTTTTTAAAAAAACCCTGGTAATATTGTTTTTCTTGTAAATCGCTTCAAGGTTTCGTTACAACCAAGTAGCGTATAAATCTTGCAAAATAAATAAATAAATAGGGTGGAAGCAACATCAAACTTCCAGCCTCTTACTTTGAGGGATGGAGAGGTTCTGCGTACCATTTAAGAAGCAAGCCACATATCTATTGTTCTGGTGATAATTAGTACTATATGAATTTACCTCTTAATGCTGTTGCTTCTAATCCAATGAAAGGCATTTGATCTGCATTCCGGGCACAGCCTTCCAATGGAGCCATTCAGGGAAGTCCTGACCTACTTTCTCTGAGGAAAGTGGGCAAGTCGGCCTTGCCCTTCTAATTTGTGGGGAAAGGTTTTGAGGTAAATTCCCGGCTTAAACGCTCACGCATTGCTGTAGAGCATCATTCACAGGCGGCAGCCCCTTGCTAGGCTAAGCGTTAAATATAGCATGAAGCTTAACAGAACTTACCTGCAATTAAGCAGTGG
Source organism: Zootoca vivipara (assembly GCF_965207765.1). Classification (NCBI taxonomy): domain Eukaryota; kingdom Metazoa; phylum Chordata; class Lepidosauria; order Squamata; family Lacertidae; genus Zootoca; species Zootoca vivipara. The sequence continues at coordinate 64,486,950 of NC_142591.1, forward strand.
CAGTCTCTCATTTGGCGCTCCGCAGTTGTCAATTAGCCTTTATTACGAGAGATTTGTTTGCTGGAGGCTTTTGTGAATGGAGGCTGTGCCTTAACTGTGGTTCTTGCTCACAACCTGATTATTTTTTTTAATGGGTGTAAATTTGTGTGTGCCATTGCAGGGATGCTTATTTTAAAATTGTACTCTTCCCTTCTTTTTTCTTTTTCAAAAAAAGACACCCCCCACCTCCCTGCAAGACAGTGACTACATTCTAAGATCCTCTCTCTTGTATTAGTAAAGTGGATGTCCCTCATTCAGATCATAGAATCATAGAGTTGGAAGGGAACCGCTGCCCGCAATGCAGGAATCTTAGCTAAAGCATCCATGACAGATGGCCAACTTCTGCCATCCAACCAGATGTGCTGGTCTAAGTAGGCAGAAGAAGAGAGAGGGAATGAGTCCCATGTGGTGGTTGGATCTAGGAGCAGTGGTGCATGGTTCATTAGGGCAAATGGGGTACTGCTTCACCACCAACCCCATTCTGCCTCCAGCCAGTCCCCACCCATCTACCACCTTCTGTACATCCAGGCCAGGGACTGTCACTGGCTATTAGCTTTCTTCTGCTAATAGTCTCAGTGCTGTCCCATGTAGAACTTAGCAGGGAGGAGGTAGAAGTAGAGCTGGTTGACGCCACTGGTTGTGGCTCTGCCTACCAATGGCTCTGGCTCCACCTCCTTTTGGCATCCCTGTCTTCTGCCCCACTAGTCTCAGTGGATGCTGGCCGTCATTGCCTGGGGGCACTGTAAATTTTGGAAAGGAAAAAGCGCTGCATTGCTTAAAAAAACCAAGATTAGAAGACATTGTGGAATTGTAGGCTTTGGAGGATAAGCTGCAGCAGACTGAACACCTCACAGATAAGGATGAGTACACACACTAAGAGGAACGGATATGCCTCACTACACATCAGAGAAGGAAAAGGACAAAGCTTTGCTTGTATTGCTCCTCAGACAAACCCTGCCTCTTTTTGTCTTGTCCTTCAGTCCTGGCTTGTCCTTCAGTTTTGACTTCTGGCTTGTCCCATGGCTTCTGATTCCCAGCTCCTGGTTCAGTTCAACCTGCTGCCCATGACCCAGCTCTGGAAGGCAATGACTCTTCAAGTCAAGGATGGGGAGCTTGTGGCCCTCCAGATCTTATTGGACTCTCAACTCCCATCAGCTCCAGCTAGCATGGGCAGTGGTGATTGGGATGATGAGTATTATAGTTGAACAATATCTGAAGGGCCACAGATTCTCTATCTCTGCTACCTGAGAGGCCATGGATTGGACCTGGCACCTCATCTCTCTTATACAACCTGCTACTGCAGTGTATGTTTATGCCCTCTGAGCACTGAGATGTGTCACCTACATATGGTTTAGATATGCACCTTTCATTTTCAAGTTTGGAAAAGCTGCATATTGGCCAGCATGGGATTGAAGTGAAAAACATATGCTTCTACTTGTTTAAATATTGGTATGGATTTTGGGCAACTTGAGTCTGCTGATGAGTAATAGCAATAAAGAGTACTTAAAATAACAAGATTAAAGTCATCGTCTGGAAGCTGTATGCAGCAGATGACCCCAAACCTTTTGAACTCAACTGGTAATCATCATCATCATCATCATCATCATCACATTGTTATTCACATTCTTGAGTGTGACTCAGCCATACATTTCTCTGTGTTACTCATTGGACATATTCATATTGTATTTATGTGGATTTGTATTGTCCACTACTCGGATATTTATAGGATTGAGTTGTACATAAGTTTCTAAGTAAATAAATAAATATGGCGGACTCAAGCTGTATAGGGATTTATAAGTTAAAACAAGCATTTTGATTTGTGATGCTTAGTCATGCAGAATAGATTGCTGCTTCCATGTCTCCAACTGGAAAGCAAATTGCATCATTCTAGACCAGCTGGAAATTCCAAATGGTCTTCAAAAGCAGTTCTACATTGAGGATATAGGTGGGCAGTGCACTCAAAGTTACAAAGGCACCCATTGATTTCAGCTGTTTTGTTAGTTAACCTCTCTCCTTAAGACAAAAGGACTTGCAAAGTTGTCACATTTTTCCTGCATCTTTCCCATGGTTTTTTTTTATTAAGAAACAACAAAGAACCTAACCTATCCAAGCATTTTATTCAAAAATGCTGGTGTATAATCTGGGCATAAAAGTAAGGTGGCAATATTGAGAAATCAAAAATTGTACATTCATCCTGAGGGCCAGATTAGAAGGGAGCTCTGTTGGGACCAAACTACATGTTGCACATTACTGAAATGTGGGTTCCTATTTGCTTGCTGCAGTGCTACTGCGATTCCAGTTAGGAAAGTGGCATGGCAGAGAAGAAGTTCATTATGAACGAAGCACTTTCATTCACAATTGCAATGAAAATAAATGTCGTACAGTACTTGCTTTATCCTCTTGTCAGATGTTTGTCTGAGAAGTCAAGGTACATTGGGTTGTCCTAACAGCACTGTGGTATCTGCCATTCAACACTGAAAGGTATAAAAGAATGTGATGTGTGTGTGTGTGTGTGTGTGTGTGTGTGTGTGTGTGTCGCATGCTATGTGCAGTAGAACAAACCACCCAAATCCTGGCTTCTGCTGAGTCAGTTGCACACCAGTCACAGGCACATAATATGTCTGGAACATACGGTCCAACCAACTCGGGCCTCCTGCCAAGCTGTCTCGCTAGGCAAGGGAGAAGAGAGTCTCCGTGGCACAACTCTTGACGGATTATCTCCAGATCAGCAGCTGCTGTCTGAGAGCTTGCTTATGCACACCCTGCATCATGAACAACTTATTAACCCTCTGGACCCACTGAAGGCATCGACACTTACCTATAAATAGTCTCCCTTGCTTTTTTCCTTGCCTTTCAGTAGACGAATTAGAGCAAATAAAAAGGTTGCAATTCAAGGATTTCTCCAAGGCAGGATTGACCTACATATTCAGTGCTCCTGATTTTTTCCCCTTAAATAAGTTTATATGTTTGCAAGGTCCACAAGTAAGTTTGAATAAATATGTCAACTTACTGTGAGTCAGACTTCACTTTATAGGCATGAGCTACTCAGAGTTGTGCAAAACTGTCAGTTGAGTGAAAGAGAAGTGAACATGTATTCCGTTGAATCAGGAACCGCAAAGGAAAATTGGGTGCACACCTGAGTGATAATGGCATCTATCTGAACTAAGTTGCTTTTCAGTAGGCTGTACAGTCAAATCTGTTGCTCCGTCTATGTTCTGGTGCAACTAGAAATGTATAAATAGTGCCTTTTTAAAAAAGCATGACTCTATCCAAGTCAGGGTGTTTTGAGTTCTAACACCAAAGTCCTTGATGAGTTTGCTGATTTCGTTGCTATGATTTTAATTTGTCATGGTTGTTATATTGTGGTCTATTTATTGTTGATATTGCTGTTCATTTCGATATAGTTGATATAAGGCAGCCTTGTGTAATACTTGCTTATTCAAAAGGTATGATGTAAATTTCATATCTCATTCTTTTCTTGCTGCAAAAAAATCCAGTGCCTAGGATGCTGGCTGAGGCTGCTGGGAGTTGACGTTCAGCAACATATACAGTGCCAGAGGTTTTCCATCCTAAGTTTAAGATCAAAGTTCAGTTTTGGGTGTTTTCCCTCTCCTCCAGCAACCCTGTCCCACATCATTCAGTAGTGCTGCTGACCCCTCCAGAGAAGCAGATGCATTTGGCTTCATGAGCAAGGAGAGAACAGGAAACGTTCCTTCCGTGAACCTCTTCCAGTTAACTTATCTTGGGATCCAAACCAAAGTGTACTGTATCTCTAGTTTTGGTCCAGCATTGCTTCTTATTATTTTGTTGGGATTTCTTTTCAAGGCTGTCCAGAGGACTTGGGGATGGGTTTACACAGGGGATGCTATCAACTGTACAGACATCTGTGTTACATAGGTTAAATGTCATAGCTTCCCAGAAGAGCCCTGAGAACGGGAGTTTGGAATTTTCTAGCAACGATCCAGGACACTCCCATGAGAGCTACAGTTTTTCCTGTTTCCTGAACTGAGGAATGGGAGTCAAGCCAGTTTAAGACGGGCTCACATTATGTGCTGGGCCCTTCTGTTGCTCTGTTTTCACAACAACTCTCTTAGGCTGAGTGATAGCAAAACATCCCAGGACTAGACTATGACATTTGTTGCTGGAAAGCCACTTCAGGTGTTACCTTTTTCTTTATGAAATGTATTTTCACTTGAAATATAGGACAGGGATGGGTAATCTGTGGCCTTCTAGAAATTTTAGGCCCATCCAGTGATGATGTGAGTTTGAAGACAATAACGTCTGGAAGGCTGTATTCCTGATACAGTGGTACCTCTACTTACGAATAACTCTACTTACGAATGTTTCTACTTACGAATGGAGCTCTGTCCGCCATCTTGGATGTGGTTTAGATAGGATTTTTTCTACTTACGAATTTTTAGATAGGGTTGCTTCTACTTACGAATTTTTTCTCCCAATGCATTCCTATGGGATTCGACTTACAATTTTTTTCGTCTTACAAATGTGCGTTCGGAACACATTAAATTCGTAAGTAGAGGTACCACTGTACAGCACAAAACTATTTGCTTTATTGTAAGTTGCCTAGAAATATAGCATCTTCCTTTTCTTATGCTCACTGCATCTTGGGAAGGCTGTGTCTCCATTCCGTTTTGCCTGTGTTGTTGAAAAATGCATTGTGTCTGCTGAGACAATCTTTTCTATATTGCTTCATTTACTTTTAAAAAAATAGTCTGGTCCTGTCCCCCCATCCCCCAGTTTGCACAAGTAGACCCTAGTCAAAGATCCATCATGGTTGGGAAAACAACTTAACATTGTTGTGAATCAACTTGCATTCATAGTTTTGTGAATAGTGTGAAATAGTCTTTTTTTTTTAGGAAACTGTGCAACTTTTTTCATCAAGGGCAGGAGAAAAAGCTATCAGTGCCAATTAATAAACAGAAGAAAAACAGCCAAGTTTTCAACACAGGGTTCAAATTAACACATAGCAAATCCAAGTGCGAAGTGAAGATCAGCCTGGTCTTGGCTCTTAGCCACAAGACCAACAGCTGCCCCCCCCCCCCAGCAGAGAATCCCCTAACGGAATGGCCTGTTACTACAGTGGTACCTCAGTTTATGAACACAATTGGTTCTGGAAGTCTGTTCATAAACTGAAGCGTTCATAAACTGAAGCGAACTTTCCCATTGAAAGTAATGGAAAGTGGATTAATCTGTTCCAGACGGTCCGCGGAGTACTTAAACTGAAGCGTTCATAAACTGAAGCGAACTTTCCCATTGAAAGTAATGGAAAGTGGATTGATCCGTTCCAGACGGCGTCCTTAACCCGGCGTCCTTAACCCGGATCCTGAAGCGTACTTAACCCGAAGCATGGGTGTAATTGGTTCCGGAAGTCTGTTCATAAACTGAAGCGTTCATAAACTGAAGCGAACTTTCCCATTGAAAGTAATGGAAAGTGGATTAATCCGTTCCAGACGGCGTCCTTAACCCGGCGTCCTTAACCCGGATCCTGAAGCGTACTTAACCCGAAACATGGGTGTAATTGGTTCCGGAAGTCTGTTCATAAACTGAAGCGTTCATAAACTGAAGCGAACTTTCCCATTGAAAGTAATGGAAAGTGAATTAATCCGTTCCAGATGGGTCTGCGGTGTTCGTAAACCGGAAATTCGTAAACCGAGGTGTTCATAAACCGAGGTTCCACTGTATGTCACTACCCTGTAATGACAGAAGTGAAGGAAAGCGCAACCTTTGTCTCAGAGAAGCAAAGGCATAGGCAAACTCGGCCCGCCAGATGTTTTGGGACTACAACTCCCACCATCCCTGACCACTGGTCCTGTTAGCTAGGAATCATGGGAGTTGTAGTCCCAAAACATCTGGAGGGCCGAGTTTGCCCATGCCTGATCTAGGATGACTCAGTTGGTAGAGCATGGGGCTTTTAACCTCAGGGCCGTGAGTATGAGCCCCACATTGGGCAAAAAGATTCCTGCATTGCAGGGGGTGGACTAGATGACCCTTGGGGGTACTTTACAATTCTGTGGTTCTATGGAAGTTGCTCTGCTCCCAGCCAGCGATAAAATTTGAAATGGCTTACTGTTCTCTGAGTCTCTGCTGTAGTGCCCAGCCTATTTAGAGGATACCTTTGGAATATATTAAGTTTTTTTTAAAACAAACAAACAAACAAACCTTGCCCCTGTATTTTAACGATAAAATTATAACTATCTGTATAAACCGCTGAGTATCCCAGAGAGAGAGTCCTAATATATAACATACCTTTCAAATATTATTTATTAAATCTTTTTATATTGCCTTTGCAAGTAGAGCATATATTTAGGGAAAGTGGACTGGAACTTGCTGAAAAAACTGAACTGGAACTTGCCGTTTCAAAGGATCTCGCTTTTCGAACTAAAGATGGAAAGACACAAACAGGTCAACACTTTGCACCTTTTATCCGGATGCACCACTGCTCCCGTTCCATATAGGACCCTCATTCTGTTTATTTATGGAGGCATTTAAGCCCACCTGAAGTGTTTGGATTGCCAGGGCACCCAATCTGGAGACTGTGAAAGCGGTGCAAGGCGTGCAAAGTGGTTATCGCGAGCCCTTGTTGTTGGCAAGGAGAGGAGGGAGGTGTGCGTAATCCTTGTTAATGCTGTTAACTTACAGTAGGCCACTGCTTTAGGGAGCTTTGCTCAGCTTGCTTGCTTGGGAGTCTTGGCTTCTCTTGGGAGATGTTAACCTCCTCCTTAGTGAAAAGGAAGAAAGAACAAAGAGATCAAAGAGGAGAACAGTCGGAATTGGTTTTTTTAAATAAAAAAAACTTCTTTCAAGGGGGGGAAATGTGCCCGGGAAGTCACAGTGGTAAAAGCATTCTGCATGCTGGCAGTTCAGAAGGTGCTTTTCATAATACATCAACTAAAGAGGAGCAGGCGTCCTTGGAGAGCTGTGTTGCATTCTTGGTCAAACATTTAACATAACATGTATAAATATTTTTCTCCCCAGATAGACAAGAGAGCGTTGGTTTCTCATTTCCCTTTCCCCACCCCATGCCTGCTTTCAAGTAGGATGCGTGTAACTCCCTTTCCCATGCACGTGCACACACACGCACATACACGAAACTATGTGGTAGCAAAATAACATGTTATTGTTATCCTTATTATACTTACAATATGTGAAGTTTTAAAGACAGCACTCTTGCATGGTACTTGCACACCATACATTTAAATGCACCTCCCACCAAATCCTGGGGACTATAAGGTGTAGGGACTTGTGAAGGGTAAACCACAAGTCCCAGGATTCTTTGAGGGAGAAAATGTGATTCAAATGCATGATATGTATGGGTGGCACTGTGGGTTAAACCACAGAGCCTAGGGCTTGCTGATCAGAAGGTCGGTGGTTCGAATCCCCGCAACGGGGGTCCCAGCTCCTGCCAACCTAGCAGTTTGAAAGCACGTCAAAGTGCAAGTAGATAAATAGGTACCGCTCCGGTGGGAAGGTAAACGGTGTTTCTGTGCGCTGCTCTGGTTTGCCAGAAGCGGCTTAGTCATGCTGGCCACATGACCTGGAAGATGTACGTCAGCTCCCTCGGCCAATAACGTGAGATGAGTGCCACAATCCCAGAGTCGGTCACGACTAGACCTAATCGTCAGGGGTCCCTTTACCTTATGTATGCAGTCTATGCCAAAGTGAATAAGGTTTTTTGTGGGGTGGCTAGGGAAGGCTGGCAGTTGTGGTGGTGGTGGGGAGGTTGGTGTTTCTCCTGAGAGCATAATTTACCAGGCAGATATAGATATATAGATATAGATATAGATAAATATTAGAATCGTTGATCCTTTTGAGATCACTTGTAACTGCATGCTCCTCTAGCCCAGTAGGGAATCTGCTGCTTCAGCATCCCTGACAGTTGGCCCATCAGGCTCTGTTATCAAAGGGGCACCCACGACCGGGCAAGGCAGTCTGTTCCACTATCAAAGAAAGCTTCTGCTCCCAAGAGTAATGTTTCTGGAAATTTGAACAAGCAGTTTGGGGGCTTACCCCCTGGAACCACAGGGGGAAAAAATTGCTCCATCGGTGGCCACCATTACTTGACCGGCTGGACTGTTTGTGAGGAGCCAGAATACAGTGGAACCTCGGTTTACGACTACCTCCGTTTATGAACGCCGTGGACCCGGAAGTGTTTACATGTGGGTTCCGCGGCGTCGGATGCACAGACGCGATATGCGCAGCTTGCGCATGCGCAGAAGCGATCTGTGCAGTGCGTGCGCAGAAGCGCTCTATCGGCACTTCGCGCATGCGCAAAAGCATGCCTTCGACGAGCGAATACCTTGGTGAGCGAGCGCCTCCGCAGAACGGATTGCGTTCGCAAACCGAGGTACCACTGTACCATGGTTATCGAATCAACTATTGAATCCTTGGAAGTGGCTGGGTATACTGCTTTAAATGTCTACTGCAGATGGTTCCTAGGCCTGGGTTCTCCAGAGTGCATACATGGCTATATATTAGCCAGTGTGTGTTTTTCTGTGAGAGGTGCTAATGTTTTCTGCAGTGAGCACTGAGTGCCTTGAGCTGCCTTTAAATTGCAGGCCTGTCAATAGAAGAGAAACTTTGTGAAGGAAAGCAGTGTATGGACTTCCTACTTTTTATAGCTTCTGTGTTGAGTCTAAATATGTGCTGGCAGATTTCATCTAATTGTTTGCATTTCTTTTTTCTTTTTTGAAGAACATTACATTAGTTTTATAGTAAAATAACATCGATCAGTTCCCGAAAAACTTGTAGAATGTTACACGTCAATCACATCTGAGGGGGGAAAAATTGAGCGGGGACACTGTCAATTAACTGAATCATTGAATATACACTATCAAGGCTTCCGCTGTGACAGAACCTCTCCATAACTGAGCATGAGCAGAAGGAGTCTTACATTATAAAGTCATTTATATTTGCATAGTTGATATATGGGAACTATATCTTACCAAAATGATCATGCTTAGTTTAGCATCTCAACAACCTCCATGTTACACTAGATGTTTGGGAAGAGCCAGATCCCAAACTTGCCCTCGCCAATCCCATCAGAGGTGGTCTGTTGGAGCCTCTCCAATGGGAGGCGATTTCTGAGTGTGCAGTGGTAAAACAGCATTGCACTTAGATCCTTACATATAAGCGGAGGGTCTAGAATAGTGTGTGATGACAGAAGGGCCAGAGCTGGGTTATTGTTGGAAACAACATAGAAAATGCTTTGCTCCAAACCCAAGATTTTAAACAGGAAAGAGTGTGTCTATGTGCCCTTTTCTGTGTAAATGTACAATACACACTATTTGTGTTATTTAGCCTGAGGTTGGAGTGTTCCAAGTGCTGTGTCATCATCCAAGGACAAGTCCTTCAGTATGTGAATTCAGTGGCTTTTCAATGGAGATTGAAAAGGGTCAATCCCTGAGACAATAAAATAGTTTTTCTTAGACTGGGTTCTTGTGTTACCTTGGTGGTATGAGAACCACAGCCGCACTTGGTCTTAGCTTCGCTAACAATGTAATGCAAGTCATTACGGGCAATGCTGACAAGGTAACATAATCATGCAGTGTCTTAGTCGTCTTTTGTAAGTCTTCATTTATTTCTGCATTAAATGCTAGGATGGCTTAGTAGTATTTTACCTTTAATATATATATATATATATTCAGGTTTCGTTTAGGTGGTGGTTGAAAGAAAGAAAAGACCAAGGAGCAGGAAAAAAACGGTGAATTAGCATACTCTGATTAGCAAAGCATTTTGCAAATAATAAACCTTGCATTTAAATTGCACGACTTCCCCCCAAATAATCCTGCAAGCCGTATTTTAACGGCATTGTACCTCTGTGAGGTTTTAACTACAGTTCCCAGGATTATTTGAGGAAGACCATGGGCATTAAACGTAGGGAGTGTGTGCAGCCCGAATTGGGTCAGAAACACCGTTAATACTGCAAATCTCAGTTGGAGAGTGGTTTTTAAAAATGGAATAGGATTCCAGATGTGGTGATCAACTTTGTATATTTATGTACCTTCATCTCAAAAGAGCATTTGAGCCTGGTGGGAATATGTTCCTGATCTCTTTAGTCATGCTTAGACACTTAAGAACAAACAATTCATTTAGTCTACAGGTGGAGGCTCTCAGGGTCACAGGCTTAAAAAGTCATGCCAGGGGCCCCAGTTTGGTCCACGAGGCCATTTCTCCCAAGCCCCACACCTGGGGTCATATGATGTTGGATGTGGGACAGGTATATTCATGGCTGCAAAGGGACAGTCAGTGGTGTGACAGTGTGCTTCTGATTGTTCCTCATCAAGTACAGCTTGCATTCAGCACCTTTTCAGTTTGGGCACCAAATACAAGTCTTGTTGGAATTGTTCACCCAGTTTGTTTTGGCACTCAGTTCTGGATCCAGTCAGCAGACCTTTGCACCTTTTAATGTGCTCCTTCCCCTCTCCACTTCCATGGTTTGCTCCAATCATAACACGGGTTTTCTTTGTAACTGGGATTTAAATTGTGTTTCCAGACTCTGGTGACAAGGGTAACCTCGGTTGTTGACATCGACCATAGTTGTTTATAGCAGCTGCTGTTACTTCTATCCCACTGTTCTTCCAAGGAAAACAGGGGATGCACCAGCATGCCCTCCCCTTTCATTTTGCCCCCCTCCCAAACAACCCTGTTATGTAGTTTATACCAGGCACCCCCAAACTCGGCCCTCCACCTGTTTTGGGACTACAACTCCTATCATCCCTAGCTAACAGGACCAGTGGTCAGGGATGATGGGAATTGGAGTCCCAAAACATCTGGAGGGCCAAGTTTGGGGATGTCTGGTTTAGACTATGAGATAGCCGTAGGCTCAAGATCACCCATTGAGTTCCATGGCCCGGGTAGGCATTCAGATCTCCCTAATCCTAGTGGAGTGCTCTAACTGCTACACCAAGCTGACTTAGTTTTAGCAGCAATGCAGAATGCAAGGCAGCACTGTGGTAAAAGGAAACAATGGAAAGTGAGTGAAAGGGGTCTCAAAGGAGAAGGGAGAAAGGTATGGAAGGATCGTCAACCGTTGCTAGGACATGGTGCACTTACTCAGTTGTTACTTGAGTTTGAATTAGGGTAGACTAATCACTTTCCCTGTCATTATCTGTAATAAGTGGTGTGTTGGGTTAAAAATACTTTTTTAGATTTCTTTGAATTCTGCCGTTCAAATGATAGAATGGAATAGTTTGCAAGACAAGAGAGGGACTGCTTTCAATAAGCAGTTACTTTTGTGCGCTTTCTCCTCGTTCACAATTTTGGGTGGTGGTGGTGGTGGTGGAATGTGCAGTCACATAGCAAAGAAAAACATAACCTGGAGGTATGCTCCCTCCTACCCCTTCTCTGAATATAGGACTCTGTTTCGAACATGAGAGGAGACATTTTAATAGTTCTGTTGGGTTGCTATGTGTGGAATTTAATAGTTCATGCATCAAAGACTCTGAAATGGATCCAGGTGCTTGACTGGCCGTTGCTTTTTCTAAAACGAAGTACTGTGAGCAAGAAGTTGGGAGCGGCAGAAAAGCGTTAAAAAAACGAGCAACTGGAAATGTAAACAGCCCATGCTTTAATCTTAAAAACCTCCATACTTCTGCCAGCCTGTGTACCTGTCAGTCTTAAGCTTTGTAATACAAAGCTGTCTTGTGGTTGCATGGGGGCTAATTTGACCTTTTTTGTTCATTGTCGTGTTTAGCTTTCATTTAGAATTACGGCATTTCTTTGCTCTTTATCCTGGATTAAAAAGAGAAATGCATTTTTTTTAATGCACCCAGATCCTTCCCAGAGTACAAGGACTGAAAGTGTGCTGGTTTAGCCTCAGACACCAAAAGCCAGCCCATGCAAAAAGAGACTCTGATTATTATTGCAAAAAAAGACTCTTGGACAGTCTTCCCTGCACCCAACTGGTGCCCTCCAGGTGTTGTGGGACTTCCAACTTTCAATATCCCCAGCCAACATAGTCAATAGTCAGGGGCGGTGAGAGCTATAGTTCAGCAACATTCGGAGCAGCAGCCGACAGCATGATCGGGCAGTGGCACTCATCTGACTTCTTTACATCACTACTGCTTACTAGGAGGCAGAGGGGGAGACACTGTCAAGGTCAGCACAGTGCAAACACACCGTCAAGAGACCTGGAGTGGCTCCCACCATTCCTTTGCACCCAACCAGTCCCTGACACATGGCCACTTCTGACCATGGGTACCCTGTACAATTATGATCCTATTTTAATGAAGTATTAAATGTCTTATTTATTGGGGAAATATTCTAGATGGCGGGTATATGAAGGAGGGTGCTTTTCTCCAGAGTAAAAAGTAGGTTCTGGTGCTGAGATTTGTGTTTAAACTTGCTTAAAATATACCAGCTACCTAGGGTCTATGACCAGGCATGGTCAGACTTGGCCCTCCAGCTGTTTTGGGACTACAATTCTCATCATCCCTGACCACTGATCCTGCTGGCTAGGGATGATGGGAGTTGTAGTCCCGAAACAGCTGGAGGGCCAAGTTTGTCCATGCTTGGTCTATGTTGTCTGTGTGCTTGAAAACATGGCTTTTCCAATATATATATTGGAGAGAAGTTTATTTAGAAATACTGCTAGTTTCTTGGTCTTTTGTCTTGGAATGACAGACTGTGTAAGTTTACAAACTTGAAAAGAAAATCTGCATAATTGGCCAATAAAATCATCCCATGCGATAATTAAAAGCAATCCAATAAACAGCAAACACTTAAACAGAAGCAGTATGCAAGAGGCTGGATGTAACAATGGACTGGACGAGGGCCAATAAAACGAGACTCAGTGCAGACAACTGCTGGCATGCAGTACTTTTGGTAGATGTTTCAATGTCCCAGCCTAATAATAATAATAATAATAATAATAATAATAATAATAATATATTATTTATACCCCGCCCATCTGGCCAAGTCTCCCCAGCCACTCTGGGCGGCTCCCAATTGAATATTAAAACAATACAGCATTAAATATTAAAAGCTTCCCTAAACAGGGCTGCCTTCAGATGTCTTTTAAAATTAGAATATCTGCTTATTTCCTTGACATCTGATGGAAGGGCGTTCCACAGGGCGGGTGCTGCTACCGAGAAGGCCCTCTGTCTGGTTCCCTGTAACTTCACTTCTCGCAATGAGGGAACTGCCAGAAGGCCCTCAGCGCTGGATCTCAGTGTCCGGGCTGAACGGTGGGGGTGGAGACGCTCCTTCAGGTATACAGGACCGTTTAGGGCTTTAAAGGTCAACACCAACATTTTGAATTGTGCTTGGAAACATACTGGGATGTCATTCAGTCAGTTCCAGAGGGAAATGTGAACACCATAAAGGATCAGCGTCACAGTTTGGGGATACTCATTGAACCAAAGTATTCTGTGTGCTTGCTAATGTGGCTGTTATATTTTTGCATCTTGCTTTGGTCTTGTTTGCATGTTATTTTGTGAGGGCATAACTCTTAAGGCAACTGAAAATTAATTCAGTAAATGAACTGATAACATAGTCCATGGAGCAAGACCTCATCTAATGATCTAATGGCGCTAGGGTGTTAACTGAGATATGTTAACTGCGATTTCCAAAACCTTTGGGCCTGATATAGCTTGATTCTGTAGCTTTGCAGAGGAGGGCACATACCCCCAGAGCCAGTTCTGCAATGCGGCACAGAGTGAAGCAACCTAGCAGTCTTGTGGCACCTGGAGCTAGAGAGATAGATGAAGGCAAGAACTGTTATCAAAGTGCAAAAATATCATCTACTCCAGCATCTTGTTCTCTCGATGGCCAGCCAGATGCAAGTAGGAGTCCAACAGCACTCTCCCCGCCTTCTGTTTCCAACATTGGCCGTCATTGAATGCCTCACCTTCCTGCATGAATTTAACTAATCCTCTTTTAAAGTCATCCAAGTTAGCAGACATCTTCTGAGATGTGGTGAATGGTTGCAGCAAGTTTTTTTTTTTTTAATGAAATGTTGGGGCTGGGAGTAGCTGGGCACCTTTTCGGTTCCTCTTCAGTCAGCAAAATGTCTTAGGCCACAACTTGCATGCGCCAGGCACCTTCCACTGGAGCCCTTCAAGGGACCTTCTGCAGCCCACACATCTTTATTCATGTTCAGTAAACAGATTTACTCACATACCCAACTACACTGATCCTGGCCACAAGTTTTACACAGTTCCCCTCCTCAGCACGTGGCCTTGTTGCATTACAATGCCAGATAGGAAAGGGGGAAAGCAAACAAGAAGGTAAAAAGCACATGCTGCTTACAACTTTTGACCAGTAAGTGCTACTTTTTGAGGATGATGCAGAATGTGCAAGTACTTTCGTGTTGCAAAACCAGAGTCCTGCCTTAGCAACACCGTTATTGCACCTAAACTATGTATGCCCTAACTCCTCCTTCCTGCCTGAAAAAAACCAACTAATATTAGCCCACAATCCAAATCTGCCAGGGATGTAAGTAAAGGTTTTGAACATCAACAGGAGATAATAATAATAATAATAATAATAATAATAATAATAATAATAATAATAATAATAATAATAATATATTATTTATACCCCGCCCATCTGGCTGGGTTTCCCCAGCCACTCTGGGTGGCTTCCAACAGAAGTATTAAAATACAATAATTTATTAAACATTAAAAGATTCCCTAAACAGGGCTGCCTTCAGACGTCCTCTGAGAAGATTTGTCTTACCACTTTTATGGAGTTAAAAAGCATTTCCTGATAACCCAGACAGTATATATATTTCTATCTTAAAAGGTTTAGTAAACTTTTAGGAGACATCTGAAGGCAGCCTCGTATTGGGAGATTTTTAATCCTTGATGTTTGTATTATGTTTTTAGATATGCTGTAAGACACCCAGAGTGGCTGGGGAAACCCAGCCAGATGGGTGGGGTATAAATAATAAAATTGTTGTTGTTGTTGCTGTTAAGGGGTGGTATATTTTGTGTAAGAGTTAGTTGTGGTGTTACAATGCAGTCTTGCATCATGTGGGTACTGATATTGTGTGTGCAATGCAAGGCAGTGTAATTATTAAAAATATTTTTCTAGTTTTCTTTTAGAAAAATCTAGTTGAAGCTTTTGAGTGGAATTTATTGTGCTCTATGAAGCCACTGTTCTAGAAGGATTATTGGGGATGGGAGGAATTGCCATAGGCAATAGATGGTGTATTGGAGGAAATAGATGGTGTATTTCCTCCAGGTAATATTAGATTGTAAACCTTTTTGTTTGTGTCTACATGCCTCTGGGTATTGCATAGTAAGCTCTTCTGTCTCGTGTTTTGTTCCCTGATCTAATGCACCCTGCCTATTATATCCCACTTTTTTGACCTGTGTACAGTCCGAATGATGCAAATCGTAAGTGCTTCTATAGCAGCCTGCTTCTTAACAAGACACAAGTCCAACTGACTTTAAGGAGGGCTTGTTTCCTAGCAATTATGTTTAGAATTGCAGTCATAAGACTGAGCTGAAATTATTTGGGAGAAAGTGCCATTGAACACAGAGGGACTTATTAAGTAAACCTCTAAAGCAGGGTTTCCCAAACTTGGGTCTTCATCTGTTTTTCATTTAGAATTCCCATCATCTCTGACCACTGGTCTTGCTAGCTAGAGATGATGGGAGTTGTAGTCCAAAAACAGCTGGAGACCCATGTTTGGGAAACCCAGCTCTATAGTATCTGGATGCAAGGCTTAGTCCCACTGAACTTGGTGGGGCTTGCTTCTTCCTAAACATTCTCAGGATTGGGCTACATGTTGTACAACTGGGGCAAAATGGGGGGGGGGGGTTATTAGTAAGAAGTGGTGGGTCTTCTGCAGGTGAGGCCAGACTTTAAAGTGGTGTGAAAGAAATGTGTGCATTTAGTCCTTCTGCACATTGCCAGAATCAGAAATGCATCGCGTTGCCATCCCCACCAGGAATCCAGAGACAGGGTACAGTATATGCCACGCTGGTATTCCAGTGCTGCAGATGTAATGTGATGCTGGTCACATATTACCTCCCCGCCCCCCGAGCATGTTTTGTGTGTCCAACATAACCTTCCTTTATGGGCCAACATATAGGTCTGCTACAGAAGCCTTAATAGTGTCCCTCTTTTGTGGTAAGGTGAAAAATACATCACATCACATCAGATGTCTGTGGTTATGGGGACTGAACTCCCTGTGACATTAGATATAATAATAATAATTTATTATTTATACCCCGCCCATCTGGCCGGGTTCCCCCAGCCACTCTGGGCGGCTTCCAAAAAAAAACACAGAAATTCTAAAATACAGAAATCCATCAAACATTAAAAGCTTCCCTAAACAGGGCTGCCTTGAGATGCCTTCTAAAGGTCTGGTAATTGTTCTCTTTGACCTCTAGAGACTCCAGTCCACATGTTGTGCATTCCAGTTCACTAGAATCTGGAGCAGTACCACCAGTCCAGGTTTACACAAAGAAACTGTAGAGATCAGGGCCCTGAGGAAGCTGCAAGGGAATAGATTTCTGGTGGACTTTTTTCATGGTGCAATATGTGTTTGAATCTGTTCTAAACAAGGTGTTTTGGTCACCAGCCTTTGCTCAGAGTATGCTGTAGGTAAAGGGTAAAGGGGACCCCTGACCATTAGGTCCAGTCGTGACCGACTCTGGGGTTGCGGCGCTCATCTTGCGTTATTGGCCGAGGGAGCAGGCGTATAGCTTCTGGTCATGTGGCCAGCATGACAAAGCTGCTTCTGTCAAACCAGAGCAGCACATGGAAACGCCGTTTACCTTCCCGCTGTAGCGGTTCCTATTTATCTACTTGCATTTTTGACGTGCTTTCGAACTGCTAGGTTGGCAGGAGCTGGGACTGAGCAACGGGAGCTCACCCCGTCACAGGGATTCGAACCGCCGACCTTCTGATCAGCAAGCCCTAGGCTCAGTGGTTTAACCACAGCGCCACCTGGGTATGCTGTAGGTACCCCTCCCAATTTGGATCAGCGAGGTATCACTTTTACTATAGCCCTGTGCGGGTGTTCTTGTTTGATTTGAGTTGATTTAATATGTGTGTTCCTGTTTTCCGACAACAAATGTTGAGCTGAAAGCGGCTCACCACAGCATGAAAGACCAACAAACACTGCAATACCGAAAACAATAGCATATAAAGCAAACAACGGATTCATCAAAACAATTAATACAATTCAATATTAAGTCATACGTTAGCAACGGATGGTATTGTCAGGACACTACATAATCACATGGAACCTTATTCCAGTTGTGGGTTATCAAATGTGTTCTTCACCATGAGGTTGTAGTTGTGAGAGGGGAATAATGGGGATACATTTGTGAGCCCCACCTTTTCTGAAGCTATTCTCCATGTTTTGGAGAACTTCTACAAGCACAGCACTTTCCCTGCTGCAGCACCTCTGAATGTATGACGACAGGGTGGTCGAGCTGGTTCTCATATCCTCTGCAATTCCCCCTCAAGCTTGCATGATGAAAAAGATGCCTAAAGAGGACTTGGTGTGATGTTAATTGCACTGAATTGTGCAGAACTTTCAGGCAGAAGTGATTGCGAGTTATTAACGAAAGGAGAGCACTACACATTTCAAACCCACACATTATGTTTGCTAATAAGTCCTGGTGAATATGGTGTAAGGCTGTTAAAGGGTGCTTATGCATGCCTGTGATTTGTGGTTTTTGTCTGAACCACATCCATGCATAGCTGCCAAGTTTTCCCTTTTCTCGTGAGGAAGCCTATTCAGCATAATGGAAAATCCCTTAAAAAAAGGGATAACTTGGCAGCTATGCATCCATGAGTTAAGTGTTTGGACGCTTGTGGGCACAGCAGGATGGGGCAGTAAATAATGACTCTGAAATCATTATTTTAAGTGCAGAGTATGATCTGCATGAACATTTTAAATTAAGGATGAAGGAATCAGTCTGTTTCTGCATACCGGTATATCGGAGAATACATTTTTAATTCCCATGAACATCTGCATTTAAATGGACAGTTGAATACTTACTTCTAAAGCATTTTCTCTTTTAAAAAAAAGTATTTTAAAATGCATTTCGATGCACTTTTAAATCCGATAACAGTTTCTGAACATGTGGGAGGTGAGAGTATCAATTGATAATGCAAATGCTGACCCACATAAATGCATTTAAGTGCAAAACTGCCCAATTCACACTGTCCAAAACAAAATGAGAACTGAAACACAGGATCCTTCAAAATTTGCACTTCCCCGAATTTTGCAATGTAGTTCTCCAACCAGCAGTGTGTACAAAATCCATATACTAGGGTAAACTGTGCATAAAAATGCATATGTTAGTGAAAATAACATTAAAATGCATTGTATTTAGGGAAATCACCTTGCAGCAATGGGTTTATTAGGCAAGATTTTATAGCAACATGTGCATATTTAGGATATGTTTGCTGATGGATTTTCACGAGGACTTCTTTTTTAAAATAACAATCACAAACTGATGTGGAAATATGGAGAACTGAATTTAGGAATGTGGGGGTGGGCAATAAGAAATTGAGAGGAAGCAAAATGGACAGATTTACCCATCCCTATCTTTGGCCATGCTGGGTGGGACAGAGGCCATAATCTCTGGGAGACATCAGGTTGGGCTATGTTGATATGGACAGTACTGAACTAGATGAGTTACTGATCCGACTCTGTGCAAGGCAGCCTCCCTTATGGGTTAACTGAGTCTTGCCATCTGGATCTGTAGAGATTGTGCCCTGGAAAATTATTATATCACTTTAAGTGCACATTCGAGGAAATGAGGGAAATGTTTCAACCTAGTATTGAAGAATCATGGAGTATTGAACCAATCATGGAGTATTTTTCAGCTTGCACAAAATGTTCCTGATGATGATTAATATGATTTAGATGTTAAGAGTCCATGCCTCTCTGCAGCTGAACCCTTAAATTCTCAAGCCTGTATGTAGGTCTTGCAGTCTGCCATGGTCTCAAAACAGTAGTTAGAAGGACATTTTGCTGGCTTTTGAGAAGAACTGGTAGCAGCAAGTTGTTAAACCAAATTAGTTCCAAGAAGAAATGGGATTTGGCCTTCCTGCAAATTTCCTTAGAAACCTTTGTGTTTTCTAAAGTGTTTTTGGGACACTGGAACAATAAACCAGAGTTGAATCATGTGCTGGATTTCATTGTTGGCAGCTGAAGGGCATGGTTGCTTTTGAATGCTTCTGGTTGGGGATACTGCAGAATGAAAGGCTTTATGATAAAGAACTAGGAATCTCCTATAATAAATAGATGGCTAATTCTAAAATACGTTAGGCTCCAAGTTGGCTTTTATTAATTATTCTGAAAGACAAGGCAATGCAAAGCAAAGCAAAATATTTCATCCACCTCACCCCTTGCTTTTTCATGCAAGTCCATTTGCAGTCGTTTGCAGTCCTCAACAGCTATCAGTCAGTCTATCACCCATTTCCACCACCCCTCCCCACCCTTTCTCTACCTATAAACGTCTGGGGACTTCTAATTCAGTGTATCTGAAGAAGTGTGCAGGCACAGGAAAGCTCATACCAAAATAAAAACTTAGTTGGTCTTTAAGGTGCTGCTGGAAGGAAATTTTTTATTTTATTTTGTATGAGTTATCTGTTTCATTATACATTTGTTGCCATGCAGACATCTATGACTATGCTTTTGGGGGATGTTTAGAGGGGGGCCTGCTGTTATAGAGGTGGGGACATCAGGGTTGCTGTCTTTGCCTTGGACTGTATAGCTCTACACTGCCACAGAGTGGTGATTTGTCAAAGGTCCCATTGCAATGGAACCACAGAGTGGGTTGGGGGCATGGGGGCAAGGGGTGAAACTGGTGGCCCAAGGAGAGCAAGGAGACATTTGATTGTTTACAACTGATATGGAAGAACACTCTTCACTCTTAGGAGATCTTCCCTCACTGCTTGGTGTTGAATTATTACTATTATTTCATTTACGAATCGCTCACTATGAGGCATCCAGAAGCGATACACACTATAATACTATGGAAAGCAGTTACAGATATGAAAAACAGTTAAAACAGTGTCTAAAACATCAACAGCATAAAGTCAGTTCAAATCCAGTTCAGATACCAACTGAGATATAGGTCTCTGTTTAGAAGGCTTGTTGAAAGAAGAATGTCGATAGGGAAGGTGACCGTATGGTTTACAGTGGGAGGGAGTTCTGAAGGGTAGGTGTTTCCATACTAAAGGCCCAATTCTGGTGTTGTAGAATGGACCTCTTGATATGATATCACATGGAGGATTCCCTCTTCCTCGGAATGCAGTGATCAGTTGTGGTTTTTTTTTTAATAAAAAAGGTATCCTAATCCCAAGCTATACAAGGCTTGAACCTGGCCCCAGGTTGTTTCAAACCTAAAATTCAGGTGACAATGCATGTCTTGTTGAATGATGCAGTTTCATTGATCCAGTTTTCAGTGATATTGGAAAGTTTTGAGAAAATAGTGGAATCTAGTGTTTTGTTTCGTTCAACAATTTTAAATAACGGTGGTTTAGATAATTGGGTGTTTTATTATTATTGTGAATTTTCATGATTATTGTGTGAGATTGTATGCTGCTTTTGTGGCGTGTTTCTGTTAAGTTTTGATCCAGTCCTGCTTAGGCAGTATATAATTTCCCATTGTGATGAATGATAAGCAAATTAAAGCTTTACATATTTGCCTTTGTACTCCACCTTTTGGGGCACATTACCCTTGCAAGATGGCTTACGATTTATTATTATTAAATCATTTAAACATCGCAACACAGCAATACTTTTAAGTACCATTTCAAACTTAAACCTTAGCAGCTGTGAACAATTTTCCAGCCCAGCAAATTAATTAGTTACAGATCAGAACAAAAATATAATTCAAAATTAAAAGCCCATAGCCGTTTTTTCTCCCCAGCACAGCAAATTAATTAAATGTGGAGTCACAATATTTTCAAAGTTCTTTTAAAAACCACCGATGCTAAAGCCATATGTGCCTCCCTGGGGAGGGAGTTTCATGTGACAGAAATAATCATAGCATTTAATTTGATTTTGGGTAGTTTTAGCCAACCCTTAAATACAGGTCCATGTCCATTTTTGACTCTCATAAGTGGCATTATGCTTTGAATATATGTCTGCGCTGTACATTCTCTGTGGACTTTGGGGATTTCTCCAGGCAAGGCTTTGAGGAGGAGGAGGAGGAGGAGGAGGAGGAGGAGGAGGAGGAGGAGGAGGAGGAGGAGAAGAAGAAGAAGAAGAAGAAGAAGAAGAAGAAGAAGAAGAAGAAGAAGAAGAAGAAGAAGAAGAAGAAGAAGAAGAAGAAAAGTTTGGATTTGATATCCTGCTTTATCACTACCCGAAGGAGTCTCAAAGCAGCTAACATTCTCCTTTCCCTTCCTCTCCCAGAACAAACACTCTGTGAGGTGAGTGGGCCTGAGAGACCTCAAAGAAGTGTGACTAGCCCAAGGTCACCCAGCAGCTGAACGTGGATGAGCGGAGACGTGAACCCGGTTCCCCAGATTCTGAGCCTACTGCTCTTAACCACTACACCACACTAGCCAAGTTTCATCAAAACCAATTGCATCTTACTCAATGATTACTAATACCGATAGCCATGCTCTACCTTCACTGCTTTGGAATACCAGTTGCTGGAAACCACAGGTGGGGAAAGTGCTGATGTGCTCAGGCCCTGCATGTGGGCTTCCCGGAGGCACCTGGCTGACCATTGTAAGAAAAGGATGCTGGACTAGATGAGCCTGACTCTTAGGCAGTTCCTAATGCCCATCTCTAACAAGATTTTACTGTGCAATTCCATTTCTGCAAAACTGGACGAATTTATGCAGTAAACATAACGTTACTAAGAACAAATAGTTGCAACTTTCTCCTGCCTCACCGATGGATTTCTATCACATGATCTATTCAGGGAGTCAGCTTACGCTGAATGAGGGTTTTTTGTTTTGTTTTGTTTTTAAAAACTAACTTGTTCAACAAACTAGAACATATATTGAACAAGACTCACATGGATTTGAGGTTACCTCAAATTCACTTTGCGGTTATGCTGAATCTACCCTAGTTCAAATGACATACATATTAATAAGAAACTACTCAAAGGAAACTTTTGTGCCATTTATGATCAGTCACCCTATAATAAATTTGTGGCACTGGGACAATGATGTAATGGCCAGTTGCCCATCTTGTTGCCAGCTTGTGCTGAGATCATGGATGTGGTTTGTCTGGTGATCATGGAATTTACTTGGTATATTACAGTGTGCAGTTTTCCCCATTTATGAATGTTGGGGAGCAGATACGGCTATCAAGGTGTGGACTCCAGGAATAACAGACAATCCTAATAATTGCACATTGCATTAAGCTGCTGCATCCCGCTGCTGAGCATACTTCAGGCAATGTAAACCTTGGAACTGTCCTAAATATAAACAGCAAATATTTTAGGAACTGACACACGGAATGATGTTGGAGACAGAGAAGATTGTGTTGTACAGAAGGCAGCTGTTGTGTTGGTTCTTATCTGCAGCTGAACAGGGGTCTCTAAGGTGCTTGATTTCATGTCTGCAAACTCGACCAGTTTTTTTCTTTTTCTTTGAAAAGGGATACAAGGGAAGTAATGAAAATGATACCATAAAATCAGACAATTGCCATTGAGTCATTGTTGACTCAAAGACATCTTGCTTTGGGACCCATTTGGATCCCTCAAAAATCCTTACTCAAGAGTGATTTCTTCATTGTGTTTTGACTTTTTATTATGGAGATACAGCTGTTCTGTTCCCTGCCTAGAAACAATGACCAAAAAAAGAAAGAAAAAAGGATTGCTTTGTAGATCAGTCATTGAATATGAACCCAGCTCTGCACAAGTTACTTCTTTGGGTTGTTGCCCATCTTTGCCAAACAGCGCTGCAGACACACTGAGAACATTTGCAGGCATTTGGTGTGATCCAGATGGACTCCCATCTAATTAATCTTGTTTTCCATGGTGGCCAGCCAGAAGCCTCCATGGAAAACCCACAGGCACAAAATTCGGGGAATGCTTATTTATATAAAAAATATTTATAGTCCACTTTTCTGCTTGAAAACAGGCCTCCAACGTGGTTGGCCATAAGTGAAAATGAATACAGTATGATCGCATCTTACACACATTTAACTTGTGAGGTTTCAACCATGCATGGTTGAAGTCTGGCTGGTTAAAATTCTGCAAGTTAAATGCAAGTAAGGTGGGCAGCTTAAATGTTATCTTCACGTGGGTTTTTGCAGTGCCGAAAGAGCTTTTAGGCTCTCTGTCTTGCTTTGAGGGCAAGTCCCACTGAGTGTGTGGGCTGTGAAATACTCCTGTGAGATCTCACAGGGCCATCCAAGTTCCCATGAGCACCCCTAGACTTCTGGAGCCAGTGGGCTGAGTGGGGCTTGCCTGGCAAGCAAGGCAAAGAGCTTAAAAGCTCCCTGCCCTGCTGGGGTGGGGGGCAAGGCCCTATTGGTGTGCTGGCTCCAGAAGACTAGAGATGCTTGCATGTGGCCAGTTCCATGGGGGCCGGTTGGGTATGCATATTTTCAGGTGTATGCAGAACCTTTGGAACTAAACGCCTGCATAAGAGATGGTTTGTACTGCATATTGCACATAAAATTCAGTGTTGACTGAATCTCTGCAGGGACAATGAATGAAATTGTACTCTCTCCTGGAAGTTGCTACTGTTTTGACTTTTTCAGTTGCTGGTCTTCAAAAGTTCCATGGAGACAATAGGAGAGTGTGTCACCCCCCCCCCCCCAATGTGTTCTATTTAGGAAAACGGTGTTGCACCAAGTGCTTTATTCCCTGATGACAATCACCCCTTTGCTTTCCAGGAATTGGTATTCATAAGCATGCAACATCTGAAGCTGGAGATAGCATATGACTAGTGAATCACTGCTACCCTATTTCTCCATGAATTTATCCAACAATATTTTAAAGCCAAAGCTGTCTTCAAGATTCACAGGTCTTTGAGATGGCCATGTTCAACCTTCCCTTGATAGAATGCCTTCCTTCCTTCTATCCTCCCTCCCTCCCTTCTTTTCAAAAAGTTGATAAGCATATAGTGGTCATCAACCTCTTCAGATATGGGACTCTACCAGCAGCTGAAAAGGCAGCACACCAGAGGTTCCCCAATGCTATTTTACAGGGTCACGTTTCCGTGATGAGAACACTAGAGACCATTTGCTGCCTTTTGCAATGAACAGTTCATTAGAAATGAACAGGTTGAGTCCATCAGGAGGAAGCAAGCATGCGGGTGGTACTAGCAACTCTAGTCCTACTCCTCAGTATATTTCTGAGCTGTAGCTACTTCTGGCAGCCAGTAACCACTCAGCAACTTCTTCCAGCAAGCTTCAAACTCAAACCTGTGTTCCCTTGTTTTCTTTTTTTTCCTGGCCAAGCTCAGGACTGTAAGAAATTGTTCCTTCTGCCCCCAGGCAAGTAAGGTGTGACATAAATTCTAATGCCTTAGTTATCACAGGATATCAGAAGCTATTAATCAGGACCACATTGTGCTCCATAACCTGCCAAGCTCTACAAAAACTTAACAGAGGAAAGCAGGGCTGTTTTGCATAGCAAATAATATGCTTTCAGTAATACATTAAACTTTCTAGGGATTAAATCACAGCTTGGAGTTAGACCAATTTCTTCTCTTATGCTGCCTGGTGGGCTGTTTATCTCCCCCCCCCCACCTGCACCTGAATTGCAATGCTAACATAGATTTCACATCTTCCCCCCCCCCATTGCAGTCCACAACAATAGCAAATATGTTTCATTCAAATGCATGTGCAACCCCCTTTCCTCCCTTTCGAGCCAGCAGAAATTAGCCCTGGCTGTTTACACACCAAGCCCTTAGGAGGTTGATGTACCACATAAATACTGCATTTATCACAATTTTGCCTCCTGTCTGATAATAAGTGTGAAATATCTTCCTTCAGGAGTTGCAGTCATCCCCCCCCCCCCCGTTGTGCACACAGCCAGATGCCACCTCTCTATTCAATTTTACTTCTGTAATATATTTCAAGGTGGGCTTGAGGAGTGGTGAGTCTTGACAGTTCAGCCCATTTCCTTCATTTATAAAGAATTGCTCCCACACTTTAAGTTTTGTGATGTGTATTCAGTGTTCGCAATACGCTAAAGAAGATAGGACTCTCACAGAGAAGATATGGAACTTGTTCCTCTAGCTAATGGCCATCTTGATTATTTGAAAGTGCCAGCTGGCAGCCGCCTGCTTTTTCTTGATACTCTTTGCCCATTATTTTGTCTTGGACGAATCTAGTTTTAACACCAGATTCTTTGAGCCCTCCTCGTTGTTTCTGATACTCTAATCAGGAAGCATGCTATGATTCCTTCTCTGTCCGGCGTGTCTGTTACTTGATCTGGTGGGCCTTTAACTCTTTTTAATCTTTCATCTGTTGGATTGAATTTGTTGGAACTTGGGGCTAAACTGTGGCTTCTCCATAGTCACATTATCATGTAACAATAAAACAAGGCTTTTGGATTATTGTGGTTTACCATGCCTGAGTAGGGTGCTAGTGCAACTGCCCAATTGCTTGGCTTCCCCATTATATCTGAATCGGCCATTGTTGATTTGCTGTTCTCTAACAGACTATCATTTCTAGCCAACATTAGGCAAGGATATGCTGTTGGTTTATGGGCCGTGGCTTGTTTGGAAGAAAACGACAACAATCCTTGGCTCAGACATAATGGGAAGCCAAGGTTTCCTTGTTTGTTAGTTCTGCTAGTGGCAGGGGAGGAGTGAAGTGGAAGTGATCAACCTCCACGCTGCTCTCATGGTCAACCATGACAGTGAGCCAGAATCATGCAAATGTGGCCAGTATGTTAACCTGCTTTTTTTTTTGGTAAATTCTATAATAGAATTCAGTGAAAGCCCTGGAGCTTTGACTGCCTAGTTTCACAGTCCTACATCATTTCACTAGTCCTAGGATTGTTCTTTGCACTGCCAATCCCCTCCCAGTAACAGCAACCTGTATGTTAACATCATTAAAAACAACAACAACACGATTTAGTGCCGATGACTTTGAGGTTGAATCTGAATTCGTATCTTCTGCCACTTGTTTGACATCGTCCAAGAGGCGGTGTCAGGTTTAGAAATAGCATCACATCCTTTAATAGACAATACATACTGTGGTTTTGTTCAATTTCCAGTTTCCACTGGTAGGAATTAATGTGATGGCATTTTGCAAAACCAAAAATGAAGGAAGTGTTCCTGTTCTCACTTTCCTCTGTGCTTTTTACCTATCAGCTTGTTGCTTTGCTTAGGAATGTGGGAAGCTAACTTAGAGAAAGTCAGATATTTGGTCCGTTTATCTTTGTATCATCTACACCTGTTTTTTCCAACCTGGCATTTTCCAGGTATTTTGGGCCCCTTCTCCTATCAGTTGCAGCCAGTGTGTCCAACGGTCAAGGATGGTGGCAATGTACCACAACGTGCAATGACTGGCCAGCTCTCCCAGTGTGTTTCCTAGCTCTTTCTGGAAATGCCTGGAATTGAATCCAGGATGGTTTCACTGGTGCTGTCCCACTGAGCTATGCCTCCTCCAGAATTGCAATGCCTTCCTAACCACGTCTACTCAGAAGTACTATTGAATTCAGAGGAACCTAGGAAGCAGCCTGCTACCGAGTCAGAACTTTGGTCCTGCTGGCTCAGCATTGTCTACATTGATTAGCAGCTCTCTGGGACATTCAGTCTTTCCCAATCCTACCTGGAGATGCTGGGGATTGAACCTGGGACCTTCTGCATGGGAAGCAGATGCCTTTCCAGTGAGCTCCACCCTTACTCACAGGTAAATGCAGTTAGGATTGCAGCCTAAGACTTGACAATCAGCTTCATTTTCAAATAATGCTAGAATTTGTGTTTAATGAAAACTGTTCCAGAAATGGTTTTTCTATTATAAGCCTAACTTGGACATCAAGCTTTAAATATATGCACAGATCGAACGACCACGTTGCCAGCCTGCTTCTGTTTAAGCAGCTGAGTTTCCACCTGCAGAAACTGCATTCACATCTTTGTGAAAATAGTTTGCATAGACTTTTCTCTGCAACAAAGCAGCATTCTCCTGCTTTATACTACATGACCCTTTTCACTCTTCACTATTCACCCTTGACACTTTTCACTATTAATGAAACTTCCTAAGGATTGGATGCTTTATCAAGTCCATTTTTTCATATTTGCTGCCTTTTTGAACTTTATATTTCCCCCATAATAGTATTCCACTGTTGTGAGATGCTGAATGAACATTCCTCCTGTTTCTTGAAGCATCTTGTCTTTGTTAAAGGATAGTGTTTCTTCATTTCATTAAGCTTATAAGAGTTTCTTAGTACTGAATGAAAAGAATTGTAGGTATTTCAGGAATCTAGGAATAGCTATTTCATAATAAAGGACTTAAAAGGAAGGGTTTTCTCTCTCTTTATACTCTGATCGCCCGCTTTCAAAAAAAGAGAGAACCCCCCCCCCCTCAAAGATACAACAGCATGGAGCGCTTACTATTCTGTGCTAACATTTGATATTCTGGTTTTACAAGCTCGAAAGCTTATTGTCTTCACTGAGAGGTTGAAATGGTAGAAATGCAGTTTTTTGGGTCTGCCATAACCCTTTGCAGACTGCGGATTAACTTTGGAGAAGTTCAGTTTAACATGAAGAGGTTGGTTTTTGTGTGTGCTGTTGCATAGTACTGGAATTCTAATTGAAGGTGCATGTTGTGCGATGAAGACAAGTTGTAAAATGGGGATGACGCTCACGGCTTTATCTAAAACCAATAACCATATAAAATGTTCCTTTAAACAGACTAGTAAGATTAATGTCTTGCCTTCTTCAAAGTGCGCCAGATAAGAAATTATACAAATAATTGCATCAAAATGTGACTGATTTCACAGAAAACATATGCTAATTTATTGTACCAGAAAGCACACATTATAATTAGTATTAGTTAGTATTAGTATTATTTGTAAACCACGCTATACCCGTAGGTCTCAGGGCAGTTCACAACACAAGCTTACAGTATACAAAGCACAAAATACAGAAACAAAACATAAAGACAGTAAAACATGGCTTTTCACTTGGTGAGCTAACGCCTTCTCCCACTCCTATTCCAAGTCATCCTCCAGAGAACTCCATATGTCTTTTCACTGCTGATTCTTGCACCGCCGATATCTTCTCTGACCATCAATTGTCCATTCGGCGAAAGGATCTCATCTCTCAAGTGAACCTTTCCACATTTCCATGCTGGTCTGTTTTTCTTTTCCTCACCATAGCAGAGGAAGTGCGCTGAGACCTACACATGGAGTTGGTACTTCCAGGAGGCCAGAGAAGACATTTACCACCACTGCCCCCCCCCGGCATTTGCCTTTTGCTGCTTTCAGCCTCCTCTGGAAAAGGTTCCCCATCCTTGACTTACAGATACTACAGGGTTATTTTTGTCTGTAGGTACAGAAGACAGAAGTCTCCCTGCTTTAATAAAAAAATTAATCCCATAGGTGTGCATTGGTTCATATGCAGTGGCAAACTATGGCTTGCATTAGGTGCTGGACTGCCATACAAACTATAGTTGGAGCATTCCCCCTTTGCCCCTCACCTTCCCTGAGAATTTCCAGGTGCTGTCCCAACAGTGGCCTCTGAGTGCAGAAGAACATCCTAGGCTATGGTTTTAGGGGTGGGATGGAAGTCCAAGCCACAATCGGCAAAACTTTAGTTTACAAACTATCTTCAAACATTATTGTAGTTACAGGTAGGTAGCCGTGTTGGTCTGAGTCGAAGCAAAATAAAAAAATTCCTTCAGTAGCACCTTAAAGACCAACTAAGTTTATATTTTGGTATGAGCTTTCGTGTGCATGCACACTTCTTCAGATACACTAGAAACAGAAGTGTCAGACCCTATATATATACAGAGGGTGGTGGGGGTGGGTGGGAATGGGTGGTGGACTAATTGCAGCCATCAGCAGCCATTAACAGCCATCTCCAGGTTTACCACTCCCATCAGCCCACCACCCATTCCCACCCACCCCCACCACCCTCTGTATATATATAGGGTCTGACACTTCTGTTTCTAGTGTATCTGAAGAAGTGTGCATGCACACGAAAGCTCATACCAAAATACAAACATTATTGGTTTCAGATCCTGGTTTGGTAACCTCTCAGGAACCACAGATTTTTCAGTTTATCAAATGGTGTTAAGTTCCGACAGTGTGGTTTGGCATTATATCAACGCCGTAAGTAAAAAGGCTACTGATGTTATACAGATTGTTCCCTGCAGCGGCAGAGCAACAACTTGTAAACAGGGCAAGACGTTCAATAAGCAGCGAGTGCTGTTCAGAAGTTGAGGTTTTTGGTTTTTTGCAAGTATCTTCATTTGTACTTCTCCAAACTTGTTTTCGTCAGTCTTGCAACAACAAGAAAATCAACAAAAGTTGCTAACCTATAAGATTCCCATTGGCTTAGGGGAAGGGAGTGGGGCAGTGATTGCCACTGATTTCCCTGCAGACGCCTGAAAGTCTGCTCTGCAGGGTTGGTGGATTCTTATGAGCAGCATGAGAGGAGCACTAGGAGTTGCAGGGAGAGGGAGAAAATCAGCCACAAAATAATCACCTCTGCTGGAGCTTGGTTCACCTTGGTTCTCTCACGAACATTAGTGAAACCAGTTTTATTGAAAACTTAAAACATAAATATTTAAAAGGGAGGAAATCACAGGAATCAGAATTATTTGAAAGACAACAAATTTCAACACAACTTGAAATAAGTGATCAAATCGACCCTTCCTTTCCCCATTTCTTTCATATCAAAGCAGTCTTGTAAAGTAAATAAATTGTTCCATAGGACACAGGAGACAGAATACACAGAAGGGGGAATAATCTTCAATTCAGGGAACAAAGCATTCCAAGAAAGGGAAATTGGGACTGTTCTTAGTAGTACATCGTTAATAGCTCGGCAGTACAATTTGCTCTTTTATTTTTTAGAAAGCAACTGCAGCGAGAATCTTGTTTCCTGTAAATAGCTGCCTTGGTCCTTCTGTGAGATTATTATTTGTTTTGGGCAGCCTCCTTGCTTAAACAACTTTTTGAAAAGAACTTGAATGAACAACCCCTGGAGCTCTTGCTACACTAATGCTTAATTTGATTGGAACATTGTCCCTGAGTAGGACATTCATAGCAACAGTCAACAGAGAATACACAAAAAAAGTGGTGGGTTGAGAAATGATTCCAGATGTGGGTGATGAGATCCTTTTTTCCATGCTGTGATCCAGCGCTAATTGTTAACTAAGTTGGACATCTCTGTGTCTGTCTCTCTGTGTGTCTCTCTGTATATGTACTTTCACTGCAGCTCTGTTGAGTGTCAGCGTGCTACACAATTGAATTAGTCACAGCTATTCTGCGTCCGGTCAAACAGCCAGCAATATTATTCGCCTTAGAAGTTCTATTGTTGCATCTAATGGTGCCTTCTCCCCTCGGCAACGTGGGAGCCCATCCCACTTTGCTGGTGAACCACATAGTGCGACACTACTTAACTATAGCATTACATATGAAACAGATTTGTAATTGATGGTTACATGATAGCTAAAATATAATTCTACATTATGGTGGGTTTGTATTTTTAGGTACTACTTGTGTCAGCACTGGCTACAGAGTTTCTCTCTTTCCGTCCCCCCCCCCCAGCCTTATACATTGATCAGCAAGGTTGTTACTATGTACTTAAAATACTCAGGACACAGGTCTTTGTCACAAATTTGTTATACAGTACATATGGATACAGATTTAGGCCCCTCATCAAATTACGATTGTCAGTGGCTAATGGCACGCCACACATTTTGCAGCATACATTGAATCATAGAATCATAGAGTTGGAAGAGACCACAAGGGCCATCCAGTCCAACCCCCTGCCAAGCAGGAAACACCATCAAAGCATTCTTGACATATGGCTGTCAAGCCTCCGCTTAAAGACCTCCAAAAAAGGAGACTCCACCACACTTCTTGGCAGCAAATTCCACTGTCGAACAGCTCTTACTGCCAGGAAGTTCTTCCTAATGTTTAGGTGGAAGCTTCTTTCTTGTAGTTTGAATCCATTGCTCCGTCCTGTAAGCAAAATTCTGTTTTAAAATGTTTTAAAAGGCAGGGGGAAAGCAGGAGATGTGGTGTCCAGTGCATAGAAACCTAGAATACATGGTTCCACTTTAAATGTCTGTGTTTGTCTTCAATTTTCAGCTTTGGGGTGGGGGCTGGGGTGAGAGGACTGCCATTACTGTATCAGGTTCCCGGCTTCTCGCCTTTTGTGTTTTAAGTTCTAACAAATATGAATTACCTGGCAGTCTCCTGAATGAGGTGTTAAGGGGAAGAAGAGGGCATAAAGAGCTTAGATGCTTTAAATTATAGAAGCACAGCAAGATGAATGTAGTTTTCTCTTCAGAGCCAGCAATATGATTAGAAAATTAGAACGTTTGTTTGCTAACTGCCAACTCTTGCATCCCTTGTGCGATAAGCATCACAGAGCAGCAAGGCTTAAATGTTTAAGCATTTCGCTTTTGAAGTGTAGTGAGTTGGTGTTCTACTTAGAAACGGCTCTGTTTTGCTTTGGTGGCACAGGATAGATTCTTGGTACGCTTCCAGTTGCTTACATTGCATGAAGACCAGGCCTGTGAAGGAGTTCAACATAGGCAAGTTTCCCATCACTAAGTATTTGGTAAAACTGGAAAGCTGGATTTGCTGACTATATGGTGATTCAGTAACCAAGCATGTTAGAACCCAGTTTTGTGTATTATAGGTAAGGCTGGGTGGCGCAGGCCCACCAGACAGCTGCGGTGGGAAACGGGGCGGGAGAGGGGGCGCTGGAGCGATCTTCGCACCACGCCGCCAGGGCGCCCAATATGCTTAAGACGGCCCTGCCTGCCATGTAGGTCAGGGATGGGGAACATGGAGTTGTCCAGTTACAGGTAGGTAGCCGTGTTGGTCTGAGTCGAAGCAAAATAGAAAAAAATTCCTTCAGTAGCACCTTAAAGACCAACTAAGTTTTTATTTTGGTATAAGCTTTCGTGTGCATGCACACTTCTTCAGATACACCATGGAGTTGTCCAGATATTGACAGACTACATAATCCATTGACCACCCGGGCTGTGATTATGGAAGCTGAAGTCCAACAGTATCTGGACTGCCATAGAGGTTCCTTATCCCCGAGGCATCTCTTTCAGTGTCCAATCCAATCCAACTTGAAAAACTTAACAAAACAGAACTCTGTGTGATCTCAGACTAGAACAGCAGATATCTTAATGCCATTAGCTGTGTTTGTAATATATGCAACTGTGATTATAGAAATTAAGGTGAATTTCTATAGCTGTTTTTTGTGGCGTCTTAGAAACATTCACAGAAACATCAGGTGCAGATACTGAATTCAGTGTGATAGGTGATACACCCCCCCCCCAAAAAAACCCATATGTGAAGCCAGAATTAAACAGACCTTTTGTACAGAACTATATGGCTGATTCTACTGCCTGTTGAGCCAGCAGGTTGTGTGTAGGCCTGAGTTTTCAAAATTGGGTGCTAGATCATTTGTTTGAGCTCAGCAAAGTTTGGTATAAGTGTAAGACTCTCCTTGCTCCATCCCACCCATGCCACGCCGCCATCACTCCCAGGGGGCAAATCTCGAATGCAGTTGACTAAGATTTGGACTTGCGCAAGGATTCAGAGACAGTGAGATGGAGGAAATAAAGAGGATAGACCAAGGAAGGAGGAGTGAGGCACTTATTAATTTCCTGCCCCAAAGTAAAGGGAGTAAAGAGAAGCACCACGACTCGTGAATGTATGGTGTCTGAGTCTGGGTTTAATAGCTGTGGCTAAGCATGAATTCTATGACAGAGAAACCCTTCTGCACTGTCACTAGTGTGGTGTAGTGGTTAAGAGCGGTAGACTCGTAATATGGGGAACCGGGTTCGCGTCTCCGCTCCTCCACATGCAGCTGCTGGGTGACCTTGGGCTACTCACACTTCTTTGAAGTCTCTCAGCCTCACTCATCTCACAGAGTGTTTGTTGTGGGAGAGGAAGGGAAAGGAGATTGTGAGCTGCTTTGAGACTCCTTCGGGTAGTGATAAAGCGGGATATCAAATCCAAACTCCTCCTCCTCCTTCTTCTTCTTCTTCTTCTTCTTCTTCTTCTTCTTCTTCTTCTTCTTCTTCTTCTTCTTCTTCTTCTTCTTCTTCTTCTTCTTCTTCTTCTTCTTCTCCTCCTCCTCCTCCTCCTCCTCCTCCTCCTCCTCCTCCTCCTCCTCCTCCTCCTCCTCCTCCTCCTCCTCCTCCTCCTCCTTCTTCTTCTTCTTCTTCTTCTTCTTCTTCTTCTTCTTCTTCTTCTTCTGTCATTGACAGTGAGCATATAAATGAAAAATATAAACACATTACAGTATTTCTCCCCTGTTTTGTTCTGTAGATATTGTTTCCTGAACCTTTGAAACCTGGTTAACCCATTCTTGATTTCCTGGAAACTCATTGCCTGGATGCAAAGCCTGAATCAGTTCATTTCACATACTTGAAGGAAGATTTGACTTAATGGCTGCACATGATGGGCCCACTTTTTTAAAAAAATTTTTTTAAGAGTTTAAGCATCTGCTAATGGATCATAGGTTGGATGGAAATTGAAGGCTATGAGAACCTTCACGTAGAATTGGGGGGAAATGCTTTGACATTTTTATAAGCTTAATAGAAGTTGCGTTGTTTTGTGGCATCTGTAATAGCCACTGATTAAGTTGGTGCTTTTCAAAAGTAATTCAATTCATTAGCTATGCAATTGCCTGCTTTTCTTCAGAATATATAACTGCTAAACATGCTGCATCTCTTACACTTGTTCCTCCATGTATTTTTCCATCAGCTGGAAAGTTTTGACAGTGGTGGATTTGTTTTTATATGTGTATGTATGTATTTTTGCAGATCCTTCCTCACTCCATCTCCAGTGCCTATTGATTAGCAGCTGCTTGCATAAGTGCCGGGGGGGGGGGGTGGTTTGAGAAAAGAACAAACGGTGTGCTTTAAAAACAACATTCTTTGGTATGAGCTTCTGCAAGTTTCCAGGGGGGCTGCTTTGCAATTTGACCACTTGAAGAGATTGCAATTAATTGCTGCTAGGCTGGGGCAGTGAGGCAAGAGGGAAGGTTGTGATGTGAAGAGTTATCGGCATGCATGCCAGCAAGGTTACCCTGACAGCTTTAATCATTCAATTGCATTCTCTGGCGCTGGAAAGGAAGGTCCTCTGAAAGGTAGAAAATGGATCTGCAAGACAAAGACAGATAGATGCTTCCTTAGCCTTTAATAGCAATTAATTACAGGGAAATGCATCCATAAGAGGTTTGTTTGTTTGTTTGTTTAAAGAGGAAAGGCTGTCGTCCTCAATGGGACCAGCATCTCACTGCCTTAAAAGGATTAAGTTTGGCACCTGGGTCTTCATTAGCAGATCATTCTCTGAATCTACTTTTATGTGTAAAACACAGGCTGATGCTACTGTGGCTGAAAAATGTACATCCACGTTTTTTTAACTATAATGGAGAATTAGCCGTGCATGCTTCCTTCTATTTGGGACTGAGACTGATGGCTGCGCTTTTCTTTTTTCTTTTTTTCTTTGTAAAACATGCAGAATTGCTATGCTAATTGAGGTAAATCCATCTGTGGTTTGGCTGGCTGGCTGGCTGGCTGCCTTACTGCTGCTACAGTTAGAAGAACAGCTTATCTATTTAAAAACTTAAACATGGAGTGGCACTTCAGGGTTTGAACTGGAGATAGCTTCTTGGAAGCAGCTATTCTGACGTCTTCAGAGCTGAGTGCTCCCACTCCATCCACATTGGAGGCTGAGCTGAGAGCATAATAAAAATGGCTGCAGTAAAAGACCCCAGTCTTCATATCCAGGATTAGGGTGTTGCTCTTCACAATGAAGCTGAATCCCCCCCCCCCTTTTCGAATTCTGATGTTAGTTATATTGTGCAGATGGGAGTCTTTGTTTAGATTTCCAGAAATGCATGCTGTACCTAAAATGCCTAGGCATGTATAGTGTATAGTGTGGTATAGTATAGTATAGTATAGTATAGTATAGTATAGTATAGTATAGTATAGTATAGTATAGTATAGTATAGTATAGTATAGTATAGTAGTAGACAACTCAAAATAATGGGCCTTTGTTTGAAAGCATCCCTCTTTAGGAAAGCTTTTAATGTTTAACAGACCATTGTATTTTAATATTTTGTTGGAAGTCACCCAGAGTGGCTAGGGAAACGCAGCCAGATGGGCGGGGTATGAACAAATCATTATAGTATTATTATTATTATTATTATTATTATTATTATTATTATTATTTTTAGCTGGTGGGATTGAAGCAATTAACAAGGTAAAACACACAACAACAAATGGTTTAGGAATGGAATTTAGCTGCCTCAATTTTTTAAAAAAAATCAGTGTCTATATTTATTTTTTATTTTTTATTAAATTTCTATACTGCCCTTCCTCTGAGGATCATAGGAAGAGGAATGTTTTTGCCTGACAACTAAATATATGTTTAAAAGATATCTTCCCGGAGAGAGCACCCACAAGCAGGGAATGGCTACAGAAAAGGCCCAAGCTCGTGTTGGCATCCTCTGGACCTCTCATGGAGGAGGCACATGAAGTAGGGCCTCAGAGGATGATTGCATGGTCCAAGGTTGGTTCATGTGGGGAATATTTGTATATATATGTGAACTGCAAAATGATTGGTTGCTCCGCCTTGTAATCTGGACATAGAATCAACCTGCAGCATAAATTAAACTGTTACTTCTTCATAACGGGAGGTGGCTTCCAGAGATGGTACTGCTTGGATATCTAATTGCTGGTAGAGCCTTTAGCAGGGGATTAGACTAATTAATGGAGTGCTAATGACCATTGGGGACATGGGTGGTGCTGTGGGTTAAACCACTGAGCCTAGGGCTTGCCGATCAGAAGGTCGGCAGTTCGAATCCCCGCGATGGGGTGAGCTCCCGTTGTTCGGTCCCAGCTCCTGTCAACCTAGCAGTTCGAAAGCACATCAAAGTGCAAGTAGATAAATAGGTACCGCTCCGGAGGGAAGGTAAATGGTGTTTCCGTGTGCTGCTCTGGTTCGCCAGAAGCAGCTTAGTCATGCTGGCCACATGACCCGGAAGCTGTACACCGGCTCCCTCGGCCAATAACGCGAGATGAGCGCCGCAACCCCAGAGTCGGTCATGACTGGACCTAATTGTCAGGGGTCCCTTTACCTTTAATGACCATTAGTCATGAGGGCAATATGGAGCCACAGAATGCCAGTTGTTGAGGAGCAACACCATGTGATGATTAGTGCTTTCAGACATTGCTTGTGGGTATTCCAGAGGCATCTGGCTCTCCACTGTGGGGAACAGGATACTGGACTAGATGGTTTGATCAAGCCGTGTTCTTCTTTTGTTCTCCTGGGAAAATCTGCTTGTGTGCTTGAGATTTCTCTGCTTCGAACTGTAATCAATAACTTTCTCTATGTTGTTTGCATGCGCACATTTAAAACAGGGATGGGAAAAACAGTGGCCTTTCCTGTTGTTATTGGACTCCAGATCCTCTTAGCTCCACCTAGCGCAACCTAGGAGGGTGGGTGTTTTCCAAGAACATCTGGAGTACGTTTCCCCACCTCTGGTTTAAAGAATAAGAAAGAAATACTAGGTTTACAATTGCATTGTAATCCAAGTACTAGAGCATGAGACTCTTAATCTCAGGGTCGTGGGTTCGATCCCCACATTGGACAAAAGATTCCTACATTTTGCAGGGTTTTGGAGCAGATGACCCTTAGGGTCCCTTCCAATTCTACAGCTCTGTTATTCAAATTGTATACGGCTAAACCAGTTAATATGTCTCAGGAGGAACCTATTCCTGTTTAAGAAACTTTCTCTTTTGTGCGCAACAGAGACAATTTCCTGTAATTTCAATTATCTGGGTCTTTCCGTACTCTCAGTGGCTGAAGACAGTCAAGCCAGTTCTTTTCTTTCTTTCTTTTAATCTGCAATGAAAGTTCAGAGCCTCCAGCTATGTTTCTTTTTTTATTATTTTATTATATATACACACAGAGAGTTGGGAAGAAATTCTTCATTAGATACAAAGAGCGTGAATAATCTTTCTGGCATCTGCTCTGAATGTTATAGTAACTGCACTGGTAAGCCAAGCAAGGCTTCAGTCCAGAGCACAGTTTTCATCTCCAAGGCTGCGCTCTCATTGCCACAGGCGGATGCCAGAGTTTGGAATCAACTGCAGATGCACATTACAAATGCTGACTTAGTATTGTTTCGTGCTTACATAAGGAAGATCTGCTAATGTCCTTCAATACTATAAAGCATTTTTATATAAGCCGTGTGTCATTTTAAATTACAGCAAACCCTCCTGTCTAAGGGAGGGGGGGGGGAATAAAACAAGGTGTCCTGTTCAGTTCAGCACAGCAGTGCACTGCAAAACCCCACATCCGTTGGCATTGCAGCTAGAGTTATTCAAACAGAACTTCATAGGCCATATTGCCCCTTTGCAGTGTTGGCAGAGAGATCGACTTGAGTTATGAGACTCTGCCCAGGCAGGCAGACCACAGGAAGAGGCCTTCCGAAATCTTCCCCTCTGGGTGTTGTTAAACTCCAGCTCCCATCTGCCCCAGACACCATGGTCAATAGCCAGGGATGATGGGAGTTGTAGTCCCGAACAACTGGAGAACACTGGATTGTACTAAGACTTCTGATGCCACTGGCTTTATCCCCCATTCCACATGTTCTGGACCTAGCTTAAAGCTTTATATATGTGGGCATGCACTTGTACAGAATAACAGAGCAGAATAGCTCTCTGTGTTAAAACATCATCTGCTCCTTGAGTTGCAGCCCTACAAGGGAACTTGGCCACTTTTCTTTTTTTTAAAGGGATGTTTGTTTCTTTGAAAGTATCCACAGAAAAGCTCTCTTGTTTCCTCTGGGTCAATAAAACTTCCTCCTTGTTGCTTTCTGCCGTAGCTTTGCTGAAATAAGATATCAGTATGGAGCCCTGCGAAATAAGTTTGTATCTGTTCCATTGCCTTGTCAAGAGAGAGAATGTCTTTGAGCACCATGAGATTTGCTAAGCCTCTTTAGCCAAAGGGCATCACTCATCCTCCATTAGAGCAGAGAAGTTTTTTTAGTCTGGGCAAGAGCTCTGTTGTGTCAGGCACCATCTAAAACACATTAACAGATGCAACTCATGTCTTAAAGACCTCTGCAATCTCCCTCCCCTAGGCTCATTTGGGTACCAGGAAAAGCATGGGAGCGGCAGCAATGAATTTTTAACTTGCTTTCTGAGGACCATTCAGCATCCTCAGAGGAGAGTTTTTTTTCAGGCAGATGTTCTGGGTTGTTCTCTTCCCCTCCTGTCTCACTTATTGGAAAGAGTGCTAGGCAGAGCACACAGAACCTGGAGCCAAATTCTTAGTAGGAAACCATCCATTGTGGAAGGTTACTCCCCTGGCTTTGGAGAGGCCAAGACACATGCTAACTAACAGAAAAGGACGATGAGACTCATGGCTTAGAGATGTACATACTTCAGTGCAGCCTTCTAAACATTGGAGGCTGGTGCCTATTGGGATTACTGGGGTGGAAGGCAGGGAGGCCAACAGTAGGTGAAGCCAGAGGCAACGACTGGCAGAAGCTACTAATTCTAGTTTTGAATTTGTCCCCATCTTCCTCCTTGGTAAGCTATGTAATGGTAACACTGACATTGTGGAGAAGGAAGCAAGTAGACAGAGCTACTTCCTGGTCTGGTGGTAAGTAAAAAGACAGGTGAGGACCGGCTGAAGTTGGTTGAGCGGTTCCCCATTTGCCTTCATGGACCAGCCTCCACTACTTCTAAATAGATCCTGCTAGAAACCAGGTTTTATCAGCATCCATTGCATTTTATATAATATTTCATACATATGTGTGTATGGAACGCTAAAGATAAGATAAGATAAATCTTTATTGTCATTGTCCCCTTGCTGGACAAGCCCCAAATCAAGAGCGATTATCCTAAAAATACATGTCATGTCATACAGTTACTGTTTAGGTAGCAGCAATTGACTTTGAGAATCATGGTGGACCAGTGAGAAAGCAAATTGGATTGGATTTGGTAGGCACAGTTTTAATCTATTTCTTCTTCTTCTTCTTCTTCTTCTTCTTCTTCTTCTTCTTCTATTATTATTATTAATTAGAGGGCCTCTTCCTTTGGTGATTTTGTATTGTACTTGATAAGCCATCACCTCACTCTGAATTGACTCTGTTTGAATTTAATCACTTAATCACATAGTAAAATCAGGCTGGCTATGTAATGGTGTGATGTTATCCTGTTCAATACCCTCAATTGACTGGGATCACCCATGTCACTGATTCAGGAAGGAATTGCATCACCGTGTAGCCAATTTAGACAGGCTATGCAATGTTGCGGCACATGCTCTCTGATTGGGTGGCACTGCCAATGTGACTAACCCGGGGGGGGGATTGGATTTTGTAAGTTAAAAATTAAAAAGCTGCATAAGCAGCAGATAAGAGGAAACAATGGCAGAGAACAAGTTTTTAAAAATAACTATTGACTTCATACCAATTTTAAACAGTGGTGGCTCCTGAGTATTCTAATCCTAATAAGGATTATGTGAAATTATCTAGCCTCTTTCACAGAACTAGGCTCCCTAGCAAAACAAAACAGTTATGTGTCTCTGAAACATAATATATACCTTTACAGGATTGTCCTCAGTATGTTGTTGACCCACCGTGGGGTTTATTCTCCAGTAAGTACACACAGTGGGGGGGGGGTGGTTAAAAAAATTAATTGAGGTGCTCATATCATATGTTGATAAAAGTGCCTTTGGTGACAGTAAAATAATGGTTCCCATGGTCAGCAAAAGAAGAGGTGGCAGCACTCTGAGAGCACACATACGATGCCAGCTTTAAACTCTCTCTATAAGGCTGCCTGCTGAAGAAATAAGATTTGAAAGGAGAATGAGTGCTATGCCACTGATTATGTAGCCCGAAAGGAATCAGTGGTTCTGCAGTATAAGTGCTTCCTACATTTGCTTATTTGTCTGCCCCCAGCTGTTACGGAATGGCGATTGGGATGCTTTTATTTAGATCAGGCATCCCCAAACTTTGGCCCTCCAGATGTTTTGGACTACAATTCCCATCATCCCTGACCACTGGTCCCGTTAGCTAGGGATAATGGGAGTTGTAGGCCAAAACATCTGGAGGGCCGCAGTTTGGGGATGCCTGATTTAGATACATGTGCAAGATCAACCAGGGGCAGATTGGCACTCTGATACACGTATTCCCTTCTCCCTTTATATCTGTGGTCAGAGAAGATGCCTTCACCTTGACTGTGGGTCTAGGGTGACACAATTTCTGTAAAAATACTTCTTCTTTTTTAATTTTGTTGATGACTTGTAACGAGCTAACGACTCCCAGATGTGCAATCTAAACTCAGCACATATCTGAGAGGGGGAGCAACCTGTATTTAGTGCTTAGTGGACATTAATCTGCTTCGCATCCCCTAGATTTAGATTTATTCCTGTTTATTCAGTAACCAGACTGGGCTCCAATGATCATTGGCTTGTAATATGTGAAGAATTTAGGTCAGGGGATTTTCCAGCATTATACTCTTAAGAATATCAATGTAAGT